>NC_046222.1:98825435-99474563 GCF_009819885.2 Catharus ustulatus
GGAGACATGTCCCCTGAGCTTTTTCCTGTTGCAAATCCTCTGCAGCACCTTGGAAAGAAAGGAGGATCTGCTCCAAAATGGGGTGGATCTTGTAGCCGTGTTTACTACCTAGGAGCATTGAGGTGTTCCTGGAACAAATCCCCCTCTCTAGAAGTGAAGCAGGGGAGTAGGCAAGAGGAGTAATTCCCTTACCACTCAACCTAATCTCTGCAAAGTGTGTTTTCTCATGTGGAGCTCATGCCAGAGGAATGTCTGGATCATACCCAGCTTCTTATATTGATGTACTTTGCTTTAATCCTGTAGTTTGTGGCTGTGGTGATCTCACAATATCACTGGGTTCAAGCTGCTCAGCCTCTGCTGCCTTTTGAAGCTGGATTACAGCTTGCTCTGTGCTCTACCACTCCTCAGACCTCAGGGCAGACAGTTACTCTCCCTTTCGTGCCTTGTAGTGTCTCTCTTCCATCTGTACCACTTAGTTAACTTGCCTGACTGATGTGGCTGGCTGAGTTCTTGCGATGAAATGCAGAGATGTGTGTGATACACGAGAGCAGGTCTGATGCTCTACTGTTGCTTATTTTTCTTCAATTCCTGCATCTGTGGGTTTTGGGTTGGTGGAGACACTGCTTCCCTGTTCTGCAGAGAAACCTTCTGGGATGGACAGATACTGGGTGCATATGCCCCTAGGATATCAGCTGTTGGTGTCATGGGAAGATGATGGCACATCTGGTGAGGGTTCCCTGGAAGTGGCCTAGCACTGCCAAGGTCACAGCTCAAAGCCTTGGAAGCCTGTGGCTGTGCTAAATTTGCACACATACTTCCTAATGCTCTCTGCCATGCTGGAGGAAAACATCTCACTCTCCAAAGGGAGAACCTTTTATCAAGGTGTCCTGGCTGCTGATACCAAAGGTTTGTCCAGCGTATACTCCTGGACCCCAGAGATGAGATATAGCCAGTCTGTTGTGCAGGGAGAAAGAGAGGGCTGAGGTTTTGAAAGGAAAAGAAGACAAACTCCATACATAGTCTGGATTATCTTGGACAAATGCAATAGGAAAGATATTGTGAAAAAGAGTGATTCATCCTTTGCTTTCAATACTTCCTCTGCAGATATTTTCAAGGGAAAGAATGAGCAACATTAGAATTTGGCATTTAGACCAATGACAGCAACATAAATTACATGCACTTGTTACATCTGTCAGTATGGAGCCTCAGAACAAGCTGTGGCATGTACTTGCTTTTACAGGCCCTAGATTCAAGCCCAGTATTAAACAAGCATGGTTTTGGAGATTATGGATCCTCATAACAGCAGGGTTGAACCAGAACTGAACAGGTCTTTTTATAGACCCAAAGGATGGATTTTCAAAACTTCACCCTGTATATCACCTAGGCTGAAGAAATTTCTGTCCTTTTCTCCACAAACTGTCATCTCAGTTAAAGCCTGCACACCAAAAACCTCTCTGGCATACCATACACAAGAGGAGTCTTTGTCTTTTTCTTTTATATCAGCCATGCTCCAACTGTGGGAACCACCAGAATCAGGGCAGGCTGATAAATGAGACCAAGGAGCTCTTCTCTGCTCAGAGAGCTGGACCAGCTTTCCTACCTAAAATCTCCCTCATACCCCAAAGAGAAACCTGTTGCAGGGAGGTCACACCAGAGGTCACACATCTTCATGGTAATCCATCATGCTCTATCAGAAAGAGGTCTAGAGCATCTACGCCATAGGAAGTTTTGTTAAGGTTTAAGGACCAGTTTATGTAGTGCCTGTGAATCTTCCCCAGCAGCATTCACACTCTTCTAGATGTCTGAAAACATGTTGAAAGATTGCAAGCCTGGAGTGTGGCGTGAGAGTGGACAGTCATTGCAGTAAAGTGGTTGGCTACTCTTCTATGATTAGTGGATTTTAGGTGAAGCTTGTTCTTTATTTCTAAGAGCATTTCCAGCTAGTTGAATAAATAGCTGAGAAGCACAGGATTCCTGTATATTAACTATCTATTTGTAGCTGTACTTCAGACTCCAGTACCCCTGTGACCTTTGCATTCCGGGTACTAGGTAAGTAACTCACTAATTTTAAAGACAAAAGCTTTGCACTCCTTGAATCAACCAAAATCTATAAGGGAAAGACAGAGCAAGGAAATTTCCTGATTTATCACTTCAGGAAACAGGTTAAATATATTGTGTAAATGCACACGGATACATACACAGTGATACACACACAACAGTCCCATTCATATTATTACTTTAAATTTGATCTTTATAATTACTTAAAACCTTCTTTTGTTCTCTGTGGAAGTGAATTGTTAATTAGAAATGCCACCATCCCACCTCTTTGCCCCGTGGTGCACGAACTGGGTGGCTGGCCAGACCAGCAGATACACGTGCAGTCAGTGCTGGAAATCTCCAGGGCAGAGTTTAGAGCTCCTTTTGTGCTGCCTGTTCTACGCTCACAGAAGAGCAGACACAAGAGAGCAGGTGCTTTCAGTCCATGGATACATCTACCTGGACCTGTGCACTGCTGGTGCCACGAGCTGAGCAGAAGCAGTTTCACTGTGTCCAACAAAGCACAAAGCTGGAGCTGGAGAATGTTTCTAAGGTCCTAGGTATGTTACCTCAGACTTGGCACCACATCATCTTGGTCATGCCATGTTGGGTCAGGGCATGGAGACAGCTGGTTCCCATCTGACTGCAAAATGGCCTGTAGCCATTCCCTGCACAAAGGAGGGTGGAGAAACAGATGGTGGAGCAGTTTGCCCAAGGCCACACAGGAGGTCAGCAGGAGAAGCAAGAGTGGAGCAGACATCCCTGTGTCCCACAACAATGATTCATCTCCTGAGTTCACTGTCTGGTAGGGTTTTATTAAGGACCAATATATTTAAAGTCTAAGCAAAACTCCATTTATTTTCTCCACTGCCCCTCTCTGTGAGCAGAGTCATTGGGTACTTGTGTCCGGCAGAACATGGGAAGGTGGTGTAGAATTGTCTTTGATTCATCACAGTTTGTAATAAACTACCAAACACATACAAAGTATCCAACGTCGTCCAAAGAAGGACCAACTTCCACTGCAAGCTTTTGAAATTGTTGCCTACTCACATTACCTTAGTAGCAAATGGAACCCTCGCGGGCAACAGGCTTTGTCCCAGCTGTCTTCGGCCACCTAGACACACACCCTAAGCCAGGTGTCTGTGTCCCTGCTAGAACCAAGAGAGAAACAGAGCTATCTATTTTAGACACCAATCTAGGGAAGACTTGAGTTTCCCTTCAAGGACCTTTTATTATAAAACATCTTAGCCAAGTAGTTTAGTCTGGAAAGCCAATTTTAGAGAGTTTACATTTGATATGAGAAGTTATGATTTGGGAATAGTGCTCTAACTTCAGTAGGGCCAGGTTTCACTCCTTGGTTTTGCATGCACATACTGCACACAATAGATTAAAATCTGTCTTCTCACTCACAAATGCATGCAATTTTTTTAAGACTTGAACTTTGTGTGTAATTAGAATGGAATTTGTCATCAGCCTCACTCATAAAAATTATTTGTCTGTTTATGTTTTGTTTATTTTCAGGTTATTCATCCCTAAAAGCTTTGTCTTAATAATGGAAGGATTTAATAAAATTGAAAAAATCCTTCCTTTAATCCATTTTTCTTTTCAAGGTGAATTACAATATATTTATGTAGGTAAGTGCTTGTACCCCATTTGAAAACATAAGAAACACTGTTGACTTATAGAAAACCTTTTCAGTTTGATAAAGTTCCATGTGTGAATAAAGCAGACAATTAGTTTAAAAATGCAGAAATACAATGCCCAAGTTGCAGACTGGCTGCTGTAATGCATTTTTATTTTGATAACACTTTAAAATTGCTAAGATTTTGCACTGATTCCATGTTAAGTATTATAATGTAGCCACTCTATATACTAGAAAATCACTGCTTCTTCAGGAGCACTTGTTAGGGTAGCTTTTGGGTACTGTTTACTGCCTTTTTTTTTTTTTTTATCCTTTAACTACAGCCCATTTCCCTTAAATTACAGAGAACTTTGTTTGAGCTAAAGAAAATAAGATGTTGCCCTTTAACCCCAAGTTGGTGCAGAGCTTTTCTGTGGTATTCTTTGGAGAAAAACTTGTATTTGACAAGTATCAGGCACTTTATGCCTTTGGGGGAAATTAATGGATTCAATGGTCTTCCAAGGGAGCATTAGGTCTACTTAGAAACTTTACTGAAAAGCAGACTCACATTGAGGATGGAAAACATAGATAGGGGATGGTGGGTGCCCTATCCCTGGAAACATCCAAGGTCAGGTTGGATGGGACTCTGAGCAACCTGATCAAGATGAAGATGTTCCTGTTCATTGCATGGGATTGGACTGTAGAGGTCCCTTCCAATCAAAACTGTTCTTTGATTTTATGACTGAAAGGATGCTTTGAATGGAGTTGACATGTTGCTAATTATGCAGTTTAACACAACCAAGGACCTACAAATATTTTGTGACTTTCTCCCTTTTCCACAATCTTTATGGGCACAGGTTATCTCGAAAGTACATCTTCAAAATATGTGTTAAATACTGTTCAGAGAAAAAAGTCCCTAGATGTGTCTTTTCCCATAGTCTGCAAAGGGAGTCTTTGGGTCAGATAAATACAGGGCATACACATTATATAAGATGCTCCCAAGAATATTCCAGAAAGCTTGGGAAAGTATCAGCCCATTGAGGAGATATAATACATGATTTTTGTCTATCACCCCGTTATATTGAAGTGTGGCTGTTCAGAAACATAGAATCATAGAATGGTTTGGGTTTGTAAGGGACCTTAAACATCATCTAGTTCCAACTCCCTGCTGTAGACAGGGAATATTCCACCAGACCAGGTTGCCTGGAGCCTCATCCAACCTGGCTTTGAACGCATCAAGGGATGGGGCATCCACAGCCACTCTGGACAACCTGTTTTAGTGTCTCACCATCCTCATAGTGAAAAATTTCTTTGTAATACCTAACCTAAATCTATCCTTCTTCAGTTTAAAGCCATTCCCCCTTGTCCTGTCACTGCAAACACTTGTGAAAAGTCCCTCTATGGCCTTGTTGTAAGCTCTCTTTAGGGCTTTACTGGATGGAGGCTGCTGCAACATCTCCCTGGGGACTTCTCTAAGCTGAATGCTCCCAAATCTCTCAGCCTGCCTTTGATCATCTTAGTGCCTTGTCTGGACTCATCCCAACAGGTCAAGGTCTTGTGTTGGGGGCTTCAGAGCTGGATGCATCACTCCAGGTGAGGTCTCACTGGAGCAGACCAGAGGGGCAGAATCCCTTTCCTTTCCCTACCAGCCACGCTTCTTCAGTGCAACCCAGGATGCAGTTGGATTTTGACCTGTGAGCGTGCACTACTAACTGATATTGAGCTTCTCTTCCACAAACACCCCCAAGTCCTTCTCCCCAGGGCTGGGTCTCATTCCATCTTCCCAAGGCCTAAACATCCATTGATGAAGGTCTATAAATAGCAGCATTTTCCTCTTTTGTTTTCTTTTGTCCCAAATCTACCCTTTCCCTTTGTTAATAATTCATATGTCCATTTTCATAAATGGAAATTATCTGGTTTTCCTTTCAATTTTAAACAGATTCTATTTGTCTTCAGAACTAGTTTGAATTTCACATTACTCTTTATTTTTTTCATATACAGATCTGGACTCCACAAAACCATCTACTTCCCACTTTTCTTACAGGAATATGTTCTTTCTTTTGTAGGAGGATCTGCAGAAATGCAACTGAATGTAGAGGATGATGAACAAGAAACAATTCAGGTTTTTTTCTCAAATGAAAACTGATGGGAAAACAAAAACCTATTAATTTAATAATTTTTTAAAAACACATCTCTGATATCAAAGGCAAAACAGTCAAGGTGTGGGACTCAGTTACCTATATGGAAATGTTTAGAGTTACTTTAGGCATGCAGGGTACCTATTTAGTTGCCTCCATCTGCTCCTCCCTAGGTAGCTCAGAGGCTTTCTAACGTGTCTGCCAACACCTGACACTGGCATCTAAAGTAGTTGATCAAAGACTAGGGAAAATGCCCTCAAGTGGCATTGTGTGCCTGTGTTTGGAAAGTGACTTCTTAGTTTCATTTGTGGTAATTTGTCATTGTGTCTTCTTTAAAAAAAAAAAAAAAAAAAAAACACAAAACAAAAAAAACAAAAAAACCCCCACCATCTTATTTTATGTTTCCACTGTGGCTGTTCTCCAAGGAAATCCCATCTTTGATATGTATACAGTATTGGTTGGTCTCAGGCACTTCTCAGTAGAGATTGTACAGAAAGTGGCTGAAGATGCAACTCCCAAACACCATTCACATGTAAAGTACCAGACATATGTGTTCTTTCCATAATTACTGGGGGGGAATATCTCTTGACAGAGCTTTTTCTGCTTGAAGAATATTTGTTTGTGGACTAGTGATTCAAAAATTTGTAGAAAGGAGATTTGAGACTAAACACTTGCAGGCTAAAGGAGTCACTGAACCCTGGCACTTGCTCTCCTGGAGGAAGGTGCTGCCCAGTAGAAATGATGTGGAAAAGTCACTACCACATTTTTTCTAATGTCTGTGTTTTGAAAAGAAGTAGTGAAGAGTAGAATAGAACAACCCTTTCACAGGAGACATGCCACACCATGGGATTTCCTCAAAGACAAGTCACCTTCACTGCAGACCGCAGTAAGGTCCTGAAGTTCTGCACAGGGCTGAGCCCCAGGATGTGTTTCTCTTTCTAGTGTTTCTCTTGGCTGACTCTCAGCAGTGTCCTGCCCAGCAGGATGGCTGTGCTCAATGTCCTCATCACTGGCCCATCCTTCTTCTGTAAGGGCCTGAGGGTTCATTTTAGACTCCTCTTGAAAGCCCATGTACCCAAAATCATCACATCACCTAATGCTTAAGCACTCTGTCTTCCTTCTTTCCATTCATCCACTGTAAAAGACCGATATATTATAAACAGACTGAAATCACCACATTATTTTTACACAGACATGTAATGACTAACATGCACAGCAGATTTTATAGTTCTAATATTCCTTTGATGACTACTAACCTGAGCTAATAAAGCCCCTTAAGCAGTTCCAATTGTCATCAAAGATCAGATGGAATTGTACAAAGTAAAGGTGATGAAAGTGCTGTATGAGATGTGTCTGTAAAAAATTTGTCTTTCATTCAAGTCATTTCCAGGCAATACTCCTGTGAACAGCAATGAGAATTTCGTGTGAGTAAGAATTGGTTGAAGATAGCAAAAATAGATCTACATCCTGGGCATCTCTACCATATATTGTTGTAAGAAGTAACACTGGGATGTATCACATCCTTAATTCATAACAACTAGTAAATTGAGGCTCTTTGTCACCTTGCTTTGCATTAAATATTTCTATTCTTATCTCATTTTTCCTGTTGGATCTTTGCTGAAAGGGAGAGTTTGCCCTACTGTGGAATGGAAGGCTTGCTCTGCTAAAGCCAGTCTTGTGTGCAGGGACCCCTGGTTCTGCAAGGGAACTACGGTGTAGTAAAGTCACTAATGCCCTTTGTCTCTTGGTCAAGCCCCTCCTGACAGTGTTATTCCCGACTCTGAGCAGCAGCTTTGGCAAGGATACTTCTCCAGGCCAACATCCTCTCCCACATCTCTTGGTTTCCCCAGCTTTGGGGTGAGTTAAGGCAGAAGACATTTCTCTTGGCTGTGCACTATCCTTGGGAAGTATAAAGCCAGAGAACATTGTTGTTTTCCTGCCTCCAGCCTCCTCCCAGAGGGGACTCCAGAGTTTTCTGGGGAAGCTGGGAGTGGCATCACAACCACTGACTGCCCTACACATCAACACAGATCTCCATGAGTAAATGACCTCCTGCTTGGCTGTTTCCCTGCTGTAGCTGGTACAAATACTCTCTCATTCCAGAGCTACAAACCCTTCCCATCATACAGATGGGTCTATAAGAGTTCCACCAATTCTTATAATTCTGCCCAAGATGCAACACTGACTGACATGAATCATGTTTTTGTAGATGTTTTTCCATACATGGAAAAATTAATTTAACCTTTATGAAAAGTTGCCTTAAAATAGAACATAATATACACACAGTTTTTCTGTGGCTTCATTTTATGTTCCCTTGGAAGTAATAAATCAGAAGAATGTTCCCTTAAGAAGCTTTAAAAAAATTTAATGTGTTAGTAAGGGTAAAGGTACTGCGAAACAAGGTATGTGTGGATGGAACACCAAGCAAATCTGTTTAAAGAACTCCTTCTCCTCTGCAAAGTTAACAATGACTGAATAGTAAATTGTTTTTTAATAAGTTTTATATTCTCCTGGGGTATGGTTAAAGGGTTAATTTAACGCTTGACCCATTAAAACCGTTGAGTGCAGTGAGAACCTTGTGAGGCTGATCAGATGATTATTGCTGGAAGATAAGTGGTTGAAAACCGAGCCTCACTAGTTCAGGTAATCAAGGGAAATTGGCATAAAAGAGAAGATGCGGCTGAGTAAAGACAGAACAGCTACCTGAGATTCTATTACTTGTCGTCTTTCAAGCATAATAATGAGATTATAGTAACCCTAAACTGGCTGAAAACAGAAATCTGGCTGTCTGTCAAGTTCATTGTGTTGAGTTTTACAACACTCCAGATCTGGTTCCTCTGAACCTACAATAATTATACCAGGAAGACAGGCTCAAAGAAACCCTTTTCAACCTTGGACCTTTGTCAGGTTTTGGCTTATGACCAGAGTACCATTGTTTATGTCATGGGAAAGAAAAAAAGGAAAAAAAAAAGCCAAAAAAATATTGTTAATGTTTATTATTATTTTTTCATCATGCAATTCTTAAAAAAATATTGCCACAAGTCTTTCCTCACTCCAGCTGTCACATTGCCTTGTGATTTTCTGAATGAACTTGTTATAGAACCATGAGCCCTTTGGCTTCTCCATTGTTATTCCAGTCAGAGTCTTTTGCTGGAATAATTTTTTATGCCTTTCATTGACACACAGTCTCACATCACATACATGTGGTGTAGTGCTCCTACTTCTTAAAAAATAAAAAAGTACATGACAGGCAGAAACTCATAGTCCATTATGTCAACCTCAAAGGAACATCTGTTTTGAGCATGGATTAGTCTTAAACTTGTGTTGTTGTGGAGAGTTGTCACAAACATGGGATATGAGATCTTGTTTTGAGATCAGTTTGAGATGGTAGCTGTAAGGCTGTAGTTCAGGAAGGCCTTTAGGCACGTCCAGTTGGCTTCAGGTCTCTCAGTTTCACCATTTCTCCTGCTCAGAGGAGCCTCTACCTGCCCTTCCTTCTGTCTGGGTTTATGCTCATATAAATGCTTTTCCAGACCAGTGTAGGCTTGGACTCCTAGTAGGAAGAGATGTTTACATCCATGACTCACTGCAGACTGTGAAAAGATAATCAGGTTAAAAGTCATTAATTACTGTGGAAAGAGCTGTGTCAGAGCAGGGTGTAGCCAGGCTGTTCCTGGAGGTCACCCTTGTTGCTGTTGCATGGGCAAAGCTGCCTGGGTTAGCCTGGATGAGCTGGGCAGCTGGCATTAACCTGTCTGCTTTCTGCCAAAGTGCTTTACAGGATTGTTCACACAGCCAGAGCTGCTGGAGCAGTAACCTCCCACCATGGTCAGGGATCAGCACCTCAGCACAGTGCTGCTGTCACTTAGCATGGCAGTAAGAGGGGACATCTCACACAGCTTCAAGCCTCCATGCAGGAGGTGCTGATCTCCTGGCCCCTGATGCTGGCAGAAAAGCTCTGTTGCCCTGTATGTTCTGTAGTCTTGTGAGCTGATCGAACTGAGTTGCCAAAGAACCCTTTGCCCTGCTCTGAGCTGTATCTCCCAGAGGGAGTCAGAGCACAGGAATGGCAGCTTGCAGTTCCAAAAAGTCCTTCAGACACAGATCATGCCCTAAGCACAAGTATGGACTTAGGAATATGGTTACATGCTTTGTTCAATGGAGATTGTGCTTGGAGCAAGTGTGTTTCAGACACCCAGCATGTGTTAAGGGTTGTGCCTACTGCAGGTTCTCCCATGATTTTTTATAGGCTCTTGGCTTGTGACATTGCTCATGAACTGCTGTTATTCCCATTTTCAACTCCCAAATATGCAAGCAGAAAAAGAACTACTGTTTATTGAATAAGGATAATGACTATCACTGAGCTATTTTCCATGGTTGCCATGAATTAGCAACCACTGGTAAGTACTTCTTAAGTCACAAATATTGTTAAGACCTTAACAACAGACATCAGAGACTAATTTTCAGTGCTCCTAGTTCTTAAATGTGAGGTTTTTGTCTCAGTGCTTTTTCTGGAAAGGCCTCATTGTATGGGCCTTTCTCATGTGACCAATACAGAACAGTTCTGTGGCTTTAACCTTAAAACTGAGTGGAATTTCTGGCAGCAGTGTGTTTCGTGAATCGCACAGTAGATGTTTTTATTGCAGAACTATCTTCCCTGTTTGTCCAGAAAATCAGATTCTTTGTCTCATAACTTAAAACCAAAACCCTCAGAATCACCAAGTTTATGTCAAAACAGAGCTAAATTATGAACAACCTTTGCAGTCTCAGGCCTGTTTCTCATAAATCAACGTCTATTCAATGATGCCTTGTAGTACCTAAATCACTAGCTGTGAGAAATTAAAATACACTGTACTATGGTGTTTGCAATTAATACAGTATCTATGGTGCCAAACCTTCAGAGCCCTCCAAAAGCTAGCTCAGGATGATGGAACACTGCAGTTAAACAGACTGGTGAATTTGGCATCAAATCAGATATTCTTCACTTCAAAATTATGATTCATCAAAATGGAACCATTTCATGGAAGTCTATGTTTTAGCAAAGCTGCCTGGGGTGAGTTTAACCCAACCCTGTCAGAGGGGAGGACTGGTCATTGTGGAAAGAGACAACAGCTTGAGCTCACAAGAAGTGAGCTGAGCTCAATGCCTGCAACAGATACTAGTACTGGCTTTTTAGTTTACTGCAGATTTTAGTTAAGGGGGAAAGAAAGAGGAAAAGGTATTCATAAGAGTTCAGTTACTAAAAATAGATATGTATCTAAAATATTGGGTGTAAAATCCTAAGGCTTCCTGGAAAGGCCACATTGTATGGGCCTTTCTCATGTGAGCAATGCAGAACAGTCCCTTCCTGGGGAGCTTCCTTTCTAGGGTTGGGCAGAGATGGATCACAGCACAGCCCGAGCTGTCCAGAGAACAGAGGGCTGCCCAAAATGTTCCATGCACAGCACTCTGGTTTTCCATCCTCACCCATGTACCTGATCCCATATGAGTCTCGTGGACTCAGGAGTAGCTCACAGACCCCATGCTTCTGCCACTTGCATTGAATATGCCTGGTGAGATGAAATGCATTCATGCCCATTTGCACATAAAACAGCAAGTTTGGTTAAGGTAGAACTGAGAAACTCATTCTTCTCTCCTCTGTCCTGTAAGTATATTAGTTCATACAAACCTGACATAATTCAGTTACTGTTTAACATTTACATGAATTTAGGATCTCATCTTCATATACTAAAAAAAAAAAAAAAAAAAAAAAATTACTTTTATGAGTAAATGAAAGAAGTGTGAAAAGAAACAGGAATACTTGAAGACCAGCACAAGTCCTGAAAGCGAGGACTTAAGTATGCTTCACTCCAGTTGCATCAGTATTAGCAACTCTGAAAAGAAAAGAATGTTTGTAATATTGAATGAACCTCTGCAGTGATGTTAAGGCCAAATATTATGAAGGAACTACAGGGAAACTGCAGAGTTAATAGAACTGAATTGAAGCAAGGATTTTCAGAAATGACTTAATCTGAGGCTTGAAAACTGAAAGAACTTTAATCCTTGTTGAGAAACTGCTGGCTCCCTTCACCCAAACATATTTATATAGATATTTAACTGATTTCACTAGTGAACAAGCTAATGTATTCTAGAACAATTTATTTTAAAATGTGAACTGTAAAATTATGCTACAAAGTTTATTAAACTTTCAGGTGTTACATTTTGACATACTCAGATCTTTCCTTTAACAATGACAGAATGCTACACAAAAATACTGCATTTCATCTGGTGCAGGTCTTTATCTTATCTTGACAGATTATTGTTGGTTAAATTGTAGAGCTGACTTAAAGGCAGGACTCTTCAAGGGAGTGAGAAATTAAGGCTTCACCAAATGGTAATAAAGCTATTAAAAATGCAAACAGAAAACAGCTACACTGTACAGGTTAGACAGCTAATCCAAACTAGCAGTTTAAAAAAGCAGAGCAATTACACTTTTATTTAAATGCAAGGAATATGAGCAAGAATAGAATGAGGTGCCTTGTTTAAATGCATTCTTTTGAATATTTATTAGAAATAATACATGTAGTTAAGCCACTTATCTGATTTCAGTGAATAAGTAAAATGAAAAAGATCAATTTTCATAATTATACTAAAGAAGTCTGTCTTTCATAAAAATCTCATTAATAACACCATTATTACTGAAGAAATATCTCAGTATTATTATTGTTATTCTAATTATCAGCAAAATGCTACTGATAATGTTGTCATAAAATTCCTTTTTAGTATCCTATTAAGGAAGATAGACTAAGTAGTGGTTTAAGTTAAATCTAGATACTAAGTGGCATTTAGAAAAAAAAATTCTTTGTGTATTTGGATAAAATACATTATGTGTATAATTACATAAATTACTTCAGGTTCGGGAAACAAGAGGTGTATAGATAATGCTTACATGCACGCATATGTATTTTAATATCTATAGAACTATACAGCCAGCTTGGAAGGAAACACACTGAGGCATGCAAGCAGAGTAACAAAATGTTGTCTGAGGACAAAAATAGTTTCTTGACAAAAATTTTAACAGACATTTTCACTTATTTTTCATCATAATTGTTCAAGGGCCTGTCAATCCTTGTTATTTGTTAATACTCATCTGATTTATTAAATTGCTAAAGATATGGGGATCCTCTAGATATTAATATTAGAGAGGGCACATTATCTTGCACAGGAAGGAAATTTTAGCTGCTTATACCCATTTTCCAGCATGATTCAAATCTAGGCCAGCGTGGGCTGCAGCACAGAGGAGGGAGCAGGAAGGATTTTTGGAGCTGGAACCTGACAGTTCTTCATTCTTATGGCAGACAAGGACCTGGACAGCCAACATGGATAGAGAAGAAGGGAATTTGTTCCTGCCATGTAATTCTCAATAGATGGGCTGGCACCACGTTGAGGATCAGCAGGCGTGGAGACCAGAACTTCAGCCAGACAAGCAAGACAGCTGGTTCCCTATCCAAAAAGCTGACTAATATGAAATGGCTGTGGTAGCACCCAAAGTCAATAAAAAACAGGTATGCAGGCTTCCTTGGGAGGTCCAAGGCTGTGGAGAGCTGTCTGAAGCAGGGAGGTGAAGAGGCAGTGGGAAATGCTGCTCAAGCTGCCATGGGAAGGCAGTCTGCTGCCCTGCTGCCCTCTCTGGGCTCTCACACCAAGCAAAAAGAAATACACCATTGGCAGCAGAACAATCTTGTAACCCGTATCTCTGGAAAGATAATGTAATGAGGTTTATGCAATATTCAGGTTTATGAAGCAATAGATTCTCATTGATTTAGATGGCTCTGGCAATTTCTGATTCTGCTTTCATAGTCACAGCAACTTAAGTAACAGTGGAAAAAAGTTTATCTGATACTACAAGAAGATGTTGGTGTGTGGGAGGCAATGAAAAGAGTAGACCAAAGGACACTTTTCTGGCCAGGTCTTGATTATTGATATACACTTGTCCTTAAATGTACAAAAACATGGAGGGCAGTGACTGGCAGTACGACTGTTTACCATAGCACTGATTATGCAATGCCTACAGGCATGATTAAGGAGGATCTAAGCAAAAATTCAAGGCTTTTCCTGAACTGGGTTAGAAAGAAATACATTCCAAAATAGATCATAAACTGTTTTTCTCTTGATACATATTACATCTTGTTAATTGGTGTCATGTTCTGAAAAAAACCCTTGCAGGTGAAATTTGTTTGTGTCTATAACTTGACTACCTTCTCTTGTATTAAAACACTTAAAGAAAATTCATTTATCTGAGTAGAGAGAGTCAGGTAACTTTCAGAAGCAATTTCCAATGTACTGCAATCACTAGGTGCAATAGAGGTAGTTGTACTTATACCAATGTGTCACAGGTGGCATTTGCCACTATGCATGAGAGTTAAAGCAAACAGAAACAGCTTTTATCACAGCAGAATGTCATGATCTGCACTTAGGGTTCAATCTTTCCATCGACTATGTGGGCAAAAATTGACATGCCTCAGAGAGTAGGATTGAATTCTCCACTTGTTTTAGAAAGTGTTCTAAAAATAAAATCAATATAGAGAGTCGTAAAAATAACTTTTTTTAACTTGCTAGGGAGAACTGCATAAATTACAGCTTTATTTTCTTCTACTTGAGAATTATGTAAGTCATACGAAAAGCTCAAAATAATTTTATACATCCACTGTGCTTTTGCATCTGCATGTCTCTAGTGATTTCTTTTTTCCTCCTTTTTTTCTTTCCCCCTTTCTCTTGTTCTCTCCCCTCCACCGTGTCTCTCTCCATGACTCAGGGAAGCACAGGCATGCACACACTCTTCAGTAATAAGAGCATATTCCGTAGGCAACCCGCAGTTTTCATGCTGGAAAGTGTTCCCGTGGTTTCCTGTGCGATTTTTCTCAGCTTTGATGTATAACCACCTACCTCTGCAGGACAAATTGATTTCAGTTGATCTCTTGGGTGCACACTTAGGGCAGGTTTCACCTAGTCAATCTCGGTCTCCACCCCACTGTTTGGATTTACTGTGGACACTTTGCAAACAGCAGCTACTTTTAAGGAGAAAAAATACCAATAAAACGACAGTAGCAGTGCATACTCTTTCAAGACAAGGACCATCTCTTTCTCTCTAGCACTATTTCTGTTACTATAACAAAGCAAATCATAATTAACTAGGGACCCAAAGATTCCTCACATTCCAGCTAAATCCTGCAATTTTTCTGTCCAAAACCCCTCACTAGATTTTCTTAGCAAAACTGTTAAAACCTACATAGCAGTGAAGCTTCTGTCCCCAGCCTCCCCAGGAGCACAGGCTTCCTGGGCTGTGTGTGCAGTTAAACCTGCATTCACAAAACCAGCAACAAAACTCACACTAACCCAGGTGTGCTCCCACCCTCACAGTCCTTGATTATGTGTCACAAAGCCACACACTCCCCCAGTCACATGAATTCTGTCTGCCAAGTTGGGCACATGGGTGTTTTACAATATCCTTTTAGTCTAACCCAACTACTTTAATTGGTGTGTCAGAACCTTTATTGCTGTAATCGCTCTTCTCTCAGCTGTTCACATTAACAAATTGTTCAGCCTTGATGTGCTGTGTATTTACTGAAAGGAAAACCTTGTTTTCTTCTGGAGATGGTACTTCAGAAATGTAAGCATGTAGAAATGTAGAAATGTCTTTTGATGAGTTGAGTGTCTTTGTGACTGTATCTCCTACAGAAAGCTGCACCTGCTTTGTGTATTTCCTGGGACCAGTCCTCAGGTTCCTTTAAGGCTTGCATTCACTGCTCAGTGTGTTAGATCTCTTTTCCTTCTCCATTTCTTTTTCTTCTCCTCACCTCACCTCTCCTCTCCTTCCTTCTTTCTCTTTTTCCTTTCTCATTTTCCATATTCATGAGAATCTGCCCTTTTATTGCTGATCTGTAAGCCAACAGCACCTCAAAGAGCCTGAGGTGCTGGAGCGTGTCCAGAGAAGGACGATGGAGATGGTGGAGGGTGTGGAGCACAAATGCTGGGAGGAGTGCCTGGGGAGCTGGGGCTCTTTAGCCTGGAGAAAAGGAGGCTCAGGGGGAACTTCATCCCTCTCTACAAGTACCTGAAAGGAAGCAGCGTGAGCTGGGTGTTGGTCTCTTCTCCCAAGAAACAAGCAAGAGGAAAGGGCCTCAAGTTGTTCCAGAGTCTGGATATTAGGAAGAAATATCTTCATGGAAAGGGCTGTCAATCAGTGGAGCAGGCTGCTCAGGGAAGTGGTGGAGCCCCCATCACTGGAGGTGTTGAAAAGGTGTGTAAGTGTGGCACTTGGGGACACAGTGCAATCGTGGAGTGGGCAGTTCTGGGCTAATGATTGGACTTGATGATCTTGAATATCTCTTCCAACCTAAATGATGCTGTCATTCAGTAACTCAGGAAGAATAATTTGAAAAAACAATTACCAGAAAAATACTTGGGATATATCTATGCATTCAAGTGTTACCTTTTCACATTTTAATGAGCACAAACACAGAAATAATATTTATAAGAGGTATTCATTCTGCAATGAACTTGGAAAGCATCATCTCTGTACAAAAGTGCCACCCTTTCCTAAAACTACTTTGATGCATGAAAAATCAAATTTGTTCACTTAGGCATTTTTAAAGAGTTGAAACAATACATTAGTGAAAAAATTGCTGAATCCAGGAAATTACTGCAAAGTGATGTGTGACACATATTATCTATCAGTGTTACTGCAAGTGAATGTGCTTTGGGACAGATTGTGGCCAGCCACTGAGAATTTCAAGCAAGAAAGAGCAGGCTACAGTAGAGACAGCATTTTTCTTTCTTAAAGTTATTTTTCTGTGCTATTTGACTGCTGTGTCCCTGTTCCTAGGAGAGGTCAGGAAAAAGATTTTGTAAATCACTCGATGATAGGTTAAGACTAAAACAGCTACTCCAGTCAGGGCAGACTCATAACTGCTCCTGCTTTTCTTCAGGGAGCAAAACCAACCCTTGGGAATATGAACTGAGGACCTCAGATGCACAAAATGAAGCACTCCAAAGCACATCAGGTATTATTTGACAAACAGCCCCTTGAAAATTTGGGAGGAACCATGTCTATTATTGCCCACCAAGCAATCCTTAGATACACCTGTAATCCTTTCTCCGCCAGTATTAGCATGAGTTAATTGCATTGGCTTGTTTCCTTTGATTTTTAAATCTGATATAACCTTTAAACTCCAAACCTTTTATTTGTTCTGTTATGCATTTCAGGTTCTCCACAACAGTTCCTGTAAATTTCTTCATGGCTCCATCCATAATTTCTCTTCACACAAAGCTGTTGTTGACTTAACATTATGCAGAAAAACATATACCCCATCTTTCCAGGCTCTCCACCCTAATTTCTCTCCTGATATTGGAAGTGTATTATGACTTTTATTTCTATTTGCCACTTTAGGGGAAGGATATGTTTATAATTTTGACAATGCATATGTTTATCGTTAAAGGATATTTTCTGTCTCCAAGTAGGAAGGTAAATAACCACTTTCAGTCACTACTTATTAAATAAAATTGTAGCTAGTAAATGGCCAACTTTAGCCATTTTAAGTTTAGCCATTCATTTAGCATGGTGTTCCCATCTAGAAGATATTTACTCTTAAGAAAAATTACAGAAAATACTGATATATGGGAAGGCGAGAAGAGGGACAGAATGATTCATAGAGTCATGGCTCCTGCAGAGCTATTCTTTGTTTCACAACACAATCTGTGCTGTAATCCTGTCTGCTCAAAAAAGAGTGCAAAAGGGTCTGTTATTTCATCCCTCATTTACATGGTAAGAGTGTGTTTTGATCCCCAGCTGCTGAACAAAGAAAATACAGTAGCCGATGCTCTTAATTTGACCCCTTCCTTTATGAAAAAGCATGTTACTGTAAACATTAACTCTGCTAATAGTCCTCACAAACACTGCTTTTTGTCTTTGCTGTGACAAATGTCAACATGCCTTGGCTGGGAGATTTGCCCTCATTTGAAGGTCCAAGGCTCTCTTACAGGTTCTCCTTTCCAACCCGTGTAGCTGATGAGCTGCCCCAGCATGTGCACAGCTGCTGCACTTGTGGCACATCATCTTCATTGGCCTGGAGCTCCTGAAACCACTAGGACTCACAGGGAATGTGGTTCTTTTAGGTACATAAACTTCACAGAATCACAAAGTGTTTATGGTTCTAAGGGACCTCCAGAAACTGGTCCAACACTCCTGCTCAAGCAGGGACGCCTAGAGCCAGCTGGCCAGGACCACACCTGGACAACTGACATATCTCCGAGGACAGAGACTCCACAAACCCTCTGGACAACCTGTGCATGTGCTTGATCATCCTCACAGTAAAGCATTTTCTGATATATAAATGGAGCCTCCTGAGTTTCAGGTTGTGCCCATTGCCATTTGCCACCACTGAAAAGACCCAGTCTCTGTCCTCTTTGTACTTTCCATTCAGATATTTTTATACATCAATATGATCCCTCTGAGCTTTCTTATCTCCAGGCTGGGTAGTCACAGCTCTCTCTGTATGTATGCCTGGTTTGTTTAAGTGCCCCAAGACCTGATCCTCTTCCACCAAGGGTAAATTTTTCTTGCTCCAAACTTTCCTCTGGTCTCCTAGACCTGGGATTCTTGAAGGCTTTTCTTGCTAGTAATGACTGAGGCAAAGAAGACATGAAGTACCTCATGTCCTGCATAAGCAGGTCCCCAATCTCCTCCAGCAGTGGGCCCACATTTCCATTAGTCTTCCCTTTTTTACCTGTGTACTTACAGAGGACCTTCTATTGCCTTTGCCATCCCTTACCACCGTCAGTTCTGGTAAATCTGACTGTAACTTTTTTCCACTGAATGCTGGGCTAACATATTGGGTTTCTGCAGCCCAGGGGATAACTGTGATGAAGTGTTAAAAGAATATCAAGACCCAGAAGATGGTATTCTCTGTCATCATGTCTAACTGCAGACCTAGAGAAGCATCAGTTGAAAGGAAGGTACTGCTAGTGCTGCTACCCAAACACTGTGACAGGATTGTCAGCCTGAGTTGAAGACATCATTGAACTATGGCAAGAGTTTGTTGGGACAGATGGGTTTGATATTAAGAATGTAGGAGCTGTGTTTAAGTCACAAAGGCTGTGACACTAGACACTATTAGTCTAGTTTTACTTCCATAGCATAGTTCACCCTGACATCCTTACTGTATCCATGCCTGTTCACACCCAAATCCCTTCTCCAGTGGAGGGAAATCTTCGTGAAGCTGATAGGTCAAATTGCTGAAGGACACGTGACAAATAAGCCACCTGGCTGTGGCTAATTCTGTCTTGACCAATCCTGTAAACTGTCCCACATGTCCTTGCACAACCTGGCATCCCCATGCCATCATGGTCCCTCCCATGTCACACATCACTCATTGTCAGCACCATGCTGCAGAACCCCTCTGACCTGCTTTACGCTGAAAAGTCACTTTACACCAAAGTCCACAAAGTTCTGTGAAGAGTGATGTGTCAAAGTCACAGGGTACCAGCAGACACCTGGATTAGGCTAGGGCAAACAGCATTATCCTGGGGCAGGGGAGTCACCAGCCAGCCTCACATTTAACAAGGATCCCAAGATCTCTCACCGGTGCACTTCCCAGAAGGTGTGGATATAGTGTAAAAGATAGGTTCTGTGTCTGTGCATTTTAGCTTATACTAAATTTTTCTAAGTTTATACTAAGTTTTTCTAACTGGCAATAAATATAACTGGAGGAAGAAGAATGAAAATAAAGCATCACCAGAGAAAACTCACACACTGTCCCGTAGGTATTCAAGGGGCAAACTCCCTACTGTGGAGCTCTGTGATTGAAGGCACCCAGCACTGACAAAAAGAGACAAGAGCCCACTCAGCTGGATGCTGTGGGAGATCCCTGTGAATTTAGAGGGGGAAGAGAGATCTCCAAAGACTGCATGCTGCAAAGGCAGCTGCCCAGAGATCCCACAGGAGATCTGCCTGAGCTCCTCAGCACTTCTGCAGCTACTTCTGCAGCTCCAGCTTCAGGATTAGGCTCTTTTTGAGGAGTAGATGTTCCTGGTTTTGTTTATGTTGGAGAGAGAAAAAGAATTTCTCTTCTGTTCTGGAATTAGGTGGCATTTAGATTATTTTGAATGCATTTAGGTCATAAAGTAGCTCAGTCAAGGTTAGTCACCAAAATTTCCAGACTCAGGATGTTTAAAGATTTTTGAAAGCTAACTCTGGATACCTAGCAAACTGAGAATGTGAAGCAGACTGTTTTGGGCAGTTACTAAGGAATAGAGAAAAAATAGCCCTGGACACCCCAAAATGTCTAAAGCATTAGGCTAGTCACTGGAAAGCAGAGCTGTGATCAACTGGTTAAACTCTGATTGTTTCTCAGATTAAAACAAAGATATCCCTTGTGATTTTTTGGTGGCTTGAAGAATGCCATTGGGTTTCACATTTATACCTGCACTTGTGCTACATTCACATGGTACTGAGGGTACCATTACAGAACTGTTGCCATTGTTCTGAAAACTGGCAATGTTTTCTGATGTGTAAAGAAGGACTGGCAATGTCAAAATGACGTAGTACCTTCTTATCCTAATGTGCAACAATCTATTGTCAAGTATTTTTACTCCTGTTATCCAAATATATTTGACAGACTTACTTTATATTTTTCACTTAATTCTTCTTGTAGTGGGATTTTATTATACCGTTTGTGTAAGAGTTATGCTGTACAGTTCCCCATCTTCATTGCTGTATAAAGAGAGGTTTCTTATTTATGAATTTAAAAAGATGTATTATATTTCCATTCCAGACAAAGTGCTGACAAATTTATGAATATAAAAAGGCAAGACAGTTGCACCCAGTATCAAGGTCAAAGTGGTATCATCATTTCAAAAGTGTTGATAATTTTATATGTTGTGTAATATAATGGTGATAAGAAGTTTTCCTAGATGTATCTCTCCTACTAATGGTGTTCTCCTTCAGAAAGAGATACATTAGAACTGTCTTCTACACATAAATGTAGAAGAATGTCCCCTGTTAAGTTGGATTTGTCTCCACTAGATTCCTTTAATTGCTCAACAAATCCCACAGTATCTTGTTTACTTAAAAAAACTTTCCTCTCTCTCTCTCAGACAGACTGTTCCTCCCTCAGACAGCTCATCTAAAGCCTTCATGCCTGGGCAGCAGAGGAAGATAAAGCTGTGCCAGCAGTACCTGCGGGGGGATCATGCACCTCTCTTCGTGTTCTTCTGAATTTGCTGCTGCCTCTTGCTCACTTGTCAATACCAAAGCAGAAGAGGAGCCCCACGGTCACAGCTGGAACTGTGATGGGGAGGATCTTGCAGGGACTTAGCTGTGTCCTTCCCATATCAAAAGATACAGAGGGATCCATAGTGTGTGACAAATGTTTGTGGCAATCTCAAGAGTGCAGCCAGCATCAGCCTTCTGAGGGTGCAAGGCAAGTCCTTACAAAATAGGGTGAATATTTGTTGGTCCCCAAAACATATTTTCCCTTCCTTGGTATGGGATTCCATGCAGTTGTTCCTACTGCCTGTCCGTAAATTGGAGACTGGACCACATGTAACTCAGTTTGTGTACGTATTATTACATGGTTTTAAATTACTACATCGTTGTAGTTTGTGAGGGAGTGCAGTGAGGAGCAGGACCACTGAGCAAATATCCTACTGAACACCAAAGACTTGGTAGCTCTGCGTTTATGCAAAAGTGATGAAACTGTGTGGATATCTTTTTCATAACCACTAATTCCCTCAGAACCTCTCCCAAAAGGCCTGAGAAGCAAAGATCTGGTCATGCCATTCAGAAGGAGGATTTGCATTAATTTGTCACGTGGAATGGCTTACCTTAGTAGGTGCCATTGGCGTGTGTTTATATAATTATATTTTATACTTTTTATTATATAATTTATAACATTTATTAATAATTTAATGACTCAAAAATGTTAAAGATGTGCCAGAAAAAGCCCAAGGAAATCACAGTATGTTCCTTTCCCAGAATAGCACGAAGACTGAATTGAAGGCGAAAAGAAGCAGTGGGACCACGGATCCAAGGAGAAAATCATATGAGTCCATCAATGAGACATTGACAACTTCCTCAGCTGTCCCTCCTTACATGATCTTCTTCAAGTGGAGAAGAAAATACATAGAAAATCTGGGAAATAGTATTCCTGATACAAAGTCTCATCTTGGAAACTGAATATAAGTGCTTATGAAAAAGAAAAATATAATGGATATTGGATCTGATGTCCACTGGAGAGCAGGAAAAGAAGGAGAAAATCAAGAAAATGGGTGGAAGAAGACCTGGTGACTGGCCACAAATTCATATTTTGGTAGTTTCCAATGTTACAATATTCAGTGTTAATCTCACTGGCAGTAACTCAGCAATCTTCACCAGAGGTAAAATAAAGGGAACATATTTTGAGGAAAAAAACATTGTCTGATGGCCATTCTGACCAACCTTATCACGGAGGTGATAGCCAAGTGATGCTGATACTCAAAGAGAAAAAACTGTTAATTTATAGGTGACAGACATGGGTCAAGATACGTGGACTGAAGAATCGGTCAGATAGGTGAAGCAACTGTGAGAAAGGAGTTTCAGAAAACAGAAGGTGTATATCAGAGCAACAGGCATGTAATAAATGAAAAGACATCATAGTATGGAATATAATATCACCTTGTTAGAAAGGACTATTTTATTCTAAGAAAACACATATAAATGGGATCATAAGAAATATGGCAGTGTTTGTTGAAAATCTGAGCCACTAAAAGGTGAATCAGGTGAACAGACAAAGCCACATTTCCAGGGAGCCTCAGTGCATGGCAGAGCTACAGAGATGCTTGTACAGCCCAGTAAAACTGACTGATGGACTATAATAGAGACTGCTAGGGAGTGAGGGGTACTTAGCACAAAAAGGTGTCAGCATTCTGTCATGCAGCAGATGTCAGGAGAACTGCAGTTGATTCCCAGAATACGTTTTAAGATAACAGAAAAAGCAGTTATTTTGCAGGTATATTCGAGAATGGGGATAACAGGAAGTTCTGAATTGTTTTGGTATTTTTGTACTTGAGAATAGAGCATAGAAGCATTTGAGAATTAGACTTTTTGTAATGTTAGTGAATGAAAATGAGTATTAAATTTGTCCTAAGCTTGTGATTTCATCTTCGACTCCCAGGAGCAGCATATCAGAAAAATTATTTGTTATTCCTGCTGACTTTCAAAGAACTTAGCTACATTTCCAATAGAACTGAAGGCCCAGGAATCTTGAATCTTGAGCTGGTTAGGCTTGTCCTTGCCTACAAAAAAAAAAGAGATTCTATTTCCCAGTGGGAAAGCAGAAATTAATTCATAATTCCAGCCCCCTATTTATTAGTTCCACTCACCAGTAATGGACAAGAAACAAATCCGTGGGACTTGGGGGACTGGTTACCGTGGGAGAGCATTAAGCATGAATAGTGAAGGCACAGATCCAACATGCAGTGGGCTGAAATTGGCTGAAATATGTTCCCAGCAAGTATTTCTTGAATACTTATAAGTAACAACAAAATACAAAAACCCCGAAACTGTTCCAATCGGTTTGTTAACCATAATAGCCCATCATTTGGTGAACATACTGTTTGCCATCAACTGTTTGTCCATCCCTCCTGCTGATGGAAGAGAGCTCTGGCTGAGTGGACAGATGTTTTTTTCTGCTAACTTTGACAACACTTCAGTCCATGGTCCTTGACCAGAGGAACTAATTAAGTAGTAAAATCAGCTCTTTGTAAGACAGGAAGAAAGAAAGGGTAGAACCACTGAAGAACATGAGGCACTGATTAACTCACAAGTGTTTCCTGTATAATGCAAATCATTAATGCTTAATGGTCTCTGAGACTAATAAACCAGAACTCTAAATACAACAACATCACAAATCATATATGAATCCCACAGGATCTTTTTTCTTTCTTCATTAATTGTTCAAGCTGTAAGAATAATCTCTTTAACTTTCTTATTTGGTAATCTTTAAATTTTGATTCTATACATTACAACTGAACTTAGCTAGCAGGTTCTTTGTAGCATGGGCAATGGCGAAAAAAAATAAGGAAATAGCTCTCCTCAAGTACTGAAATGTGGAAAATTTGCCAGAATTAGAACAAATGCCGACTACAATCAGCCTAATATTAAATGAACACTCACTGTATCTTTCCTCTGCCTGTTAAACTACTAATTGATGTGCTACTGATGAATAAAAGGGCTGGCATTTCAGCCATGAACTCACTTCACCGCTGCAGTTTACTGAGAGCCCCAAGCTGCTGAGCTCATTACAGATCCCTTCACTGAACTGGCTTTACAGGCAATTTTGTGAAGGGGCAGCATCAGAGCTAGCCCACTGATTGGGACTCCATCGGCTCAGCGGGGCTCCAGGAGTTCAGGGGAGAGAGCACAGCACTGAGCTAAAAATACGTCTTTGCCTCTGTAGCGCCAGGAAGATTGCCTGGCTGTGCTAATTGGGAGGGACCTGGAGATCTGGGTGGTATTTTAGGCTAATCTCGAGGTGGGACCTCTGCAGCTTGTATGTGGCTCTGAATAAAATCTCCTCCAGCACCGTCATTTATACCACTGCAGGCATTTATAATCAGAACCATCCCTGATTGACTCATGGCTGTTGCTGCACCTTAGACTCATCTTGCAGGAGTGAGAGGGGATGAGGGAAAGTGAAATGGCTGTGCAGTAACACAGTGAAATTTTAATGTGGTGTTGAAGTCATAAAATGGGACAAATTGCCCTGGCAGGACCAGGGCTTAGTAGGAGTGCTTAAGTATATAGTGCTGTCTCAGAAACTGACTGTAGAGTTGCACAACACAAAGGGTTTTCTTAGACCCTCTCTGTTGAGATCCATTTTTCAGTCCTGTCCTCTTTCCCTCTGTAACCTTATTTTTAATTCTCTGAACAACCTAGCCCTGATATCAGCTATCTCTCCTGTATTTAGAGCCTAAAACTCCAACATTTGAAAACTGGGGTGATCAGAGGAATCTGTGTTTCTGCTCATCCTTCATCGACTTGGTAAGGCAGACAGAAATAGAGAGAGAAAAACAGGAGGAATGTAAGAAACAGACTGAATGCATGCATAAAATCAACAGAAACTGAAATAAAAAGTCTGACAGAAAAACTAGAAGAAAATCTCCATTGTGGGAAATATTGAGCAACTATGCATTTTTTATTAAGTAACACACTGAACTACTTTGCTTGCTTGCTCGCTCACTTGCTTTAACAGATATAGAGTTTTACAGGGTATTGCTTGTTTTACTAGTAAAATGTATTTCAGCAAAACAGAATGTGTCATTCCTTCAATTTTTTTAAATTAAGCTACGTAATAAAATACAAGCATGATTAGGTGAGAAGCACCAATTGCTTATTCATTGCATGAAATATCTGTTCCATCAACCAGTCTACCAACGGTCAATCACAAGCTGATATCCTTAAAGTAACTTTTATAAGTCTCTTTACACATTACTGCAACATTTTCATTAAACAGTTGCAGTGGAGATTTTACAGCATGTATGAATTATAAGAGAATAATTACTCAGAGAAAATGCAAATTTGATTAAGTTTAATGTGTTATTTTTACCCCCAAGCAAAGTGCTTTACAAACTTTAGTGTATTTTTTTTTTGCATCAACATCAGTCCTCCAACCATGCTGCTGCAGTGCTCTTGACATTGGACATAAACACTAGGCAACCTTCCAAGAGGAAGTTGAAGAACAGTGCCCTCACCCAAAGCAAAATGCAAAATTTCAGGATATCAAAGCACACTTGCAAATAAATGAAAGGAGAAAGTTTCTAGATTTTGAAATGGCACATCTTTTCAGGCTACTACATCTCTAGAAACCCCAGTGAAGCAGTTGATGTCTGTAAGTGCTGAAGGCACAAACACCTTTTATTTTCCCATTAAGGTCCTTACCTAAAGCTTTAGCCCTGAGTTAACAGCTGATATGTCACTTTCTGGGTTTTTACAGTTGTTCCTAGTTATTTCTAATGCCTTTATGACTAATATACTTCTAACAAGAACTTAATGTAGTTTCATGGCTGTAGAGGATCCTTCAGTCTATCAGGAAAAGCTATTCATGTTACACTGCATCTGGAAGTTCCAGCTAGACAAATTTTTGCTTAAAGAAAGGTCCAAATGGTAAATGGTGACAGCAATTAACCATTGAAATTGTCTACTGAAAGTTGTGGTGAATTTTTCATCTGCGAAAATTCTCCAAATAAAACACGTTTCCAAAGTATACTTCTTTTTAACCACAGGCTTTTGATTTGAAAGCAGAATTAATTCAGGAAAGATCAGAGGTATTCATAGACCTAACACCTATGATATTTGCTACATCAATAAAATGTAATGCAAAAAGAGCAGTGGGCTGATCATTCCATTTTACTGTTCAGTTAAATTCTATCCAGAGAGTCGCTGGCAACATTTTGTCCAAGGTTTTGTGCAAAGCTGTCACTGGTGCAGAGCAAGAGAAGGGAATTGCAGGTACAGCCTGATTTCAGGTCTACAGAAAAGAGTGTAATTGACTTCAGTGGGAGTTGGTCCAAGGTCTTACTGAGGATTTGAGAAAAATTTTTCTTTCTGGCCTCATGTGCAAGTGGGTAAAGGTTTAGAATATTTATAAAGGCTTAGAATCCTTCTAATTACCATGGGGTTTATTGTGTCAGGCAGATAAATTTTCTGTGATCTCTCAGGTATAAAGTTAGGGATGAACTTGGGTACTTTCAGAAGAAGAGATTCAACCCTATCACCAAAGCTGAAAGTTATTTTTTCTCTAGCAAATTATTTCGTTTAAATGATTAAAAAGGTACAAAATTAATCCTAGAACTAACTTTTATACATTAAAAATAATGCTGGATATAGAAATCTTACCATTGATTTTTACCAGATGAGACAGAGAATGTGTTTCTGCTTCCATTTCTGCTTCCCTGATCACATAGGGTAATCCACTAACATAAAATTTTGAATGTTATAAGTTTTTGATTGAATGTGGTTCCAAAATCTGAGTTTTTAATAGAGCCATGGGCTCAAATTTCTGGGCCTGTAAAAAGCCCAGAAGATAAGGGGCCAATGTGTATGTCTCAAACACTGACATCTGGATAACTGTGGAGCCAACCAAGGATTGTTGGTAAGAACAGTCTGTGAGAAGGAACAGGATGTGGCTGGAGAAATGAAACTGATGAAGGTAGGGCAGCGCTGTCCTTGGATAAATCCCCTTGTTCTGATTCCTGGAGAAAAGCACACAAGCAAGTGCAAGAATGAGGTCGAGAAGCAGGCATGGCCTGTTGACCAAGGACAACCCAGTAGGGGAGGATCAAGGCCACAAAAGACCCCAAAGCCCTCTTACCCATTTCCAGAAAGGTCCAGCAGAATGAAGTGCCCATGATAACTAGTTTGTGCAGAAAGTGAGAAACAGCTTCAAGCTGGGAAAACTTTGCAAAAACGTGGCCCTGTTGAGCCCAGGCAGCATCCTCTCAGGACCCTGGGTGATGGAGCCAGGACTTGTGATCTTTCTTTTTTCCTTTCTTCCCTTCCCTCTCTTTCTCTCTCTCTGTTTAATCCCCTTCTCTTTTCTTTGACCCTATCCATTATTCAAAATGCACCACTGTGTGTTTATGCAATAAGATAAGGGACTTACATATCGATTTCTAGGTCACATGCATAATTTACTAATAAAATTTGGTCAGTTTTTGCAGACCCTCTGACCAGTCATCTATGAATCTCAGGTCCTCCCTTCCTTTCTAAGGTGGGATGCCATGGGGCTCTGAAACATATATTTTCTATGTTTGAAATTAAAGGAAGGGATAAAAATATATTTAAAAGCAAAATCTCACATGCTTTTAGATTCTACTGAAACTGTAAACTCTCCTTTTACTGACAAACTCTCCTTCTGCTGACAAAACAAATTTTTTATATTTCACAGTGTCAACTTCTCTTAGCACAGTGAGACAAGCTGCATTCATTCAGAGAATGACCTGATGAATTCTCTTTAAAGTCATGCTGAAGTGAAATCTGGACAATAAATGCCAAAGATGCCTAGTATATAGTGGTAGAAAATAGCACTTTGAATGTATTAGTATGTACAAAGCTTGCTTTTTAAAACTGGCTCCTTGTCTGCTTATGGGATCATGATGAGTTCTGGATGCAAGATGCATTTTTATTAATGCTTTCTAGTAAAATACAAAATACAAATCCCATGTAAGTCTGTTTTGTCACTGGATCCTGCATTTTTCACCCACCTGAAACTCCCCTAATGTATGGAATGCACAAGAAAGATTGGAAGGAGCCGTAATATTAAGTGACTGCAGTTCATCTGATCTGGTAAAGGCAAGACCTGCACACAAAGTTCCCAGTCCTGTGAGTTATGGGTCATTTGCTCATTAACGAAGTGACTAATCCAGTAGTGAAGAGGATGCCTACTGAAAATAAATTACATTATACTACTGACTGCTGTGATGGATTCTTTATAAGCTCTTTGTGTTATCGTTCAGAGGAGCCCTTTTACCCAACCCTTGGTGTCACTGCCATGTTATAAGGAATTTTATCAGAGCAAACAGGAGTCTTCATGAGGAAAGAAACAATAGAACAAGCAGGAAATAAATAATAACCAGATAACCAGGAAACAGCACTAACACAATAGATGTTCAGCCATTAGTTTAAACTGTCGCATTTGTCCTGAAATGATCAAAACAAGCACAGTGGAGCTGCAGTAGTGAAGTTTACGATAAATCCATGCTTATGAATTCTGAAGGCCACTTCAGGAGAGTTAGAGGAATAAATAAGGGTATCAGGGGCTAAAGTTGATGTTGAGAGTAGGTGAGCTGGGAAACATTTCCAAGCATTTAAATTCTGTAACATTTTAGAAGCACTTAGGGCTGAGAAAAACATTGTTTCGCTTACCCACCACTTATGATGACCTAACACTAATACGGTAAACTACATGGAAGTTTGATCACGGTGGGGTTTCTTTTCCCACAGGTTATCTTCCCTGGTGGAATTTAATGTGGCAAGTCTGTTCAGCCATTTCAGTCCATGTAAGTGCCAAAAGATAGTTTCAGCACATTGAAAGACCTTTCTGCCACCATCTGAACACCGATACAATTTTATAGATTATAGATCATTCAACCAAGCTACACTGCTCATGGATATTCAAATTCATAATATTTATGCAAACACTGTAAACTCTGAAAACTAGGGTCATTTATTATGAGATTGTTTTATAATTTAACCTGTTCAGTGCATACAGGATGAAGAAAAACGGTGAGTAGATTCAAGTTTGCTTTATAGCCTATTGATTCTTACCAACACAAAAGGATTCTGTGTTGTTATTTGTAGCATTCTGTCTGCTTCTTCCACTTTGATTTCTATTTTGCGCCTCTTTTGCTGGAGATACTTACAAGGAACTCTACCAGTCTGTAAGAAAAGCCATCTCTAACAGTGAGCAGCAAAGTCCTGGTTGCTTTGCTTTACAGCTCTCAGAGTCAAAGCTAGGTTTAATAGCAGCTAATCTGAGTCATCATAAAAAGGAAAAAAAAAAAATCTGTTTTTCCCCACCTGTACTTGTTGCAGTACAAAAGAGAGAGAGATATGAATTTTCAGTTGAGGTTGTTTATGACCCTCTTTGGTAAGACTTGCTGAATTTCTATTTACGTGCTTAACAACTGGAACAAGCTCCATATATTACTGCATATAAAGTCCTCCTTCATTACTTTCTTCCAAGTTACACAGAAGCCTTGATCAGTGAAGGTATGGGATTGCGTTCCTGACATTTACTGAATAACTATTACTTAAATTATTTTGCTTGTTTCAATGAATTTGTCATACATTGTGTTTTACAATAGATTCTTTATTCACCTGTTATTTACATAAAAATTTCAATGCTGTGTTGCTAGAAATAAGGCAATGAATGCATGCATGTAAAATTGAGATTCACCAAAAAAATCAAAAATTAGTGGAAAATACTAGAAAATGTAAATTTTTTTGTGGCTATCAAATTACATTTATTTGTAAGAAATATTTAAAATTAAAAGTATTGCCATAAAAAGTAACTGAGCATCTCTGTTCAGGCATTTCTAATTCTTTTCAAGTTAATCTGGTTTCAAAGGAAAAGAAAGATGTAACAAAAATAACCTTTTTCAGTCTAGTGGCACGAGGAACAGTGGTGTTAAAAACCCTTGAACTACAGCCCACCAGAAGTCAATATACAGTGACATCACTCAGGGTTGGAACAGGGCTTGAGCAAAAGATATTTTGAATTTTAGCCAGATGTGAGACCCGGATCAAGTTCAATATACAGATGCTGTGTCAATTGCACTGAAATGTGTTTCTCTATTTTAGTAGGATCAGAGAACAATTCTATCAGTCTGCATCAGTACCTGTAAAACAAGGTGCTTTGATTTTCCAAAGAAATCTGACTAGCTGACAATTTGCTCCCCAAAACTATTTCCTTTCACATTTTCATCAAAGCTAAAATTCAATTTAGAAAAAGAAAACAAATAAACACCCCAAATAGGTTTTTAGTAGTATTTTTATAGTTCGGAATTCTACCCTGAAAAATGAAGTAGGAGAAACAAAATGCTACACATGCAAATAGAATTAAAATAACTGAAGTGAAAGTTTGCTTTTTCTATGCTGTAGACATTATATAATAACTGACAGGAACTTAAATTTCATCATTATCATGCATGTGAAGAGTTTCTCCAAAAGTTACATTGATAGATAGTTTGAGATTGCTGACTTAGATCACAATAGAGTAATTAGCCAAAGTTAAAATTAAAGTAAAATTTGAAAGAAAATTAATCAAGTAATACAATACATGGTGTGGTACTTTTTCCATGAGCAACTCAACTAGTAATCTTACAGTGCATGAATTATCAGAGAAGAAATATGCTTTGATTGTACAACTCTGTTACAAAACTCTCTTTGAATTAAGATGGCAATGCAATAGGTGCTAGTTTCACTGAAAATAATATGTGTGGGGTTTTATATCTACTTTGAACATGTATTTTGCATCAATTTTTATTGTGGCAATAAAAACAGCAAAGGTTTTGGTGACTGCAGGATGTCTTGTAGTTCTCTACTGTTTTGGAAGAGTGTGATTAGTTATATGTCACTCACACATGTCTTACAGTAAAATAATTCTTTAAAAGGCTAGAAAAAATCCTGAATAAAAAGAGTTAATGGAAACATTTTAAAGTAATTCTGTTCCTTATCTGAGCATGAGGTGAACTGTAACAGAAGGAGGAAAAGAAGAACCTGTATTTCAGCAGAAAGGGGTTCTTGTCTCTTCCTTTAATCTCATCACTGGGAATTTTGATAATTTTTCATGATGGAGAATTCCTTGGCTATATTTTCCACATAATTTTAAACAGAAATTGGAAGAATAAGAAAAACAAGATGAAACAAGACCTAAACCCTGTATGTGCCATTTGCTGAATATATGGTTTTCTTCCCCCAGTGTGTGTGTGTGTGCCAGATGGCACTACACTGGGTTGGATGGTAATAAACATGAAAAATATGGTCAGTGCATGAGCAGAGATGTCTGTGGCTGAATGTACCAGGGTTAGGGCTGGTAGAGGGATGGGGCAGAAGTTCCAGCTCTGAGAGAAAAGCAAAATTCAGCTTCTCAAGGGAGGAGCTGATCTTATTTTCAATTAATTCCCCCTGCCCAAAGTCAGAAAAAAGTTGGAAAGCCACTGGGAAAGCAGGTAAGAAATAATAAGCCTCTGCTTATCTGAGCACCCTGCCTGAAGAGCAGATCTGGGGCCATTTCCCTCACAGTAGGGACAAGGTCATTAACCTGGGGTGATGGGAATTGGTTTGGTTCCATGAAGGGACAAAAAGCCTCAGTGGAGGTAGTTAACCCACTTTGGGCTCTTTTCTCTGGCAGGCTGCTGAGAAGGGGTAAGGTCCAGCTGGCAGCATCAGCTTAAAAGAGGCCTCTTGTAGGAGAGGGGCATGTCTGGGTTGAAAGTGTTGACATGACTTTATGGGCTCCTGATTCCCACTCTTGTTCTACTCCCGGAGGACATCATCCATCTCACCATCAGCTGGGATTTGTGGTGGCCACAAAGGAGCCTCCCACCTCTACACAGCCCCACAGCAACACCTGCATGGGAGGCATGACAAGAAGTTGCTCCTCTTTGGAGTTCCTCCTTCACAACCTCTTTCTGGAAGTGCTCCAGCAGAGAGCCAGATGAAGATGCACCCACTTACAGTAACAGGGCCTTTGGCCCCAGCTGTGTGCTTTGCTGTTGTCCTCTGTGTGGGCACTGGCTGCACAAGTTTGTTTTTCCTCTGGGTTTCTGCATTCAAGTCAGCAAGTGACTTAGCCAGATCTGAAGCATGTCCAACACTTCCTAAAACATAGATTTTGGGGAATCCATTTATTTAAGAGGTAAAGTTTGAGGTGCTAGGTGAACAAATACCTGCAGAAAAGGGTGCTTACAGTGCATATCATCTCTACTGAAATATTTGTATGAGGCAGATAGCAGTCTGAGTTCTTGCATTACTCTTTGACCATGGGGCTGCTGTAGTTGGAAAACAGGCTGTAGTTGAAAACAGGCCTTCTTTTAACATAGTAGTTATCCTTGGGAAACATTCTCTGGCGAGGGGAAAGATCTTCCAGCCAGAAGATGAAACTGGGCCTATGCATTAATTTATTTTCCCCATTCACTTCCATCTCTCTTTGGTTTTGTTATTCACATCTTTTCCTTCTTATCCACCACTGCATTCTGAAAGTGGCAACCTTAATTTTGGGAAGCCAATCAAATCACAGTGAGTAATTATTTTGAATAATTATTTAGTTTTAAATAATTCCATACTTTGCTTCTTTGTAATTTATGTGATGTTGTTACAGAATGCATTAACCAAGCTAAAGGGAAAGAGCCAGTCTAAGGGGCAGGAAAGAAGCACTGAATTATTCTTGGTCCTGCAAAGAATGTGTTTAAGAGTTTCTTTGCTCTCTTAGACCAACAAAACTTTCTTCTCTGCTCCCTGCATGAGCACAAAACAGTCTGCACTGGAGGGTGATCACTCCCGTGTGTGACTGCTATCTATGTCGTAGGCAGTGTCAGAGGCTGGGCAGTATCCATCTCCATAGGCTCACCGGAGCAAGACTATCCTTGAGGAAGCTTTGGATTCACTAAATCCTGCGAGATAAGACACTGGGAAGAGGAAACACAACCCCCAGCATTTTTAGATATCGATGGCACAGACCTTTGCTCCTTGAGCACAGGCTCCTGACATGAGGGTGGAAGAGAGGGGAGTTTCCTCTGCTCACCACATGGTGATCACAAATGTCACCTACAGACAAAAGAAAATGAAAAGGAACAATAAGTGAAACACGGGCAATGATTTAGTCTCTTGAAAATGCACATTAATCATCTGACAGCCCTCAGCTTTACTGAGCTGAAAGTTCGTTTCTCATGGCAGAGCTAACTTTGGGACCAGTGCCGGCAGGCGAAGCTGGAGCAGGGCTGGCAGCAATATTCAGGAGCGACAACTGCATGAGTGTATTAAGAAACAGAGTATTCACAAAAACTCCTAGCGGACCCATAAATACCCAGCTTAGTTGCTGGTTTAATCACTCGCAAAGACATTGCCTGACTCTTTTAAAACGGCGCGTATCTGAAGTTTTGGAAGCGATTGTGAATAAATACTTCACTGCCTGCTCGCAGCGACGTTTCCCCGGCGTTAGCTCATTAGAGTGCCTGAAAGAGACCCGACAGAAAATAAGTTAAATGCAACTTAAATCATCATCCGATTCGACGCTAAAAACAACACGAAAAGCGAGGCGTTCACCAAAAGGTTGCGAAAGGCGTCAGCTGCACTGCAGTTAGGAGTGGAGGGAGTGGGATTGAGGGATGTGACCCGGCAGTGTGGCTGGGATCCCAGCCCCAGTTGTGGTGGTACTTTTTTTCCTTTTTTTCCCCACACACTTTTTTTTTTAACCTTTTTTTTTTTTTTGTGACTTCGAAAGATGTCACGGCAAAGTGAAATCTTTGTGGAGGGCTGATCATGCATTCAGACTGTAGAGTTTTCAAAATGTGATGTTTTGCAATGATGACATTAGAGTAGCAACCAAGGGTCCGAGACAGCAACGCCTGCTGCAGCTGGGCTTCGCTTTGAAATGCCCAAGACAATGGGGGCCACTGTTCTTCATCGCTTCGCCTTTCCATTCCATTTGCATAGTCTGTTCTGCCTGATTGACCAGCTTGGGCTGTCCAAGGGACCAGCATTGTTCACAGATCACTTCAAGATGGCACAGATGACAAGATTCAGGTGAGAGATGAAGTGGGATGATTCTCAAATGCCATAAGAAAAAGCTACCCTGGGAACTTTTAGTTCAAGTGAAATAATTCGAGAATTTAAGCAGTTAATTTTTTTTTTCAAGAAACCGATCCTATTTGGAAACGCACTGCCATGACATACAAATAAGTAATAGGAGGTTTGTGTGTTTCGCTGAGTTGTTTTGTTTGTGTTTGGTTGTTTTGGGGGGATTTTTTTTATGTTTTGTTTTATTTGGTCATATTTTTTTTTCCTTTTCCATCTCAAATCTCAGCTTCCTTAAACTGGGACGCGAACCACTGGAAACCTTCGTGAATAAAAGTTCGCTTGGGAAAAAAAAAAAAAGCAAAACAAAAACAAACAAAAAAATCGCAAGTCGACTATAAATAAAGGTCATAACAGAGCCGAGTTTTTATATTCTTTGATACCTGCTCCGTAGCTAAACGCCAGGATTACTCAGTTAAGGTTCACGAGGCGCTCTGGAGGTGGAAGCCCCTCCTGGAAAGGCGAAGCGCGCAGAGCGCTGCCAGCCAGCCCTGCGGCGGGACGGCGCTGCCGCAGCCCCGGCTCCGGGCGGGCAGCGAGGGGAGGCTGGAGGACGCCTCGCTCTTCCCCACGAAGTTGTAAACTCTCTGCAGGCACAGATTCACTGCGACTGAAATGTCATGGTTTCGGCTGGTTATTTTCTTTTTTTCTCCCCCCACCCCCCCCACCCCCTAGTTACTCGAGTAAACACACACACGGTAGCGCCCCTAAAACGAGTTTCATTTGACACCTATGTTTTGACTTCATCTCAAAAAGACAAAATCTTTGTCGTACAAGTATGTTTTCCCTGGAGGGGTTTCCAGCACAATTTGCTATAATTTCTTTACACCTAACGGAACTGATGGGATCTGAGCAGTAAAACATATTCCCACAGTAGTTTCGCTCTCTCGCACTCTCTGTTACCCTCCTGGGGTTCAGCTCACTCTGTAGTATAAATATTGCCAATAATTGTGCTAATACGGTGATTCTCGGAAGGCAGCAGAACTCTCTTCTCCTCGTGTATCAGACCTAAAGCCATGCGACTCCTGCTTAATCTCTGGGTGTATTCTCTCCTAGCTGCTCGTCTTTCCCCTGCAGAGACTAATACACTTAATTACATGATTTACAAGAATTGCCAACAAGGTCCCAGGGGCCACTAAAGACCGATCGCCGCCCGACGAGCGGGGCGTAAGGTGCGTGTCTGTCTGCCGCACGGGCACCTCGCAGGGAAGGCGCCCTCAGCAGCACTCGGCTTTCCAAAATTATTCAAAATGTCAGGCCCTTCTCCACTGTTTCACACCCCCTTCACGTTGTGTTCCGGTCCCAGGTTGGTTCGAGGGGTGCCGTCGTGCCCACTCCGCCTCCTCCCGAGAAGGCGGCTAAAAGCTGCAGAGGAAACTTAAGTGGCTCTGGAGTTTGTTTAATTTCCCTCCAGTGTTTACTGATAATTCGAGAGACGCTTATCTCGGGGAATATAACGATTAATACAACCGCAGGTTTCCAGATAAGTGATTGTGATGGAGATTGTTGGCGAGAAAATAGACAATTATCCGCTGTTAGCTTTACATAAAGATCGCATTAACTTGAATTAGTTATCAGACAAAAGAACATCAGAAAGCTGCACCTTTCTGCCAAGGCAACCGCTTGCAGGCGGTGTGCTCCGCACAAGCAAACGCACCGCTGCCTCCCCAGCATCTCACAAGCATGAAAGGGGCGGCGGGCCCGGGGGGGCCACGGCACCGACACGCCGCGCTCCTGCGGAGGCACGGCCGCTGCGGGGAGCGGGGAGGGCGAGCCCCGGCCCGGGGGATCGCTTTAATATCAGCTGCCCGGCCGGGCCGCTTTCATTTCCATAGGGCGAAATTAACATGGACGTGGGGCAGGCGCTGGGGCGGGGGCAATGCGCCCGGGGAAGAAGCGGCGTGGCTGATCGCCAAGGAAACCTCGCTGAAAGGGAAGGGTAGAGCATGTGGCTATTAAAATCCCGACACAATAATAACATTAAGGGGGGAAAAAAAATAAAACCATAATGATAACTTGGAGGCAGCTCGCCATTTGCATATGAAACCAGCGGCCAGAAGCGCGGCAGTCCCCTTGCCGCATTATGTGCTCGGCGGTCCGAGGTCGTCCCCCCCCAGCAAGACTGAAAAGCCTTTTGATTATTTCTCCTCTCCCTAGGAAAGGCTGATTCCTCCGTAATTGATAGCGGGGAGGGGCCGTAATTAATTTTTCAGGGAAGTAAAGTGCGGCTTCTTCTCTTGGCTGGAGGGGAAGGGCTGAGAGCGAGGAAAGAGGGCGAGGGAGCGGAGGCGAGAGGAACTCCTTCCGAGAACCCCTAATTAAAAGTAATCACGCTTCACCCTCTCCGGCACCAAGAACCCCCTCGACTCCTCGCCACCCCCTCGCTCGCCGGGGAGGCAGGAAGGGCAGGGACCGTGGGCTGCTTTCAGCGAGTCAGAAAAGCATTCACCAGGCGTTTGTATTGCGGGAGGTTTCTGTGGGAATCGGGTGGCTCGAGTAATTGGGAGGGGAGGAGGGTGCACTCTCGGCTGGCTTCTCCCTGGAATTAAAGGCAGTCTTCAAAATAGGGTGTTTGTTAGAGAACTTCAGCTGGGAGGAAACCTGCCATTTCGGATCAGTGCGTTTTCTGTGCCTGGTTTCCAGACAGACCCTTAGCACCGTGTTTATCTGGGGAAGGGGAGAGGAACAGGAGGGAGGCTTTTCGTGTGGGATGGGGCAATGGGGGGGAAAACCAGCAAGGTGCTTCAAGCGGTAGGCGAAGAGATGCTGGGATACGAATCATTTCGGGGGAGCAGGGGCACCTCGGGTTCGTGCCTGGGGCAGCCGCGAAGGGAGCGGGGAGTGGACGCCAGGTGAAAGGGCTCTGCTCCCACCCGCGACGGAAAGCCCGTCCCCAGGCTTGGGACGTGCCGCTGCCGCCGCTGGGTCCCCGCTGAATGGAGCGGATAATGATCCCCGGTTCCCAAGGCAGGCTTGCTGCTGCCTGGTGAGTCTTGGATTTGTGTGGTCCAAGCCTTTCCCAGCTTGTCCCATTCTGTCACCGGGATAAGGGGCTCCCTCGGCTCGTTTGCACCTGCGTCGCTTTTGGCTCCTTCAGGAATGCGCTGAAGCTTGTAATCAGCTTTGTGAAGCCATTGAGTGCACGGCTGAGTGAAACTTCCAAAGCTCGCAGAAAACTGGCCCGCTGAATAGGAGTCAGCATGGGGCTTCTCTCCAAGCCCCTGGCCTGCCAAATTCCAGCAGAGCCCCTCACAATCAGTCCACACAAGCTTTACTGCTCTCCCCACACTGAGAGAAGCGAGAAAAGAAAAGCTAAAATACCAGTCACCGAGGTTAGCGGTTTGTTCCCAGATTAATGGCAAACGCCTCTCTGCCCGATGCTAACCAATTCATTCGGGTGATGTGTGTGTGTATATATATATATCTATATATACGTGTGTGTGTCTGTGTATAGATATACGTGCATATGAATATGTATGCAAGCCTATGGCTATAAAAGAAAAAGGGAAATAAGGGAGAGTTACTAAAATTTTATGTGACCTCGGAAGTTCTTATGACAGCAAACAGGTAGCAGCAGGCTGTTTTGCTATCTCACGGGTCACGCTATTCTCATCTCAATCTCTTCTGCAACATTGTGGTTTTAAGGCTCTGGATGAGTGTGACTTTCATCTGCAGTCTGGTTTTCCATCTGGAGGGGTTTAGTACCAAACAAAACTCCAGAGAAGAGCAAAAGAAAATAACGGGCAGGTTTAAAAGAAGAGAAAAAAATATCACCAACCCCACCATCACTAAACCCGCTTCAGGATAACTCAAGAGGACCAAGACTCTGGGGTACTCGCAGGACGGGTTTGCCCTGCCTAAGGTTCACACCCACCCCATGGTCCCCAGCTTGGGTAAGAGGGGATTCTCCACAGCAGCCCGTATCACTTCCCCACTGGGGAAAAGCGCTCAGGAAAGGTCCCACTCGAGGGAATCCCTTTATTTTGAATATCCTTAACGCTTGCGACATGTATCCCTTCACTCCTACGTTCCCAGCATCTGGTTGTACAGGCGGGAGTGACGCTAAACAACTCAGGAATACACAGCACAACTTCGTCATACCTTTCATCGGGGTTCTGTATGGGGTCGAGGATGCACATTTATTGGGGGAAACCATTACTCGAGTTATAAAAACATGCTCCTTTCTAAAGCAAGTCTTTTCACTGTAATAAAAGCTGTGAAATGTTCTTAAATCTAAAACTGTAAGACGAGTGCGCTGTGACATCAAGTCTATGAGTATAGACCAACTGAGTAAGGCTTTATCTTCCGATCATGGGACTTTTTATAACATTTATGTCCTTCTTCTTCTTCTACATGTATCTGAAACAATGAAAATAACATTATGACAACATTAATACTTGTTGCAAGCCCTCTTCTTGGGCTGGTATAAGGGGGAAGATGGAGATATCCAACATTTCTAGAGATTGTGTGTCCTGAAAGTTTTGTCCGTGCCTCTGAATTACTTCATGGAAACCGTGTTGAATCCACATTGAAATAACCTCGGCAGAAGGGGCAAAACTAACTTCGCAGAACTGGTAGATGTTTCTTGTGAGTTCAGCAGGATTTCGTCTCGCTTTGCTGTCATGCTTTTGGCGTCTTCTCAATTACCGCAATTTTCAGGAATGTCCCAGAAACTGATGACAGCAGTAGGTGTTTTCGCCGTTGGTTTCTGACGAGTTTGTAGGGGCTCGTTGGAGAGTCGCTTGCACAGTGGGTGAGTAGTTTAGCAGCATCAACGCACTGTATTCTGATCCCCAAGTCCCCCCAGGATAAGGTAACCTCCGATGTAAAGTGTTCGGGAGTAAAAGAGCAGAGGACCATGTCTTCATATTGAAGTCCTGACTCTTCAAACTGCTGCTGCACAAAAATTTCTACATATGGCCCCAAACGGTTTAAAGCCACATCTCTTTCTGTCTGCAAAGTTTCTTTTCTTTTTGGAAGTTTGATGTGCTATTTTCGACCGTGTTGCTCCTTCCAACCATTCTCAGTGACAAGTCATGAGGATATGCAGTAATTCAGAAATTAGTGAAATTTTATTCTTGGTGGGGGCGTTGGATTAAGAGGCTGGGAGAGTGTGAAACAAGTCAACGTGTAATTGTATGATAAGGCTCTCACGAGGAATTTATTGGCCAAGTTGCTATTTCTATTCCTTCCTAATCTCGTTTAGCACATTCATTCTCTGCAATCTGTCTCCATAATCTTCTGTGACAGAATGGCAGCCAATAGAAGCATGCATGTTTGGAGAGAAGAGAAAATATGCAGAGGCGTGATAAACTGATGCTAATTATCCATATTTAGGACACCGAGTGCAGAAGATCAAGGTTTACAAATAACAAACCAGAGCCAATGATGATGGCTTCCTAGTGTGGAATATATTGGAGGGGACAAGATAAGGGTTTCACATGCAGAAGAGATTTATTGGTCAAAGGGTTCACCTTCCACTTTTCCACTTTTATATAGCAGTAAATTATTTGGGCTAAATTCACCAGAACATTACTCTTTTATTTGGCAATGTGCCATGACTTGCTCTTTCTTTGTGTCCTTTCAATGCAAATCCTTGTAGTGTAACATCAGTTGATAAGAAACAAATAATTGAAGTAATAGGTAATTCCCTTTAAATTGTGCATATAGGACAGTAAGGTAATCATCTAATGTAGAATGAGACTGGAGTATAGAGCAGAAAGCTGAAAGTGAAACAATATCCATCTCGGCTATTAAATTACATTTATACTGGAGAAAAATAACCTGCAGAAGACTTGTAGGCTGAAGAAGAGACTAGTCTAGTCACCCTTAGGCCATTTTCCTACAGACTTCTCAAATTTATTTAATTTTAAAAGACAGCTTACCACCATTTTCCTTGCTTCCTTTTTCTCTCTCATTTCTTTTTTCTTTTTATTTTTCTTTTTTTCTTTTCTCGAAAGCTAACATTTAAATTAGTGACTCTGCATTCCCCTTTTTAACAAGGATTGGCTCTGAGAAATAATAAGGGAATTCAGTTTGGCAGTATCTGTGTGGTATGGTTGAGGGTCAGTGGAGTGATCTTAGCAGTCTGCAGTAATTGTATTGTAAAGATTCCAAAATGAGAATAATATTTGTTGAGTTTATTTTTATTTTCAAGTTCAGAAAGTATTCTGTACAGTGGCAAAATTCTAAATGTTGTTTCTATTTGCACCTTATTGTCAGGTGGAGGCAAAATGCTCTTTAAGAAATTCACTCTTGAATTGTGTGTCAACGCTCCTGGCTTCTCGAATGGTATTTTTCCTGTGTTGGTGGTACGATGATACTCCACAAAATACAGAACCCCGCTGTTGAAACAGAAAATACAAAGGCCCTTCCATTAGGAACACTCTTTAAAATATCTCTTCTTTGATATCTGAAAGGATATTTCTTCCGTGTCTACTCGTTTAAGAGGAGAAAATTTTCAGACTTTTTGTTTTACTGCTGAATGACTGTGGATTTATTTCTCTTCCCCTCTGAGGTATTCCTTTAAATTGGTTCTATTTTGTGTTTTTGTGCAGGGGCAAAAATACTGCAGTACCAAGCTGAACATTTTCACAGGTTTCCTAAAAAAATTTTCTTTTTCAAATTCCCCTAAGTAGCTGCCTTCCCTCAAAATGGCCCGATACACATCGTTAGGGAAGGAAGGTAGGCAAGCACACAGGCTGCATCTTAGGTCCTAGAACTTGCCATTTGGTCACTAGCGGACAAAAATAAAGGGCATAGGGAGTGGAGTGAGGATGTAGAGCACGGCAGCCTGGGGACAAGCCTGGCTCTGGGGCTGCCCGCTGCAGCCGGTGCCGGCCCATGAGACACCCCCGGGCTCTCTGGACAGGGAACACCCGAGTGTGGATCCAAGCCCTCCAGGGCCAGCCCACCTGTCCCACTCGGGAAGCGCAGAGTGGAGCCCTCGCAGCCTGAGCGCCGCCAGTTCCCCGAGCCGAGCCAGGTGAACCTTTGTCCCGTGTCCCTGAACCTTTGTCCCGTGTCCCCTCTCCAGGGACAAGAGGCGTTTATCTCCTCGGCAACGCCACAGCCCGGCCCCGGAGCTGCTCCCTGGGGGCGTGGGGCTCCCCACTCGCATCCTGGCTGCCACATCCCGACCTCCTGCTCTCCCCCCGCCAGTCCCCTCACCCCTGCGGGGCAGAATCCCTCTCCCCAGGAGGAATGCGGATGGGCCCGGGGGAGCCCCGAGCCTGCCCAGCAGCAGCAGCGCCGGGTGCCCCCCGGGCGGGGAGGAGCGGGCTGCTCACACCCTCCTGTAACAAACTACTGGCGCTGTCGCGGGGGGTGGGACGGAGTGTGTGTGCACGGTCCTGGGCTTCATTAAATGGCTTTTGGCAACTAGTTTGTCTAATCGGGTGGATTTTCGAAGTAACAGCCTCTCAAATCCGGCCCGGTTTGAATCTGCAGCCGTTTTGGCTGCTGCAGAGCTTCCTGCCGCTCTGCCTCCACCCCTGCTTTCCGTGAGAAAGATCTTTTCGCAGGGAAAGGCAGACGTCTTCCACCGAAAACCCTAAGATTTTTGTTAAAATCAGCGTTTCACAGTTCCGTCTGTCGTCTCCAGAGACACTGGAAATCCCTGTAAGCCCGGTGTTCTCGCTAAGCGAGGCGTGCGCACCGGCGGAGGAAATGCCGAAGTTTCCCTTTCAAGTGTTTGTGGCTGCGCTTACTGTATGATGCTCAATGAGGGAAAGAGCTCCGTTCCAGATGTTGTCCAACTCTTTCACAGAATAGAAACGGAGCTTCTGTAATACTTCTGTATATTCTGTAACGGATATATTCTGTAATACTTCTTCTTCCCGTTCCTATTAAAAAAAAAATTTATAATGTCGTGCACCACATGATCCTCTGTGAATTTTAGCTCTGATTTTCTGCCTCCATAGTTCCACCCAATTTTTGTGCCTGTAGCGAGTCCTCTTCCTGCTAGGCAATGATCATGTCATAATAAAGCTAGAAGGTACAAGACACCTCGGTTGGACGGTGCCTGAATCTGGTGTGCAGCCATGTAAGTATGGAGAGGGACTTGCATTCTGCAGCAAACGTCCGGAAAGTATGATGGGATATTCCCGAGGACATGACGTCATTGCATATATTTGTGAAGCAGTTGGTATCCACACACTGATTTTTTTTTTATTACAGATTTTTTTTTAATATGTCTCCTTGTTAAAGGAAATCAACAAGAATATCCTGAGGAGCAGAGACCATGTTTTAAACAACGGACTCTGAGTTTGTCCATTCTCATGACAATAGTCTTACCTTTCACCTGTCAAATGTAGTATTTTCTCTTATTGATCATCTAAGGCTACCCTAAGACAGATGGTAAGTCCAGACGTCTAAACAGGAACACTTCACCGTGAAAACATGAACACATAATTTAGACATTACAAAATACATAAAACCTGTCTGAGATGCACAGACACATTCAGTTTATCTACCTGAAACCACCCACTGAACAGTACAGCTGCATACAGCCTCTATCAAATTGTACAAAACTGGGCTCATTTGGTCACACAAGGATGCCTTTTGCAATAATGACGCCTCGTTGCTTTCCTAATGCTAAACATGTGGATACGTGGCACATTCATCATGGTCACCTTGTGTCACTTATCTAGTCGGACTTAGTCTGTGACCCCTAAAACTGAGATGTTGCTGTATGCGGGAATATCAGGCAGAACTTTTCCCTGCAGCTGCTTGGTCCGAACAGAACGATTAGGAGACTGTTTGTTCCTATGTTGTGACCCAAACTTAGTCGGCTAAACGGACATTTTGGTTGGAGGCACAGCAGAAACTTCCCGTACCTTGCTAGAAAGTTAGAAACTGAGAGGAACATGAACGGAGGAAGTGATTTTGGAGGGAGAAATGCATGTCCTACTCTCATTACTTCGTTCTTGACTGTTCCATAAGACACATAAGTAATGATTTGGCAGGAGAGCACAGAAATTTCCCGTTTGGAAAATGCAATCCATGTCAGTATGCCTCCACTCTTACGGATGTTCGAAACACTGCTGAGTTTTTCAGGCTAAACTCCACGCTTCCCTTAGTCGTACTCTGTCCTTAAATAGGTAGGCTTGAGCTCTCCTACAGCTGTGTATTTTAAAAGACGTTTCCCACTTAGTTTTCCTTTTTACGGTCCTTCAAAGTACAAAATGCACATGTTCACAGTGACTCGATTGCACCACATCTTGGGGTTTGCATTATTTTCTACCTTCTGTCATCGGGGAGGAAGGGGGACGATGACGAACCATGAGATTTTCACCTGCCTGTGACTGAAAAGCAATTCTGGGGAAGGTAAGACTGATAATGCACGAAGGTACAGATAATTTAAAAACCCCAAACAAACAAGCAAACAAACAAACCCTTAAAAAAACCCTTAACAAAAGCAAAGCCTCTTTCTCTCTTCTGCTCCCTACAGGTAAAATAAAAGGTAATACGGAATGTTAATCTGATCACTTGATCAAGTAGTTACCCAAGATTTTTCCAAAAGATAGAGATACCCAATGAGCAAGGAAAGGAGGAAAGACCATGCTTGAGGTGTATGTAACTCGGAAGCACTGTAGATGGTTTCAGAGCTTTCCTCACCGGGTGGGAATTGTTTTTTCGTGTCCATACTTCGTTTCGAACTCCCGTGCTTGGGATTTTAGGTCTTTCCTGGCCTCTGGGTGCTTGTGTTTGTAGCTCCAAACCTGAACAGCCATTGATTCTTCTAATCTGGATTGAACTATCCACTTATCATTGGTTTTGGCTAAGACCATCTTCCTATAGACTTTTTCTGCATTGGACAGATTGAAAAAAAACAAAAACAAAAACAAAAACAAGAAAAAAAACAACCAACCAAAGAAACCTCAAAAACACCCCCAAAACCAAACCAAACCAACAAAACTATCCTTCTGAAATCTGTGCAAGACAATTTTTGGGCAGGAAATAAACGTCTCCCTAATCCTCCTGCACCCCTCCCGCAACTTCACCCCCCTCCGTGGATGTATGGTGCCTTTGTTCACCACTGGTTCCTAGTTGCTATGGAGTTTTACGCCTTGGTAAACTATATTTCACCTCCTCCCGGTGAAAGCTATTCTTTTCCTAAATGCAGACTTTGCAGACTTCAGTCCTTCTCCCCCGTGTCGGTCGCACTTCCTCAGCCCACGCTGATCTGCCCCGGGCTAAAGCCGCGTTTTCCCACTCGGATCTCAGCTCACTCTCTAGCACTTGCCCAATTGTTTGACCACCGACAGATGCTCTCCTGCTTCTCCTCGGTTTCATTGTCCTTCATTTTATTTTTTTTAAGGTTTCTGAGGGACAGTCCCTCTATCTGAGAGCCGCAGCTAACCGTGGCACACGTCTTCTCCAAATCAATGAGAGGTGTCCGGGCTGAAAGCGTGGACAATGGGATTTTCCCGAGCATGAAGCATATTACCCCCAAACCCGTCCTGACAGGCCGTGCTAAAGCATTTGAATGACTTTCTTGAAATGAGACCTTTCTGAAGGCTCCTCCCTTCAGAGAAATACACCATCCAGGAAAGATAGGCATGAAACTGCATGGGGGCACCCCAAGGCTTTGTAAATTGGGGGTGGGGTGTGTGTCCTTTGTCAGGAGGCACCACTGCTTCCACCCCAAAGCCAGGGACCAGAGTGCTTTACCTTGGGGGTTGGCCCTCACTCAACACAGGCTCCGGCCATGTTAAGGGATGGGATTTTCACTTTGGAACTTCCAGACTTTTTGACGGCACATACAGAGGTGTGGTTCGCCTCAGTCAGTGCCTACTAATTTCTAGCCTATCTAGGAGCCACCTCCTGTGTGTCCTGGTTTTAGACATAAAGACTGAGAAGGACTTCCAGGTTTCCTGCTAGCGTTTTGACCATGCAGCTAGGGGAGTGGGCCCATATATCACGCTGCTGTTACATGAAGGATCCTCAAGATCCTCCAAAATTTAGTTTGTTCATCTTGACTTTTGCAAAGTTTCCACCAACAGTAGACTGGTTCACTGCATGTAAAAGTCAATGAGCTTTCACTTCAGCCTCTAAAGAAAGCCTCCCGTTACATCTGTACCTGCACACCAGGTTCCCCAGCTCCTCTGCCAGCTGTCCTGCTCCTCGGGGCCGCCCTTGTGTTCCAGCTTTTCCTGACATTATTAAGCAGAGGCACGGCGAGGCTGGAGCCAGCAGGCAGGCAGGCAGTCAGGCAAGGCCTGTCCGCTCCGCACCCACAATCTGTTATCCTTCCTACCACCCGGGCAGCGGGAATCAGCTCTCACCGCTCCCCCATGCCCCTCACTTGCAGTTTCTCCGTTCACACCAGTCTGCTGGCTTGGGGCTCTGCAAGACCGTCTCCTGCCATGTTTTCTGTTTTGTCTCCTCTGTCTGTCTTTTGGCCTTGCCTCTTTAGAGGTGACTTTTCAGCTAGGCTTGGCTGTCTGACTCCTCTCTGTCTCGGCCGTGTGAAACCACTTGCCCCAGGCTTCAGTTTCCCCACGGAAAGCAGCATCCATCCCTAACCTCAGCACAAACTTAGTCTTGACCGGCACCCTGCGGTCCCAGCCTGGCCGTCCCGGGCGCAGGCCTGTGCGGAGCTGCGTGAGTCCAGTGGCTCTGGGGACCCAGAAGGGCAGCGGGGCGCGACGGCTCCGCGATCAGCAGAGTGGGGCCAGGCGTGGCCACAGGTGCCTGGGGCTTCACTCTGCACTTCTACAAGGGATGTCTCCGAACCGGGCCAGGCCCATTGGCTTCAGATCCCCTTCGGTTCGGACGCTATGCACAGAGATGCTCGGTGCTGCTCGTGGGGCAGCGCAGAGCCCACCCAGTTTTTTGGGGTGCTGAGTTTTCTGGAAGAGGAGGAGCCAAAACGCCGTGAGGTGAAGGGACAGCTTGCCTCACTCTCCATCACTCCACTCCCCCACCAAAAAAAGGGAAGACAGTTCGTGCCGTCTCCCCGCCCCGTGCAGTGTCTGTGTGCGTGGGCTGTGCGCGGCACGGCGGAGCGGCGGCGCCGGTTCCCCGCGGGGCGCGGACCGGCAGCCGAGGCGCCCACCCGCCAGTGCCGGCCCCGCTCAGCGGCCCGTCGGGGCCCTTCCCCCGCCCGGTGCCATCCCCCGCCCCCGGTAGCCGCGCAGCAGATGGCCCGCGGTCCGGGAGGGCGCCCGCCCGCCGGTGAACGCATGACTGGAGCCGGGCTTTGGTGCCGCCCAGCCCGGGAGGGTCCCGTGTGGAGTTCAAGAGCGGCTTTTCCCGGCTGGCAGCAATGCGTTTGTTTTTCCCAGATATCTCGGCCGTCCTCCGCCTCTCACGCCTGGAACTCCCCCTCCTTCCCTTCTCCTACTCGTCCATGAGGGGCTCGAAGGCTGCGGTCGGGAGACGGGGCGCACGGCAGCATTCCCCCCACCGCCATCCGCTGCAGCCTTCCGAGCTCCCGCTGGGACCTCTCCTCTCCCTTCTTCCCCACTGCGCGCGTCTCCCTTCTCCCCGCAGTAGGGCCAGACCCTCCCCCACCAGACCCCACTGGCTCCAAGGGGGGGGTCTGGTCCCGCTGGATGCCCGGCCGGCCGCTGGCTTGCAGCGGGAGCCCTCGGTTTTCCGCCGGGTGATTGTAAACGGGTTTGACTGGCCGTTGATCTCGGGGTCAGGACTCTTCTCGCTAATCCCTCGCTCTCCAAACACCGCCCCCCCGCCTCCTCCCCACGCTCTCCCTCCCCTTCTCTCGCCCCTCTCCCCTCCTGCCACCCCCGTTTCCCTCTTGCATCATTCATCTGCAGCCCCTCTGACGGCTTCGAGGGCACCTCGCTGCAGCTCGCAGAGACCCACTCGCACCCCACAAACAACATCCCCCAGGCCCACTGCTCCACCACTCCGGGGGGTTGGCTTAGCAAGGAGGGCCCCTCCTGCAAGATCAGCGCCCCGCACACTGACACCGACACACGGACACACGGACACACGGACACACTGACGCGGTCCGTCCCCACGGGAGTGCCCCGTCCCGGCGCTCCCCACGTGTTGCTGAGTGTAGGAGGGAAGGGCAGATCTGGAGATTACTGGGGGGAGCTGACAGAGAGTGTGCGGGAAGGGGAGGGAGGGGCAGAAAAGGGCTCGGGAGAGTCGGTGAGTGCCCGGGAAAGGCGGGGATATCGTGAGGCGTGGGAGAGCGTCGGCGCCAGGCCCGGGAGAGCATCCCGTCCGGATAACCCATCAAACCCACAGACACCTGCCAGTTCGCGTCTTTTGGCTCCTTTTTACTTTACAGCAACGCTCAGATCAGCCCTTTGGTTTGGTTTTCGGCGTGGGAGTGTATCTGTGTGATGCCGTGGTGCTTTTTTTCTTTTATAGAATATTTCTTTTCCTTCCGTGGCAGTTTACACGTAATAATAAAATGCTGTAACCGCGTCAGACGTTCAGGTGACCCGGCCTGATGTCGCCTGCATGTGGCGCAGCTGGGAGGGAGGGTCCTCCCCACCCCCCACCCCGCCCTACCAAGGAGATTTCGCGGAGCTTCTTGTCCCGCTGTGGCCCCACGGGGTCTGATTTCTGGAATCGTCCCTCTTTTTATCTTCATGGACAATTTCGTGTGCCCTCCTCCCGCGCTCCGTTGCTCCCAGAGGCTCGGAGCCGTCCCATCGGTGCTCCCCCGCGGGGCTTGTTGCGATGTGACTCCGGTTGAGGGCGCGGGGAGTGGAACTGGAGAGAACGGCTTTTCCCCGCGGCCCAAGGCCACTCCTACGAGCTCAGCGAGCCACGCACGGTGGAGTGGAAGGAGAGGGGAAAATGTCTTTTAGAAAGGGAGAACCGTTGGGAAAAGAGCCGTGGAGTTCAGGCCAAGTTTGTGTTTTGGCTGGAAGTTTGGAGCGGATCAAACCTGTTATCTCTGTGCGCCTCCTGTCCTTCTGGCTCCTCTGCCGCCGTCCCCCTCCCGGGGCGCAGGGACTCGGTGGCAGAGCCAGGGCCGGGGGGTGGGGTCTGCCCCACGGGGGCCTTGACCCCAAGCTCCCCACGCTACACGCAGCCGAGCTGCGCAGAGAAGCCACCTCGGCCCCGCTCCCATTTGCTTTACTCCCTGGATTTTCCTTCCTTTTACTGAAAATGAGATGACTTTTTGCTTTAATTCTTCCACATACGTGATTTTAATAGCTCTGTCAATCATGCTATAGGAGGAACATTTCATACAATTTTAGATGTAATGTACTTAAGCCATAAATCGCTTAAACCTATTCTTAGTTTTGCATATTCAATTATTCTCTTATATATAACTCTCACAGCAAAAAGCCCGAAGACGTAATTATGTTACTATACCTAACGCTAACTCATCTGCCCAGGAAAGTTGTTTTGTTTAAACACCTAAACGCAAAATTTAATTCAAATTAAACTGAGCTGCCAAAACAACCCATCGACCACGAATAACAAAAAAAATTTACCCCGATGGTGTCTCAAGGGGGTGAGATGGGTAGATAGTTTTTTGGTATTTCCTGGAGATTTTTTTGGTGGTTGTTGTCGTGGTTGTTGTTTTCTTCTTTTTTGTTTCTTTTTTGTTTCTTTTTTGTTTGTTTGTTTGGTTTTTTGTATGTTTGGTTTTTGGTTTTGATTTTTTTTTGGGGGGGGGAGTTGGAAATTCGCAGAGCGAACTGTATTTAATTGAAAGGCAGGCTGAGGATGTTCGAAGCTTATTTGAATATAGCCGACATTGGGTCTCTTTAATCCCCTTGTGTAAAAGTGCAGGTATCCTATTAATTCTAGGCAAAAGGCCATTGAGCAGCTAAATTGTGATGGTAGGAGGGAAAACTTATTAAAAGGAGCTCATTTAGAGAAATATATATATATATATATGTGTATATATATATATAAAATAGCACTTCCCCATAGTATTTCTGCTGTTTGGACGCAAATGAACAAATGTTTGCTTTTCTCCCTTGACCGCTCGAATCCTTCTGTTTCAACAGTCGTGTTCAGTGCTACAGGATCGTCTCGCTGGGATTTTTCTATTCTGCATTGTCATTAAATGTGATTTTTAATAGCCATGACCCTTAAAGAAAAAGGCACATAACAAGATCAGACCTATGTGTCTGCATGTACACACACACACACACACACACACACACACACACACTTCTCTTCCGTCACGATGCTATCTATGGTGTGTACAGATATTTACGAGCACGTTAAGGACAACACATTTCAAGAAACAATTCAACAGGTACCCAGCTTAATCTGCATACCTAAAGGTACGGCTATTAATTTTAAAAATTTCATCCAGGACTGTGTTTGGCTGGAGGAGACCAACATCACAGAAGGTTTCATAGGTAGAGGTGACCAAGACCGCACAGGTTCCTGCTTTCTGTATGCTCTGTTTGGTCGCTGAGCATTTCAAAAGTTGCCTGCTGACTGTCTGAACCTGCACACTCCTTTATTTTAATAAAGGCTAGAATGGTTTTTTTAAAAATTAAAAAAAAAAAAGAAAGAAAGAAAGAAAGAAAAAAGTTTGGGCTGAAAACAATAGACAGCTTCCATGAAAATTTTGTGTTCAGTATGAGTGATTTATACAAAATTATCGACAGGAGTCTGAAGAGTTACGTATGTCAATTGACATGTCACCATTATAAAAGTGCAATCTCTTACGACGGACCAAACCCGCTCCTCATTAGCTAACTAAAACTCCCCACTCCTGGACGGATGCAGTACTTATTGAGCAGAGCTAAAAGACAAACAATCCTACCGCCTGCTAGGATCGACATTAAAGTTCTGGAAGTCAATTATTTCTCCTTTTGTTTAAGCAGTTATAACTACTTTAAAAATTCATATGCTACAGTAGTTTACAGAAAACTTTTAATTCTAACATAGAAAAGTATCTCTCAACAGCTAAAAAAATTTAGATTATATCTCAAAGCATTAAACAACATTCTGCAATGAAATGACACGCATCGTTTTGCTCGACAGCTTTCGCACCAGTCACTAAAAATGGGGGCGGGGGGATGGGGAAGGGGGAGAAAGATCTGACCCTGCCGCTCCCGCTCGCCCCCCGGAATGCTCCGGAGGGATGGGACTGCTTTTCGGGCTTGAGGCTTAGAGGTCGCTTTTCTTTCCGGGACGCGCAAAAAGAAACGCTTTCTCTTTGCCTGGTGTTAATTGGAGGGGAAGTGCCGCGCTGGACGGCGTCTCCTCGTGTGCCGGGGAGCTGGGTGTCCCCCGGGAACTCCCGGCCGAGTGGGGGCCCGAGGCGAGCAGCGCCCCATCACCCCCCAGGGGAAAAGTTAAGGCCCCGGCAAGGTCCGGACCACCAGCCCAGCCATAAAATCCACAAAACGAACGCTCACGACTAGAAGAGTAACGCAATAAACTGCCTTCCCTTGCAGTAGGGAACGAGTATTAAAATAAATCTACCTTCACCCGTCCTGATTTACACAGGTTTGGGAACATCGACATTTACTGCAGATTGCACTTCATTCTGTTTGCCGCTGCTGCTTAGAACTTCCTTCCCAAAATCTAGGTTTCCCTGCTGTGTTTCCAGGCTAACCATGGTAAACACCACTATGTTCTCCAGTTAGTTTTTCTTTTTATACTGATGACTTTTTTTCGCTTTGAAATGTATTTAACAAAACCAAAACAAAACAAAAAAAGGAACACATCCTTGGGATTTCCCTTTAGCCGAAAGGCTTTTTAGTAAACTATTATACACAATCTGATTTCCTTCGTATCGCCTAAATAAAAATTATTTTACAATGCATTTACAAGAAATGATACAAAAAGAAAACAAAATCAAAGAGGAAAACAAACAAAAAAAATCTCCAGATACAATAAAGTTTTATGAACCCCGGAAAAAAATAGAGCTTCCAAAACAAAACAAAAAACGTTTTATAAATAAACAAACAAGTAACGAAAAAAACAAAACCCAACCCAACCCAACCCAACAAACCCGGGAGAATATCTACAAAAAACTTTTAAGTGTTCTTTTGGATTTGTCTTAGTACACGAGTAATAAATGAGAACTGTTTCCTCATCAACTTCGAGTTAATTAGTCAATAAAAAGCTTTCGCAAGAAGCGATCCGTGACTGAAATCGTAGCTGTTCCGCGCGGTATAAAAGTTGGCATCACCTACAACTTTGTGTGTTTATTATTGGTATTTCTTTCCGCCGCCGTTTCCCCCCTTTCTCTCTTTCTCCTCTTTTGCAAATAAACGCTCTTTGTCTCTTGGGTGAATGATAAATACTGTACAAAAAGTCTCGATAAAACACAGAAGTTCAGTCTAAAACTAGTTTCATAAACTAGTCCTTCTAAAAAAAAGGTGATTAAAGCGACCGTTACCTTTTTTCTCTCTCGTTATTATTATTATTATTTATTATTATTATTACAAGAACATCAAAACATTTCTGTACAAAAAGGAAGGAAGAAAGAAAAAAAAAAAAGAGAGGGAGGAGGGGGAGAGCGGGAGGGAAGGGGCGCGAGAGGCAAAAATAAGAGGGGGAAACCTGGGAGCGGGGCAGGAGCGGCGCGGGGCCGGGGCGCGGGCAGGCGGCCGGGGCTGAGCGTGCGGCGGCAGCGGCGGGCGCGCAGTCCTGCAGGCCGGCCCGGCCCGGGGCCGGGGGCCCAGCCGGTGCCCGCGCCCGTGCCCGTGCCTGCCTCCGGCGCTCCGCAGCTGGCGGGGGCTCAGATATGCGTCAAGGGAACGGTGCCGTTCACCCCCGTGCTGGCGCTCTGGTAGTGCTGGGGCAGGGAGTGGAGCCGACTCTGGGCGGCGGCGGCCGCCGGATCCCCGCCTTCCCCGGCCGGTAAGTACATGCTGATCATCTCCCGCAGGTCCCCGGGGCACGGGGCCCGCGAGTGCGAGGTGACGGGCGGGCTCACGCTGGGCTCCGACTTCACCAGCGAGCCCAGGGCGCCCAGCGCACCCGAGGAGGCGGCCGCCGCCGCTGCCGCTGCCGCCGCCGCCGCCGCCGAGTTCTGGTGGGGCTGGGAGCCGTAGGGCAGGGCGCCGTAGCCCGAGGGCGAGGCGCTCATGTAGCCCTGCGAGTTGGAGATGGGGCTGTACTGCAGGGCGCCCATGTCGTAGCGGTGCATGGGCTGCGGGTTGTGCGGGTGGTGCGGGTGATGCGGGTGCGGGTGGTGCGGGTGCCCCCCGCTGCCCGGGTGCTGGCTGTAGGCGAGCTGCGCCTCCTGCATCATCGCCGCCGCCGCCGCAGCCGCCGCCACCGAGCCCGGGTAGGCGCCGTTGGCCCAGCCGTTCATGTGCGCGTAGCCGCCGCTGGCCGTGCCGCCGGGGCTCTCCAGCCGCTGCCCGACGCCGCCCGGGCTGACGCCGACGCCCATGCCCACGCCGACGCCGGCCGGGCCTCCCCCGGCCGAGCCGGCGCTCAGCAGCCCCCCAGCCAGCGAGTACTTGTCCTTCTTGAGCAGGGTCTTGGTCTTCCGCCGTGGCCGGTATTTATAATCCGGGTGCTCCTTCATGTGTAGCGCCCGCAGCCGCTTCGCCTCGTCGATGAACGGTCTCTTCTCGGCCTCCGACATGACTTTCCACTCGGCCCCCAGGCGCTTGCTGATCTCCGAGTTGTGCATTTTGGGGTTCTCCTGGGCCATCTTCCGCCGCTGGCCCCGCGACCACACCATGAAGGCGTTCATGGGTCTCTTGACCCGGTCCTGGTTCGCTTTGTTTCCCCCGCCGCCGCCGCCGCCTCCGCCGCCTCCCGCTCCGGTCTGCCCCGAGAGGTTCGTGGGGGCCTGGGCTCCGCCAGGGGAGTGTAAGTCCGTCTCCATCATCATGCTGTACATTCAAATAGCTTTTTTATTTTCCACCGGTGCCAGACGTGAAAAATGAATCAAACATAGAGGAGCCCGGGAGGACGAGGATCGAGCGAGGCGAAACCCGTTTGTATCTAGGTAGCGACCGCCGTGCGAAAAAAAAAAAAAAAAAAAAAAAAAAAAAAAAAAAAAAAGGAGGAGGAGAAGAAAACCGCGAGGAGAGCGATCGGCGACCCTGCCGGCGAAAAACTTTCTCCCTTTCGCAAATCACTTTCGGGGCTCGGCGGCGACGGGGGTTCGAGCGGCTCAAACAGGTGCACGGCAAACTTGCTGCTTCACTTGGCGCGGCGGGAGGAGTGTGCGGAGCCGTCGGCGGTGTCCTCCGCTCGCCGGCGCTCCCCGGCAGACGCGCGCACACCCCTCCGCTCCCGCTCTTATCCTTAACGGAGCTATTTTTTTTTTGTTCTTTGCTGCTAACTTGGAGAGAGAGAGGGAGGGAGGGGAGGGAGCGTGTGTGACTTGCATCCGCTGATCGCAGGTGAACGGAGAAGAAGAGAGGAGAACCCACCGCCACGCGAAAAGGAGGCGGAAAAAAAAAAAAAAAGTATTTCAACGTTAACTGAAAAAAAAAAAAAAATGCAGGAGGAGGATCGGGGGAGGGAGGGGGTGGGGGAAGGAGCCCAACCAAAACACGCGCCGAGCCCGGCGGCCGGGGCGAGGCGGCACAGTAATTTGCTGGCGGTGGTCTCCCTCCCGCGGCCCGGGCGGGACGGGCCGGGCAGGGCCGGGACAGGGCCGGCACAGGAGGAGGAGCCGCCGGGCGCGCGGGCGAGCGGCGCCGCAGCCATACGGCGCGCGCCGAGCCCGCCTTAAATCGCCTGGCGGCGGCCAATGGGGGCGCGCCGGCGGGCGCTCATTTGCATATGGCGCGCGCCGAGCGGTGACGTGCGCCGGGGCGCGCCGCGCTCGCGGGGGTTGGGGGCGGGCGGAGGGGCCGCGGCCCCCGACGGTGCCCCCGGGGCGGGGACACCCCCTCAGCCCCCGGACACCCCCTCAGCCCCCGGGCACCCCCGCCGGGCATCGCCGCAGCGAGCCCTGGAGCCGCGGGCCGCCCGGTCCCCGCGGGCGCGCCCCTCACGTCGGGCAGTATTTCGGGGGGCTGAGACGCCCCAGGCTGTCCGCCTCGCTCCCGCAGCCCTGCGAGCCGCGAGCAAACGCGCCTGTTCCGCGGGACTTCGTTCTGGAGGTTTCTCCGGAGCCCCCTCAGACGTCTCTCCCAGCTGTTAAAACTGCTCCCAGGCCCAGGCATGCGGAAGAGGCTGGACGCAGTCGTTTTTCACTTAGTCCTAGGGGAGTTAAAAGCACCTGCGACTAAAGAAGGTACACGGAAACATGTTATCTTTGTATATAGTAAGTACAGGTGTACGATTTTTTTTTTCCCTTGAAAGTATTAAAAGACTGCCTTTGTGCCCTGGCTGTCCTGTGAGATTATAGTTATTTTATAGTGGGGAGAAAACATGGAAATTCATGCTGCAGTCTTTAATTGCAGCCATAGGAATGGCAAGTCCGTCGCACAAATGCCCACGCATGTATGAACGGCCACCCCCCTCATCATTTGCTAGGTGGAGAAAGGCACACACAGCGTGCCTGCTCTTTTCACGGTCCGTGTTAATTTTCCTGGCCCTAGTGGCCATCCAAGGCTGGAATCATGCTGCAACTCCCCCAATTACTGTTATTACCAACAGAAGTTTTCTTCAGGAGGAGTATGCACCGTGCACAAAACACCGATCTTAGGTACTGGACTAGGATTAAACTTTTTTTTTTCCTCATTTCCAATGACTCCTCATGATAATCTGAGTTTGCTGGGGAGAGGCCGAAGGCTCAGCCTGCTTCCAGCCTTTGAGCTCAGTCGCCTGAGGTTAACTCAGGTGCCAATGCTTTTGGGAGGAAATTGCTCTCTCTCAGTCAGCCCTAAAGGTGCAAAGAGGGCAGAGGAGACGGTGTAGGAATGGACCCGCGCTTCTCCAGCTGAGTTTCCCAAGTTGCCGTATCTGCCATGGCAAAGCAAGGGAGGCCCTTGTGATTGCTAAATTATGAATCGCAAATACCTCTGGTTGGGAATAGAAGATGAGGGAGAAGGGCGAGAAGGTTACTGCAGAACGGCACATTTCCATTTGGATGGCCAAATGAAGATATGAGGAATTAAAAACTGCGAGATAAGATGTCATGGCTTGCAAGTTATCCACCCAAGGCCCTAGAGGTATTTTCCCCTGAAATTTGATAGACGCCTAAAGGCCTCGTGACAGATAAATGGGTAGAATCGCTGTGGGGCAATCCTTTCCAGATGAGTCCTACGCATCCTGCCGGCCAGTGGCCCCGGTGGGAACACACCGTTATCCCTGCGATCCGGGGATACACACCAGCTTCCCTCCCCCTCTCGTTCAGGGAAACTGTGCCCGAGGCTGAACTTTCCCTTCCCTGGTGCTAATCCACACCCTTCCGGGGCCTGCCCCCTCCTGGACTTTTTCCCGATGTGGGGTTTGTCCTCTTTTCCCCGACCCCCGTCAAGTAAACACAGAATGCTCCTTCCCTCTCCTAGAAGCAGCCAAACTACCAGGAGCACGGTAGCGGGCAGAAACGCGGACAGAGAGCAGGGAGCGGGGATGTGCTGCTGCCATGAGCCCCTCTGGCCCAGGTGCATCCCGCTCACCTTCGGCCAGGGGGAATCTATCGATGGAAAAAAAACCAGTTCGGGGAGGCAGACAGGGGCTTTTCTTCCGAGGTAAAGGTGGTGTAGATCCTGACTCACGGGACAAGGAACGAGGTCAAGCACTTCTGCGAGTGTCGTTTGACAGGGCTGCGGGGCTGGGGTAGTGCAGGCCGGAGATGAGAGGTCCTGCAGAAAGTGGGGTTGCAAAGAGCCAGGAGTCGGGTGGGGGAGAAAATAGGTGGGGGCGGCCGGGAGTGTGGTGTGTGCTGGCTAAACGCTGCAGGGAAGTCAGAGGGGAGGAGGAGAGGAGGTCCCGCACTGGGAGCAGGACCAGGGAGGGACAAAGTCGGGCCGCGGCGCCCGTCGCCCGCTGGGCACGAGGAAGAGACAGGTACCAGCGAGGGATTCTAGCAGGCCAGCCGCAGTGACGAGTGCCTCCCCCGGCCACCCCCGGCTATCCCCCGCTCCGCGCTGCAGGGTGGGACGCGGCTCGGCGGGTGGTGCCTCTCCGCACGCCCGGCTGTGCCTGCAGGGCCGCCCCCTCGGGCCTGGCCGGCGCTGTGCCCTCTGTGCCCCCGCAGACGAGGAGGGGGCGGCGGGGCCGAGCCGGGCGCCCGGAGCAGGCGGCGATCGCCGTCTGCTGGCTGCCGCCGTGCCTCCCTCGCCCCGGGTCGGGGCTGGCGAGCGCCAGCCTCGCCATGGCGATGCCATGGGGAGATGCTCCTAAGAGACTCTGCCTGATCGCTCGCCACCCTGTCTGAAACGTGAGGCGTGGAGGGAGTGGGATCGCTTGCAGCTCCTTTGGCACTTCATTCCAAAACCCGCTAGCCAGAAGGAAATGCAAAGCACTCCCTCGCTACCGGGCTGCCATTACCTGGGCCAAAGCGAGCAAACCGTGAGGGAGCAGAAAGAGCAGGCAAAGGAGAGAGGGAGAAGAATTTTCCTGCCTCGGTGACTTGGTGACTCGGGGATCACAGCTTTCAACGTGACCTGCTTGCTACCCAGTCGAGATGGAATGATTGGAAAAAGGGTGCCTGAATAAAGTCTCGCTTTCTTTCCCAGCGTTAACAACTGTTCTGTGCCATCCTACAGCCCCAGTCCCAAATCAGCTACGGGCTCTCTCTGCGTTTTGTTGTCTTTTCTCAGCTTGCTGGGTAAAAGCGTATGGAGAATCTCTGGAGCTTTCGAGTAGGGGCTCACCCTGTGAACGGTACTCACACATATAATTCAAATTTCACAGCTGACCTGCTCTGAAAACCTCAATCAGCTTCTAATTGAAGGGAAAACAAAATATTGCTTCCCTACAGCAGAGCTAACGATTTAATCATTATATCAGACATTATAGCTTTTAATTAGGCTAATGCTGATACTGTATGGAAAGAGATAATTCAACACAGTTCTTGATGAATTCTGTAATTGGGTTAACGGAGGAGCAGTTGGGGGAAGAGACGTCAATATTCAAGCTGCGTCTATAGCCACCAGGTTTATGAATGAAAGGGAAGGGGGAAAAAGGAAAAGGAGGGGGGGAGAGGAAAGGGCTAAAATTCCCTGACGAGTAATGTCTCCCCCCTTCGCCCAGGAGAGCCGTGCCAACCAACTGGAAGCGTGAGGAGAGTAAGGGCTGTCCTGCCGCCGCCTCGGCGCTCGGCTCCCGGCCGCCGCTCCCAGACAGCCCGGACTGCTGCGACACCCGCGGGACCCGAGCGGCGGCCTCGCTGCGGGACCTCACTGCGGCTCCCCGGAGCGCCTTGGGCGGGGGTCAGTGGCCCACAGCCCGCTTTCCCTCTGTCTCCACCCCAGCCAGCTCCCACTGCTACGCTGGGAGTTCGCGGGAAGGGAGCAACCAGGGACACCAGCACCGAGACTGTCCTGCCGGGGTGCTCCTGGGCGAAGTCAGGAGCACGGCGGGGGAACGCGGAGGGTGGTACGGGACGGGGCCAAAAGGTTTCTGAAGTCCTAATGAGAGCAGGCAGCTGCCCTGCACACAAGCGGGCGGGCTTGGCTCGGCTGCCGGGAGCGCGGGTGCTGGGCAGGGGGCGCGACACGGAGCACAGGGATGTGCTCAGGGCCAGCCTGCTCCCGGCAAAATCAAAGCGGCCGGAGGGCAGGCTGCTGCTCTATGCAGGTGCTTCCATTTATATGTGTATTTATCTTGTAATAAATAAATAAACAGATAAAAGCGCAGCTGAAGCCATTTTTCTAAAGGAATTCTGCATTACCGCTCTTTCCACAGTGTCAATAAATTGCTCCTTTCCGAAGAGTTTGTATATCCCAGCTTTTCTATCTTCTCTCCTTCCTTTCCGGTTTTTCCTGGCTTTGAAAAGAAGCTTTATATTTCCGTTGCGCCTATAAGAAGCAGTATCGATCCCCCCGCACGTCTGATCCCCGCAGCAGCCGAAGGCGGCAGCGGGTCCCGGCGGGCGGGTGTGCCGGGGCTGGCCGGCATCGCCAAGGCAAAGACGGGGCGCGCCTCGCTGGGACGGCGCGACGGTCAGACCGCGCCTAAGCACAGATTTTCTTTCCCCCTTCCTCTTCCCGGCAGGACATTCTGTACGTCCCTTCGCCTAGGAAGGACCCCGATCCTTCCCCCAGTGGGACTTTCGAGTCGGTAGAAAAAAGAGAATCGTGCCTTTGCGAAGTTTTGCCAGCAGGAGCATTTTGTAAAATGTTTGTTTATGCTACGCATCAGCTCGACTTCCAGCACCATATCGTTCCGAAAAGGGAATATTTTGTATTGTGATCCATCCTTGTCTAACTTTGTTAGTAATTACAGTAAAATTGAGTAAGTCATTGATAGCATTCCAATGACAGAACTGTACAGGCCGTATACACCTTCTTACATTACACAAAAGCTGCACTTTTCAAGTCTGTTCAGATTTTAAAATTTCTTTAAAAATTATTATTACTAAGGTACACGCCGGGAATATTTGCTGATCAGATGGCACAGCATTTCGCAGGAGATGAGGGTTTGCACTGTCCAAATTTTCACAGTTTGGGGTTTCTACCTAAAAGGATAGCCAGACTTTTTACAGTCGAGTTATCGAGTGGTCCTTTAGACAAAAAACCCCACACCAAGAAACAAAAAAAACCTCCCCACCAGAAGAAAACCTGCCCAGCAATTTACTTTCCACCGTAAGAAAATACTTAAAAAGAGTTTAGTTTTGTAACTGTAAACTTGTAAAGAGAAGGAAGAGCTGCGGGGGTGGAGAGTCCGACAGACTAGAACGACTTGCAGAGTTATTACATAGTTAATCTTTAAAATTGCGCTGCTGAAATGTCAGTCACGGAAAAAGAGCTTCTAAAGCCCAACTGCGGTATCCCATTTACAGCAGGGCAACCTGGATGGTTATGGCTGTGGCGCATCGCTCAGAGCACCATAAAGGTAATATTTCTGGTTTGCATCCTCGTCAGTTATCCCCAAACTGCAAAGGCATCATTCAGGGCAAGTCAGAATGAATTTGTGTAAAAAAACAAACGAGGAAAGAAAAAATCCTAAATAATATAGAAGCTTCTTCTTGCAGGCCATCCTGTTATTGCAAATTAGATTAGCTACACAGGCTTCAATAAAAACATGACATGAGGTTCACAGGAGAGCGAAAGTATCATCCACTCCAATCTCTCCTTTCATCGAAACACCCCGCACAAATTACATCTTCTCGTTTAATACACCTTTCAATGAGATTAAAACATCACTTTGACACGGTTTCAAACCTTTTCGGTCGCACATTCAGTGCTTACTTAGGAAACCAGCAAACAAGGGCAAAACTAGAAACATCTAAATAATCTCAGACCGCTGGTCTGGAAATTAAAGGTAACCAGAGGAAATACATGATCCTCTTGCTCCATCCAGTGCAGCATTCTGGCCATGGGAAGGCGGACAGCGAATGCCAGTGAAGAGAAGAGAAAAACCCGGTTTCTTTCCCACCAAAGGGAGATCCCGGTTACTTGGTCGGTGTTGGGATCCCGTCTTTATTTGTCTTTTTGGAAAAGGAGTGTCATCTGTTTTCCAGCAGATCACTGACTGCTGATTCCCACTGTCCTTAAACAGATTCCCTTAGCAGTCATCGTAAAGCGGGATAGTAAACAAACCGCTACTGACACCTTTAGCAAATATGTAATTTACAGCAAAGACTGGCAAAACTGAAAAAGGTGCTGGAGCGGGAACCAGGGGGAGGTGAAGCGGGGGAGGGAGGCAGGTTATTCATAGACTGTCCTGTTCTAGGAATAATAGTCCTTACAAATAGCTGGGGCTACACCTCAGCTGCACCCACAGCCTGACCCGGCCCGCAGCCGGTGCAGGGCGGTAGCCCCCGCCCCCGGCCGGACCCCTCCTCCCTGGGTGGGAAGTGCAGCCCTCGCGGGGGATGCCTATCTCGGGGTGGATGTGTCAATTTTTGCCACAGGGTCAGCGCAACCGGGCGGCCCACGGCGGGGAGGGGATGGCGCCAGCCCCCGGCTCTGCCTCTCTGGAGTCCAGACCAGGAGCGGCAGGCGAGGACGGGGCGCTCTGAGACACTGGGGCAGCCTGGTTTGGTGGGAAGAAACCGTAGTTGGGCATCTCACTGCGTGCTCTACTGTGCGTTTGGGGACAATTTGCAACCACTTCCCCTATCCCCATCCGTCCATCCATCCATCCATCCATCCATCCATCCATCCATCCATCCATCCATCCATCCATCCATCCATCCATCCATCCACCCATCCATCCATCCATCCCCCCACCTCCCCCTTAACAAAGAGGCTTTCAAAACATAACCTTTTATGGCAGCCTGCGGAATCAATGCGATAAAACGGGGTTTTAATGGGTTAATTGACTGGAGCCGCTATCATGTTTAAACACCTGTTTCTGAAAAGAGATTCAGCCAAAACGCGTCCCCTCCCTGATCGATAGATGTACAACCTTGCTGCACCGCCTGTTGATCGACCTCAAATACCACCGTCAATTATGAGAGGGAAAATCCATTTCATCCTTTTTAAAATATCCCAATACTTTATAGCAATAGTGAGAAACTCTCCAGTCACTTTGGAGCTGGGGAGGGAGGATAAGACCCTGGGTGGGACCACGCCAAATAGCCTTAACCTCCGGGATGGGACTTGGCTTCGAGAGACCTTTCTGTGGAGAGGTCCCGGCAGCTGTCACCTTCACAGAGGACCGGATCCAGGGATCCCCGTTCCTTGGGAAGATCAAGCCGGGCTCAGCCCGGCCGCACTAGCAATGCTGGGAGCCCATGTGAATGCTCTCTCCCAGGGGGAGAGATTAAGCAGGCATTAGTTGTAATAGCTGAGGGCTGCTCTGCCTATTGATTTCCCTTTTTTTGGCAGTATTAATACAGGCAAGCCCGCCGGTCAGTCACAGCGAAATTGATTCTTTGCCCAAGACACCTTTCACTAAATGGCACCCGCGCACCGACATGTTAATTTTGGAACGTGTAAGCGGAGCGGGCGCTGCACGCTCGGGAGGCAGCGCCGCCGCCCCCGGCGCCCTCCCCGCCCCAGCCCTCCCGCAGCCCCCTGCCCCTGCCCGGCCGCCGCTCTCCTTCCCCGCCTCAAAACCCAGTGAGGCGTCTTCCCCAGAAGGCGGAGGGGGGCAGCCCAAAACGCTGTCACACCACACCCGCACCCCCCCAAATCCGTGTCACAGCCGATAACCCAGTGACTGCAACCGGCTCTTCCCTCCTTGAAGCAAAAGTAACTTGGAAGCCCTCCCCTCGCCGGCTTCCCCTCCTCCATTCCCAAGACAGGGTGAAGACCCCCTCAAAAGTTAGAGGCACACTTACAGTTGCTCTTCCAGCTCCAGCCTCCTCCCAACATATCATCTGAAGGGGCAGCCTTATTATTATTATTACTTTTTTGTTTTTTTGGATTTTTTTCTCCTCTCTGCTCTAGTCTAGCTCACACCTTCCTCCGACCGTGCCCGCAGGTGCAGGGCAGCGCGACACGGAGCCGGCGGTCTCTTGCTCGCCCCTCGCCCAGCCGCAGCTCCCAGGCGGCTGTGCCCGAGCCACGAGTGCCCGGCGACACACGCACACTCACCATTCGCGCTCTCTCGCTCACTCGCTCTCTCTCTCTCCCCCTCACACACACGCGCACGCACACACATACACACCGCACAAGAGAGGGGGAGAGAGGGAGAGCGGGAGACAGAGAAGAAAATGAAATTTATTATTGATAGAAAAGACTTTAAAGACAATTTCAAGTTATTGTTTCGGTCTGGAGAGAAAAGGAAAAAAAAAAAAAAAAGAAAAGGAAAGGAGAAAAAAAGGAGAGGGGCTTTTCTCCCCACCCCAACATAATGAAACGCCTTTTGTGTGGCACTGAACAATACCAAACAAGTATTCTAATAAATAGCCACTTTTTTGTTCCGTCGCGGCAGTGAATAGAATTGAGCAGTTGGTTTGAGAGCAGCTGGAGCGCCGCGCCGAGCGGGGAGGTGGAGCCCGGAGCCTTCGTCCTCTCTCTTCCCCTTTCCTTTTCTCACACGCACATTCTCCTCTAACCTTGCATTTCTGCCACTCCGCTCCCGCTGGGCCACTGTCCCCTGCCCCTTTCTCTGCGACAGATGCCTCCCGGAAAGGAAGAGCCACCCCTAGGTGTTCCTGCCCGCACCTGTGCGGCGCCTCGGGGCTCCCTGCGCCTCCTCCCGACCCTCACTGCGTCTGCCTCGGCCGCCCCGGACCCTGCTCCTTCTCCCCCGCCGTACCCTGAAGGTCCCCGGCAGCCCAGGGACCCTGCTCCTTTCCCCTCCGGCAGCCCAGGGACCCTGCTCCTTTCCCCCCTGACCGCCCAGGGACCCTGCTCCTTTTCCCCCCAGCAGCCCAGGGACCCTGCTCCTTTTCCCCCCAGCAGCCCAGGGACCCTGCTTCTTTCCCCCCTGACCGCCCAGGGATGCCGCTCCCGCGCCCCCCCGCCGCACTCTGCCTCCGACAGCTCGGGACCGCGGAGGCTCCGAGCCCGGCCAGACCCTCCTTTGTTGACAATAAACTTGGATTTCACAGGGAGGCTCAGAGTCCCCCTCCGCCCTCTCGCTCCCCCTCTCCCGGCCTTCCCTCGGGATGGAGCCGGGCTTTGTCAACCTCCCCCTCTCCGCTCAGGATCGCTGCGGAGGGTCCGCTCTTCCTCCGCCCCGTACCGCTCATTGCCATCACCTCCCCTTTCCTAGACAGCGCCGTTAGTTTTCGTCCTGTATTTTTTTTCCCCTTCTCTCCCTAAAACACTATTTTCCAGTCCCTTTCTGCCAACGTGACAACCGCTCTAGGAAAGAAAGTCGATAGAGGTTATTAAAACGGACACAAGTCAGCTAAAGGTTTTCAGGTAAAGCTGAGAGTGCCCCGGTTTCCGTTCTGCTCCGGCTGTGCGGGTGTGTGCCTGCCCGTCTGTGCCGAGGATGTGCGGCGGGGAGGGAGGGAGGAGGAGAACAGAGGGATGGCTTTGGCCGCCGCTGGAGCCGGCTGTAGATCCAGGCGGGTCGTGGCTGCCGGGGCTGAACCCTGCGGGGGAACCAACGAAACTGGGAAAGGACACCGCGGGCAGTCGCCTTCCCACCGCCGGACTGCCTCCTTCTTTTTTTAGGGGGTGGATCTAGTCCTCATTCAAAAAATAAACTAATACATACCCCCCACCCCAAACATTAACCTCCGATTCGGTTGCCAGCCAGAGCCTTGCTTGTCTCGCGAAAGCTGCGGGAAATACCCGAGTTTCAAATAAACCCCAGCAATTGCTGCAAAGACTCCTTAGCATCCAGGGATTACCTCGTCAGCTATTTTGAGGTGCTCAGTCACATACAATCATTAGAGATGTTGGAATAAAAAGCAGATTGCTTTTAAGTTTAAACCACCGTTGCCCTTTACAGATTCGTACTGACGCTCGGAGGGGGAGCAGGGCAACAAGGGACGGGGCGTACTAACGACCTGAATTAAATGTTACATCCTCATCCGTGGGGCGAGAAGTGGGAGACATCTCGGCCAAGGCTCAGCGCTCGCCCTCTGCTAGAGCCGATCCTTGCACGTCCTTCCAGAGCTGCCCAGAGGGACCCCTGGAGGTGAGGGCAAAAAGCGGGGGAGGACCGCTGCGGGAGTGCCGGGATGCCCTCGGTGTCCCCTCCCCAGAGCCCGTCCCTTTTCCCGGGGGGGTCTTGCTGTGAGCCGTGCCCGGCTGCGTACCTCTGCCTGCACGGAAAATTCCCCTCCTTTCTTTTTCCACCCCCCTCCCTCCCCTCTCTTTTAAGTGGATTTTTGCTCTCACTTCAATAACACGCCGGCTCTAATTAGCTGCAATATTAAGAAACGCTGCTAAATGACAGTTTTATCGGGTTTGTGCAGATAGGAGGAACGCGGGGACCCAGCGAAATATCCACCCAATGCGTTTGGCGCTGGATCCCCGCCAGCAGCCACCGCTCGCTCTTTTTATATGGAAAAATGGCAACATTTTGGAAAGCAGCTTTAAAACTTTGACTTATATTTTACATGCTAAATAACGGGGAGAATGGCGGCAGCGTTACAGAAAGCTTCAACCCTGCAAATATTTGAATGGGGCTTTTTTGTAAAGTAGAGCAGCTGTCAGTCAGCTGGCTTTGACAGCCTGCCACAATTTTGTCATTTAATAGTGGGTGTTAGGCTAAGTGCAAAACACTCTGGCAAACAGATGTCAAACCTACATCTCATATAAATGGGGGTTGTAAAATTGAGTTTTAACCCACATATAGGGCTTTAAAAAGCGGTGCCAGTGTGTAAACTGTATACAAAATAAAGATACTGACAATCTCCCGTGTGGGCTTGTTATTTGAAGTAGGCTTATTTAGAAATCTGACCTCCAAATTATGCTAAATCTTCCTACATTTCAAACAGTGGAATATGAGAACAGTGCTTGGGAAAGTCGAAATTAAGGACAAATATGATGGCTCGCCAAAAGGGTCTGATTGTCGTGTGTACAGAGAAACCAAGGCTCTAAATTCATTGAACTTGTCATCACTCTTCCAAATCTGAAGAGAAGGAAGGAAGGGAGGAAGGAAGGGAGGAAGGAAGGAAGGGAGGAAGGACGGAAGGAAGGAAGGGAGGAAGGAAGGAAGGGAGGAAGGACGGAAGGAAGGAAGGGAGGAAGGAAGGGTTTCAGGGACTGTTTTCTACAGCAGGACCCGAGGGATTTGATTTAGAAGAAGGCGGCAGGGGAAGGAAAGACCGCAGACGCAGGGAGCAGGCAGCTGCAAGAGCACAAACTCTGTAGGGTGAACGAGGGACCATGCAATGAGATGGCCAGACCCACTGTAAAGGGTGGAGGGCACCCGCACAGCACATGGCAAGAGATTATGAGCGGTAACAGGAAAATATTAGTCACAATCAATTTATTCGGAAGTTTATTAGTACTAGAAACATGAGCTGCTTTTGCTTTTGAACTCACATTTCCAAGACTAGTATCTTCACCGATATGTGGTTTTCCCCTGTACTTTGAGGGACCTTCCTGACAAAATTCCTTTCAGTATCTATAAACTGTCATAAGTATTTACACAAAAAAGTGTTCGTTGCCTCAGCTGGTTAGGGTAATGCAGAAGAGTAAAGATGACAATTCATTGCATGAATGATATTACACGAATTATATAAAATTCCCCAGAATTAGTCTACACCCACATTATCGTTTTGGAAGCTAGACATGTAGTTTCCTAGATAAATCGATATGAGGGGATTAAACGGAACATTTAATTGGAAAGAATTGTTCACATTAATAATTAACCACAGTTTAAACACACGCTCAGCTGATTTTCTCGTCGAGTACTCACTTGCAATATTTGCACTGTCCTTGCTGATGTTAAATGAGTAGAGGAATGCACACGGGGTGATTATTGATCATATGCAGTTACTGCTGTTTACATTTAAATCCCGTTTGATCCGAACTCTCTCCACGCTCTTCTCCAAATCCCCAAAGCTCTGCTGCTTGATTACAGCGCTTTCCTCTTTGCAGGTTTTTGTTTGTTGCTTTGCGGGGGTTTTCGACACTTAGTTTGCAGAACGACAAGGAATGCCTGAGGCTGGCTAATCCTGTCGCAGGTGTTGGGGACGCTCGGGGAGAAGGGGATGTCCGCAGCCCCGCGCCCCGCGGGAGGTGCCCCCGCAACTGCGGGGCTGCAGTTCGCGCACCGGGGCTGTCGGACAGAGGCTCGGAGCCTTCCCCAGCCCTTACCAGGACTCTTGGGTCAGTACGGTATACACTGCTGACGGGTCTGACCTGAAAGGTGCCGCTCCAGAAAACCCAGATTTAAAGAAAAAAAAAAAATTAAAACACCCAGTGGTTCCCCCAGAGTGCTCCACGCTGAGGGCACTGGGGACTCCTCGAGTTCCAAGCACCAGCCCCGAGGTAAGGTCTCTTCCATGCCTTGACAACACCAATTACAGCTTAGCATCGGATCACATCATCAAAGAAGAAATAAGGTTTTATTCTGGAATAATTGTCCCTGAGTTATTTTAAATCAATTGTAGCTGCAACTTTGATGGGCAGCAGGGCTGACTCTGTGGCTGGTCCCTGGCTCCAGAGAGGAGCCTGGGCTGTCTTTATTCAATTTCCTCATGCAGAAAAATGCCTATAGCTGTTATCCAACCCATTTGCCTGTAAAGAAAGGCTATGGTAGAACGTGACTCTTGTTTTCAAACAAGTAAGTGACCAACAAATCCGTAAAAAAAAAAAATATTGACATCCTTGATAGATATTAAAAATCTTCTCTTGCTTCTTAAGAATGGACATTCTGTTACCTCTAATGTGTTTTCTTTTTTTACTAATATACTTATATGAGCATTTGTCTGCTTTCCATCATAGACACAGCTGTCTCTTTTTCAGCATTCTGCCATGAAACAGTTGCAAGCCTCAGAAGTCAAAATATAACTGATATAGCTAAATATTTTTTCCTGAATACAGCAGTTTTAGCAAGTCTTGAAATTAAGTCCAGTGACAACTTGCGTGTCCTACAATTTCTCTGGAATACAGATCAGCACCTCTTCAACAGCAGTGTCATGAGAAATCCAGGCACTCAGCTTGCATTTATTCCATTACTTCAAATGTTACTATTAGCATGTTTTCAAGGTGGAAATATCACCAAACTAATTCAAATGGTAGAGCTTGGAAATTACTAAAACTGCATTGGAAATGTAAACAAAGATGATTCCAGTTTTAGTTTTTAAGGATTAAGTGGGGTTTGTGTTGTAGACAGGAAAAACAAAGTTCACCAAAACTGTGTCGCCCACGGGCTTGGTTCCTGTGATTGCTATGGAATGATGCCTGACCCATACTGGAGCGAAATCAGAGGGAAGCTATGATTTCTGTAGCATTCAAGCTATAAAAATCAACAGGGGAAATCTAATTCTTTGTTTGTGTTACTTCTCTCATTTAATTTTAGAGCAGTAGGCAGTAATTGAATTGTTTTCTAAGTGTGTTTTTTAATTTTTTTTTTTTTTTTTTTGAGGGGGAGTGGAGGTGGTTAGGTCTTAGATTTATTTCCCCTTTCAATAGGGTTTGAAGTCAAAACTACACCATTCAAGTGTAGAATATATATTCCAAGACCAAAGTGCAAAACAGTTTTGCAAGTGGCTTATGAGTAGAAAGTATAGAATAAAGATTAGTTTATCCCACCGCAATGCAATCCAGCCATCTGAGGAAATCATCAAAATTAAAGGTAGTGCTTTAAAATGAAGCATAGCTTACCATCAGGCTTAGTTTCAGAGACTGAGTCAACCTAACACTCCTCATTGAAGAATGAAGTATTTAGAGACTGTCATCATTGTCATGAACCCACCAGAACATAATACATCCTTAAGAAATCTGTTTCTTTCTGTGTATCCAAGCACATGTACCAAAAGATCAGATTTTTATGGCAATGGCAGAAATGGTTGCAGATATTTTGTATATATTTAACATCATATATTTGTATTTCCTGGGGAAGATGACAATATATTTTCCATTTGATGCCCCAGCAGTATATGCAAAGTGAGGGTACATATTTTCTTCTGTTTACTTTGTAGATGTTCCAGTGCTGAAGAAGTTCCTTCTCAAACCATTGGGATGAGTAGATCACAATGAGGCATAGCTTGTTGAGACAGTGGCTGCTATGAAACTATTCAAAACCTTTGAGCTCTTCTTCCAGTGAGGATAATTCACTTTCCCTGCTTTACCAGGACTGCCCCTGGGTCACCTAGGGGGTTAGATTGCTTTTCTGTTACATTAGGTCCAGCCATGCTGTCAGTTTGCTGCCTTACATTCCACCAATGTCCCAATGCTCTGATTGTTGCTACTGCAGAAACCCTGGGCTTTTGGCTGGGATGGACATCTTATATCTTTTGTGAAAAAAACCTGCAGGAAGGAGAGAGGATGGTTTTCTCTGGAGCCCTCTTCTCAAAGGCAAAATATGGATATGAGCCAATCTGAGTTGGGAGTCATGGACTCCGACCCTGCTTCAGCTCTCAAAAGTGTTCACACGCATTGAAACAGTGCAATCAACTGGCTACTAATAATAACGAAGAAGCAGCCTGAGATTCCTGGCAAGTCCTTTAGATTCCAGCATTTGTAGAGCTCCAGGACATTTAGACACAGAATTGACAATGAAATGAACACAAGCCCTGCATCTAAACCCCTGGACTTATATATCCTTATGAGCTGAAGATGTGAGATACCTGACTTAATCTCCCCAAGCCTTCACTGAACCATAGATACACTGACTACTACAGCACACAGGAATATCACAGCGGAATTATGAGAACAAACTTGCTAATACTTTTAAAGAGACATGAAGAGGTAACAAATGTGCTCAGAATTACCATTACTATTTATCACCATGACACTCACTTGGCTGGGAAAGCAGGAGATGATGTTTAGAAAAATCTGAGGAATACTGTCTTGTTTGAAAATATCTCTGCTACTAATGTGATGACTGTCTAGTTGAGTTGTGGTTGCTGGGAATTCACACACTGATTTTATGGAGAGATAAAAGAGTGGAGTTTATATGGAATAAACTCCTTTTGAATAAAACAATCTGCATAAATGCTTTAAGAAAGCCTATAATTATGATAAAAATGTTGCTCAGAGTTAAAATTATGAAGCAATCAAAATTTATAAACAGTCTCTCATCGACTTTTAATCATACTTTCTCATATACAAACTGTAGAAAACATATAGTAGCAATATATAACAATACATATTTTATTTTTGGTAATTTAGGGTACCATGCCATTGTCTTTAATCAGACAAAATTTGTCTTTGTCTGAAAGCTCTACAGTACTGTCCTTAAATGTCAAAAAACCTCATAAAGTTCTCTGGTTTTATATACACTTATCTGGGGTTTTATCCTGCTGGCAGTTAAACACCTCTGGAGAGGTGTTGTGCCCTGTTTGGGCTAGATCCAAAACTTTCTTTGGATTCATATTCCCACCAAGAACCTCTGGATCAGGGCCTCTACTCTCACTGCCTGCTCTGAAGATGCTCACTCAGTGTAACACAGAATCCTACCCACACCTCCCCTGAAATTCCCTTGTAGACATTACTCTTCATTTGTCATTCATTAAGGAGAATGCTCAAATTATATGCATCATGTAGGACTTGGATGGCAAGAGATATTCAAAAGAAGGAATATTTGTAATGGGAACCTTGCCAACTTGAATGGTAGCCTACCATGTTCATAAGCTCCATGGTTTCCTTTGAGCTGAACTAGCTGAACACATTTGGGAAGAATTCTGATAGTAACGTATCTCCCTTAGCAAGCTGTAAAATTCCCTGGTATTATTGTGTTATGAAAAATACTATCACAAATATGGTCAGATAGATCATTATAATAAAATATTTGCTTCAATAAATATGTATTTTTAATGCAGTATTACTAGGTTCTTTTCTGGAACAGAATAGCATGCATAGTATTCCATCTGAATTCCTTATGAAAATGAGATCTATTGAATTGACTGGCACAGGTGTTATTGATAGGTTAACTGTTTGAGTTGCCTTAATTACCAGAGTGAACAGCCTTTTCTGCTAAAACATTGATTCAACTGCTGCTTTCAGCTAGACATAATAATAATAAGGAACAACTGCCCCGAGTTTCACAAGGTTTACACCTTCCAAACAGAGTGTGAAATCATGTCCATAAATACACACTTCTAATCTTCAAGCGGTGACACCCTTCCAGGACTTCCTATTGATTCCATCTGTCTTCAGGTCCTTGTGAGCTCACTCCCCTTTCACTGACCAACAGTCTGAAACAAAAGTTGCCAAGTGGACTAGTGGTGAGGAGAAGGACTGGAGAAGTCTCCTTCTACAGTCTGTGAGGCAAGATCCTAAGGGGTGTTCATTCTTCTAGCCTGTGGAGTGATATGAATGCTTTGTGGCTTTTTCAAAGAAATCGCACTGTATCTTATATGAATTCTGCATGCTTGAAGAGGAAACATTCTTGGCTTGGGAAAGTGAATCCTCAGCTTGATCCTCAGCTAGATGATTAAGATGGCAGTTTTTGAAGGACAGAGAAGCTTCACATGTGTAGCTGATGTGCATTCTCTGATGTGCATAGCTATCATAGCTGTGTTTGACTATCAAGCAATGGCATTCTTGGACGTGCTTGCCATGATCCTGCCCGTGCCCCAAATCCAAGCACAGAGCAACTTCCTTTTTCAGCCAAAAAAACCCCCATTTTCCCTTTGGGACTTTGTGATTTTGGGGGACACAGACAGATTTCTTTTTTTTTCTTCTTTTTACAGCCCAGTTTCCTGACACTTGGCCCTATTAGGGGTATACCTATAGAAGGATGGGTAGAAGTTACTTTCTGTGATTAATATGACACTTCATTTAAAAGAGTTCTTTACTATGAAACCTCTACATTTGGCAGTCTATAATCACTAAACATAAACATCAACTCGCACTTTGTGTCTATATGTGGGCCTAAAAACGTGTCTCTGTTTCCAGCTGAGACAGATGAATGTCATGGGTGCTTTGTGTAGGATTCAGGGCAAAAATACTACAACAAAACCTAAACAAACCTAAAGCATGAAACCAAACACTTTGTACACTTACATTAAAATTGTATTGAAAATTGGGAGCATGAACTACAAAACTAGGCTTCTTTCTGTTTTACAAACTGCAATGTCTGTTAAGAAAAACTAAAGCATAATTGCAAATTGGAATTTCCTGCCTATTCTTCCATCAACATTTGTGTTTTTCTCTTATCATCTCCCACATGTAAATGGAGCAGTTTCCTAACCCTCTTGTTATATATCACATTCAATGTAACAGTTTAGCAAATTCTCCAATTGTGTTGGTGTTTGCTTTCAGACATGGAAAGCAATTTGATGTGTCCTTTTAATGAGTCATTTTCATGCAAGGAGAAAAACAGTGGCTGGGGAAGTTCCTAAAGCATGCTGCTCATTGATTTTAAGAGTTCCTTTTGAATCTATGTCGCTTAAAACCCATATTGTTTTGTCAGAAGAGTTATTCAAACCATCTTTTCTTCTAGCTCGTAAGTTTGAAGAACTCCACCTTCCTTTTACTCCTTTGCAAGGGCTGCAATTTTGTCACTGAATTGACTTTACCACAAAACAGTGAAGTGAAATTCAAGGTTTAGTTTAGAAAGTTTTTAGCACTTGGGTTGCTAATGGTAACTGTCAAAATGTTAGAAGGATGCAAAATCATCTGTTCATGATAGTGCAAGGGAAGTGCAGATGGAAGTCTAGCAGGGCAGAAGTTCTCCTAATCTGTAGCAGATGTTGGCTCTAAACTATAACGGTAACAATATAATTGTAATTTTTAAAGTTGTGCTTCTGTGCTGATCATTTCAGTTGGTGTTTCTGATGAACAACAAACCTACTTATCTTGTTTGAATTCTGAATTGGACAAAGGGTGGCTTGAGAAGAAAACTAAATGCAATGGATAGTTTCTTTAGAGGAACAAGGAATTTGGGACCCAACAGAATAGCCATGAGAAGAACAGATGACCCAGACCTCCAACACAGATCATTGAAACAACTACAGTTGTCATCATAGTCCTACCTATGGTCACATGTGCTCTTGTACCAGGGCTCCTCTGGGATTTCACTTAACTGCCAAGATGGAGAGATGGCACATACTGAGTCTTCAAGCACTAACAAAGGAGAGCCTGAACTTGTGGCTACAGGGGGCCACATGAGCTGTGTCACACAGAAGAATGTAGGAGTGCTCTCCTACTCCTTTGCTTTGGCAAGACAACTCAGACGTAGCCTAGATCCATGATAGGGGTAGACTGAAGTACACACCATCCAATCCCCATGTTCTGCTTTTTTTCCAGATGCACTGGCAAAGAGCTGTGGCATGTATAGCATGTATAGCATCTAAAGCACTGAGATTCATGGCTTTTGGATATCCTACAACATTCTATAACAAAGAATACAGCTCCAGTTCACACAAGGAGGTGGGAGAATGTGCAACAAAAAAGGACAAAGGAAGGTGGTCCCTGTAGCATGTTGCATTCCCACATGTATGTGGCATTTAGCAGGGGCTGCAGGCAGCGGGCGTGTGCAAGGGATGAACTTTTGGTTGTGCTGTCAGGGCAGCAGGGGTGTGCACTGGGGCACTGGGGAAAGAGTTAGAAGACACAGACTGCCAGACCAGCTCATCTGGATTACAGCTCCCTTGCTGGGGCAAGCTGCTGGGTCACAGGGAGTAGGCTGCAGGATTGAATGAATGTTTTTCTGGATCTTGCTGGATACATGCCAAGCATACATACATACAGTTGCATATACTGGTACAACTTGTGACTAGAATTCCATCTTGCAAAAGCAAATTTTGCTGGAATAAGGGAACATTAGAAAGCAAATTCTCTAGGATTCATATGAGCCCGTTTAAAAGCAAAATCATAGGTCATTATTTTTCTTTTAAACTAAAGGAGAATCTTCTAAAAGCAAGAATTGACCATAATTTAGTTGAAATGTAGGTGAAATTGGTAGCTGAAGCTACTGGTGGACAGAATTTATAGCATGCAGACTATAAATTGTGTTCAATATATTTTCCAAACTACACAAATAAAATTACAATTATTTACTAGAAATAATACTTCAGTACAAAAGTTTAAAGGTTTTGTTTTAGCACAATGACACTGGCTATATTTAAAGTCTACATATCAGAATGGCACAGGTCATCGTCAAATTGTAAAAGTCTTACCAAAGAGGGAAACCACTGCATATAAGCTGAACTACCTAACCCAGCAATGAATTGTCTAAACAAAACAATTTGATACTGGGTGTTTCCCACATTTTAATTAGCAACTGCAGACAGCTGTTGCATAATCCTATTTAATGTCTGTGCTTGATATCTCCCAAATAGCTCAGTGATTGAATTCATACCTTAGTGCAGATAAATGCGTTAGCTGAAAGAAAACCACTAACACTAAGCTTCACTTTCTGACATAAATCTAATGCAAGCATGTCTTCTTCACTGGCTTAACAGAGAAAAAGCTCTTTCAATCTATAGCCTGTTGGTTGCAAAGATGCCCCAAGTATTTTGTATAAATGCATATTGATGTCTTCTGCAAATTTTTGCTCCCCAGCAGAGTTTCTTTTTGCAACAGAGATCACAGTGCCCCCATTAGATAATCACCACTCCCAATGACATGCCCCAAATCATGCAATTGATCACAGTAAATCAAAGATTCAGGAATTCTCTGAACAGCTGTCTGCAGTTAACCCTTTCTGTGCAAAGGGCTGCCTTGGGCAGGTTTCCCCTGGAGGCAGGTTTATGGGAGGGGAGGGGAAGGGAGGGCAGGTGTGGAGTGTGCAGGCCACCTGTCTGAATGCTGGGCCCAAGGTGTGCTACTGCTCCTGCTCCCCATTGCTGCTGCCTCACACTGCTGTCTGCCACAAAGCAACCAGCTTCCAGTCCTGCTAATTATGGTGACTAACAAGCGACTCGCATACCTGTGTACAACACAAATCACATTAATTAAATTCTCATCATTAAAGATTTTTGGAGCCACAAACAGTGACAGTTCTACCCTGCCTACCCACTGGGAACCCTTTTTTTTCCTGTGCTTTTTTTTTTCCCCCCTCCACACTCTCCACACAACCCTGCTGTTTTAATTGAGGTTATGAGAAACAAGAGACAGCATTGGCATCTCACTGCTGTTTTCTTATTTGAGTCCTAATGTTCAACGAGAATTTTGTTTAGTATTTATATAAAAGGGTAGAGTTTTAAGTGTTTGCTTTGCCACATTAGGATTTATTTTTTAAGATGCTTAACTGTTTCTTCACATGAGAAAAACAACTTGCCAGTTGCTCAACGGGGGCATGAACATTGGTAGAGAATTTGCCTGTGTTTACTTAGACAAATAAAAATTTACATAAAAATAAACTTCAAATGTTTCAAAATGTAGACATGAACATGATATAAAATTCTAAATGATTAAACAAGATTTTCATGATCTTATTAGCTAGTTTGTCTCTTTAAAAAAACAAATGCAAAACTACCATAAAGAAAACGAATTGTGTTATGTTTTATCTTATCTCTCCCAGAATATATTTTATTATAAAAGTCTAAAACATCTGTTGGTAGCTTTCTATGCATTTTAATAACTATTTTAAAATTTTTTAAAGGGAGGGTACGTATTTCTGTTTATTGATGTATTTATTGGATAATAGAAAGTATGGATGTCAGTGATGTGATACACACGATTTTAAAAGAAAATGGCTTGCATTGGGTTTGTCTTAAAACCAAAGGGCTTCTTTTTGTGACCAGCATAAAGTTACAAAAAGCCACAATGGTATTGTTCAGGAAAAACAAGGGATAATATTCTATCTCTTGTCAGTGGTGGAAGAACAGATATATAATTTTGTGCTTTATTTTTATAGGGAAGTTTGTTTTGTGAATGGCTTAGGAAGGAAGGAAGCATCAACATAAATTTGTATCAACATTGACATTGTTTGCTGAAGCAAGACCACAAACAAACTCACCAAAGGTTTTATGCTGTTAATCTGTAAATTAAGGAAAGCCTACTCCTTTCTGAAGGTCAGCAATGAAAATTGCTACACAAGTTATCAATTAACTGAACTTCCAGCAGGGCCAAGATGTATTCTTCATGTCCTCAAGACATCACCTCTGCATTAAATACCACCCCTGGCTGTAAAATGATGTTGACAGTGTTACCAGCAGTGTCATTTGTCCAGGGGGCAAACACACAAGCCCAAATGAATGTTTGTGGACAGGAACTGAGATGGACATCTCAGAAGAAAACATATTTCTCAAATCCTAAAATGACTTTTTATGGTCCTGATTTATCAGTCTTTTTTTCCCTCAGAGTTCCTCCTGAATGCAAAAGAGAGTTCAATGGGAAAAAACGATGGCATGAGTGGATGAAGTGGAGTATGCTAGAATACATCTAGAATTAAGTTAATGTTCTCTTGAGGAGAAGGTAAAAGCCAGTACTAGAGAGAGAATAATATACTATTGGTCCATGACAAGATTTTAAGATGTTTTTGTTTGTTTTGTTTTTATGCACTTCTCTTTGGGTGCTTTTACTTCAGACAAAGTTCATGAAGAAATTTTTATAAAGATTCCCCTCATTCCATCCATGTCCAACAAATACCAGAAAAAGAAATACAAAAGCATGTAAGGATACTAGATTAATTAGATGGGACATTGTGCTTTTTCATGATTTTTGTGGCATTTATTTAAAGACACCAAAATAAATGAGAAGGATCTTTGCATTTTATTTATTTAAAGCCTTGTGATAACAAAAAAATTGTGATTCCTTTGAGCAACCAGAAGTGGCTGATATCCAGTACTGAGAAAGGAATCTTATTCAAAACAGGATAATTCTTAACCTCCATTTCTACTTCTTCTATTTCTCTCTACACTCCCACAGAGAGTTTATGTGTTAAGTTCTGATCCTCAGAGTGAATCCAGGTCTTTCCTATAGACATGGGAGTACAAGGAGAATTTTTAGGAATTGAGAGACCCTCAAACTCCATGTCATTTCTTTCTTTTCTGTTGGCCTGGTTTGGAAAAAAAAGCTAAAAAGTTATGTTATAAAAATCAATTGAATATCTTAGACAACACAGAAAGTAAAAACACAGTTAAAGTAATTAATGGAATAACTTCAATTATGTTTGTTTTGATTTTATGCAGTAAATCTCCCTTATACAAATGTGTTTTAAAGTTAATTGTCTACTATAGTTCTATCCTAAATATATTAAAGGGACTTCTTTATCATTCTTAGTCTCCTGTGAAGTCATTTGAGTGTCGAAGTGATTGAACTCTAGCATAAAACTGTTGACATTAAAATAGGGTGTAATAAAGAGAGCCAGTTCATTGCTAGAAGGTCAATGAAGAGAAAAGGACTGTGCTCAATTTAAAAGCAGCATGGCAAGCAACACTAGGAAGTGAAATAGCTGCCAAAGAATGGACACATGGGTGACCTGCATTGAAGAAAATGAAAAACGACATTCCATTTTCTTATTTTCAGGTAATTGAAGTTGCAGATGGTTCTTTGATTGACAATTCATACAGAAAAAGAGTGAGATGTACTTTGCCAGAAGTCTGTGTTCTCAAAGTCTGTACCTGAGCCGGTCATCTGAACACCCTCCAAAGTCAGTGGAAACAAATGCCTTATTACTAAAGTACTTGTCTAAAGCATAGTTCTCTAGAATTACATGTATTTTTCTTCACTGGAAATTAAGAGACCTGGGGGGTTACATGCTCAGATGTGAATATCTAAAACTAGATGATAGAAATCCTACCAAAGTAATGTCTGATGCTGGAAAACCATTAGCAGTGCAGGTGGGACAAGGGAAGACCAGGGAGCGACAGCCTTGGACACCTACCAACTGCTGCCACACCACATCTTCAGCAGGGAACTTCATGACTGTGCAGTGATGTTACATAAACTCAGCAATTGTGCCAGTCCTTCATTTTATAGAACATATACAGACTGTGGTTCCTGAAGTTACAAAGAATACCCTCGTTTCATGACTTTGTTTCTAGATCAAACTTTCTGTATGAAGTACTAAATTGGTAGTTTGCATCAAAGTAGTCTTGAAAGGAGAAATCCTCAGGAAGCAATATATACTCTTATACTGGTTAGTGATGCATGAAGCAGTTGGAGTAGGACCATGAATCTTTAGTTTTAAGAAGCCTTGATCTTGCTTTTATTGTTGACTCAAAAATATGTGCTGAGATGAAGCCATTGTCTGTAGATAGGGCTGGTCATAGGCTTCCTTGAAAACAAATCTACTTCACAGACTCCCGGACACCTTCAGTTGTTTTCAAGTTAGGCTTTGGAGGTGTTTATTTAGAAGTTTATATGTCCTTCTGATTTTATTGCACTTCTTTTGATCTGGGGAATGCACTGTAATACTGTGCTTTGTAGTGTGTATTATTACAAAAATAATTTTCCACTGTTATTTTTCAGCTCTTTGGATATTAGAAACATTAATGCTTTGCACTCACAATTCACTCTTGGGCACCAGCCTGTTTTTCCAGGCCATGGCCATGAGCAAACAGGTAACTGAAAGTGCAAGTGTAAGGGTTCAGATACATATTCACATATTTATAATGTGATCATGAAATTGAAAAGGCTCTTTCACAAGTACAAAATAGAAGGTTATGCCTCTCTTCAGCTGAACAACATATTCTACCTTCAGCATCTTGTTCCCCATCAAATCACCAACATGCACAAAGACTCATTCTCCACTGTGCAGTGAAACTCAACCCTTACATTTTTCTATCAATTCTCTGGTGCTATCTTGGGGCAAGAATACTTCTTATTCTTTATTTTCTCTAGTGAACAAATGCTCTACAAATGTCACAGTTTCATATGCTGGTAGTTGTGTCAGTTTATGTAGGTAAAGTTCCTGCTTCTCTGCTTCTACTTAAGCACATAGAATCTGGCATATGTCTCATCTGTGTTATGGTACCCTAATTATATGTCATCTTAGAAGACACCTAAGAATTGCAGCCCAGCTTTTGATTATTTGATTCACCTAGCTTGTTTACTGTCTAACTTAGTTAATTTATTACTTTTATCATATACTAATGCTGTGGCATAAGCAAATGTCACAGAATGGTTATAATGTTGTTGCAAATTTAACTGGATTGGGAAAATACTGTTGATACAGGCATTGAAATTCTTCCAATCAAATCTAAGAAATTTGAACTGATTTGAAAGACTCTTTGGGCCAAAGGAGCTTTAAAAAAGTCTTCTGTGTAAAAACTACTGGTTTACATCTCTTCTTGATATACTGAATTTACTCTTTAATTTATTGAATCTTTACACTCTAGGCATTTATTCTCATGTGGTCTAAAAGTATTGGCTTTGTAAGTAGTCCTTGAAAGGTCAGCAAGGGTTTTGCATGATGCTTGTAAAACCAGGGCTCTCAATTTGTTCATTCTGAAGATCCCTTTTTCACTGTGGTGAAAGAGGACCATAGGCATACACAAGAAACAGGCCCACTTCAAAGGACAGAGAAAAGAAAGTAAGTGTGCTTCTGTCTTAAAATGGACTTTCCAAGAAAGAGTCTTGCTAAAGAGGAGTTTTTAAAGTAGAGATTTTAGTGGAAATATCAGTACTTCTGTGACTATGCAGGCTATGGATCTCAGTTAATGTCTAGATTTACATACAGCAGGTATCTGTGCTCTTAGGTATAGATGGATGCTAATGACAGAAAGGAATTCGGGGATCTAGGAGTTATGCTTATATTATCATACACTTCTGCAGGCCTTCAGGCAGCTTTCTCTGACAGATCTCTGCAAAGGACCATACAATGGGATGATAAGGACAGATGTCAAAATCCTCACTTAAAGAGTGAATGTGGTAGAAAGAGAACAGAGCTACATTGTAAGGCATCTGGGCTTCTCTTTAAAAGAGAACACCTGTACAACAAGGTTAGATTTTTGCATAACAAAAATGAAACCAGATTACTGGCTTGGAAGACTAAGTACTATGTGTGCTTACTTAAACAAGGAGTGGGAAGAAACAGGTGCTGAGAAGCACTGAGGTTCTATTAAGACGTCTGTTTGACATTCAAAGTTAGCAGCATTTTTCAGAACGAGTAACACCCAAGGATAAAAGCTGTAACAATTACAGACAGACTGAGGAATACAAAAGTAACCCTCTAACGCTCATATAACAACTAAAGAACATGTGATGTGGATAAGATTATAGGGGGAAGGTTGTAAAAAAAATAATAATATCAAATCAATATGCTAAATAAACATAAAATTCATGTAAATGTCCATGCACCATTACAGGAGGCCTAAAATCAAAAACCAATTTGCCAGGCATTGGAGAACCTATAATCTGTATTGCATGATGGCGTGACAAAACAATGGAACATTGTTTGTCACACACGTAGCCATATGGAGAAAACAAACTGTGACAGAAGTGGTGTGGGAGTGACCTTGGACCTGGAAAAAACCCATAGATTACATTAACCCAAACTTTCTGAATAGGAAAGACCACATGTCAGATCTTGCCTCAATACAGACCTCTGCCTTCAGAACCACTGTGTGGAAGCCAGCCAGAGAAAGACTTTGGATTAAATCCTGACACCAATGAGCACATGGCTGGCTTTAGGATTTTACTGCTTTTACAAGGATCCTGAGGCTGCTGGCATAACCCTACATGCTCTCTGGCTTCTGAACCTGCAAGAGCAGCCCTTGCAGTAGGAGCAGGCTCTCGGTTGTTCGCAGCATCCTCCCTGCCTGAGTACATCCAGCCAGGGCACAGCCCTGTTGGCATCCCAGGATGTCCAGTGTCAGCGAAGTTTAGGATAGAGTGGGAAGAGACATCGAATTTTATGGGACTGGGAGAGCAAAGCTTATTCACAGAGATGCCAGAGGCTATGACACCTAACTACCAACCAGAAACCAACTACAGTGTTTAATAGCAACAGTGAGAGCAATCACAATAGAGATGAAAGTACAGTCTGAATTAGCACACAAGCTACAAAATTATTGATAACTTCAGTGTACCTTTTTGGAACAGCTATTCTCAGAGAGAGAAAGTATCTTTCTGATTTGGTCCTAGCAGTTAAAATGTAACCTTTTTAGCTCTCTGCACTGAAGGTGATATGTTAGTTACTGTATAGGAAACAGGAAACGAGATCTGCCAAATGAAATGTTTAATTCACATAACACGTAACACACAAGACACTGGCACAAAAAAAACCCCCAACAGTCAGAAGGGAAGCTGCCATAATCTGTAGGCTAAATCACCCCTATCAGTACGAAAGAGATCTCAAATGAGGGGAAACTGTGGGAGAAGTTCCCTATTTAGATTTGTGTTCAGGTGGTGTCTTTGCTCTTTCTCTGACATTTCCGGCAAGGCTGGTACATTTAACTCGGAGTTACTAATTAATGTAAATAATTGTTCAAACTCACATTTAAATTAGATAGTACAGGAGGGAAGATATTAGCCCTAGATTTTTATCCTCATGGTCTTGAATATTTTTAAAGGTAACATAGAAGGAGGTGGTTTAAGGTAAATCAAAGAGAGGGTCTGTGTTTTCTTTATCTGTAACAAGAACTATGTTATAGATTAAATAAGTACATAATAAGTACATTCTTGCTTCTTCCCTAGTATTTCCTCTCTAGTCAGTGATACTTATTTCTGGACTAAAGTCAACTAATACAGTGCAATAAGCAGGAAAACACCCTTGCCATGCTCTTGAACTGATCAGCAAGAAAATATACTGCAAGAATTGGAATGGTTTTGGGGAAAATACACAGTCTAAATGTTACGAAGATATATATCATCCTAGGAAAATTTGTTGAAAGCACAACTCCTAAATCCTAAAGGCACTAGAGATGAAAAAGCCTCAAACTTTGTGTTCAGACTGTAGTAAAAGTGCTGGTACATGGCTGACTACCTGCAGGGAGATGGTAGCTGTGTTGTAAACTGCTCCTCCAGAAGCTTTCCTGGGCCAATTAAGGTGTGTATAATTTACTCTGGATCATTATGGTTACGAAGGATGGTGATGAATATGTGGAGATCATTACAGAGCTCATGCGACCTTTATCCAATTTTCACTAACAAGTTAACATCCCCTTAGAATGAAAAAGGTGAAAAACACTGCACAGAGAGATATAAAGGCTGGTGAGTAATTTCAAATGAAGCTGAAAAAAGGCTGAAGCCTTTTCCAAACAAAAATGGCAAGTGTTTGCATGGTCTCTGCTAGCTTGCTGAAACTGGCCAACCCAAAGTGAATAGTCTTCATCAGCAGCTACCATTTCCCCTGCAATTGTTATTGCTGTTAGAAAAATGAAAATATCCCTACACAGGCATATTTTCCCTTCAGCTCCACTGGTGAAAGACAGGCCATTTAGGACACTGGTGAGGACTGAAGACATCTGATTTAGAAAAATCTTTTGCTTGGGGCAGGGTTTAATTGTGTGTATTCTGGATTACTGTAACAAAACATTGTTCCTCCACTCAAATCTCCTAAGAGATACACCTCAGAAAAAAAAAGAAAAAGAAAATAATCTATAGTGGAGTGGCCTAATTTTGATTTTGCTGTCATTACTATTACAATAACAACATCAGGTCCCAGACCTAAATAAGACCTTATAAAACATATAAGAAGATGCACTACTTGCCACCAAAGACCTTATGGTCCCAGAATTACCTATAGGGCCCAAGTTTGCAATACAGAAATCCCTTTGAAATACTTGCACTTGAAGAAACCTTTAGCTAAATGGCACTCTACCAGTTTAAACTTTCACAGCAATGAATTTCTTCATCTTGTCTGAACAACCTTTCTTACAGAAGCACATCAGTAAGAAGTGTGCTCCTGATAGATCATGAAATACTGAAAATAAGTAAGATGGAACCTCAAAGGGGATTTCTGGGATTCTTCACTACAGATCCCTCCACAAGCTACACCAGCAGTACAGCAGTGTTGCCTTTTTTTAGGAGTGCCATTGTTTGGAATAAAGAATGTTCTCAGGTGAAAAGCATCCCAACATGATGAATGCATTTTATATTTTCAAACGGCAGATTGCTTTGATGGAGAAGATGCATTTAATGATGTTAAAGAAGGTAGAACTGCTGACTGACTGATTATTGAGAATATCTATCTGTTCTTTGTGTGTTGCTTTTGTGAAAGAGTGAAGGCTTTGCTGTGCACAAATTTCCTGGGGCAAAGGAAAGGTTTCAAATTTCCCACGCTTCACTCTGAAAGGTTGGTGCTAGATAGCATCTTGACACTTAGGTTGCATTTAGACAAATTGATTGTATCTTTCTCCAAAGGTGTACACCATTCTGAGGTGCACACCATTCTGAGGAAAACACAAAGAAAACCAGCAGCAGTAAACTGAAAAACAGAGGGGAAAAAAACCAACATATTGCTTGATTTGGGAATACTAAATTCAACCAAGAGGTTTATCTGGGGAGCATTATCATTCTGGGCTCACTTTGTAATCAACAGAGAAGAACAGGCATTTCCAGGATGTGATTTGAATGAAGAATGGTCTCACTTTTCCTTCATCAATTTCCTTTCTCTCTCAACTACCTTTGCACAAGGCCTTGAACAACACTGCTCCTAACTCAGCTGTTAGTCTTATCACTGGGAAAGTCAGGAAGTATGTTCACATGTTTTTGGTGCTTAGTAAAATTCAGGCAGAATTAAACTACAGTCTCTACAGTCTACAACCACATCTACTTGACTGTACGAGTGCCTGTATTACAAATTAACAGTAAAGAATACTTAAGCAGTAGTGACAGCTGGGTCCAAGCCTCAGGACTCTCTCATGCTGCCCTCACCAATGGGCTGAAAAATCAAGTTCCCTCTTACCTATTCTTTCTGTGCTCCATAGCCTCACACAGTGAGCAGAATTAAGAACTTCTCTAGCCTGATGGATAGGATAAACTCTGAGGAAGAAGGAATTGTGGTTCAAACCCCTTCAGTCCAAGAAAGGCTTAAAATACATGTTTTCCACTTCTTGTAAGAGTGTTCAAACAATGAAGTTTTTCTGAAGTGGTTGCTGCCTCTTCCTCCTCCATCATTAGCTGCTTGCTCTCAAGAGACGACTCAGTGCTCTGGATTTCAAGTGGATGAAGGTGACTGAGGTTCAACACTTGTTCAGATCAGAGGTTTCCCAGGTGATTGGTAGGTGGGAGTTTCAGTGACCTGCTCAGACAGTGGAGAGACAGAAGTTCCTAGCTGCTTTGAATTATTTCAGAAGTGGCCACCTTTCCCCACCCATTGTATTTGGAATGGAGATGTCTATCTCAGGGCCTCTGAATCATCCTGCTGGGCCAGGGGCTGCCTGGAAGCATGACAGCACCCAAGGTGAGCAATTCCTGTTGGCAGTTCAAATACTGCCTTCACTTCATGACACAGTTCTTAGCCATTTCCTTTGAGCAGGTACCACAGAAGTGGTGCTTCAGTGACATATCTCCCTCACCTTCCACGACCTATCTCAGCAGGAATACAGGAAAAGCTGCTTTAAGCAAAGACCCCTGAAGACCCCTGATTCAAGGTGATCAAGGTAATTTGTTTTAATTTCTCAAGATTTCCCTTCCATAACGAGTCAGTATATTTGCAATCATACTATTGAGCTCACTGGGGAACCGACAAATGTATTCAGCACATACATACAGGTATGTGCTGAATGCCAGCCTAGACGTGACATTCTCCAGCCCATCCATTAGCATAGCAATGAGCATAACAGGTAAAGAAAATGTGTTCACTCCACTGTAAATGGCTAGTTGCATTAAGTATAACATTTACATTTGCTTGTAGTTGTCTGAATTCAGAAGCAAATTTGACGCACTACACTCATGCCAGTAGATCCTCTATTTCCTCCCCCCCACCTTAATTGCACACTTTTTTTGCTAGCTACTCTTTCCTTTTCAGTCCTCAGCATGCAAATTATGCCCACTTTCACTTATTTTCTGACTAATTTAGAACTAAAATTTATGCTGCTGCTCACGTCACTGCTGAAATTGGCTCGGAGCTTTCCAAGGGAGTTGCACTTGTTGACAGCAGGTATGAATATATTTCTTAGCTTTGAATGCCTTCATGTGAAAAAAAAAAATTGCAGAGCACTGTCAAAGCTGTGGCTGATACACTGCATAAATGTATAAAGTAAATAACCATACTTACTATGATGAATTCTAGTCTTAGTCCCTAATAACCACCTTTTGCAGGTAATAGTTGCTGAACTTTTATGTGGAAAATATAAGCCTGGCACCCTAGCATTTATGTACTAAAAAGCAAAGGCTGGTTATCAATATGCTTCCTTAAATCATGAAATACACCACATGGCTAGGTGGTTAAAATATTACCAATTACTGCAATATGATGATGGGTTCCTCCAGTGGGAACAAGAAGGAAATCCCCCAGGATAGCATGAGCCTGAGAAGTAAGTTCTATTCCAGATATTTTTTAGGCAGAAGGTGCTGAGCCTCCTTTCACAGGATATTGATTTGGATCTTTGCATTATATATTGACTGGCCTGATTGACCTTTGTCTGAACTGCAGCTGAACAGTTTTCAAAGCATCTGCTTACCAGAACAAAAGTAAACTGCAAAAGCATATTAGATACAAAGCACTGACCTCTCTAGACTGTTTTTCCCCCTTTGTTTGCTATTTTAGCATCAGTTTGCAGCCTGAAAGGCAGCTTATGCAGGCTAACAAATTAACTGCATGAAATGTTAATATTTTGGTCACAATATATAACCTCTTAGAGTAATTTTACTGTTTAAAAATGTAGATTATCTAATTTGCTAGCAAATTATGTAAGAAATTATTTCTGTTATGAAAGAAGCTGGCAAAGACCAAAATCCTCCACCACTGCACCTTTTTAGAATGAAACATTCATTACTTTGAGAAGTAAATGCTGCAGATAAGAAATCAGTAAAAACACCAGCCAGTGTTTTTGGCTGTAAAGAAATCAGTAAGAACACCAGCACCAGTGCACAGGGCACTTTTAAAAACCCATGAAGAATGCAGGTAAAATAAGGAGATGTACCTACTGTCATTATTCTTCAAAATAAAGTATTTATAGTAGCCCTGAAAGCATGTGATTCTCTCTGTTACTTCCCCATTCGACTTTAATAAACATTTAGCTTGGTTTGAGCAATGAATTACTACATCTGAATTTAGAAAAATTAATTAAAAAAGGAAAATATTCACTGCAAATAGAAAAAGGGACAAATTTTAGAGATAATCTAAATTTTCCATTTGTTCTCTAGAGAACAAAGCTTTTCAGTGACATACCAAATACAACTCCCTGTGAAAACAGAATTGAAAAAGTCCAGCAATGAACAGGTTTCACTCAGTCACTGTTTTCCAATGGGATTTACAGCCACCTTGCTGAATGAGCATCTAGAAGGCCCTGGACCCACTCTACCAGGCACTAGTAGTTATACTCCTGGCAAATAGAAATGAGTAAGCACATACACACGCACTAATACCACAGTTCTGTTAATTATTCTCTGTTAGGTAGGAAAGAAAGGCAGAAAAAAAATATTCCACTGAAATGGCTGAAGTCATGGGGGCTGGTGCCTGAACCAGTGTTCAAATGCCTGGAGTATTCTTTCCCTGGGCCTTGTGTTGAGCTCATTTGGTTCCTGACTGCTCTTTTCATAACTAGGTTTAACACAGAGCAGTCATACAGTACAATGAATACACTGAATGCTAAGGTCAGAACTGGGCTTAGAAAATATCAAGGATCTTTGCACTTGCCATTGGGCAGAACAACTTTCCAGAGCCACAAATGATTGCCCCAGCTCCCAGAAAATAATGCAGTTTTCCAGCTGCAGACTTAAAAGGCTCTAAGGCCACAGAACAACCTGCTGTGGGTTGACCCTGGCAGGATGCCAGATGCCCACCAAAGCTGGTCTATCATTTCTCTCCTAAGCTGGGAGTTAGAAGAGAAAGAAAATGTAATGACAGCCTCATGAGTAGTGATAAGAGCAGGGAAAGATCATTCACCAGTTACTGTCATGGGCAGTAGAGGACTAGGCAACAGACTAGGCTTGGGAAAAAAAAATTACTAATCAAATCAGAATAGAATAATGAGGGGAAAAAAATGCTTTAAAAAAAGCTCCCATCTCCTCCCCTCCTCTCCCTTCTTCCTCCCTCTTCTGCTTCACACCCAGTTCCTCTACATAATCCTCCCAGTGATGCAGGGGGATGGAGAATGGGGGCTGTGGTCAGTTCACCACATGCTGTCTCTGCTGCTCCTTTGTCCTCAAGAGGAGGACTCCTCACATGCTTCCCTGCTTAAGCATGGGGTCCCTCCAAGGAGAGTCAAGTCACCCATGAAATTTTCCAACATGGAGTCCTTCAACAGGCTTCAGTTCTTCACAAACTGCTCCAGTGTGGCTCTTTCCAGGTGATGCAGCTCTTCAGCTTGCTCCAGCTTGGGTCATAGGTCCTGACACCTGCTCCAGTGCTGGCTTCACTCTCCATGAATCCACATGTCTTGCCAGGAGCCTGCTTCAGTGTAGGTTCCACAGAGTCACAACCTCCTTTGGTCCTCCAGCTGCTCTGATGTGGGGTCCTCCAGGAACTGCAGGTGGATATCTCTCCGCTCTGGAGCTCCATGGGCTGCTCCCCTGCAGCCTACCTCACCATGGTCTTCTCCACAGGCTGCAGGGGAATCTCCTCCTCCTTCTGCACACCTTGGTGTCTGCAGGACAGTTTATCTCACTCAGCTGCATCTGCAGTAACTTTTGGCCCTTCTTAAATACATTATCCCAGAGGTGCTACAGCTATCACTGCTTGGCTTTGACTTGGAGTCTTCTGACATTGTCTCTATCGGATATGGGGGAAGTTTCTAGGACCTTGCCACAGAAGCCAGCCCTGTAGCCCCGCCAGCACTAAAACCTTGCCTTGCAGAGTCAGTACTAGTTCTTAAAAAAAACAGTCTCTCCCACCTCTCAGGAAAACAACCCATGTATTTGGCAAACTAAGCAGCTGTTTTTTACTTTCCCTAAAAAAAGTTAGTCAGAAAGAAGGTTAGGGTGGGGGAAGAGCAGAAGAGATGGAGTCAGAGCTAGTACTCAAGGTCTTGGGAGGTACTGTGAGACACAGAGGTCTCTATGCAGAGAGTGTTGCTGCTGAGGAAGAAGTAGAGCATCCACAGAAGTGTATAGTTAGTAAATTGGGAAGAATATTCGTGTCTGAAAGTAATGCCAACCTAACCAAATTGAATGACCTCTGCAGAGCTGAGAGGTTTATGGGTTATGCCCTCCATCATAAATTTTTAACAGAAGGAGGAAGGCACAATGAGGAAGGGAGTATAAAAAATTGCAAGTGTTTTTGAGAACAAACACTTATGCAAATTGTGCAGTGATGCCATATCTTCTGTCCCTGAAACCTAGCATAACAGAGACCTCGCTGAATCTGAACTAATGCATAAGCAGTCCATCCAGGTACACACTGGTCCATCACCTGAACTGTGGGTACCAAGCCAAACACTAAGCAAATAAAATTTGACACAGAGACTCAACTCCCAAAGAACATTTGTCAAAGCTGGCCAATTTCCTTCCTCACTCTTTGCAGAAGGTGAGGACCCAATGCATGACAAAGTAATGGACTGATAATCTATGTACAACCCAAAATGACATAAAGCAATGAAAAAGGGTAGCAGTAGAAGTGGGTATGGGTCAACAGATTTTAGCAGCAAAATTCCAGCAATTTCTTTGTCCAAGTCTCTGACCTTCGTGACACTAATGCATACAGCTGATGAAAAAAACAGATGTGCCTTCATGTTCAGTTCACCACTATCAGGCTCTCACTAGTATAAACTGTGGAGTCTTAGCACAAGTCTTCAAAGATACTTGAAAAAAAATCTTCACTACAGCATCATAGATACTGATAGCACACCTGCAAAAGTATGATACTTTGTCATATGAACACAAAATAACAAAATGAGCACTGATCCATTAAACAGATTGTTCCTGACAGGGCATGACATTAGGGCAGAGTCTTTTAAAGAGCAAATTCGTGTAGCCATGTCTAATTAATTAGTCTGAAACAAGAGACTGACAAAACTTATGGTTGCAGCTAAGCAAGATCCTTAGTAAAATACACTATCAGAATTTATTGTTACTCATTAGTCAGATAAGACCAACAGCACCACTACAGACAGAGCAAATCAGGGATAATACCTAAGCAATTAGTTAGGTCCAGTGTGTCATACAATTCTGTGTCCACACAAACATGACAGCAAGGATCACCCATTTACAACAAAGTAGAACAAGGAAGCATCACAGCAGGTCCAGGTAACCACAGAGGTAGTAAAATCCTGGATGGGCTTACTTATAACTGTGGACACTTCTTTTGTAAATTTAAGAATATCCTCCATCAATCCACTTGCTCTCAGGGCCAGATTCAGCACATCTACTTCAAGAAGGTTACTTAAGTGTCAAAATGCCAGATTCTAGGAAGGTGGTTCAGGTCACACACAGCTGTCAGCTGGGAGAAGTCAAGCATCTTCAATGGTCAAGCAGTGTCCTTGCCTATGGGGTGAATTTCCAGCTCACTGAGAGAAACCACAAAGCAGTAGACTGCACCTCAACCTGAGCAGGAGCACTGGGACTTGTTTCAGAGCTGCACATATACAGAGGGAATAAATTCTACCCACAAACCTATGTCTGCTGTTTTCCTATTTGTACAGGATGCCTCCAGAAATGACAAGGTACTAGGAAAAGATGTGGAAGGAATTCAGGCCATCCTGATCCAGATCCCTAATGTGCAGCCTTGAGTCAGGCACTTATGCTTTGATTTTGATGGAATCCAGGAACAGAAACAAAGAAGAGCCATAAACCAGTGAGGCTGGCAAGGGGTTACTTTCATGCTGCTTGAAGGAAGTGAGATGAAAACTGCACATGTAATAGGAAGACAATCAAAGAGGCACTGGAGCAATGCATTGGCAAAGTTCCTGCTGGAAGTGTCTGAGGGAGCAAAAGATGGCAACAATTAAGGGAGCTGTGGCAGCAGGAGTAGGCAGAGGATTTTTCTTGACGATTTAGGAGACAAAGGAGATGGGAATGTATTTATAGAGGTAAGCTGGGTTGGAGAAGGTATTTTCAAAATAGAGGTTGCAAGAACAAGGTTACCGTGCTTGTGTCTCTGCCACTGAGTCACTGCGACAATTTCCCCATCTGTAAAACTGAGATAATAATACTTACCTATCTTACAGAGGGAGGGAAGTGTGTTGTGAGGATTAATTAGCTAAGGTTTGTACAGCACTTTGAACATGTAGAGAGCGATATAAGTGCTCAGTACTAAGATTATTATTAATATGGAAGGAATAAGCCAGGGTGGGGGTGGAGAACGAGTGAGCGAGCTTTTAAAAGATAAGAGGAAGGAAGTAACAACAGGATGACAGAGAATAGGAAGGGATTGGATTAAAGGACAGTTTCTTAAATTAGAGGTAAACAGAGGGAGACTTTAGTAGAAGCTTAAATAAAGGAAGAAAGCATTAGTAGCAGAACTGTTAAAACCAGAGGCCTATGAGCTCTGATATTATTCTCCTCTCATTTTCTCTTGTTTTGTCAGCTTTACACCACACTGTGGGATTTTTGTTGTCTTCCCAGAAGTCTTTATCTGGAACACTGGCTGCAAGTAAAATAGTCTTTATCTGGAACACTGGAAGTGAAATAAACGTGAACTGTCAAACTCGAACTTTAGCTCTGGCACTACAACTCCCACCACATCAGTAAGTTGTGGATGTGAAACCAGAACTTAAAAAATAAGTGGTTTCCTATTTGCACAGTTTATGTAACCATATCTCCCTCCTTCTCTGTAAAACCACAAGAAAGAAAAATCAACCCCCCTCCCAGGAATGCTGTTAAAGATGGAAAACCCATTTTTAGCAAGTTTACAAATCACAAAATTAAGGCCATTTTTATATCCTTCTTTCAATGAGGCAAAGTAGATGATGGTATTTTACTGGCCAAGGGATTGTGACTGGTTGCTTGAGACTGGCAATTTTAAATAGAGTGCATGTTGATTACACATAGAACAATTCCAAGACACTCTCTAGTCTGCTTCTCCAAGGCACCAAGCAACTGTAGTGGTAACTCTGACTTTTGTCCAGGAATTTAAAATGGAAAATTGCATTTCTAACTTCTATTATGTAACAGACAAGTTCTAAAATAACTTAAATTATTCTGAGTTTTACCAAGAATAATCAGATAAAACAGTGGGGCAACACTCTGTTCACCAGCAAAGGAGATACAGGGCAAAACATTTTAACTAAGTTAGGCAAAACTTCAAAGTCAGTGCACATTACAGAGCTTGTTTCAGCCTAATAAAAGCATTGCTATTGAGACAGATCATTATCCTTACAGACTAGTTTGTCCTCAACCTTTCTTTAGGGATCATGGATTGAAACTAGCATGGTTCTTGATGCATCTTTTTATTCTTTTGGTAGTAACAGCACTTGAAATTACCTTTTAGTTTATCATTAGCTTTATTACTCTGTATAGCTGCCTCCACACATATGATCCTATTCAGAAGCATAAGGAGACACAATTTCAAGGAAATAGCTCATTTTTCTGCTGTGTTCGGATCCACAATAATAACCAGTGGATCAGGATAGGGTAAGTGATTACTAATACAATGAATGTTCTTACCAAAGGAGCTGGCTTGAAGCAGGAAGTTTTTATAAAGCTAAGTATACTGAAAAATAAGTCTAAAAGCTCAAGAATAGCTTCCATTTGCAGTGACACCCTGATGATGGTAGCTGGTGCTAGCAGGGGTGTCTGAAAGAGCCTGAGAACTCACCCTCTGACAGTGAAGATCCCTGAAGGCTCTCAAGCTGGCTATCTCTGATACAAAGGCTGCTCCCGTTTGAAAATTTGGTCCTAATGTAACAGGAAAATGCATCAGAGCTTTAAGTGAGGCAAATATGCATTTGCCCTTGAACTGTAACAAAATCCAGTAAAGTAGAAAAAAGGGAGGCTTTTTGTTGCCTGTGAAGTTGTCTGAGAATACTGTGAAAACACTTTTTGCAGTTGATCTCTCAGGGTTATGTGGACATTTACTCTGGTTTATCTAGGATCTTTACAATAGAACCTCATGGCTTTCCCTTCTTTTTTTGGGTCCAGGCTTTTAACAATTGTCTTCAATAGTAAATTATGTATTTCAAAATGAGTATGCTTTTATTAGCAAGGCCATACTCTCTTTCTATCATTAACAGAACAAAACACTCACCACATTTAAATATGAAAGAAAACAAAATGTCCAACAGCAACAAGGGGATGAAGGGTACCTCAGCTGTTCAGGGTAAATGAATGCAGAGATCCACTGCAGTTTGCATACACTCCTACAAAGATGTCCTCTTCCAATAATTCCAGTCATAGCCTACCACTACCTAAGTCAAACTAACTGATTTGGATAACTACATAAATAATGTCAGTTTCTTAGCTAGAGGTTTGCATGAGAGACAGCTTACCACATCATGTGTGTGTATTGTTGCCCAGTCTAGAAGAGCAGTAGATCCCTGTGTGGCTGTAAGAGTGGCAATGTGGTGCTCTCCTGTTTCTTCCCTTCCGTTGCTTTTGGCTGAGAAAGACATTCCTCACACAGGTCATTAAGATGTTTTTCCAAGAAAATGTCAGCTTGACTATCCAAGCATTGTTCAGACCCCCATTCTTAACCTTACACCTTCATTTTGGTATGGCACACTCCTTACTCTCTTACTTTAATGGGCCTAATGCCTAAAGAGTAATTAGCAGCCATACTAATTTTTGCAAAGGGGACTCGCTGTTGTTATTAAAGCTGTCAGGCCCATTCACCTCAGGGGGTTATAATGTCTGCAGAGCATTTAAATGACAAAATGGAATAATGTATTTTGGGGATTTAAAAATCTGCACAGTGCTTCAAAGAGATTGTGATGTCTGGAGGAGAGTTCAGACCTCTTACAACAACTGCTGTTTTAAAAAGCAATACATTTTTAAAAACAAGCCAGGTATTCATGAAGGTAATCCTAAATAAGAATTCTTGGTGAGATTTTTCAAGTCAAAATTTGAGGGTTTGTCCACATGAGGAAATTAAGAGCGGCAGAGCTACAGCCGTAAAATCATAATGCTGCAGCAGTTATTGCTTGTGTAACTCTCTATGTTCCTACATAGACAGTATTCTGGAATAATAGACTGTTTCTTTGAGTTTTTTGCTATACCTTACACTGCTTTGGAACTAACATAAACTCTTTCTGCCTCATAATCACTTGGCCCCCTACTACTGAAATCAGCCTTCCATTTTCTCTTTTGTGAAAATGCCCCTTCACCAAATTACACTTTTGCAGCATAACCAATGACTACAGAAAATGTGTGCAACTACTAATTATAGGAAAAAAAAAAAGAAAAAACCAAATCCAACAAAGAACCTGACATGGCAAGGGAGTGTGTGCAAAAGAGGGACAGAAGGCCAGAGCCAATGCTACCACATTTTCTGTACAGTACTGAGGAGAATGGTTAAGGTGATCTCTGACCAGGAAGAGAAATCGCTCTACTCCATCAGAGAATATGAAATTCCTTCCCTTACTTTTCTGGGATTTGTCAGTTTATTGTGTGTAGCACTGGCAAATGAACCCTAAAAAAGTTTGTTTCAGTTTTTTAAAAGAGAAGCAACACATGGTTTAGGGAAAAAGCTGAGGCAGTTCAACACAGCACCTTCAGTGAGTGAATTTCAATTGGCTTTCAACTTAGTGTCACAGGAAACTTTGAGAGAAAATGGATTGAAGTATTTACAATGCATATAAATCACAATATAAAAAGGGAACACTTTTTCAGTTATCTACTTGATGAATAGTAAGGAGGAACAATATTAAGCTTGAAGCTTAAAAATTTAATATGGGATAATGCACAAGCAGGGTTGGTTCAACCAGTGATCTGATAATGTAATAACCAAACAAAAATGGAACTTGAGTGGTTTATACATGTTATCAGAACTCTTCAGGTGAATGGAGGTTTTAGTAAGAGGATATACTTTTTATGTAAACTCTATAGTCTTCTGATAAATGTTTAATATTAAACTTATCTAAAATTCTAATAAAATAAAACCTACAAGAACAACATCCACATGAAGCAGTTCAAGTTGCTTTTACCATGCCTCTAAGAAACAGTTTATATTGTGTTTGCTATCACAGAACCCTGTTTAATAAAAAAATGGGATTTGGAGACACAGATCAGAAAATGGGAGTCTCTGTAAAATGAATAAAAAAATTTTCCCTCACCAGATGAAACTGGCCACAATACATGGTGCAGACTGGTCCATCATATGCACACCACATCATGAGCTCCATCCTACAGACACAGCTTTAAGTGAAAGGTTTTTTTATGCTTGCCAGGAATGGGATAATAATGAGAACTAAACACTATAGCTACAGAAGATGCCCACAAATACTCACATTTTAAGTGGCTTTTCTTTTCATATGTTTTTAGGCCTATATACCTTTTCTTCTAGAAATGCTCAAATAATCAAGTTTATTGGTAAGAATATAATTAAATAAATAAAATAGAATTAAATATATATTGCAAAATATTCCCTAAAGTAAGTTCTTAGCAAGAAGAAGGTCACCTTTTCCTAAGTACTTCCCTCTTCCTATCAAGAGACAGAAACATGGCATGTGAACCATGTATCTTAATAAAAGAATTTGAATTCTGAATCAGAAGAGGGTCTGAGCCAAACTTCAAAGAATAAAATGTAACATCTAGTCACACTTCCTATCTTATGATCTCCCTCTTCTAATCTGGAGAAAACAAGCAAGACTGAAGCTGGTAGTGAAGTGACTTGCCAGACTGATAGAAAAACAAGGATTAAGAGTCCCAGATTCCCACTTAAGCACCATCTGCAGTGAGTTGCATTTCCTGTTCAGTCCTACAGACTTAGTTCAGCCTAGAGAAGACCTGTGACTGAATTCTCTTAGTTAACTGATGTAATATAAATTCCCAGCTAGGAATTTATGATCAGTATGAAAACATGAGAAAACAAACTGGGACAAAGCAGTCAGTTAAGGACAACATTAAGAATTCACATACTTGTGCTGATTTTGCACACTGCTGCTACAAGTCCCACAGAGTCTCAGTTACACTATCCTACCACAGCTAAAGGAGTTTATTTGTCTAAATATGTTTTCAGGAAGGTGCCTCTGTCAGGGAGATGCTGGAAACATCAGTGCTTAAGATAGCCTGTGGGAAAAAAAGGCTCCCATTGCTGGGAACTCCACTATTTCAGCTTTTGTTACCATCTCACCCTTAGGAATGTTGTGCTTTGCTGTGTACCAGTTAGTCTGTATATATTACCTTTACTGCAAGTTTGGCTAGTGTAGAAACAACCACGATTGTCTTTTTTTTCTGTTACAAAATTCCAACTTGACTGCCTATTTACAAAGGATAATGAAGACCCTTGAAGACAGAATAAAATAAGGTTTAATGTAGTTATCCTAAGGCTGAATAAATGGTCTTTTCCTCTCTAGGTCTTTATTTCTCTGACAAGCTGTTCACACTTAATTTGTACAGAGCACCAATTGGTCTTGATGTGCACTCTGTCTTCCCAGATTAGTTTAGTCAAATAGCCACCTCATCACCTATATCCAAACAACTGTTTTACAAGAGATACCTTATGGCCAGTCAGCAGAGAAATCCTTAGTGTATGGTGGAAAAGAGCTGCTGAGCTGCTTCAAAAGGAATGAATTAGCAGACAGTAGGCTGGCAAGGTGACCCAAAGCCACAAGCAGCAAAATGCATCAGAACATGAAGCTACTGTGTTGTAGTCCAGTATTTTGTCTCAATGGCAAAAGGAGATGTCATTCATGGACAGCATGTGAGCCTAGTCATTATTTGCAGTCCCTTTCATTTGTATTCCTTTAGTACACAAAAACCTACACCAGGGATTTCAGAGGCCACCTCCCTGTCTAGTCCTTCAAATCACTTTATGGACTTACTGTCCATTAATTTTTCTGACTCCTGTTTTAAAGACCCTCTGAGGGTCTGTGTCTGCAATCCCTTGTGGTAGCAAGCTCTGGAAATTCACTATACAGTGGGTAAATAGATTGGCTGCTTCTTTGCTTTAAGTCAGTTTCCTAGTATTTTCACTGAGTAGCCTCTGCTTCATATAGTGTGGAATTTGGTGAACAACAGTTCTGCATTATTTTCATGCCAGAGCTTCACTCATCTGCTAACTTCCCCCATTTGTTCTCCAAAGAGAGGTACAACTTCAATTGATTACATAACTCTTGATTAGTCATATGATCAAAACCACCTGTGTTGTATGTATTTTATTTTAGTAGAGCATTTTGGACTTGTACACATGTTCTCATAATCTTTGAGAAGCTTTAGTTAAAAAACCCCACATCAATAGTAATGTTCGTATTTCTCTCCCTATGGAAGCAAAAAGGAGATCAGAATAACTCAACATTTATAGCTGTTATTAAAGGTGTTCATAGAAATAATATAGCTGATGTTGTGAGATTTGAAACTAGGTAAGCAATCATGAAATTAAGGACTGTACTATAATGTGCATGGAAGGTAAGAAAAAACTTAAATTGTGAGGTCATGTAGAGCTCCTCTCAGAATCAGCACCTCGGAATTAGAAAAGTCAGTGGGGAATTAAGATATGACTGAGAATGAAAGGTCCAATTGCTCTCTGACATTTGGGAGCCTAGATGTCTTTCTCTAAGAAAAAAATCCTTCACTATATAATTTCCTGACTTTAAGCATCAATTTGAGTACAATTTAAGCACCATCATAATATTGATGTAATATAACTTGTTGGTGTGACTTTTCTTTCAAAATGTATTCCAAAATACAGAAAAATTCGAATAGACTTCATGAACATACACCTTCCTATGTATTATTATACCATCTGCTGAAGGTACTTCCTTTACTTTAACCTTAAAAACCTGCTTTCATAACCCTCAAATCAACCACAGCAAGGTATCTCACCTAATTTTCTCTCTTTTACCCCTACTGTTGTAGTATATTTTCATAGAAATACTTAACCTATGCTTACCAGTGACCCAAACAACTTGAGTGCCGTGTCCTGTGAAATCTGGGGACCAAGGTCAGGTCATTGCCTATTTCAATATCCATGTCTCCACACATACTCCTGAGTAAATCAGGCACATATGCACAGCATTTATTTAAATCCTTTCCTTTCTCATCTCAAAACAGTTGTTTAATAATGGCTATTTGCAGGCTGAAATGTTGGAGCCTTATGTTGGACTGGGTACTAGGAAGCAGAATCTTCCAGCTTGTTCTAGCTCCAGGGACCTGCCAGGCCCCTCTTTTTCAGCCTTTGCTGACCCCTGAAGCCCTGATAAACACAACCAGCTGAACTTGGCTGCTTCTTTGCCCTGGGTGTCAAAGGAATAATCACAGCCTAACTGCTTAATCTGCCTTTGGCTCCTCTTCTGTCTTGCTCCCCTTCCCATGCTCTGCTTTGCATTGTAATTCCTTGGCTTTCTGACTCTTTTCTCTGACCTCCCTCTTGTTTTGCCCTTCAACTTGGTACAGCTGTATTGAGTACAACTGTATTGAGTTTCCTGTCCTTGGGCTTGGCTTCTGATCCCAGGTCTTGCCTAGATGCCTGCCTTGTATATCTCTACCCTTCTATTGCCTAACTTTAACTTGCCTTGCTATGATTGGGGTCTACGTCCAACTCAAGCCAGATCTGAAACTATATTTGATCACGTGTTCACAAATGTTTGTTCCAAATCTTTGAGAAAACTGCTTGGACTTCCAACCCAAACCCTTCTAGTATTCTGTGATTCTTGTGGTACAAGCTGGGGAGCATTCACAGAGGGCTGAATGTGGGTCAGTGTCCCCAAACACAAGTGACAGTCAGACCTTGTGATGCTTGAGTATGCTGACAAATTTTCCTCACTTCAGACACGCCACAGAATTTGAAGGAATGGTATAAGGTTCATCCACTAATCATCTATAAAGAATTCTCAGCTCATGATAGGATATCAAATGTGAAAAGATAAGCAGAATAAAAGGGCACAGATTTTAATTTGCTTTGTTGTATATGAACCTTTTCTACTTTCACTGAATTTAGAAGAAACATTTAAAAATGTGACCACCTAACTGGACAACAAACTGCTACTGTGGCTGCATATGCATACAGATGGTGAAGTTTTGGCAAAGGCAAAAGCAACTTCAGCACTCGGATCCCACTGTTTTTTAGAACTTGGAGGTTTCATGCTCAGAAAAAATTAGCCAATTTCTGAACAAAAGGGACTGGAAAGAGGGAATTACTTGACTTTGTTTCTCTTTGCTGAGATAATGAACATTTTACTGAACATGGTTATGTACTAATCTTCCACTTTTTATAATTCACGGAAAGCAACCTGAAAACTCATTGAAGACTGGAGAATTTCAGTGTCATCTATCCATCCAACTGTGTTTTCCACAATATTCCCATTTTTTCCACCTTTCTTTCCAATCTGAAAAGAAGGGACTGGTGCTAAGCTCCCTCCAGTCCTCAATTTAAATTTGTGATGTGAACACCTAAAGGTCAAAATGCAAAAGTCTGTCCTCAGTTCTTGTGCAGGCATAACGGTTGTTAACTTTTGATAAACTTGACTCATTTTTGTAACATTTTATGTATTTTCTTCTAAAACATTTAAAATGTTTTCCTCCAAGCAGGATAAACAGGACATGGGTATTTACCCACCTACATGGTGATGCTGAAAAGTAGGGCTGTTTGAGGTGCTATGAACAAAGCCATTGCATTGATGGTTTTGTCATGGCTGAATAATGTATCTAATCCAACTTCATTTTGATATCACCATACTAAACCATGATATATAATTTTTATATATTCTAAGTATTTTTTAGCTACAGGTGGTATAGAACTGAACAAAAAACCCTACCCCTAAATGACATAATGACATTACTGAGGCTGGTTTCTGTGAAAATAGTACTTACAAAGTATAGTATAGTAGTCACTATACATTCATTCCCTCTCCCATCACTTAATTACATCACCCTTTAAGACAGACATATAATGTAATTAGAGATTTGAACAGTTCACAGCCAGATCACTTAAAGTAACATTGTTAATGGGCTTTAGAAGTTCTCCCTTTAATATTGCCAGTGTTATAACTTCTAATTACCTTAATAATTAGGGCTGTGTCATTCATGATTGAGGTAACAGTTGCTACCACTAATGGGTATTAGAGGTCTCTCACAAGGCATGTTTTGATGTTCTCACCGAGTTGCTCAGGGCAGGCAAGAGCTATTTGTCCTTAGAAACGTAGTGGTTGCTATGTGGTGGCCTGGGCAGAGGCATCCTTACTAACCACTTTAATACTGCCACCACCACTGCTGTTTTCACTGAAGAGTGACTGTATTAAAGGCAGTCACCACGCACTGCCCTTGAAATGCAAATGTGGCACCTATGGATGAAATCTGTTGAACTCTAATAGCTTTTGTTACTATTGCTACAAATAACAGCACAAACTTGAATGTCAAATCTGACTGATATTCAAAGAAATCCATATGCAATTCTTTCCCATTCCAAACCCTACAAATTAGCAATGGTTATGATCTGCAAAGTTTAAGATGACACATTAGCTTCATTATGCATGAGTAATTCAGAAGAGTAACTACAACTAGGTTAAAGTCTAAAGGAAAGCAACTGGGATTTGTAGTTATTTTGCCAAGTTATAAGGCTAGAATTGCCTTTTCAAGTACGTTTTTTCTAAAGACTTCTGGCATAGTTGAAACCAAGTCTTCTATGAAGAAAAAGATTCAAAGGTTCCTCCCTGTTTGTCTGAAACTAGTTCAGAGATTAAGGCCTGTTTTTTGGCCATGCTACACTTTCAGGCTTAAGAGTTCATTCACAGGAGAGTGGTGAACTCAGGATTTACTCTACTTCTGTATGTCAAATTCACCAAGATTTATGTAACTGTAGACCAAAAAAAGTATGGAGAACTATTAAACACAGGTAGATAGGAAAAAAAAGTCAACTTAATTGGACAGACTTTCACCAAACTGGTTTTAATAATCTGTGTTATCCCTGAGGACTGGGGACAGAATGACTTCTCTTATTTACTTTGGGTTTTGGAGCTTTATTATACTGCATTATATGACTGTGATGGAAAATATTAAATCCTCAGGGATTGGAGGAGCATTTACTTCTTAGATTTGTTTGTTTTCCAGACATAGATTCAACTGATTTCCTGACTCAGGTTAAATTACACTGAACAGGTAAAAGGGCAACTCTGTGAATGCCCTGGGGATAAAAAAAAGATTGATTTATCCCAGTCCCACTAAAAACACCCAGGAACTTAACATTTATTAGACTGGACATGAAGGACATACTCATATAGATAAGATACACATGGTAAATTAGCCCTTTAAAGTACAACATTGAGATCAATACACTACACAGACACCACAAAGACACTCTCATTCCTCTTCATCTAAATTAAAATCTAGGTAAAAAATAGAAAAAAAATAGGAAAACAAATCCCAAACTCATGTATCTACTTGACCAACAGGTGTGAACATTTCCCTCCCTCATCAGGTAAATATCATGGTTGAATCAGATTTAATTTCTACAGACTTCCGATATTAGTTTGGCAAGTATCTTTGCCTCTTTGTGTCCCCTTCCAGTGAAAACAAAGTAATTATAAGAGTACTACCTTTGTCTGCTTTGACCTGAAATAGTACTAGATACACTCCTTCCGACACAAATACAATCTCATCAAGGAAAGAATTCCAGTTAAGAGTAACCATATTTCCTGTTGACTACAAGATAGAGTTCCAGGATTAAAAAAAATCCCTATATTAAAGTAATCTTAAAAATTTTTAAATCTGCAAGTCATCCATATGCGTTCATATACAGTGTTTGTGCATATATACTTACATATACACATACAATTCACACAAACTATGGCGACACTAGTGCCAAACATTTTGCTCACATGTTTCTAAAAGTTTTCAGAAATCTTTACTAGCCATTTGGCTACAAATCTATTCCATTAAATTTCAAAGCAGTCATGACAGAAATTCTACTGCTATACTCTTAAACTACAAGAGAAAAGGTATTAGATCTTAGATCACATGAAATGATGCCAAGATCATTTCAGGAGCCCAAAGCTACTTGTAATGCAATACAAACAAGTAATTCAAACTACTCTATGCAATATTTACAAATATGTCAATCTTAGGTTAACAAGCTGAACAAAGCATACCTGTACACGTACTGTCACTGAGGAACTGAAAAATGTCTCCCTCAAAAGGAATAGCAGATCAGACTGATCTTCAACTTTAAAAAAAAAGTTATTTTGTGTTCAGGGTAAAGGCTCATGGTTAACCTGGACTGGTTAACTCAATTTTTGATTTTACATCATACGGATCAAAAATAATTGCACTATATTATACACATTCTTAAAATTACCTCCAAATAAAGGACAAGTAAAGGCAAAGAAAAGGAACATGATGAAAGAGAGCCAAATCTATGCCATCTCTCTGCTGCCTAAGTTTTAGTTTAAGTGATCGTAGGGGCGGGTCTTATTACACCTCAGTCAGATGCTTCATCTGAATGATCATCTAGGTTTGCTTCATGTTCTCTAGAGTGGAACAGGTACTTCTAAGGGCACAGTTTAGCTCACCCTTGGATAGCCCAGAGAAGTCATGGAGCCTGTTACATGCTTAGAGATCTTTAAAACTTGGATGTTTAAATCCATTTGGACAGCTCTGGTTCTACAAGTGTGCTTATCCCTTCCACTGGCAGTACAAAGAACCTGTGCTTACCAGCCCTGCCCTGTAGATTTCTCAGTGATGAGGAGAGCTCCTGATGCTGCCCCTGTCTGCCCTCAAACATCTCCTACTAGATGACACTGCAAAGTCAAGCACTGCCTGTGTTTCAGGACTACAAAGTTCCCTAGACACACAGAAAAGCTTTCATGGTCTGGAAATGGCTCACATAGCTCTTAGCTGTCTATTTGAATGACTTAAGAGCAACAGATATGTCAAAATCCTGTCAAAGTTTGAAGTAGTAGACAATGCACAGTAGAACTGCTGAAGCCAGTGAAAAACACAAGAGTTTGGATCATTTTAATTACAAAAGGACAAGAATGGTGACTTTTTTCTTGCTCTATGAAGGCCCTTACTTTATTTTGGCCTAGGTCATGTGTACCTCAGAAAGTGTTTTGGCAGCCTGTATCCCAACTAGATGGCAGTATATAATGAATGACATGCCTTTGTCTAGGATATCCTACGGGCATGCTTTAAGCTTTTTCTTTCCAAGGTGTGTGAAACTGTCTTCCTTGTGGATACTCAACAGAAAAAATAGCAGTCTCACCTGTGCATGCACAGGCTTTGTCTAGTTGTTGGAATGTATGCTCACATTGTACAATACAGTTCTAGTGACCTAAAATCATATAGATGGAGGCCTGGCCAGATTCTTCAGTGATATACAGTCAGATGCAAGCCTGTTCTTCCTCCCAGTGAAACCCAGAAAATGGTGGAGAGGAGTTACTGGTATGAGCTAAGACATAACCAGTTTTAAAAAAAACCAAAGCAACTGTAACATTAGTGCCAATGTCACACTTGGCCCTCTGAGATCAACAGGAGAATTTTGTGTGACTTCACATGACACCTTCCCACCTACCCCTAGGAGTGAGTTACAGCCAGAAGGTGCATCCAGATGCAGAAACAGAGAAACACCTCCAGGTGCCAAATACAGGCTGGGCTAAACTGTTTTTGCCACCTATTCATCCCTCAATCAAAAAGCTTCCTCTGCAGCTTATTCTCAACCCTGACATACTCATCTCCTCTGGCACTCCAGATATGGAAATTGAGAAAACAAACATGAGATAGTTTTCCCCATATTCCAAGAGGATATAAAGTAATGTTTTCTATTAGACATAGTGGAAAAGTTCACTAGATTAGAATATCTTTTGAGTACTAAAATGATTTACATGCATTACATATGCAACCCAGAACAGAAAACCTTTTACATACATGGAGGATAAACACTTAAAAAATTCCATCAGTGTTTTCCTGGAAGAAGCAGTATTGGTTAAGATCTTCCCCCTAGGTAAAATGAGAATATCTCAAACTGCCAATTTTATTGATTATAGTTAAGAAAAGCATATTCAAACTTTTCTTTCTAAAAAAGCTCAGCAACATTCCTGTCAATGCCATACTCTCTCACTCTGGAGTAAAAGGAGAAAAAAGCAACTTCACTCCAACCTCTACAGTGATATTTTCCCAACTTCCAAAAAGGCACAAGCAATATTTCCTTCTGATATTAATATATCCAGACTATCACTTTTAATAGCATTTAAGGTGAAACTACTTTATTCTGTTGTCCTCATGCATCAAAAAGTCATCACTGGAGTTACTAGAAGGCTGAACATCTGCATGTTTATAAAGAAAGGAGTGATGATTAGGATAAAACCATCCCCTTACTGATCTCAGGCTACTCTTTCAGATTAAAAGAGTAAAATTAAATAATATCATAACATTAAAGACCTCAGAGCTTGCTCAGAGAGTGAGTGAGCACATGACAGGTACAAACACTAATAACTGCATCTATCCAACATTCTTCACTGACAAATCATTATACCAAAGGCACATGTCTGTACTCATGGACATACGTAGATTAATTTAAACATGTTTCTTTTTGCTATAGGATTTCTACTTATTTTGTTCTTTTTGAATGTAAGTATATTACTTCATCAAAAAATTTCAACATCTTGAAGAATATTGGAGGAATGAATAATGTATGCACAGGCTTGTGTGCTATGTGAAAATGTTGTATGAGTCAACTGCAATTCCACAGGTCTGTTTGCTTGCACAGAGTTTCAGCTAAATAAAGCCCTGTTTCTGCCCCTCTCTATCATATGATTTAGCAGGTGCACTTTTGAAAAATGAGTAATTGCATTTAAGTCAACCTGCATGCACTGAAGTTAAGCACCGCTTAAGTGTGCGCTGGATTAGGGTTTAAGCTTCCAATTATCCCTATTGCAGCTGTGTGACATATACCCCAATGAATGCATTTCTCATCAGTTTTAATTCACGTTTTCTCTTTCTGGAGACTGAAAATGGCAAACATGAGTAGAGGCTGAGTGGTGCTGTTCCTGTTAGGCCTACACACCTAATAAAACATAATATTTACTCTCATTATTATCATCAATAATTGAGTTAAAGATTCACTATATGAGCCAGTGATCATGCTACACATGCTACCTCACTTCAAGAAACAGTCTGAAGTTTTAAATTCAATATTGGGCAACTTCATAAAATAGATATACAGATATATATATATATGTATGAATACAAATATTTATATGTATGTACTGGGTTCAGTAGGTCACTAGACTGAAACCAGCAGTTGCTAGAGAGGTTTTGTGGTTGATGTCATTTTGAAGGTCACAGTACCTCAATTCTACTGATACTTAAAAAAATGTCCAGACAACAGTGGTTTACCACAAGACCCTGCTGTGGTCTCACATATAAATCATATGCAAAGCAGGCAAAACCAGTATAATACTGTAATTTTTCTCACAAGATATGCATATAAATTAATAAAATCAGGACCTTGTCCATATTAACTTGAAAAGACCACAAACTCTTGCTACTACACCACTAGCTGAAATTTAGACACGTAAGTAAATTGAATTTATTGTCTGATGGCAGTGAAACCAGCAGAATGTCCTAAGAGACATCAGATAACTCTTAGAAATCATTAATACTTAGGATTCCTGCCAGAAAATAAAAACCAAACCCAAGCAACTCTTAAGGCTGTAGGGATCTGACTTTTTTCTTTGCTTAATTCTGCATTTGACAAACCTATTGACATAAACCCTATTAGTGTCTTACTAATGAGAAAAGACTATGGTCTTTCACACATGAATGGACATCTGGATGCAGAGATGTAAAGGTTAAGTTTGGTGCATGCCTAGCTTTCCTCCAGGATAGGGTCTAGACAGAACCAGAATGAAGACAAAATCCAAGAACTTGAGACCACTTCAGAATCTGATAATAAAGACATGGCTCAATTAATTGTAAGGTTTAATGGCCTTTTCTTGTTCTACCTTCCTCTTAGTAGCATTCAGGTTTGGTCTCAACAGGAAGTCACAGAAGAATTCCTCAGACTTTTGGGGTTTCTTCTTCACAGTGACCGAGGATAGCTACTGAAGCAAATGTCAGTGAGAACTGTATTTTAGTTCCTTATATTACATATTGTAGCATCATAAAATGGTTTGGGTTAGAAGGGGCCTTAAAAATCATCTAGTTCCAACAACCCTGCCACAGGCAGGGACACCTTTCAGGTTCCTCAGTACTCCATCTAGCCTGACCTTGAACATTTCCAGGGATGTATCAGGGATGTATCATTCACAGCTTCTCTGGGAATTGACGGTTCCATTGACTCACCACCCTCACAGTGAGGAATTATTTCCTAATATCTAATCTAAACGTACCCTCTTTCAATTTTATTTCATTCCCCTTTGTCCTGTTACCACATGCCCTGTAAAAAGTCCTCCTATATCTTTCTTGTAAGCTCCCTTCAGATACTGGAAAACTGCAATTATGTCACCCCAAAGCCTTCTCTTTTCCAGGTTGAACAATCCTAATTCACTCAGTCTTTCCTACAGAATAGTTGCTCCATCCCTCTAATTTTCTTGGCCCTCCTCTGGACTTGCTCCAACATCTCTTGATATGTCAAAAGACCCCAAGGAATGCCAAGTCCAACACTTTTCCTCCCTAGACAAGCAGCAGATGCTCCAGTAATTAAGTTTCCTGATGGTGTTGACTTAAATGAAGATGATTGAGTTATGGTGATACAACAGAATGCAACATGGTTGAGAATCAACCTATGAAATTCAGATTTTTGTTTCTTTCCTCTTGCACAAGGCATAGTGTTTTCTGATCTTTATCCCATCAGCTCCCAATCATACCATTTCCCATTGCCCAGCAATCTTCCAAAGCATCCTTGCTTTTCTGTCCCTTTTTGCTTTCCCTGTGACATTTCCTTCTTCTCACTGACTTCAGTCCAACCAAACTCTACATTTTTACTGTATCTGTCCCATTTTTTTTACCGTATCTGTTTACTGTACCTGTTCCTTCTATACTGCCCTACATACCTACATCTGTATATATCATGTTGATCACTATTCTCAACATTTGACTTCCTCTAGCTTCCAATACTTTATCTGGAATCTGATTTTCATCAATTCAGTTTAATTTAAAAAATGCCCACAATATTATTTAACAACATGAGGTACCTGAAACAACAGTTATTAAAATACATTAAAAATATGCCACAGAAAATATTCTATTACCTTCTTATTTTGAAAAATACCAATGTGTCCCATTTTTTCAGTATGAAAATGCTCCAGTCACAAGTATGAAAAAATTGCTGTATTTGTCATTGCAAATTTTAGAAGATTTGTAATAAAAACAGGATTTTAATTGCAAACTTTTGAAAATTGTAAATTTGGGGAAATTTTCACCAACAGTAATACAGAGACTCTTAAATACTTGCATGTTATGTTAAAAACAATTCATTTAATCTCAGAACAGGCTGATAAAACAGTATTTTAGTGGTAGACATTTGACACTTCCCAAAGTGAAACCCCCAGGTCCCTAAGTGCTCGCATTGGGTCATAGCACAGAGTACCTAGAAGATGGATGCTACCAGATGTTGTAGACTAAATAGTAGACACTAAATTTTGCGCTGGAAGAGGATTTTGTTTCTATGCATATGCATATTTATACCAACACGCCCATCTCTAATAAATGATATTTTGTTTGAGGAATTGGTTTATGAACACTGGCTAACATAAGCAGTAGCTATACTCAGCTTTGCAATACAACTCAACAGGACATGCATCCCAGAAAACCCATTCAAGTGTTTGGTAAGATTTCTAAACAAACCAGCAGTCGTATTTCAGAACTCCTGTCCAGGTTGAAGGGAAAATAAAAATCAGAGACTGGAATAAAATCTAAATCTTCTGGCTTTTAGTTGCATTTCTTAATCAAGATGTAGTTACTGCAGCTCTGTTCTCAGAAATAAACCCACCATGTACCCTGTTATATTCAGTCTCAGCAACAGAATCCAGGACTCAGCTACTGGAAATGAGAAATACAGTCTTAACCCTCCTGTTTGTTTTCCACAGGAAAGCAGTGGGGAAGAGAAGCATTCATTGTCAGGTCACATAATATTCTGCAAGTATAAACAATTGCGGCAAACAACAGGAAATAAATGAATATATTTAAATACTGAAGTGGAGAGAAGGAGCAGAAAAATGCATATAACACGACAGATGACCTCCATCAACACAGATTTTCAGGTTGCTGCTGCTGTACTGGGCAAGAAAAAAGTCTATCTGCAGGGGCTGAAATACACTAAGCTTTAACCTGCAGAGGGTTTGCAGGAACATTAATGGCATAGTCCAAAAACACTGCAGAGAAGCTAATAATTAGAAAAGGATCTTGAAAGGAAAAAAGAAAACCACAAAGAAAAGTTGTCGTGTTATTTGAGTATCAGATGGTACACAACAGAAACCAAAGACAAGTCAGTGTTAACAGTAATTTTACAAAATGTCATCATTTTTAATGCAAGTTTTCACATTTTCTTTGCTCACAGCAAAGTGCATGCATGTCAAAAATGCCTGAAGGCAAAGGCATTTTATATTATGGATCTGACCAAGTAACTCCTTTTCCCTTCGAAATAAATCTGGTAACTCTGTAAGACCTCTGTGACATAGGATAACAATTCAGTGCCATGACATGACAGAAGACCAAGTCTACCTTTCTTATAAGAGGTGAGGCCTTTCCTCTGAAATCAGTTTCACATAAATTTATAAAGTAATGGACTACAAGGTTAGGAAATGCACACCTTAAAGGTGAACGAGATCTTGACTGTATTGCAAGATGGTGTGGAGAGGATTAAATTCTGCTGTATTGCAGCTTCTCATAGCACCTTTTCATAAAGCCACTGGTAATTTTAAATGTGGAAAAAGTGCACCATTTTTGGAAGGGAGGGTGGGATTAACAGGGTCTAGATGGAAAATTTCTATCAACATCAGCACAGCTTGTCCTACCTGGCTGTCCTAGGACATTGCTAGGAGCATGGAAGGGTACTACAGAGAGCAAAGCTTATCACACTCAATTGGAGGAGGGACAAAAAAGGAAGGTTTATCTTTCCTCTAATTAGTTTCTGGAATTGTAGACAACAAAAAAGCAAAAAAATGGTGAGTCCTAACACAAGAGCACAGTCCTTGTGCAGTCACTTGGCCAAAAGGTTTCAGCAGAGTAACTTTTTGTTTTCTGTCTTCTTGCAGACACCTTCATCATCTCAGCAATCCCAGTGGTTCAGTAATCAGCCCGCATTATTTCTCTTTTATCAATTCCCATGTAAATGGTCTCAAATTAGAACAAATAACATTTTTTGGGGGGGTGTGAAATTATGTCCAAGGGGGAAAAAATGTTAACTTCAACATATGTGCAGATGTGACTTCAAAATGCAGAGCTATAATAATTCCAACTGTGATGTGATTCACTCAATTTCTTATCATTTTATCAACTTTTTTTCTCTCTAGTCAGTTGTTTGGCCAGCTCCACAGTGCACCAACTTTTCATAACATAGAAAGGCAGGCCATCATGAGACCATAACAGCTGGATCCAGACTAAGGCATTATGCATCTACCATTGTACAAGCAATAAAAAATGTTACAATTGTTCTTTTAAATTCTAGTGTGGAATGTATCTATTAAAAAAATGGCACCAGCAATATTCCTGTAGTTTATCATTAGAGTGGTAAGGGATCTGGGTGAGAGAATTTTGGTCCGTTTGGTGTTTGTTTCCATCAAATATATGTACAGTGCATATTCTTTGAGTGCTACAGAAGTATCAAAATACAAGAAGGAAAAATGGTACTTGCTAATTTAGCATGAAATATTATTTTCTGTCTGAACAACACAATTTTGCATTTTAGGAATTCAAGAGTAACACCTGCCTTTACCAAGACAAGAATCTGGATTTAAATCCAAGCATTAAATCCATCCAGGAGGAGACCACACTAGTCCAATTGCCCTGTAAAGATGGTGTGTGTAATGTGCCAGCAACAAATATTGGAAGACATCCTGCCACTCTGTGTCCTGTGTGATTAGTAATATGTAAGAACTGGATCCATGAAGATGGTGTTTTCTTTTCCCCTAAGAATTCTCTGATACAAATTCATCTTTCAGTTTACAGCCTTTGACAAGCTCTCCACAGTAAAGCTCACAAATATTTTTTTGTAGATTTTCTTTGCATTTTATAAAGACTAGTCTTAAAAGGAAGAAAGTATGAAACAGAGCTAGGTTTTTCTTCATTCCTTCCTTGTCAGTAAAAGGGCTGCCTCAATTTTTCAGTTACTCTACAAATAATGTCTCACTGCATTTTCTTTAAGAGTATGTAAATATGCTTAGCTTTGGTATCTTAATGTACACAGCACATTCTGCTAAGAGATCAAGGCAAGTTCATGCCCCATCTTCAAATTCTCTAATGCCTTAGGAAAATGACTGCTACAAATATTTGGGGGTTAGAAGTGCACACAGAAATTACCAGTAACATTTCCCCTTTGATTGCCATCATTGTGAATAACAAACACTGTCAAAGTAGAAAGAGAGCAAGATGACATGACACCATATGAAATGACACTATCAAAAACATACCTGCAATGAAAGCTTTGAGAAAATGCTGTATTTTTAATAGGAAATATAGATCACTTAAATGAATATGCAATATTCTCTGAGGCTTTGAATTAAATAAAGACCTTAATAATTACCCTAATTACTTCTGTTGTGATTCTACCTTTGAGCCTATATGGAACAAACATCTAACAATTAGTTACAGTAATTTAATCATCTGGTTTTAAATAAATGGCTGTTAGTATTTCTCTTAACAAACTTGTTTTAGAAAGACCAAAGACTTTTTTTTTTTCAATTTAGCATCCAACATGTCATTTACTTTGGTCTAACATATTTATTTGGGTTTTCTGCCCAGCCGCTGAAGTCCTCTATCTGGCAACAAAAGAAACGCAACAAAAGCTACAGCAGAAGGTGGAACACATTATTTGGTAACACATCTCGAACACAGCCTGGACAAACCACCTCTGAGGGTAAAAACATACATCACATTTCAGCTTCCAAGCCCAATTTAGTCTTCAGTCTCTCAACTGAGCCTGTCAATTAGGGTGTCAATTAGGCCTTGATCCAGCAGAGCACCGAAGCATGTGTGTAATCTGAGCATGTGAATAACCTTGTTGCTCACTGCAAATCAGGATGATAGTGATGGGGGACAAATGAACAGGACCACCAGTTCATTCTCACATACAGCAATTATAACACACTTTAAAATATTTTCTTCAAGCAGCATACTGGAAAATTGTAGCACTTGTCATCTCTGCTCCTTTTGGAGCCACTATAAACTAGGGTTGCTGTTCATCTTTTTTTTTTTGTTTGGCAGGAAGAAACTAGATATTCAGTCCTCTAAAAGTACGTGAAAAATCACCTCTTTCCAAACTACACCTGATTTAAAGTGACATCTCTCTATATTGAGCTATACAATAACAAAATTCTTTCTTATGTGTGGTGTAAATGCAAGACTTTCAGTATTTGACTTTTTAGTGGACTCGGCACTAGCTGCTGCTTCTAGATATGTAATTAGAAGTGATTCACTGTTTTGTACCTCAGCTTGCCTACACCTAAAATGAAGAGCATGATTCCTCTCTTTCTGCAAAGCATGGAGGTCTCCCAATTAAAGAAGCATTCCTCTGGAATAATCCTTTGCTGTTGTTGCTTAGGCATACATAGTGTGGCTCCTGAGGCAAGTCAGTAGCCATTGCAAACTGATCTATATTCCTACCCATGAAAAAAGCGTAGCTACAGCATGAGATTCTCCAGTTAGAGAATCACAAAGACCTTCATGACAATGTGCCTGCTGAAGTACTAGTGGAGGCAGAGCTGGGAATGTCAGACTCAGGAGTCCACTGGGCGGTGGCAATAGTTTTACTCTCTGGATGCTCCCTAGTAACTAGATGAGAAATACAGAAATGTCATCTCTAAGAACTTTCTGCTGGACTCTTTAAAGCTTATTCCCATGCCAGTTATAAAGTACCACAAATGCTTGGGATAAGCAGTGCAACATGGAACTTGCTGATGACAGAAACAAGACAGCCTTTGCAACATACTTTCAATGCTAGGCAAACGCAAGTCAAAATACCATGATAGCACAAATCCACATTTTCCTCTCCAAGCCTGATCTTAGCCTGAGAGACCAGCAGCCTGATAAATTCTTTTATCTTAATTGCAGAGCAAGTGATGTAACAAGGAATACAAAACTATGCTCTGGGTTTTGTGACACTCAGAATATGCTTCCATGCTGGGTAATACCACTCAGAAAGGAAAGGGATCCAGTAAGAGCCTAATCTTGCTCCCACTGGAGTTTGCAGCGAAACTTACGCAGAAAGAGAATTAAACCTAAATTTGACACCGATGTTAGAACTGATGGACTCCTTTCTATAACCTGTCAAGTCAGTGATAGGTTGTTTGTACCTTTGATTGTTATGGGGAAATTACCAGATCAGAACTCTGAATCCTAGTAATAAATGAACTTTAAAAAACGTAATACTTGCTTCTAAAACACTGTGTCATATGTTTTGTCAGGCTAGTGTAACACAAAAGGTTGTGATGTATACACTAAGATTTAAATGCACTCTTCGAAAGTGACATGAAATGTGCAGCCTTTCCATTGTTTTACACAAGAAAATTAACTCATTATTTCTGTCTCAAGATCCAACCTCCAAAGCATCTCAACACAAATATTTTTTACTTTCTGAAAACTGCAGTGCATGAAATGGTTTTTGTAGCTTTCCACTTAAGGAAAAAAGAGTTAAAAAAAAAAAAGAAAAAAGACTGATACTGGTAAAAACTTTTCTCCCTGGTGCATTGGCATGTTTACTTATCCATGCATATTCGAAGCTCACCAAAACACCCTCCTTCTTTTGAACAAAACATCCTCCTGATTTTTTGGTTTAAGCAGAAGAAAACACATGGTGGAAGGTGCACACACTCTATGAAAGGAGAAAGCCACTGAACCAGAAAACAATTCTAAAATGTGTACAGAGCTACAACAGTTAAATCTCAAAGCTGCTGAGAAATTGCTTGGATGCTATGAGCAAAAAGTGTGGTTCCAGAGTATAATCCTAGTGATACACTATGTTCTTTGCAAAAGGTTGTGAGGCCTTGGCCTAATAAGCATAATCTCATTACACTGCAAATAAAAGTTTCCTATTTATCTCCAGATTTCAAATGAATCTAATAAGGCTTATGATACAGTCACCCAATACCCTAATCATATTTCTGCCTATCTAAAAGCAATCAGTAATTGTGTTATAGCAGAACGTGCTGACAATACCTCTGACACAGAAAGGAGAATGAGAGCCCAGCTGTACTAATTAAATTAAATGCTAGGCTGATGGAATACATTTGCTGAAGCTTGGAGAGTATGGGTGCAGAATTAATAAGCATTACAGCTTAGAGCAGGAGATGATATCATAATGGATGCAAGGTTTTGATGTGGAGAGCCTCATTCAGATTCAATGTACCATAATGTACGGATGTGACAGCTGCTTAGAGAGGTGCAGAACCTTGAACAAAGTGCACAGGAACTTTCTCTCCCCCCTCCTTCTTTTTTCCCCTCCTCTCCCTCCTCCCCCCATCTTTTTTTGTTACTCGCTTAGGAACTGTATTTTTATATTATCTGTGAGCTCAAAAAATACTGTTGTGGCCCACTGTTTATTATTTATTGCAATCCTACTGTTTTGCGCTGTGGTTTCTTTTCTTCCTATCTCCTCCTGTCTGCTGTTTTAAACTTACCGTCCCTGCAAATTAGAAAGCAGCTCTTTAAAAAACATTTTATAACGCAATATGTGCACGGTTAATCATAATTTCGCCTCTCTTCCCTTACTTTTAATGCCAGAAATCCCGAGTGCGGGAGAAACCCTGCAAGAGGGACGAGAAACCAAAGGCAGACCACCCGTGTGAGTGCTGCAGGGAGGGCTCGGGAAGGAGCCAGAGCCATGGCAGGGTCCCCGAGCCAGCTCCCCCGGCCCAGAGCCGCGGGCCCCGCCGCTCCCCGCCCGGCCCGTGCCAGCGCAGCACAATCTCCTGCTCAGAGATGGCTGGCGGCGAGCTGCTCCGCCGGCCGGGGCTCATTACCATGCGAATTTTGACAGGATATTAGATTTACTAATCCTGAACTTTCCGGGCTGACCCCTCATTCGCGAGCAGACAATGCCGGTGTCTGCCGGCCAGGCCCCTCCGCCTGCCCTCAGCATGTTTCACCGCCCGCCCCCGGCACACGCACAGCCCACACCCCACACACGGACACCCCCGGCCCGGGGCTGCGCTGGCCGCCGCCGCCCCTCTCTGTCCGGCCCGCCGTGCTGCAGCCGCCTCCCGGCGCTGCCCTCGCGGGTGTGCCCTCGGCCGGGCCGAGGCGGGGCTGCCCGGGTTCCTGGGGAAGCGGAGCCCCGTGCGGGAGCGGGCAGCCCGGCCGCTGACCGCAGCCCGCCGGAGGGGCTGCCCGCGCCAGCTCTGCCCGCCGGCCTCCCTCGGCCCCAAACCCGGCCCCTCCTGAAAACACTGTGCCTATTAAGTTGCTGAAAACAGCAGATTTCCACTGATACTATACAGATAGAGCTGACCATTAAATCGCAATTTTACATCCCCAGGCAGCAGTGGCTGCTGACAACCTCTAAAGCTTGTAATCCCATTTAACCCCCTCCTGTCATGAGCAGGCCCACCCTTTCGAAATAATGCAGGCCAAATTAAACCTGACACGGCAACAAGAGAAATAAAACCCCCTTTAGCTTAAAAGTCATGCCACAGTGGGTAACCCTGACCTTCAGCTTTCCCGCTCCCTTCTCTAGGGAGCTCCCCCCCGCCGCTGGCGTTGACAGAGGCGGGAGTGGGGAATTGCAAGGCGGCTGGATGGCCCTGGGGACAAATTAAAGGGAATTTTGCTAAACAATAGAAGGAAATTTCACCTGAGGGGTTTTCTTTCCTTCCTCCTTTTAAAAAAGACTTTCTTTAGTAATAAAAAATAAGCCCTGATCACTCCTTGCCAAGTGCTCCCTGCCTGACCTGACCGCCAAAGGCCATCCCTGCTGGGGCAGTCCCAGTCTGTTTTGCAGCCTCCCTGCCTCCGAAAGGAACCTCAGGTTGTCACAGCCCATGGCTGGCATTTAGTGCCGATTTCAGAGGGAAGCTGACCACTTCTAAGGTCCTTCAAAACAAACACCCCCCCCCCAAAAAAAAAAAAAGAAAAAAAGGGATCCCTTCCTAGCTCAGACTCCTGCCTGTAGTTGTCTGCTTTGTTAGGAGAGTAGGGGAAAGGCACTGGCAGAGTGAGACTCGTTCTGCATTATTCACACACAGCTAGTTCAGGAGTACAGGAAGAGCTTTCAGACCTAACCCAGGCAACATTGTGCTCATTACTCTGATCTCATTTGGGAAAATAACGCTGCTTGTTTGACAGTATTTTCGAGAATACTGGACTATACGGACAAGCCTCTATAAACAGCGTACGTCCCCACCACTATACCAGCGCTTGCAAAGATGGCCTTTCACATTTAATCTACCCACAAGCAGACCACCATAAGTTGCTCCCAGTTCTCTTCTCTGTTTACTGCCTGCTGAAGAAAAGAGCCAAAAGTCAGAAAGCACCTGGATGCAGGTAAAGGCCATGCTGCCACTCTATCTGCATTTTCTTATTTATTTTTCTACGAGAGGTGCGGTGCAAATATGGTTCTATAGCTAAATTACAAACCAACACATTTTTCTACCTGTCCATCTATCTGTCTACAAATACATATCCGTAATCAGCGAAATCTGCTCTTACAATCCAACACACTTTTCTCAGCACTCCCCCACCTGCCCTTATTTCTGTATGCTGAAGAGCATGCGAACAAACACCTTCCAAAACAGAACTATGCCTGCAGCAAGAGAGGTAAATGCCCGGATCGAGTGGAAAGTTTGCTGCGGAAGTTTGCAAGCTGCTTACAGCGAGCCTCTGCAAGGGACCCTGTCTGTACCACACCACTCTGCCCGTAACTCACCGAGTCATTCTCCCAGAGGCCCCACAGCAGGAATGAACTTGCAGCGCTTCTAAATACTGGAGCACTAAAAAAATCAGGCTTATTACCTGGACACATGGCTTCTCATTGCTTCAGATGCCAGATCCCTTGATGCTGCAGATCGGCTCAAAAATTTGAAGTACTCCTTCCTTTTTTTTTTCCCTTTCCCTTTTTCTTTCTTTTGTTCATTCTTTAAAAAAAAAGTAAAAAACCAACAAAAAAAGGATGCTTGACTAAAGTTAGCTTAAATTTGTTAAGAATAAAACTGGTATAAATGTTTATTTCGACTTCCTCGTGCAGCAGTGTACCGAAGCCCAGCCCGCCCAAGCCTCTTTAGCAATGGAGTGGTTTATTTAATTTGTCAGTATAATAGAAGCAGCTGAGTGAGAGACAGAGAATGCAGTGTGGTATAAAAGAAACAAAGGCTAAAAGTACCACTATTTTGATTCCCTTTTTAAAATTACTTCCAAAGTGTGGTATCTATTGTGAAGAATAATGCTGAACAAAGCACAGTGTCTTGGCAATATTCACAGAGCTCATTCACAGAGCCAGTTCTGTCTGTACATTCAGAGGTAGAATACACTTATAAATGATGCATTGGAAGGACTATAGTTCCTATTGTATTCCCAGTGTAAACAAAAAGACAGACAGAAGCTGAATGGCATATGGGCAGCAGGGCCACACTTTATTCAACCATTCCAGCACCATTGTGAAGGTAAAATGGGAATGGGAGTTCTCTCTTCAAATCCAGTGAACGCATTTTGGGTTAGGCTAACAATTTATATATATAAAACACAGATCTACTTGTACTTTTGTATACTCCTGTGGAAAAGTGATCTTTAAAGCAATCTAAAATCGGGATTGCTGTCAAGTTTTGGAGGTCATTCCCAATAGGATTATGTAGCCTCTGGAGAAGACTGTCTGAAAGAGGGTCTGTGTGGTGGTTCTGAAGGTGGTGCATGGAGCCAAAATGGCCTAAAACAGCAGTAGCAAAACAAGGAGGCTGAGGTGCTCAGGATCTGACCTATCTGGAAAAAGATATGCTATTGGAAGGGGCATTGCGCCCTGCTTGTTGGGCGGCAAAGACTGACGGTCTGATCCTGCAAAAGGAGATCGGAAATTAGAAACTTTGCCAGATGATCATAAATCACCTTTACTAAGTCAGGCGTTGTGCTTGCTGAACAGTTTATGGTCAGAGAAAGCCTCTTCATTTAGTTTGGGGGGAAGAAAAGCCCACTCCTGTGGAGGAAATATTAAAATTAGATGTGTCCTTTCTGCCCTTGCTGTGATTCAGTTGATGCCAGGAAGTTTTATGATCACTAGCTCCTCTCCCTCCCTTTATGCTGTCACATAAAGGCTCATGTGCTGAAACTCTACTCACAGGATTGAGTCTTTCCAATTCATGCAGGCAGTGCCTGTGTCTGTGTGATACAGCATATCTGCTGCGCATCACACTCCTTGGTTGCATTTGGAGGGATTTGTGTGAGTAGGTAGTTTTTATTTTTTTGGTGTCAGTCCTGTTGCATTTGCTCATTCCTCACCATGGGTGATCACTGACTGAGTTCCAGCAAACAGATTAGGAATTTCATGTTTGGTTTTGTCTGATGGCTGTTTTGTGCTTAGTACAGCTGGGGCCAGGCAGGATTTCACACCTGTTTGAAGTCACTGGAGAATAGTGTCCTTTGGGAGCTGAGGGAGGGTTCCAGTTGGTATGGGAGCCATCTGGAGATGAGCCTGCCTGACCTGTTCTGGAATTAAAAATCCTGGCAAATGTGCTTTCTTACAATGTGATGGAGATTTTGCAAGTTTCTGCCTTAGATAAATCACTGTCTTATCAAGATCTAACACAATCATATAAATACAAAAAGGCTCCCAATGAGGATTACTCAGCTTGATCCCTAAAGCTGAGTGCAAGCCTCTCTTTATGAGTATTTACAGTCTTTAATTAAAATCAAATCTGGAAAGTCTGTGTCCCTGAGCACTTTCCTAAATTCTTTGATTCTATTCACAAGAAAATAGTACTTGGATTAAAGTATGTTTGATGTTTCCAGGAAAAAATCCTAACAAATACTGTGTTTTCACTGAGAGCTGCTGTCTGCCAGAACTGATGCCAAGAAACCCAAAATATTTTAGTGACTGTGCTTAGATGTCAGCCTTGATTACAGATATTTGTGTTCTCCCACTAGGGTTTTTCTCCATGAGGATCAGGTTAGCAACAACTGAAGCTGTTAGAAAGAGTTTGCAGCTGATGTAGTACCATGGTCAGAGCTTGATCCAAAGTCTGTCAGTGCACTTCATGAACTCCCTTGCACAGCAGCAGGTCCTGGGCAGAGCCCTAGGCAGAGTAGGTAGTGACATTGCATATGGCTGAGGGAATGGGAAAAAGACAAAGGATGTGTCAAAAAAAAAAAAAAAAAAGGGTGAGGGGTGGGTGATTGGTGATCAAAATAAAGGAGCTTGGAACTTGAAGAAGACCTGGACAGACTCATTACCATTCAGAAGGTATGTTGTCATGTCAGCTTGATAGAAATTACATATATTTTTCCTGTAAATTAGAGATGCAGATGGACACATTTTGTCTATTAGAAATCTACTTTAAATGACGTTTAAAAACATAGAGCAATGGCATACATGTGGAAATTCACAATTTTTTGAGTGTTCTTTACTGAGTGCCTCAGATAGGCAGACATCCATGCCTGAGTATTGGTTTAACACCAGTTGGCAACTAAGTACCATGCAACCTCTTGTTTACTGACCCCCCCCCTGCAGTGGGATGGGAAGGAGAATTGGAACAAACATAAAACCTATAGGTTGACATAAGAACAACTTACAATTTGAAATTACTAAAATACGCTACTATTAGTACTACTACTTGTCGTAATGACAAGGAAGATAAAAAGAGAGATGAATAGAACTCAAACAGCACAATACAATTGCTCATGACCCACTGACTGATGCCCAGCCTGTTTTCAACCAGTGATCAGTGGCTTCCAGCCAATGAAGCCCAGTTTATGTACTGAGCATGACATTCTGTGGTATGGAATATCCCTTTGGCCAGCTCAGGTCAGCTGCCCTGGCCATGCTCCTTCCTGGCTTCTTGTGCAGCTCCTCAGAGGCAGAGCATGGGAAACTGAAAACTACTTAGCAACAGCCAAAACATCAGCATGGGATCAACATCATTCTTGTGCTAAATCCAAAACACAGCACTGTACCAGATACTAGGAAGAAAATTAACTCTATCCCAGCTGAAACCAGGACACTGAGAGATTTTTAAAGATTAACACTTGCCAATTGGACACCACAAAATGAGGGCCAAAAAGTTATTGCTGAAGACACAGGTGTGTCTTTAGAGGTCATAGAATTTGGACAGATAATACAGACTTTTCAGACACTTATCACAATCAGTGATGAAAAATTGAATTTCAAAATAAGACAGCCTTGCCAATATTTTCCAAATGCGTTGCCCCTAGATATTTCAGAAAAGATTGCTGAGCCTTCACATAGAAGGGACCTCTGCACATTTCTGCACTTTAGAAGGAATAAGTATGAGCTAAGTATCTATACAAATCTGTTATTTTTATTTGGCACGTCAGTATATATTTTTTCTGTGGCTATGCTATGAAAATGAAAAATAATCTCTTTTTCAGTCACTCATATTATGACTGCAGGATTCCAATGCAGATGTAGTCATCACTATTATAGCTTAAAATATTAGAAGTAAAGATGAAACCAGCTCACAATATCTAAAAATTGTCAGTGGAATAAGGTATTACTTGGTGTTCTGGAAAAAAGAATGAAAATTGTGTTATTTCTTTTGGACCACCAAAGGTTCCTGTTAAGGTATAAGGAATCATCTATATCCTGGTACAGGGAAAAAAATGTCTCATCAGCTATTACATCACTACCATTCAATATGTTCTGAAAGACAACATTCTTTTTATGACTTTCTGGCACTTAAATTCTTCAAGACATACGTGAAAACCCATAGCAGTTGTTCTTTCAGGAAGAAAAAATTATGCTGAGAACAGGAAATAGATTCTAGATGCTGAATTTCAGTGACTGCCTTAGCACACTGACCATCTTATTAGGGTATTGGTGGAAATGTAATGCATGGAGAAAACATTAGAGGAAGATATTTCATGGTGAAGATTTTAATGCCATAGAGGTACCATGGTTCTTAGAAATTTTGTCAGGGAACAGAAACAAAACTACTACTTTTTATGTCCTATTAAAACCAAAATAATTTACTTCAAATTTCAGCTACTTTCTATCCACAAAAAGACCAGGAAAAATTTAGAGAAATAATTTTTTGAGAAATTGCATGGGGATTACTTTTGAATTACAAATACATTCAAGAAAATTATAAGATGATTGAAAATAATTCATTAATAGATAAAGACTGAAATAATTTAATACATTATTCATGATACATTATTCTCTCAGCTCCCTTGTTGATGACCTTCTGGTTATGGCTTTTTTACAGTGCTAGTGGAAGCTATTCTTTATAAACGAATATACAGAATTCCTGACATAGCTAAAATAATAAAGTGTAGACATTATTGTACAGAAAAACCAAGTTTTATCTTTTGCCAGTGATTATAAAACTTCTTGCATCATGTCAAACTGGTATTACTTCTAGTTTATATCAGTGTGACTAAGCTTAGAAAAGTGTTTTTTTCACCTCAGAGGTGATACAGCTTCCACTTGTTTTCCTTTGTAAATTTGTACTTAATGAATGATTTCCTCACACACTGTTCTAAGTAAGCATTTAATGGTCTAATGGCATTTCATTTTGTATAGTTTTTATCAGCACACAGGTGAAGACACTGCATACTGAGGAAACAAGTAGTTTCAGGAGGAGTAGCTGAGTGAAAGCCTGGCTTCCTATGGCTTCCTATCCTACATTCTTTCAGCACCATGCTATAAGGGATCTCCTCAAGGAATCTCCTTCTCCATGTCTGCATGCAATTCTTCTCTGCTAACTCACTTTTACTATATTTTGATCTCCCTTCAGCATTTCTTACAATGCCACTCAATGTCCCAGATTTTTTAAGGTCCCTGATAAGCCTTCGACAGATCACCAGTTTCCTCGGTTCTCTCTTCTGTCTCCAACTACCAGCTCTTCTGTCTCCAACTACCAGCTGAACAAGAGGCAGCATGTTGTGTGGGTGATTCTGTGCTGCATCTGTGCTTATTAACTTCATGTGTTTATTTACTGCTTTCTGAAGAGAGAACATCTGTGCATATTCTGCAATCTTCTGTCATTGGTGGATGGGGATTGATTTGGATTTCTTGCCTCTTCATAGTAGCTGCTTTTCCTTGAAACAAGAAAAATTAGGTAGCTCTGAGACTCTTGGTTAGACTTGGCAAAAGCTAGTAAAGATGAAAGGGAGATGGATATTTGAAGAGCAAAAATGCATAAGGCTCATTTTAGGAATCCAGGCTCAAACACGCTTAATAGGTAGAGAACATTTGAGGCTGTTAAGTGTACCAGCTTCAATCCATTTGTTTCTCACCTCATTTCAACTCTGTCTTTACCATTTTTTGACCTCAGTAAAATAGAATAATAGATGGAGCAAACTGTGGGGGTTTTATTGGCCAGACCTCCATCCTTCACTGGACTGCCATTGTAATGGACATATGCCATTTGTTTTGTTTTCATCTCTTCTCTCTCCCCTAATTCCCTTCTGTCTGCCACTGTTTTATAAAGTTTTTTATAATGTTTTCCTTCTTTCCTAGCTACATTATATTAAAGCATCTCTGTTCTAATCCTTTCTATTGCTGCCTCAATTAATTCTTTCTTTATTACAGAATGTGGATTCTTGCACTTTTATTCAATAAGTAGCTGTTACCTTACTTTTATTTTATATCCTTGCAAAGCATTTTCTGTTTTAACCTTCTGTTTTCTCTCCCTTTTTTTCTCCATGTTTTTTTAATTCCTTTCCTTTATCCTTTAGTTTTCTGTATTCTTTCCTTGTCATCCAAGCCCTATTTCCTGTAGTAAAAATCTGACAGGTAAATATTATTGCTGCCTTGTATGCTCTGTTTGATAGATTCTTGCATGAAAGAAAATTACGTTTGTTTACAAAAGGCTTGAATGTTACCAACTGTTGAACTAATGTGAGCAAGTTTTCAAAGTTCTCTCACAAGAAGATTGATTCCTTACTTCCTACAATACAAAAGTAAAGCAAATTAATAACTGTAAATGAAACTGAGGGTTCTAACATTTTTCACTTACAAGATACTTTTCTCCCAGGTATTTTATGTAGATGGGTGAAAGTAAGTGCAACAGGTATTATCTTTCTTTACATGAGAAATCAGATTGCATAAGAGCCTAGCAGGAGGGACTTTTCTTAAAGTTCCTATTTTGTGTTTGACCCTATACAAGTCTTAAAAGAACCCCACCTAAATCTTCTACAGGTAGCAGCTGCTTAGCCTGATATACTTCTGAGTTATTTTATGGTTTTATGCAGTCACAGATGAATTAAAAATGTGGTGTTATGGGACATGTTCCTAGACCTGATATTTGGAGTGGTAGTCATTTCTAGACAGATTGGACTTGTACAGATTGTCCTTCAGTGTCTGAGGGCAGAGGGTAGACATTTGCATCAATGGGTTTCACTATGCTGTTGCAGGTTTTTTCCACTGATTCCTCTGCTTTTTATGTTAGTTGTCTTTTCTAGAATGAGAATTTTCTCTCTTACATGCCACCTACTCTGGTGTTACATTAACAGAAAATGCAAGGTAAAAATGCTAAAAGTTATTTTCATGGGAAAACAGACTAATTGTATAATTCCCCATCTCCTTAAACTGTATTTACTTTGGGAAAAATAATCACTTTGCAGCTTTAGAAATATTAAATTGCTAAATACAATCCTGAAGGAGTTTACTGGGGCAACACCTATTAGTCTTGCAGTGGGCAAATGTGATGGCGGGTTGCACTTCCCTGAGGCTGTAATAGATGGTGTTAGTCAAAAAAAGGAAGGCAGCAGAGGAATTCTTCCTTGATACAGAAGCCAGCTGGATCCTAATGCATCTAAAGATTTGACTGCAATTAATCAGTGTATACACTGAAGCAGCAATGCAATGTTGATGGTTTTAGCCAGGCTACCACTCATTTTGCTGATATTGTGCATACAGTTTAAGGTCTGCTGTGGTGCATTTAAAGTGGAGTCTTGCAGAGAAAACACAGTTTGGTTTCCATGGTCTACCTTGTCTCATCTTTGCACAGAAAAGAAAGGAAGCAAGCAGCAAGCATCCCTTTCAAATCATGGGTGTATTTTCTGGACATACATTGGTTCTCCTATTATATGCATAGAAGAAACTCATTCCTTCAAGCTGTGGGGCTTCAAACTCTGCTACTTGGAATTCCCTAAGACTGTGGTATGTGCTAGAGATGTACCTCCTTGCTTTAACAGTTTGCAGAGTTCCTTGAGTCATTACTATCCTTTCTGGCACATCCCGTGGAACCTGCCTCTAGTGGCTATTTGTCAAGAATAGCAAAGGCCAAGAGTTCCTGTAAAGGTGGGCTATGAAACAGTGGTTTTGCTGAGTAAGGACTAGTGGACCAATCCCCCAGGATACTTTCTGTGCTACTAATGCACTATGCAGTGCATTAGCAACTCTCTTCTTTCTGCAGCCGTGTTGGCAGTGACTGGAGATTATTTAACACAGATTATCCAGGAGAGGCACTAGAAACATTATTTCTGTTGTATTATCTTAAAGTTGGAGTTTGAAAAGAAAAAAACAATAGTGTAATAGTACCAATTAAGCAACAGTGCTTCGATATGCAAGTGGCTGTGATGGGTGGAGAAATTAATTTTAAAAATCAGGGGCAAGTGATGGCAATAAAATATTTTTTTAAAAAGAGGTTATGCTTTTTTCTTCAAGAATATGTTTTATTAAGTTTGCCTTTGCTACAGTCATTTACTAGAAACATCATACATTTTAAAGCCAGAAAGAGCTATTGCAGTCAGGTGTTATGATGACTGGTGTAGCACAGGCAGTCAGCTTTGTTGAGTAAGTTTTATTTGGTGTGATAGATAAGATTTCATAAATTGTCAAGTCTTAAGTAAAAATATCCAGCACCAGAGAACCAGTCATCACTATAGATTGTTTGAGGGACTAGTTATGTTTACTGTTGGGGACAAATATGCCGTTCCTAAACTATTTGTCACCCTTTAACTTTGTACCCTGGTATTGTAGTTGGAAGAGTTCTCCACTATCATATTTTATCTCCTTATGTTTATACTCTCAAAATATCATGAAGTCACTTCTTAACCTCCTTTTTTCAGTTGAACTAGTTGAATTTCTCTTACTCTAAATCATGTTTCCAAATTTTAAAATATTCTTGTAGTTCCTTAAATTCCCTCTAATTTGTTCTCCTTTTTCTTTAATTGAGGATATGACAACCAAGCAGAGGATATGAAAAGCCATTTGCTACTAACCCATTTTCATCTTCAGGGCAGATTTCTTACAATTTTAAGACATCCACTAACTTTATTCTGCCACGAATTGTCCTGTCCAGACTATGTTGTAAAAGAATCCTGCTATTTGAAAGACTTCATAAAGTGCCATTCATGTTTGATGCACTGTCTTGAACTTTGAGAAAGGACCTGCAATCACTGAGAAACATATTAAGAAAGCATTTGACTGAGTGTTGAGCATCTTTCATGAGGGATTGGCCAATAGTTTGTGACTTCTGTGATGTGTAGTCATCCATTTTAATGACTCCTTGTCCATAAAAGCTATACCTTTTCTGGCAGTTTCTAACCCTTCTGCCCATATATAAAAGCTCAAGACCTTCCAAGAGACTTTTCCTCTCAATTCTTCTGAGTCCAAAATGTTCTCCAAACATCTATTTCATAATTAACCCCTTCTTCATACATTGTTTTTATTTCTATCTGCTCCCCAATTCTTTTGTCTTCTGTTTCAGTCCCCAAAAGACCTTCCTCTCCTCACTTCCCTTCTTAGTCTGATAGCATCATGATCTGGAGGAAGACTGAGTTAGGAGAGGCTACATAGTTAAGGAATGGAAGAAAGAGAGCATGGAGAGATGCTCTTCTGGAGCCAGCTGAAGTGATTGATCACAGCACTCTCAACTCTCAACTCCTGCCAGCTGAAATGCAGCTCAGGAGAAGAGCTCAGGAGATGTTCCTGCCCTGCCTCAGGCAAAGAGAATGAAGTTAGCTCAAGTCACAGGTAGCACTGACTAAAATAACCTGTATCAGTTTGCCTGGGATTGGGGTGAACATACATTACTTGATTTCACTGTGTCACCTCTGGTGCTGCTGGGGAAACCAAACTTTGGGGATGGTAGTTTCTGAAACTGGTGTGGCTGCTGGCAAAGTGCATCTCGATAAATTTGGTCAATCTGAACTTATTTACACACTATACCTTTGCAATTCAGCCTGGATGTCTTTGTGGGCAAATGTTTCCTTACTGGCTTAAAAGTATTTGTATTTTTGGTCTAGTTTGGAGTTGAGTATATATAGTCAGCTAATAAAAATCATGTTAAGCTCTAGTGTATTCTCAAATTGAAGTAATGTATTTAATATAAACTCCTACAGTACTGTAAATAAATGAAGAAAGAAAAAATAACAGAGATTAAATGTGTGACAGTATGAATGAAGGAATGAAATGAAGATAACTTTTCCAATTTAACAAAGCAACTGGTTTAAAATTCATGAGGTGAAATGTGTGCCATTCTTGAAATTATAGATTATGTACCAATTTAATCAATAAGGTTGACCACAAATTCTCTTTGAAGGAAGGACTTAGGACCGTGTGTGAATGCATGCTTACCTTCAAGCATACCAACACTGTTTTTGTTTGAATGCTTATATTAGGCATATTCTTATATGCTGGAACACAGCTGCAGCATGCAGCACTGAGTCTAGTTACAACCTGATGCTGCTCTAATGTTATGTTGTCCCAATCTTAATACAATAAAATAGAGAGGTTATTAGTCTGAATAACACAGCCCAAAGCATTTTAATAAAGTAAAAAAATTATATCTTCAAACCAAATGAAGTTAAATTCATTGTTTAAAGAATATCTGATGGGATTCTTTGATTTCTTAAAAATAACTGATACTATAAAATATTTTACATTCTTTGTGTTTTTAAGGCAAGAAGGAATTCTTATTCCATAGATGAAGCAGTGGATGATTTATTCAGAATGCAAACCAATCAAAATCGCCACAGAGGACAGGAACCCAAATAATCAAATTGTCAAATAAACAAAACTAAAGAGCTAAAAGCGTGAGGTTACTATAAGCTATTTTCTATAATAACCCTCCCACTCCTTGGAAGAAGAGAGAAAAATCACTAGTCTCTTTATAGAGTACATCAAATCTCATTTTGTTCTAATGTGTTAAAGTGCACACTGAAAAAGGCAGAGTTGACTCCTGGGGAAATAATGTTAAATCAGTTCAGAAAAACGAAGTTTGGAGAAAGACTTTCATTTTCCTTTTAGTATTGCAACAAATGTATTCATCTGCCTAGATAATCTGGCATTTTAAATAACTTCACTCTTAAGCTCTGTCAATTTGATCTCCCAAGGTTAATTGATTATTTCTACAACAGTCTTGCCAGAAAAGATCAGAGCTCTTACATCTTTCCATTAATCCTTGCTGTTCAGGGAGAGGGTACAAAATGAGAGTACTACTATTGGCTTAAATATTTGCAGGTTTCTTATTCCCCCCCAAAGTTGTATCATGTCTGATTAGTTTCACATCATGGCACTCAATTTTATTAGTTTCGCTGACATGGCATTTCAAGTATGGTTCTAATGATGGGAGCAGCAGATCTACCATCAAGCATCCATTGCTGGTTACCACCCAAGAGCCATAACCCCCTGTCAAAAAGGCGCTTGAGTCAAGGGTAGGAAAGGAACAGTGAGAAATGGATCAACTGGGAGAAAAGGCAAAAAGTTTTGAAACATTGCTCTCCTAAAATTGACATTCAGCATTTTGCTGTGGTAAACAACCATCAGCATGCAACACAGCCTCGCCGGGCTTTTCGAGAAGAGACAAGCTTTATCAGCAGCTGCTGTCGCAATCCTTCTTTGCGGTGGCATAGGCAGCACAATGGGGGATTAACCCTCACGCAAGGCAGTGTGACAACTCATCAGTTGAAAAACAGAACCTGGTCAAACGGCAGCTTTTAAATCAGCATTAAAACCGCTGGCATAGAGAATCCCTTAAAAACAACTAGACAAAAGCCCTGCTGTGGTTTGTGGGGAGCCCTCATTTATTTGAAATGATGGCAAACTGTGTTTTCCAGTCTGGAAACAAAAATATTTACAGCTCGTCAAAAGGCTGGAAATAATCAGAAGACAGAGATTCGTTTCTGTTATCATCCCCTTCTCCTGTTTTTCACCTCTTCTTTCCTCTTCCCTTAAATTTGTCTGGCAGTTACACCTATTAGTGGCTTTCCCCTTTCTTTTGTTTTGAATGTAAATGAAGATCTGACTGGCTTAAAGAGGTGTTGGTTTAAGACACACTTATAAGTGGAGGCAAAAGTCTGTGTCAGTGACATTCTCATGAATGGAAATCACAGCTGGTAAAATTACCAGCCTGTAGGTCCTCAGAGTTGGGCCCTTTGACAATGTGGGAAGGCTAGCAAGGTGTGCCATGTTCTCTGCTCCTCTTAATTTCCAGGTAAAATCACTACCTAAAATCCAAAAAAAGGGGCTATAGCTGTATCTAAGTAACCCCGGAGATGTCATGATCAGCAGGATTTGATCAGGTTTAATGTATTAAATGGTACAATGAAGTACTAATGACCATCTCCCTTTGCAGTGGTTACGCTTGGATCAGCAGCAGCCAAGTCATTTAAAAAGATCCAGGGCACCAAAATTTAAACATGTGTAAATTAAACACATGTGAAGTGCACAATATGTGGCAAATTAATACAGAAAATACTGAGAAATGTGCATCTTCAGAGTTTGCCTGCACACCATGATGTGACAGGTATTATTGCCCTTTGTACAATTATTTAAACCCTGTAGGAATTCCCAGTGTCAGAGTATGTCAGCATACTGTTATTAGACAAGTTTAATTAGGATCTACCCTACTGCTCCTAACAAGTATTTAATTAACTTCTAGGCAGGGTAATTAGCTTTAGATTGTGGCTGATTTTCTGCCTCACCTTCTGTTGACACTTGGCCTACTGTAAGGCAGCTTGCTTTCCTGACAGTGTAATGGATAGTAGCTTTGGGAAGACTAATATCAAGGCTGACTAGTCTAATAAAAAAAAAAAAAAAAAGAAAAAAAAGATGAAAAGACAAAATAATGACTACCAGGTCAGGGTCCAGAGGGATAAAAGAAAAAAGCCACTCACCACACAAGCAGACAGGAGAGCTTGGTAATGGGAAAGAAGCAATCTGATTTTAAGCATTGCAGAAGAATAGAGAAAAAAGCATGATATTGAAAAATCAAGCAAAGCAAAAGGACTTGAAAAATATTTATTTCATGTATTTCTTTAAACTGGATAAAAGATCAAGCTTAATTCCTATTTACATAGCACTACTGACATGTTCCTTTACCTTTCTGAAAAAGTCTCTCCAATATAAATGAATGCTTGAATCCCTGCTCTAAAGAACTATGCCTCACTTCCCATCAGCACAGTAAAGAATATGGCACAAAGTGAGCATTTAAAACAATTAGCATAGACCAAATGAACCATAGCAAATTGGTCAGGTCACCATTTAACCCGTTGGTGGCTTCTTGAAGAGCTCTGTGATTCCCAAGGGTGTAGCTTTTGATATATGGTATGCTATTCTTCTATGCAGTTCTGATATATCATTAAAAATAATGGGACTGCATTCAGTGCCACAGTTACAAAAATTTTGGGGCTAGAGGGAGGGAGCACTCAGGAATTTAAAACCCTTTCCCTATCATTAGGACAAAAGGGTTATAATTCTCTTGCATTTTGAAAGAAGAATAATTTTTTTTAAAGTCTTTTAATTTTTTGCTGAGTGCCCCAGGTATCAAAGCGTTGGTTCTTCCAAACCTGCCTTTAATAGAAATACGCCAGCATTGCTCCAAAGCATTCCCTCTTGCAGCTGTACCACTGCTGGGGTTTCCATCATTGTTAGAATAGGTGAATGTTCTTCCAGTCGGGCTCAGCCTGACTATTTAGATCAGCCCAGAAGTATCCAAATAATCACCAAAATATTGTTTGAACACATATTGCATGTACATTTTCTTATCATGCTTCAGGTGACTTATATAGACTCCTGTTTGTTTCACATTTCTGCAGCAGCTCTGCTCTGTGCAGAGGCGGCAGCACCATTGAGCTGAGCACGGGAAGACCAGAGTAAGGACTGCAGTACTGCTTCACAGGTGTCCACTGAAGAGCCAGTGAGGACGGCATGCTTGGTATTTCTTGCTGAGGTTTAAGAAATTTCATCCTCTAAGCTGGCCATCTCCTTTACAAGAAGGCCAAGGACTGGACTGCAGTTATAATGAGATGGTTAAAATTATATACCTGCATCCCATTTGTTCACAGCCGTGAAAACTACTCCGAGACCACTGAAAACAGCCACTGAGGACTTTTAGCAGTCACTTAAACTAACAACCATAATTTTGGATAATTTTAACAATAGCTAGCTTCCTATTTGGTGAGTAATGACATTAAAATAAGTTCTGAAACAGGTATTTTGGTTGTGGTCTTTTTTTTGGTTGTTTTTTGTTGTGTTGTTTTTGTTTTTGAGATTGTGAAGTTTGTTCTTCTATCATCAGCAGAGAAAACAGACCTCTTGCATCTAAAATAGGGTTAGGGTTACTACTAGAGTTACTATGAAATGCCTCAGGTGACTGCAGCCTTCTTTTGATGTAGAACTCTGTTTTTATGCCGCTCTGTAGAACAAGAGTGTAGCTGGAGTTAGGTTCAGGACCCTGGGAGAAACCTATGTGGCACTTTGTGTGTGTCAAAGAAAACTCTGTAGAGTAAGCCATTATTCATTCTTCTCTCTCATACTAGCAGGTCTATTAAGAAAACAGGAAGAACATGAAAAAACTAGTCAAAATGTTCAATTACTAAGGGTACACAGATCACACTTTCTCTTTTGTGGGCTTTTCAAGTGCACTTGCTAAAAAGATTTAAAGGGTGGTGTATCAGACTTTGACAATTGAAATTGCTGAAGGAATTTCAATATCTTGTGGTGAGTTGACCCTGTCTGGATCTCAGGTACCCATCCAAGCCTCTCTATTACTCCCCTCCTAAGCTAGATAGGGAAAGAAAATACAACAAAAGGCTCGTGGATCGAGAGGGACAGTCGCCCCCCAGTTACTGTCATTGTCAAAACAGACTCAGTTTGGGGAAGTTAACTGAATTTATTGCAAATCAAATCAGAGTAGGATAATGAAAGTAAAACAAACTCTTAAAAACACTTTTCTCCCACATCTGCCTTCTTCCTGGGCTTAACCTTGTTCACAGCTCTCTACCTTCTATGTCCAGCAGTGCAGGGGGATGGGGAATGGGGGCGATTGTGGTCAGCTCATCACATATTGTCTCTGCTGCTCCTTCCTCCTCATCTTTCCCCTGCTCCATTGTGGGGTCCCTCCACAAACTTCTCCAATGTGAGTCCTTCCCACGGACTGCAGTTCTTCACAAATTGTTCCAGCATGGGTCCTTCCCATGGGGCACAGTCTTTCAGGAAGTAGGTCCTCCATGGGGTCATAGGTCCTGCCATCAAACCTGCTCAGCATGGGCTCTTTTCTCCATGGGTCCACATGTCCTGCCAGGAGCCTGCTCTAGCATGCACTTCCCATGGGGTTACAGCCTTCTTTGTGCATCCACCTGCTCTGGTGTGAGGTCCTTCACTGACTGCATGTGGAATGAGCAATCTCTGTGAGCTTGCAAGCACACAACCTGCCTCACCATGGTCTTCACCACAGACTAAAGGGGAATCTCTGCTTCAGTGCCTGGAACACCTCTTTCCCCTTCCTTCTCCAATGACCTTGTTGTGTGCAGAATTGTTGCTCTCGCATATCCTCACTTCTCTCTCCAGTTGCAGCTGCATAACAACTTTTTTGTCTTAATTTTGCTTTTCCAAACATACTTCTACTGCTGCTGATGGGCTTAGCCTTAGCCGGTGCCAGGCCTGACTTGGAGATGGATGAAATTGGCTCTTTTGAATATGAGGAAGGTTCTGGCAGCTTTTTACAGAAGCAGCCCACCCTCTTCCAAAACCTTGCCATGCAAACCCAACACATATCTCTTTCCCTGTCCTTAGGATGCCTGCAGCACCACAGCCTGAGTCAGAAATGCATACGGTCTGCCTGGAAGCACCTATGTCACTGTACACAGGTGGCAAACCTTGATGATCCTCAAAGTTTTGCAGGATCTGCACTTTGATAGAGCCTCCCATTGTATGTCTCCACACCCTAGCTGCCTGGGAAGGCAAATTGAGCTGTTTGACTCTCAGCTCTATCGTGGGCTAGTACCAGGCACCTGTACCATGGCTGATACTAGGACTCATCTCTTTATTAGGCTCTTTGTTAGGTTTATGTAGCAAGGTTTCCTTGTTAGAGTGGGGGAGGCCCAGGGATGACTGCTGTGAGAAGACATCAGGAGCTGTCCCAATGTCAGAGACAGTCCAGTCACCTTCAAAACATCTTTCGTTTTAAGATTGCCTTTATCTCAACCTACATGCTTGGTGATGGTTTTTGTTTGTTTGTTTTAAATCTGGTGTGGTTTATTTCCCCTATATTTTATTTTCTCCCCTGTCCTGCTGATTAAGGGGAGTAATGTAGCAGCTTGCTGGAAGCCTGGAATCCAGCCAAGGTAAATCCACAATTCTCCAGGGCAATGACTGCTCTTGGAGAACTGGAAGAGGACCTCAAGGGTATGTAATCATTTCTTCAGTCTAGGTTTCAGGAAAAAGATAAAGAAGCGGTGAGAGGAACACAGTCTTTCATATGCCAGTGCGAATGATAAAGGAATATTGGTTCAGTCTTCAGAACAATCATAAAAAGTGTTCTTTAAAAATACTTCACTTTAAAAATAAATTGATGTGCTTCAGTGAACATTTTAGAATGCAGACCATGACACCGAAGAATGTAAATGAGCAATATGACCTAATATATGAGATCATTAATTCTGTAATTTCTGTCACAGTATCACAGAATATGCTGAGCTGGAAAGAACCCAAAAGGATTGTTGAGTCCAGCTCCTGGTCCTGCACAGGGCCATCCCCAAGAATCACACCTTGTGCCTGAGAGCATTGTCCAAACACTTCTTGAACTCTGTCAGGCTGGTGCTGTGACCACTGCCCTGGGGAGCCTGTTCCACTGCCCAAATACCCTCTGGGTGAAGAACCTTTTTATAATACCCAGTCTAAACCTTCCCTTATACAACTTCAGGCCATTCCCTCAGATCCTGTCACTGTCACCACAAAGCAGAGATCAGCGCCTGTTCCTGTGCTTCCCCTCACAAGAAGCTGTAACTGCAGTGGGGTCTCCCCTCAGTCTCCCCCAGGCTGAATACACCAAGTGACCTCAGCCCACACAGCTTCCCCTCAAGGCCCTTCACCATCCTTGTGCCCTCCCTTGGACACTCTCTAATAGTTCAATACCTTTTTTATATTGTATCACTCAGAACTGCCCCAGCACTGGAGGTGAGGCTGCCCCAGCTCAGAGCAGAGCAGGACAATCCCTCCCTTGCCCAGCTGTGATGCTGTGCCTGATGCCCCCCAGGACAGGGTTGGCCCTCCTGGCTGCCAGGCTCTGCTGGCTCATGTTCAACTTGCCACTGACCAGGACCCCCAGGTCCCTTTCCATGGCACCACTTTCCAGCCTCTCATTCCCCGGTCCTCCATGATGTAATGTTCTGTCTGCCAAATACCCATTATATGATTTCTAGTGGAACCATCATAAGTAAGATGTGAATGGACCTTCCACAGCAGACAGAGGTGTTAGAGGAGTATTTAATGGAACTGATTAGCAGGGCTACCAATAATAACTAGGAAAAAGGCAGTTTCTTTCCAACTGTGTTCCTTTTATTTTTTATAGTTCTGCATGTAAGGATTGCATACCCAGAGGAGCTTTTGGATAACGTGATGACAGATCCCTGTCTATCAGGTTTGTAGACAAGGCAGGCAGTTAATATGCTACAGCTTCTATGTATAGTATAGCTCTCAAACCAAATGGCTACTCCTGTTGTCTGTCAAATATTTCAAAGTAGAAAAATGTATGTGGGTCAGTGTTCATAAACATGCATATCTATAATCAAGATGAATTGCAAAACTTGAATGAGGCTGGTTAAACATTTAATTCTTTTTTGAGAACATGAAATGCTCAGTTTATCTCATAACCTCCTTGGCTGTAGCTATCAGGAGCACTAATCGCACCACTGTGGGATTAGAGGGAATTGGCTGTTTCTCCTTGCCTCGTAAGACCCCAGAGGTGTGATTATCTCATGGTTACCACTCCCCTGTTGAGTCTTACTGCTTCAGTGAAATAAATGAACTGTTAAATTGACAGTTATAAATGAAGTTCCTGCTGACCAGATGACTTTGTGGCTTTTTGGGAAAAAAAAAAAGGAAGGAAAAAAGAGAGATATTAGAAAATAGTAATTTTTAAAAAATTGTTTTCTAATTATTTTGTAGCTTGTTTCCTCCTGAACTTGTGGCATGAAATTAGCATGACAGAGAACTGTCCTCCTGCCCTGTGTTCCTTGCCAAGAAATGTGATATATAGGAACTCATAAAGCTCAGCATGAACAAGCAGAAAAACTAAGCAAAAAAATATGACTGCTAGCTGTCAGAAAAAAAGTCATTATATAGAGTGTATTAGTAGTTCAAATGCATCAGTCACAGGAGACTGTTTGTCAGGTTACATCTCACCCAGAGCAATGTATTTGGCTTTTATCCTTGTGACAAATGATTTCTCAACTTCTGTACTGATGGCAACCAGCCAAGAGACTAAAGTGACTGTAATATGCCCCCCCTCCCACTGCTGTCTCACCCAGCAGTGCCTTTAGCTAGAAAGCTCACTCTCTCCTCCATACATGTGTGCACATGGATGTGGGCTGGCCACACAAATCCCACAGCCCATCTCAGGGGACAGACCAGCAGCTCCCACAAGAACCATCCAATTGTGCTGTTAAATAAAAAAAAATACATAGGGAGGATAAGATCAAAGCATTTTCCTTTTCTCTCTCATTAACCTGTGCTGGTATTTCATCAGTTTTGTACTTTTTTCCCTAGATGCTGCAGATAACTGAAGGACAATTTGCCAGAGGAGACTTTTTCTCTCGATTTTCATGCACAAAACCCGTGCCTGCAGCTTGGTCACTGCTGCTTTTGTAGTCCATAGGAGTTGCACCTTGTTCAGGAGAGCATGTTAAAGCCCCCTTTAGATGGAGATTCTTACTCTTAAAAATGTGTGTTTCACCTTTTAAGTGGTTCTTGTCCTCTTTCTGGGAACCCCTCCTTGAATCATGAGTACACAATTGGGCCATTCCAGCAGAGGCAAACTAATGCCAGCTTCAGTAATAGCCGGCTCTATGCACGCCTACCCTGTTTTCCAAAGATGGCACTGGGTAGTTTTGGTGGTCTGCTGGAAGTTTATTATACTTTCATTATCCAGCCTGCCCTACAGCTATTTTCCACTTTTTTTCCCTACACTTTTTTCTTTTCCTTGTTGACTCATACTGGGTTTTCATCTACAACACCCTCTGCAGTATGACCCAGTAAATATTGTTAGGCAGCAGACTGCTTTCTGTCCAAGATCTGTCACTGCAATGTCACTTGATGGAGTTTGGTCAGCTCCTCACCTCTAATTCATACCATAATGGCCTTATTTTATGGACAAATCTAGATCCTTTCCTCCTTTAATAGACAAATGCTTGTTGACTTGTGGCATTTGCCTGCCACTTGAACAATGCAATCATCAAATGAGAGGAAATGACATCCATTTCATGAGGATGCTATGCTGACAAAGCAATGTAAAAAGGTTTTTCTGTATATCAGAGGTGGAGTTGTGTCTGCTCTATAATCAGTTATATGGGCACCTTTCAGCAGAACTGACAATCTGGTGTAGTGAGCAAAAAGTCCTATCTGCCTATGGAGCTGTGGTTCTCTACAAAGTGTCTACCAGCACAGTATTGAGGCAGTCCTAGGATTTGCTATGGAAAACAGACATCAAGAGATCTAGTTATGGGAAATGGACATTGCATAAAAACTTGCAGATCTGAATTTCCACTTGAAGGTTATATCCTGCTGCTAATTTTTCCTTTTCTTCTGCAAAGCCTGTTGCTTTTGCTTGGGCTCTCATTTTTACTCTGTCTCCTCAGTTAAAACATAAAATTTAGAGTGATTACTTTGGGGTTTTTTACCCTTTTCAGAGCTAAAACGGTATTATGTGACTTTTAGGTAGCACACAGCAAGTATTGCCAGATATATTTATGAACTCTCTATACACATGCATTTTTGGAAGCAGTGACAAATATATCTAGCACCAGTTATGGCACTGAGCTGAAATATTTAAGTGCAGCTTTTGCTTGTTGACATGTCTCTAAGATAGGAAAAATATTGTAGTGTTGAAGCAGAAAATGCTGTTATTATTTATTTTTAAAGAGCAAGATATGTTTGCAAGAATTACAGTTTGCTACTATGAGTTTTAAAATAAGATACTATTTTTAAATACTTGGTGATCAACATCTCACTGAAATGATAGAGAAATAAATAACATTTTGTTGTTTATTGTGGGAGACAATTGTATAGAAAGTGCTTTTTCTTTCCTCTCCTTTACCTCCATTTTGCCTGTTCTGTACATCAGATATATGGAAAAACCCCCAAACCTAGGAGAATTTATAAAGTTTTCCTATTACAAACAGAAGACCTGTTTTCCATATCTGCACATCTTTATCTAATCCCAGTAAGGCAAAGTCTGGTATATTCCTTCTAGCAGTGCCAAACTTATGGCAATATCTTGCTGACAGACAGTTTCCACAATGTGCTGCTGATCCAAATTTATTGCAGCTAAAATTAGGCTTTTATCTCTGGAAGTCTCTAAAGCAATCTTAAGGAGAGTGGCTTTACTAAGCTAAAATAGTCCTTTTAGAATGTTATTTTTTCTCTTACATTTCTACTTACATTGTAAGGTTAAATGAGATTCTCAGTTAATCTTATGACTCCAGGAGCTAGAATACAAGGAGGCTCCTCAGTATTGGAAGGCATGGGATACCACTGTAAAAGCTGTTGGTGTTGAGACAGTTTAAAAACTGGCAATGGGAAGAGAAATGGGTTGGCAGAGGAAAACCCCATCAAGTAGTTTCTTTTCTTTCCTGTCCAGATTTTGATTAACCCTTAACAACCAGGATGCCATTATTTCTGCATGAGAGAACATCCTTGGACTTAGGGAACACTGAATTAACATTGTTTTGATGTCATGATTCTTCTCTGTTAACTTTTAATTTCTGTTTCTAAAAGGTTACACAATCAAAAGGGTTTGATGCTTGAACTGGTCTACTTAAAAAACTGCTCAGAATGAGATGAAAAACAACATTTCTATGCAGAAGTGTTCTCATGTCTCTGTGTGAAGAAATAAGTGAGTGTGTATGTGAATGCACACACTATAGTTCACATATTTAAGCCTGCCAGTATTCAAATCTCCAATGAGATATTGGAACAGTTTGCTGAAGTAGAAGACTACCTGGCAGCTTTTTTGGAAGTTAAGAAAGTGAATTCTCTACTAAATGCTTGCTTTTGTAGGTTTTCCCTGTGTATGCAATAATCTCTGATTTTGCCAGATATTTTGGCTGCCAAAGAGCTCATGGGACTGATGGATTGGCATGTGCCTAAATCCCATGTTGTTCATCTCTGAAGAGCTCATCCTCAGACTGGAACTGGGAACATTACAGGAGGCCTTGCAGAGGTACAGAAGAAAAGTGGCAGTAAAAGCACCAAGTGTGCCTGTGTGCTTGGGGCTTACCAAGTGGTGAAGAGAAGCAACTCATAGACAGTGAAAACTGAAAAGGAGCTATCCTCAGCTTGCCAAAAGGAAAAGAAACAGGAAAATGAAAAGAATTTATTTCAGTTTAGGTGGGACCCATTGAATGAGGAGAAAAATACATTTAGATTGGTGGTACATATTTGACCTTTTGTCATCAAGATAAGATTGGTTTTTAAAAATGTATGTGTTATATGTGGCCTGCTGAGCAGTGGAATGGTTATCACTGTGGTTGTTTGATGCAACAGAAAGTTTTCCCTCTCTGCTCTTTCGACTTCTCTGAGATTATCTTAGGGATAGCACTTTGCATCCGCTCTGGGCAGGACTGCAATGTTAAGTACAAATGGACAATAAATGTGTGGATAAAATCTGCAGATATGTGGCAGAGAGTTCACAGTAATTCCATTGGTAGCAGTTCTTCACCTTATCTCTGAGAGGGTCAGGCACAACGTCCCGTGGCGTTATACTGAAAAAATGCCACTGTCTTGGGGAAGTTTCTTTCAGAGGTAACACATGGTCGAAATATCCACCAGTCAGGGGAGCTGCTGGAGATGGGAACAGTGGAGCAACTGGTGTTTGAAAAGGCCTCCCTGGCAGCTGATGAAGGCAAGTTCTGCCCTCAGGAGCTGCTTGAGGGATGTGGGAGGCTGGGATGATTACATGGTTCCAGTGCATGCTGTGACAGATAGTTGCAGAGATAGGTTTTGGTGTGAAGGGACCTGACTTATGCTGCTTACACCTCTGTTAAACACCGCAGCTCTGTTTTAACCACAGGAATTAGTCAGCAGAAACCACGTGCTTTCTTGGAGCATAATTATCTTAATATTTCAAATTAGCATCAGGAGAGAAAGACCAGAAGGCTCTGCATTTATCTTCTTTTTTTCTTTGCTTTAAAAAAAATCATAAATAATTAGAAAGAGTGAGTTATTAAATCCTGTGTGAAGCCCTGACTCCATGGAAGATGGCAGTAGCTTTGCCACTGACATCACTGAGATAGGATCTCCTCGCTAATATCTGGTCATTATTTTATAGTTCTACTTTGCTATAACTTGTAGAAATGAATCTAATGGCTATTAGGTTAAATTTACAATTTTTCCAATTGCAGAAGTGTTTTATGACACTTAGCTATCATGGTCTGCTTATCACTATATTTTCTGAGAGTAATTATGCCTTGAGGAGTTAATTGGAAGTTTATTCCCATATATTCACACACACACATAGATGCAGCTAAGCTGGTTTTCTGTACAATCATAACATTTGCTGAGCAGTGAAGAACTAAAAAGTCATTCTTTTAAATAGCAGGTAATTTCATAAAGAAAAAAGCTTCAAATTTTTAATTGCTATTTAATTGGCTTTGTCTGATTAGTACTGAAGAGTAAAGGATTGTGTGAAAATCAGGAGCTATTTTGGATCTTTGTGTGATCTTACTGATCACACAGTAATTAAAACATGCGATTTCCATGAAATCATTCTATAAGGTCTTGAAGAAGTTACATGCTTTATTTTCTACTGTTGCTGATATTTTAATTTTAGTAAGCCTTCTTGTCTTTTAGGACAAATACTACAAAAGAAGCATGAAGATCTGGTATTTAATTTCTGTGTAATTTGCTAAATTTACAGGGAGACAGAAAACTCAACTCAGGACAAAATATGTAGAAGATGCTTATGATAAAATTACTTGTATCCCTCTCCTCTCCCTGCCCCCCAACCCCTCCTAGCTAGAGACAATGCTAAGAATAAATTTCATTATAAGATTTCTTGCTGGATAATATGAATCACATCTGCCATATATCTCATGTAAGAAACTCCAGGTGACTCTTCTGAAATGAATCAACCGGTATGCCATGTTCACAGCTCTCCTGATTTAGGTATTGCAGTCCATGGAGGATTAAACTATGATCAAATGTATACATTTCTGTAACCAGCCATTTCAAATTCTCTGAATTGGTGCATTCTACATAAATAAAAGGACCTGATTTTGTGCTTTGAAATCAGTCCTTTGCCTTCTGTTTGCTGCACAATGCCATCTGACTTCTTAAAAATTGACTGATCCTTTTTCTTCATCTGCACCTGCTCTGCTTCAGAAATATCACTTAGGGAAATCTTGGGCTAGTTCTGTCTGCTATGACGTTAGCTTTGCCTTCAAGAGCAAGGAAGATGTGAGGTGAAAAAAAAAAGAATGTGTAATCCAAAACAAGGAGAGGGAAGTGATTCATTTGAACAATCAGCACATTTCAATTTCATTTGACAAAAGAATGAAAAGGCTTCTAGACCAGTGTGTTGGCAAATTTCTTGCAAATAGACACATTAGCTGCTATCATCAGCCTACACAAGCTGTACACTTGCACTACCAAACCACTTAAGTAGGTGCTTTACTTTATGTTTTTTTATTGTTTTACCTTCTTTGTTGAGACAATTCAGATGTATAAGTTTGAAGATCCACGTAATTGCTTTGGATGGGAGCGCTATAAAGCAAATTTATTTTCTGTGATATAAGAAAATTCAGCCTACATCATCCCCAGAATTCTTTATCTGGAGTGAGATTTGAAAACTGCTACACCAAGGAAGTGTACTGGTTACAAATTCATGGAGAATAATGGACAGAGAGGCACATAGGTAGAGGAAAAGGCACCATTAGGTGAAAATTAAGATCTGACAATGTCAGGCTTTCACCACATCTCCGTCAAGACTTCCTGAATCACCTCCCCTTCTGACTTTGAAAGATGGGCAACACATGTCAAATTCCCAGGTGTGTCACGTGAAGAAATTTCTTTAACTGAAGGGAATTTATTATTTGAAGTTTAAAATAAATTTGCCCCTTACTTTCCCACTGTTAAATATTGTTGCAATGTATTAGCTTTAAAGGTAAAACTTTTTGTCAGGATTTTTCTAGAAATCATCTCACTGTTATAAGGGGTTTGGTCTATCTCTGTGTTTAGTATCTGTTTTCTTGAATTGCTCAGGTAAACGGGGAAGGTGCTGTGTGCAGAGGTGAGGCCTCAGATTCTCACAGTTTCACCTGGGAGGGAGAATGTGACTGGATTTTCACTGAAATTGGTATTTTCAAAGTGTTTACACTTGTTCAGCCATGCCTATCATGCCAAGACTGAAATGTATAACTGTCTCCCAGGAGATTTCAGGACTAAGGACTTCGCACTCCAGACCTTTCCTTGAAAGGCAGATCTCAGGAGGTTATTCCTTGAATAGGGAATGGGGAAGCCAAAACAACAGGCAGAACTGCCTTGGTGCCATGTAGGAGTGGTGAAGAACTGCTTTCCCAAAGGATCTTGTAGGAATAAGAGAGAGAGAGAGAAGGTAGACCAGGATGATAGGAGCATGGCTTTGTACAAGGAGAGTTTAAATAGACTAGAGCTCTTTTGCTTGAGAAAGAGATGATTCAAGAGGTTTATAGATATTGAGTGAAATAAAGAAGCTAAACAGAAAATTATTATTCTCTCTTTTTATACACAAGCTGGGAGGAAACAGACAGAAGGTCAAGGAATAAGTTCAAAGTAAGCAAGAAATAAATTAATTGTAGAATTACCTAGCAGAGCAAAAGAGTGGAATGCACGGAAAATGTAGCTATGCAAAAGGTCCTTGGCTTCAAGGATTAGATAAGATCATGAAAGGACAATTTGTCATGGGAACTACATTCGAGAATACCTCCTCTGCCCCAACCTATCTCTGAGCCTGTGATCTCTGAGAGGTATGAGGACATGAACTCTGTGTAAGTTCCCCTGGCCTCAGAAAGAAATGGCTGCAGGAAAAGGAAAACAAGGAGAAACCAGTGTGATTGAGAGATGAGAAAATGGAAGATCACAGGCTCAAAAGTTTGCAACTGGGAAACTAGAAAGAGGCTTGACAGTTCCCACTGTTCCCTGAACATATCTGAGGTAGAAATGGATGTTACTGTCTCTGCAGGCCCAGTAAGAAAAGGGAACAGAAACTGCTTCTTCCCAAACTTCTGCTGATGGTGTGAAAGGCCAGCTTGGCTGAGGCCAGGAGGAAGTGATGGGATGGTCTTGGGGACTTGTTTGGTCTCTGAGAGAGAGAAGGGTAAGAGCTTTGGGAAGCTGTTGGAAGCAGGGTCCTGGGCCTGAGAGTGCCTCAGGCTGATCCAGTACAGCTATTTTTAATCTCTGCACCTGCAGTGGCACTGCTCTAGCTGTGATGCTTTTGATATGGTGATGAGGTACCTTCAGGAAAGCAGACAAGCAGGCATGGAAGTTTTCAGAAAAGACAAAGAATCAAGATAATTTAGGAGTATAGCTGAAAGCTGACACTATCCCTTTAAACAGAGTTTTACATTCTCTAAATAATACATTCATAAATAAAATCCATCATTTCACTAGATGATGTAATGTAGGGTTAGTCTTGTATTAAAATGACATATTTGCTCTTCTATAATTTATGGGATTTTTTTTCTTGTTTCACAGCATCATTTACCTCTGTTTTCTCAGAGTTAATTATCAAGATCCTTATCCTTCTGATAAAAAAAATCTTTTTTGTTACCACACATGTGGTAGCATGTGTTCCTGTTGCAGTACTGAGGAAGGACCATTCACTCAGAACTTCTCCATCCTCCCATCATCAGGGATCAGGCCAGAGACACACAGAAAGATGGAGCTGTACTACCATGCATGTTAAAATTATTTTACTTGATAAGTGTGAAATTACATCTAATTACAAAGTTAATGTAAGTGAATGTAATCAGATACTTACAATGGGTAATGACATGATATTTACAACTTATAATGATCTTGTTATTATACTGTATATAATGATATTATCAAAATTTCTTCTGAAGTTTTCTCCTTTTTAATTGGCCTTTTCATATAAAAGAAATTATTTTAAATGCTTTATAATATTCTGTGTGAATCCTTTAAAGTCAAACATATAGGTTTAAAGCTTTATTAAAGCCTTGGTAATATCATGGCTATTTACTCTTTTAGGTTTTTTAATGAAAATAGAAAAATGCAACATCTCTTTTTAAGGTGTGGTACAAGAAAGCCTTTGAAAAAGTCTGATTTCCATTCTTTTTATTGTATACCACTTGAAGAAGTGAGCAGAATTGTTAATAGGAGGCAGCATGTGGGCAGAACCTTACCTTAGGTAGCAAATGACCTTGGAGCTATTCTCTTGGGTAAGTCATTTTACTTTTTTATGCCTTGGTTTCCCTTTCTGTAAATGGGCAATGATATTTCGTCTTTAAAGTACGTCATAAAACACAAATGAAAACCGACAAATATCGCATGGAAAGAAAATTACGAATTCACAGAAGGAATGGAGACAGATTTTAATTGGAATGAAGGCGCTCCACTTTAGTAAACACCAGCCTTGCCTAATTTATGAATATTGGTGCATGTCCCCTACCCCCTTCACACAAAGCTCAGATAATTGGTCTTTGTTCAGGGAACTGCCTATGGGTTGGAATAACAGCAGGAGCTCCCTTTGTGAGTGCTTTGGGCCCAGCTCCAAAGGTCCTCTCAATACTGGTGTATTCAAGGCTGCTGCAAACACGAGGCCTGATTCATGTCACCCACGTTACACCACTTCTATGCCAGCATAATTCCATTTAAAGTGATGGACTTGCTCATGCAGCATAATACTGAAGTAATTCACCTGATTTTAGTGAAATTACTCTGGCATAGAACTGGAGTCAAACAAGGACTGATTGGAGGCTGTAGGGCTTGAATTTTAATTGTTTTCTGAAGTCTCCCGGGTATAAAATGCTGTATTCTGACCTGTGAGCATTTGACACCTTCTCTGCACGAAAGCAAACGACCCCAGTGAGAAGGCCAGTGCTTTAATCCTTCTCACCACAGGCTCATGGTGCCCTTTTTTATGTTAGGATCAAAAGGGCCAAAAAGTGGTTGCTAAGCTTGCTGACAGCACAAGAGAGTCGTCCAACAGGCCAAGTCTCCTTATTTTTACTGTGGCCAGTGAGCCTGGGGCAGTTGGATAGAGCCTTTCTGATCTAGCCTCAACTATATTCTGTCAAAGACCCCACTGCAGCTCCAGAACAGGCAGCATCAGTAAACAGCTGTCCTTTGAATCCAGAAGTGGAGTTCTAAGTCCAAGGGAAGTATGGCTGCCCCTCAGTGCCTTTCCATTGATAATTACACAAAGAAGTCATGCAAAAGCCCAGGTTTTTCATCATGTTACATCTTTACTGTAGTGTAATAATGAAGCCTGCCATGTAATATAGCCTATACTGGAGATGCAAGTGGCTCAGGTAGTTAAAAGGGAAGCAAGATAGAGATAGAGGCTAGAGAAAGCAGAGCTGCTTAACTCAACCAGTGCTGGATATCCAAAGCAGAGGTGCCTACTCACGAACAGATGAAGAGATACCTCCGACCAGGTACGGCTGACTAACAATAATTCACATAAGACTGACATTGCCATACAAAACACGAGTGGGTGCAGCATTAAAAGGGAGGAGGGGAAGGAGGTCTTGGTATGGTCATCTCCATTCTGGGGTTGTGGTCTGAGTGATCATTAGGTTGCCTCATTCATTAGACGTTTTTCAGCAAAGGAGAAAACATGCTTATGAGAATGGAAAGGCTTCAACCACTGGAAATTACAGATTTAAATCCCTGTAGAAGCTAAGAAACAGGGATCATTTCTGCATACAGAAGAAGATATGAAAGATGAAACAGAACAAGAATGTAAAGTTGTTTTATCGTCACAGGAGGACAGAAGATGAAAAGTAAGACAGACATGCTCAGCAGGAATAGTTTTGAAACACTAGGTCTGCTTGTTTGCTTGCTTTTGGGTCTTTTTTAACAATAAATTGAGAGCGGTGGAAGAAAAAGATATTAAATTAGATTATGAGGACAGAACACTTTGCAAGAAGGCTGAAATTTTCAGATTTTCTCTTATGTCAAACACCAGTATGAATCCAGGTAAATTGTGGAGTCAGCTGCAACACACTCCCAGAAATGCTGCACCAGAAAAATGTTCTCATGATCTCAGATCTCATGTTGCTGATGTACAAGGAAACAGTATTAATTCTAATGAACAGCAGAAGAGTGCTTGTATGAAACCCAGGGAACACAAGATCTCCTGTAATTCATAATTTCCCCACCAGTTATAAAAGGTAGTTTCTATAGTTTGGCACACACAGCAGGATATTAAAGCAGCGGGCTCCATCAAATTGATGGTACATTTGATCATGATATACCTTCTTCTAAGGAAGGCAGGAGAACTGGCAATGCTGTCCTTGCTCAGCAGCCCAAGATAAGAAATGCCTGAATAAAGAATATGCCCAGAAGACTGAACATGTTTGATATAGACTGTCCATGTGTATCCTCTGAGACTACTGACGTGAAGATGTAGTCACTGAAAATAAGACACCGCCTTCTTTGATGATTGATGATATTATTTCATGGTTTATCCATTGTGCAAGGGTCCACTGCTATAATGTTCAAAATTATTTCCATAATAGGAGGCTATAGTGTCTTCTTCACATCTTAGAGTGGAGGGTGTCCACTTGTGCAAGGAGAGGAGGTCATTAAGAAACATGCAAAAGAAAGGATGAAAAAGAATAAAGTAATTCACAGGAATGACAATTCTGTATTTTCTGTGCATCTGTGGAAGCCTGAGCATCCTTAAGACATTTAAGACATCGAGGTGCTCAGTTGGACCAGAAATGAAAAGAAAAAAGAGAAAGGTTGAAACAAACCTAAAGTAATGTCCTACACTTCCTAAAGGTCTACTATCCTAGATTATGAATCGTATTAAAAAGGAGCTGAAGTCAGCACTATTTCAACATCAGAAGTTCACAACACTTGTAAGAATCTGACAGGTCTGCAAAGGGATAAAAATGGAATAAATCCACCTGGATAGCCAGTTCAGTCCAGGTTCTCAAAGGGTCCCACTGGTTCATTTGTGAACACAAAATGAACATCCAATTTGACCAGGAGGGAAGTCACAAGCCTGAAGGTGTGAACTTGTACCAGCAGGTTAGCCACCGTGCCTCTCTGCATTTATCAGCTGCTTATGGAGTGTTCTGAACATCAAAAATACCAATTCAAACAGTTAGAAAGCTAAACACTGGCACTGGCATCAAATCAAGGAGTAATGAGAACTGAGGGGATGTTGTCCTAAGGCAGTTACAGAAGTAAGAGCAGTGGACATGGTAAAGACTGCTTGGGGGTGGCTTAAGAGAAGACCACGCAGATAGTCTTTGAGGAATAGCTTCAACTGTCATCACAGCTTTCAGGAAAGTCTTTCAAGAAAAACTTGTAAATAATGGAAAAGGAGACAAAATTCAGGGGGAGACAGTGCCTAGCATAATAGATTTTTCTACCCAAGAGAATGTGTTGGCTCTCACCCATGCAGAAGTATGAGGCTGAAGAGAAATTATGGGCAGAATTCTTCAGGATAGAGAGAGCAATAGCGTGTTCAGTATTTTCTTTGATGGACAATCACAAGAAGTGGGAGTGAGTTACCATATGTTTTGACAGAAAACCAATGTGAGGGAGAAAGCTTAGTAGGTTACAGCATAAATCAGATGAATTTCTAGGGACAGGATGAAGTCTAACTGGAACACTGGAAAACCATGTGCACAATGCATATAAATCTCCAGATTTTCTTAGCTATATAACAAGGAGCCAGACCTGTTAGAAGCAGAGGTAATATCTATTAAGTTACAAGGGAGCTTTGTATAGAAGGGAGTGTACATGGAAAACCTGTAAGTCACCTTTATGATGCAACCAAGAAAAAAAAGACAAATATTATTCTACCTAAAAGGTTACAGGTTTTGAGTAGAGATGGAAATGATGAATGTAATTGAACAAGTTACTTCTGTAATAAAGAACCTATGTTAAATGACCTGAGTTCAAGTCTTAGCAGATACACAGGTTTTCTACAGTAATCAGGAAAGGACAGCCTACTTTGCAAGAGGAAAAAAAAGAGCTTTTTTCCTTTAGCCAAAGAAAACAAAGGTCGAGAGAGGGAATTATTGTACTCTACAGATATGTCAAGAGAATAAGCTTCAGAGAAGAGGGAAAGTGTTTAACTAAAGAACAATATTGACATAAGAATAAAAGGCAGTAAACTAGCTAGGAATATGCTTAAGCTAGAAATTAGAAAACACTTGGAAACATCAGACCCATAGGACTTGGGAACAATCTTCCAAAAGGCTGTCTGGGCAAAAAATCCCAGCCACTTTGCAGATAAAGACAGTGATCTGCTCATGCAATAAGATCTGCAATGCAATCGACTGTGAGAAGAGGGAATTTCATTTGATGGTTCTGAAGGCATCTGTGAATCCAGTGCTAGAACATATCTGTGTTAGTATTTAATTCTATGCCTCAGCTTTATAATTTGATAATACACAGTGTTTTAATTCTATTTGTATAAAGAATACACAAGATTTTGTGCAAATACTCTAGTAGTTACGATATAAACTTGTTTGTAAGAGGTTTTCTTAAAACTAGTGTCTGTGGCTCACAAATTCTGACTACAGTTTCCAGAACCCCTGAAAATCTAATATAATGACTTGTTCACACCTACAGTACTCTCTTAAAAATAATGGGTTTAGCACTAAAATCACTACAACAAGAATAAAGATTGACAGGCTGATGTCACTCAGCATTTGATGTCTTCAGTATCATATTATTCAGGACACAAAGCTTGCAGGTGGGAGATACAAAAATACCAAATCCAACCTAAAGGGAGCCACCTTCACATTCAGTTTTAGTTTATTCTCAGTAAATAAAGCTTGATTCTAATCCTTCATAACAGTCATGTGAAAGTAGAGGCTACTTGATATTGTCCAGAAAAGACAGGCTTGGCCATTTACTGCAAATCTATGCTGTTCTGACTGCATTATTTATAAAAATATTAATTATAAATGAGAAGCCTGCTGAGTATGGACAGAAAGCAGTGAGAAATAGAGAGACATCCAAAGGAGGAATGTGATCAGTTTGAGAGCAGACCTTGCTGCAAAGTGTGGCTTGGTGCTGAAAGGTGAATCCCAGCGGTTGCTCTCGGTTCAGACCTGCAAGCTTTGCTCTGTCATGGAAGAGAAAGAAGCTTATCGGTTTCCTGTTGCTCCCAGGTAGGTTTCCTCCTGTCAGGGGGGTTATGCATCAAGCCTCCTCTACATTTTCCTCTGACAGCTCACCATATTGTTTATTAGCAGCAAGATTTTTTCCCTCCACAGTTCTAGTTTCAACAGGTGCCAGGATTCGAACAGGTCAAAGTATAAAGATGCATTCTTTCATAAATTGTCGCTATCACAGCCATAACTATCAAAGTGTTGCCATTCCACTTCCTAGGTCAATTCATGGCATAAATACCCTGTCAAAGGCACAATGATTTATTCATTCCCCTCAAAGATAAGTATCATATGGTGGGGCTCATTATATGATTGATTTCAGCTTATTTGAATGATTGCTTTGCTGATGGTGGACGCAAAGGGAGGCATCAGAGTTCTGGGAACTAGACACATAACACCAGTGTGTTTTTCATGGGAGCACTTTCAGTTACACTTTAAATCTCAGGCTTCATCTGGGTAATTCACATCAGCTTCAGTAAGATTGCCAGAGCCCCTTAAAAAAAAAATTAAAATTCTAAGCCAGTTTTGCTTAAAAGCGACATGAGATTTTTAGGGATCCTTGGAAATTTGTGCCTGTCACTCCTGATCTCTCTGATGGCAGTCTCATTAAGTGCCTGCCTCAGTGAGATAGCAAACTCCAGGGAGCAGAGCGGTCTAGGAGGAATGGAACTTTTGTGATTTCTCTGGCTGTTGTCAGATCCAGGTTTTTGCTGATGGGAGATGGAAAAACAAGTGGATGACTTTGGCTCTGCTGAACAATCACAGTGCCCCTCTGTGGTTCCACACACCAGCAGTTATTTCAGTGCAGGTAGAGCCTTGTAAAGATATAAGTAGAGTTAAACTTTGTATTGAAGTGTGAAGATTAATTGTTTGGAGACAAGTGGAAACTTTGTCATATAAAATACACAGTGTCTTGAAAGGTACCTATATGGCACATGCAGCTCTAGTGCATCAATGCCAGGATTTGGTCCACACAGTAAAAACACTTGGAGTTTTGAAGAATATATTTTAATGATTTGTTCTATAGTGGAAGGCTAAGAACAGAGATATTTTGATGAACCTATAAACTGAAAATTTAAATGAAGTACAGTGTCCTACATACCACTTCAGCACTCCACAACATTGAGCCATTCAGACAGAAGATTCTTCTTGGAGGTTGAGGGTACACTACCTTCCCATTTGAATTCAGAGCAGTAGTGTGTTACTGAAGTAAATCTCCCAGTTGCCTCCACTTGCACTTTGTTTCGCATCAAGAAGCAGTCTCAGAGTAAATGAACTGGTTTCCTTTCAAATGAAACTAAACTGAAAGATCTGCTCCAGATGAGCACCTAGAGGTCTCTAACCACAAATAGTCAGAGGACAGACAGCCTGAAGTGACCTCTCCCAAAAATCCCACTCTGAAAAGGGCACCTAGAGAACATCAGGTCCTCAAGAATAATTACTCCACTGAGGCCCACTCCTGCTCAACCACACTGCTTGCTGAAAGGGCACAATCTGTATCAGTCTGGTCCTGTGGACAGCACGGTCCAAAAGACTGCTGTGACAAAAAGGGGCCACAGTCCAACACTTTGTGAACACTGAATGCAGCATTTTCTTAGCCTTTGACACAAAAGCCACTACAGCCTGTCTAAACTAATTGAGTTTTGGGGTAAGTGGATTTACTGACCCATTCTGGTACTGAAGCAAAGTTTAAATGCAATTATTGATAACAGTTCTGCCCCCATTATTTCTCCTTTTATGTCCAATCCTTGAAAAAACTGGTGGTTTTTTAAAAGCTGCTTCCCATTTTTAAGAATCAGGAAAATGCAGCAGAACTGAACTTCAGTCAAAAAAAAAATTGTGTTTAAATCATTACCTGTGCACAGAAAATGTAAACTGTAAAGAATTAATAGATAATGAAGGACTTCCTTTAAATTTTCTTTTCTGTTTTGGGTTCTGGACCTGCTTCTTTGAGTTTTCAGGATCACAAAACTGAATAGTAAATTTTTACAGTTTAAAAATGCACAAACAGTTCATTTCAGGCCCAGCATCTTCCCAGGTTCTCTCCCCACCTTTAAAAGCATCGTTCTGTTTGTAGTTACAGCAACATTTCAGTAGATTCCCTGGAAATAACTGGGTTCAGTGATAGTGAAACATTTTGCAGAAACACATTTTCTCAAGTTTAAAGGGATACCTGCATAAAAATCGTTACTTGCAGCTGGGTCTGACATGAAGGGACTATGCTGCTGATGCATGCAGCAGGTGATAGGATGCTGTTTACACACTGTTGTCTGGATCTTCTGATGACATTGGTTTATTTTCACCTCTCTTCCCCCAGAGTGATGGTGAAATACAGCTTTAACTCATGGATAGACATATGCAGGATTGTTGTGTTTTACGTCATGGACCATACAGAAATATTGATGTGGTTTTATCTGTTCGATCTTGAACCAGTTATTATAGCTCCAGAGAACCCTGATATTAAGCTGCTCTTTGAGTTTTATCCAGGCATAATGTGCTTTCAATTGAAAGGCTGGCACTGTGAAGAAGATGCAGAGGGTGTAATCACAGCCATTACAGAGAGCCATCAGTGGAGCCAAACCTACACTTTCCACAGTCAGCAGTAGGCAGCTAGATGAAAAGGAACTATTAGAAACCAAACCCAGTGCCCGATGTGTAATAAATGGCCACAAGAAAGCCTATTAGAGAACTGTTTCCACAAAAAGGCAAAATGCTGTTATACAGAAAAGAAAAGATTTGGTGCTGGTTTAAAAAGGTTAACTTTTCAGGATAAACTGAAAACATTGATATTGGAAAGCTGCCACTTTTACCATCACCACTTGTATCTTCAAATTCTGCCCTCCAGCCTTTGTAAAGGGGCAGAGTTTATCAAAAGGATGTCTTCATAATTCTTCCTTCTCCCTGCTTGCATAATTTTTAATTTTCTTTTTATTTTGGAGGTGGGTTACCTTTAGGGTCATTTTTAGGTCATTTGTATTCAATGATTAAAGGCAGTCAGAGCACTCTGGGTCTTTCTCTGTCCTCCCTGCCGACAATGCTTTGGGAAAGTGCAGCTCCTCCCACCTTCTCAGCATGGGGAAACATCAGTGACTTCCTGGGCTGAGTCTCCACAGGGAAGACAGGAGGTCAAGAACAGTGTTAATAATCACCTGTGAAAAGAGGAGCAATAGCCAGTGGACCAAGAATCGTTTAAATTCAGTGTTTCTGAGAAGTTTGTATTCATTCACATCCTTTACATGAGAGCCATTCCTTCCCAACAAGTTGTGGAATCACAGGCTGGGAAATGCCTTGCCAGGTATTTAGCCCAAGATCTGTGTCAGGTGCAGACTTTTTTGCTAAACATGCTATTTGATGTGTTCTCTAAGTCTTTTTTCTTTGATGCTGAGGTCTCTGCAAGCTCTGTAGGGGACAGTAATTATTATAGTCCTCCATGTGTAAAGAATTTCTGGCAGTTTTAAACAGTTAGTGGATGCAAACAAAACATATTCATAGTTGAGAAATCCTTGGAGAGGTGAACTTTCCCACTGGCTGGATCCTAAGGATCTGGTTCATTATGGAGGTTTAGAGTGGGATAAAGAGAAGAAAAGGGATGAGATGAAAGATGAAAAACTCTGCTTTTGAAATTCTTAGAGCAGCACTAATAAGACAGGCACTGCACTGCCAAAATTCCTTTTTGCTAACATAACTTGTCACCCTCAGCCCATACATGACACCATATGAGGCTTGACTTTTTCTCCCCTTTTTAAAAATCAGTCACAGGTATTTTTATTTTTCTTTTTCTTTTTTATTTTTTTTCAGTATGACTCAGCAGCGAGTGTGCAGATGTGCAAAATGTATTTCAGGAGCTAACCTGAGTAACCTGCAATGTGATTAAAGCTAGGGTTCTCCAGTGGCCTCTGCTGCGTGACCTGTTCTCATGAAAATTCGCTGTTTTTTGGATGAACCCCTCCCTTAGGCTTTTTGAAAAATCCCAGCAGAACTACAACTGACCACCAGAAAAGAGCCCTCTTTGGATGCTAATGAAATTAATCTAATCTTCATTAAAGAACCGAAAAAAAATGTGGCTTAGGGTTGATATTGCCCAAAGTATTGTAAACAGAGCACATAGTTATTAAGAGGATTATGGTAAGCTCTTGAGAGAGGAGCAAAAGCAGGAGTAGGAACTGGAGTCCTGGAATGAAATAATGGCTGACTTATTTATAGAGATTTATGCACAGAGAAATAATAGATTTTACAAATAACACCCCAGATATCCAAAGGTGCTCACTCCAAAGGTGTTTAACTCAATTTTTGCAATGAGTTCATTTCAGTAAGCTGAAGGACCCTTGAAGTTCTTCAAAACATTTCATAATGAAACTCAGGTAGGTGATTTTAATGTACAGTGGCACTCCCAATATAGGCAGAAATATTACTTGACAGTTCTGTAACATTTACTACAAAATTAAATGAAATTGTTGCTAATCCAGCCCCTTAAAAATTGAACTTCACTTGCTTTTTCAGGCTAACAGCTTCAGAAAATTTTCATTTTCAGAAGTTTCAGTTTATTTATGCATTTTCAAAAGCAGTCTATCACCTCTCATATATAAGCCCTATTGGCTCCTTAAATATGTCCATTTTCTCTCATCTGCAGCCGATGTTTTGGTCGGGCAGGCAATCTTAGGGCTCATGTTGGACCCCAAAACCTTACAGTCCCTAAAAAGGAGGTGGTGCTTCTCAGTTTTTGTACAACAGCTGGGTGGTTTGAAGGTTGACCTATGATGTGGGACACCATCCAGTTCCCCTTTCTACCCCAATCCATTTTACCTCAGTCAGGTATGGCTGCTTTGCTTCCCTCCCTCTCCCACCCAGTTTGCTGAGGGTGCTTTTCTGTGGAATGCCTTCTTGGCAGAACATAAGGAATGGACTGAGCATGGCTTGCTGAGCCCATGGGTGCAGCTTGCTCTTGAACAGACCAAATCCCAAGGTCCCAAGGTTTGTTTCTGCCTCTTATCCAATGCTGGGTGTAAAATAGAAGACTGTGTAAGAACATGCAAGATCAGGGACTGGCAATCAAGTTTTCTGTCTCCTGTAATACTCCTACACTCCTTCTCAGTTAATCTTTTAATATTACTTGTACCAAGGAGCTGCTTCAACTGGGAAACTAGAGAGAATTCCTGCACTCCCACATTCACTTCAGAGATACTTGTATTCCCAGAGTATGTCCTTTTGCAGATTGGCTTTTGCCACATTTTGAGGTGCATCCTCTAACCACCACTGTTTTTCACCTTGTAATTTCAATGAAAGCATCTTTTGGCTCCACATTTTAAAGAATGAGAGTGATTCTTCCTCTCTTTTTCAGACCTGTTTTTGAGGGGGAAAATAGGACAAGTACTAAGTGAGCTGGTAAGGGCAGCAGTTTCTGATTGTGGCACCTTTAAAGTTGTACCTGCTTATTCTAACTGTGAGGGTGAAGAACATGGGAATAGAGCAGAAGCTTTCTAAATGTTGTGGCAGGCAAGGGATGCTGCTGAAAGAGCACTGCTGGGAGATGTGGTCATAGTGGTGAAAGGGCAAGGTGTTTGTAGGTGATCCCAGCACAGCGAGCCAGACTCATCAGCGCTGTTTTACTGGGGATGGTGCATCCTGCCTGCCTTGAGGAGGCTGACATTCTGGGGCAGAAAAGCTTGTCTTCACTTCTCTTTGTGAGCTACCTGACAGGCTTTACAAGCTCCTTTAGAGGAGGCTGTGCCTGGTAGGATTTTTCAGTCATGTAAGGCTGGTAAATGGTTACAACATGTTACTAGTAAAATGGCAAAAAGAAACTGAGGAACATAGCAGCCAATGAGATGGGTAAAGTATTGTGATACATAGTACAAACACAACATATGCCTTTGCATCTGATTTCCTTGGCAGAATACAGCCCTCACCCTCATCATCCTGTTGCACCTCAAACAAATCACTACAATTTGCATTTGTTCATTCTATGTGGTGCATACACAGATTACACATGCTAGTTACACACGGGGGCAAGGCAAACAAAACGCTCCAAACCCTTATGACCTCCCTGCTATAGCAGGGATTTGACAGAACTGCTGGCTGTGTTAGGCCCCCTCCCTTCATAAACATGTAGTCATTCCTGGGTGGATTTAGAGCTGGCATGTAATACACTTCCACTAGCCCACACTTACACAGTCAAACCCCAGTCTCTGCCCATACTGACCATGGGGCTCAGTGTAACTTCAGGGGAAAGAGGAGATGAAAGGACTGAAGATATGACCCAGGGCTGAACTCAGATGATTCTGCCCACATTGTTCTCCTAAGGACTGAGCATTCTTTTCTAAAATTGAGGTCAACTACCTCTCTTTTAGGTTAAGCCTATGTGAAAGTTGCATAGACTGGAGAACAAACAAACTGGGTCCAATGAACAATCTGTGCACTAACCAGTTTGGAGTCAAAATGTGCAGCTGGCCACCACTGGAAAGGAAGTGTAATGGGACAGGACTTCTCTAAGGGAGCTGTGTGCCACAGAAAAATAGTAGGGAGGCCAAAGAATCACAGACAAAATGGGAAGAGAGGACCAAATTGCAATATTTGTAGCAGTACCCTAAGAAAACCCACTTGTGAGAGCAAGGACAAACGTTCAAAAAAGCTTTTAGGAATGAGGACAACCCAGATACTTGGAATAGCAAGCAAAGGCCTTGCCTTTGTATACTTAGGGTCTCTTATGTTTACTTAAACAAGACTTTGTATTACTCTTCTTTGTGGCTAAATCTGACCTTACCAAAGATATCTATTTGCTTGATAATTAACATGGTGGCGACAGCCTGTGAAGGCATAATACTTGTCAAGGATTCAAGTGCAAAGAGGAAATTCAATTCTTTTACTTTTCAATTCAATTCGCTTTTACTTGTGTATTGAAAAGTTCCCTTTGCTTAGCACTGGGTGAACTTCCCTCTAATTACTGCAAGTCATTAAGGTAATACTACCTCTTTATCCTAAGGAGAAACCACTAATGACTTTCCAAGCTTCACTTGCTACTATGTCACCAAGTCATTGCATGGCATAATCTTTGGGTAATTTAATGCCGGAATTGGCTTGGATCTAAGCTTAGGCATTTTTACTACTTAGTCAGGATTGGTCTGTAACTCATTTATGCCATGTGTAAGGAACACTACGATATGATACACATGTGTTTCTGTCCAAAAAAACAAAAAGTAATCTGATCTTACTAAGTCTGATGATCTGTAGGTTCTTTGTCCACTAGATGTGTTTGAATTCGATATTTAAATTGTGCTTCACAGTCCCCTGATCTCTTTGCTGAACACAATGGTAGACAAAGTTCAGCAGTACCAGGCAGGACAGATTGCAAGGAACAGTCACCCACCAATGGTGATGATAAACAACCTTTTACAACAATTATCTAGTTAAAACACCATTAGCAATTAATGACATGCATCAGAGAACTTACTGAACTCATTTAAGACTAATTTACTGGCCATAAAAATATGGCATTAAGTATTTATGGATCATTAGTTTTTATTCCAGAATGAAATATTGCTATAGGAAACACTCAAAAACTGTTGAAAAAAATCATTCATTAAAACCATATGAAATTAAATGAAATAATGACAGGAGGAAAGGGAATAGAGGCATGGTTTCTAAATGTTTGAGTAGAGGAAACTAACTTCTTGTGTTACTGAATGGATGAAGATTGCATTTTCAGACAAGATTGAAATCTACACAGTTCAAAAAAATGGTAATATGCAATAAATCCTTCCTTTTTTAACGAGGAAATGTCGTATCATTGATCAAAATTCTTATCATGCTCTATTAATCACAGTCAGTTATTTTGAGACACTGATACAGAGACTGTAACAATGTTAAAATTAATTATTTCCTTCAAATTGGTAATAGATAAATGCAAGTTTAGCAGCTGCTCCAACCTCATATATATTATTTCAAGTATGCCTTGAAGACAACACCAGGCTATTAGAAATTAATTGTAACTAACTACAATTTCCACTTCACTGTTGCTCAATGAGACTAACTCAGAGTGGAGCTTCACTTGCTTGAAATAGGAGAATTGTAAATATCACATAGAGAGAGCTCTACAGAGATATTTTAAAATAAGGTGTAATACTTGCATCACTCTGCACTGTTTCTATAGGAAACTTAACTTCCTGAAAAACTGACTTCTGTGTTCTGTAACAGAGACAAGAGTAGTTTCACAACATTTTCTAGATTAATCCAGATTGAGAGTATAAGGCCTGAATGGCCAACTCCCTTGTCATAAACACCAATTTCATTCTCTAACTTCTGCACTGCTCTATAAGCTACCTCTGAGGCACAGCACAAGGAAAAAATTTAGCTTTAACTGGACTGGAAAGTTTGATTTATAAAGTAAGAAGAAAGGAATTTTGGCAAGTGTCTTATTTAATCTGTCTAATATGTTCTATTATAAAATTTTATCTGCTTTCCACAGGTGTCCCTGTGATTTGCAGATTTTGATTTTTGACAGAAGAACCAATTCGCAGGATAAGCTGGTGACAATATTTAAAATTCAGTTGTGTGGTTTCCAAATCAGAGTCCAAATTGCAGTATGGAGGAGTTTTGGAAAGTCAGCACCACCTGGAGAAAGTCAAAACAAACCATCCTGGACTGTCTGTTTGTCAAGAGCTCAAGTAACTTTTAGAGACGAGACAGGTTCTTCTCTAAAATTAAAAGCCTCATGGCATATACTGCCACAGCTGAGAGACTTCTGTCACTCCTCAGTGACTGTTCAGGTAAGTGCCCTTTGTTTCCAGAGCCAAGTGGAATGGAGGGAAGGGGGGAAGGAGGAAGGGTGCAGTGTTCCTGCAGCCACTGGGTAGGAAAGAACACAAAGGCCACTGCCCCAGAAGAAAAGCAACACACAGCAATAAAGTGACCCAGTGTAACTCTGTACATTTAAGATGTGTGTAATCAGTCGAGAAGAGTTCACAGAGTTGCAATACCACTGTATTCTTTGAGCATCTGGATAAAGGGCCTTATTTCACCCCAGGGAAGTAAGTCTCCATCGCATGCATAACTGATGCTTCTAGGACAATATGGGTTTGTCAAGAAATCAGATGTGGCAGCAGCTCCCTTCCTTTCCCAATACATCCCATCAGCATTATGCAAGGCTGCAAAACCTTCAAAGCAAGCCAAACTGGGAAGGTTTTATGATATCAGCTCTGGATCTGAAAACATGATGGTAAATTTGATAAAGAGATGATCAAAAGGAACATATTTCATGGTTTTTCAATATTTATTTTACCAACTCAGCACAAACTTCAGCAAAACCTTTTTCTCACTCTTAATATTTTCTGTTTTACTGTAGCATTTATCAGGACTAAATACAACATTTATTAGGACACAATCCTGTTTGAGATTTTGGGCTTTTGTCAGAGCATAAAAAATATTAAAGAGAGACACAGATTACATTTTTTTTTTAAAAAAAAATACAGAGTATTTTCAGGCTATCAGCTGATTTTCAAAACACAATGTGTTTTATGCTTGCAGCTTTAGAGGGCTTTATTGTTATCTACTTTTAAGTCAAAAACTTTCCTCAGAGCTCACCTGCTAATCATTATCAAACCATTTTACAATCTGTAAAATTGTTTTGACTGAATTCTAAGAACTCTCTGTCAATTAAAATTGCCTCCAGGATATTTCAAACTTAAAATCATAGAAAGGCCTTGGTTGGAAGGGATCTTAAAAATGGGACCTATTCAATGATTACATGCCTTGTCAGAGGGCAACTGCAATTTGCAATACAATGTTACAATAGGTTGGTAGTCTAAATATGGAAATCAATACGGTTTGTTGTATTTTCAAAATTCAATTTTTATTGGATTCTTCACAAAATTCTGCTTTGGAAGAATGGTAAACATTTTCACATAGAACAGGGAAGGACTATTTATGTAAAGCTTTGACCAAAATTCTGCTCCTACAGCTGTACTACAAAATCCTATTGTAAACTGCTCAGATGTGAACAAGTATGAAATAGAAATAATTGTCATAGGGATCATGGAATCATAGAATTGGGTTGGGTTGGAAGGGGACCTTGAAACTCATCTAGTGACAGCTCTCTGCTGTGGGAAATACAACTTGCTGTATGAAACAGTTGTTTTATTTGACTAAAATTTAAAAATCTATCCTCTGTAACTCTCAGATAGAGTGTGTAAGGAAAGATACTTCAGTAGTATCCTTCGGTTTTGGCAGGATCTGATCCTCTCTCTGTGAAACTAATATCTGTGAAGATAACATAATTGTGTGATCGTGAAATTAGCTCAGTGTGAGAGGGTTAAAAAACATGAGGAAAAAAATGGTGCATATGAGATGGAGATGTAACAATTCCTCTGTGAGAAATTTAGAAGACCTACCATCACCTCTTTAGTTTGTTATTCTGAGACCACATATTCAATCTCCTTACCAGTTCTCTGTGAGAATGGAAGACAAACATTCCCAGGTTATTATTAATCTAGTCTGAGATATAATTCTTCCTGGGTGTGGCAGAACATACGGCTTCTCATCCCTCTGTAGCATTTGTTATAATTCTGTGAGACCTCTAGTAGGTGGTGAAATTGGGATTAATTTGTTTGTGTGCGCACATGTTCATGTGAATCTGTGGTTTACACTTTTGATTTGGGTTATAAAAAAACTAGAGAGATAAGAACCACAGAAAATCATATTAAAATTTATCTTCTTAGTTTTTCTTCTTCCCCCTTTTTATTTCTTTCTCTTTTAATATGCAAAATGAAGTTTATTATAAGAAATTGAGGTTGCTTCCTGTTTATGGAATAATAATTTTCCTCTTTGCTGAAGAAATGGATTCTGGGGGTCATTTGGGTATTATTTCATTAACTTGAAGGCCAAAGACCTTTTAGTATATTAGCATAGGGTGTAATTATTACTAAATTAAAAGTAAGTACCCTTGAGATATTGTGGGCCAAATCCTCAGCTGGTTTAACTCAGCATTACTCCACTGAAGTAATAGCAAGGTGATGTGCATATTCACTGAGAAACAATCCAGCATTGATTATAAAGAGCCCTAGGAATGATTAGCTTAGTTATTGAGAAATAACTTCCAAGCAGTTAACTCCATCTACTTTAAATTATTTTAACTAATTTGGGGCACATAAATTAAGGAGTTTAATTTACCTATACAGCAGTAATAGAGACAAGGAGGCTTCTTCAGAGGGTAACTGAGAATGGTTATCCATTTATAATAAATGGTTATCCATTTATACCAGGGCTGAAATTAGTTGATTATGTTCTCTGTCAGGAGATAATAATGTGATTGCATTCCCAAACAGATGTATGACTTAGCACTTGCTCACTGATGCCAGAGAACGAAGCCAGAAACAATTTCTGTGGGCTGATGTCACACACCATATAATTGTAGCTAAAAATTACGCTGGAGCTTATCTTTTGTCATTTGTCTCAGGGCTATAAGAGGGGCCCTGAAAGTTACCATCAGCACAGAGTTCAATGTGCTGCTTCCACATTTTTTCCTGGTAAAACATGAAGACACAGTGAAATGTTATTAATCAGAAGTGTGATGATGGAAATCCCCTTCAGAGAGTCACTTTTTTGTCTTTCTTCACAGGGAGGGGAAAAAACCACACCTGCACACCTGCTTGCAGATGCTAATGTCTTTTTTCTCTTAAAGCTCTTCATCCTTGTACTAAATGAAATCTTGTAATGTTCTGAGCAATAGATTCTAGAGCTTCTCTTCAAGACTTTCCTGCTAATATCTCTGCTAAAGCTATTCTTCTGTAGAGTTATCAAATTCATGTTGTTCTTCTCTTAGACATGAAAAACTGATTCCCATGCGCTATACATGGGTTCTACAGCACAGCTCAAGGCTACTCAACAGTGTAGGCAATATTGAAAATTTAAGGAGACAGGCTAAGTTCAGACTGTGCTTGCCAGATGTAGAAAATGGACATGGCTGCTCCTGTCCCAATCCTAGACTGTGACTGTTGCTTCTGGGATCTCCTCTTCCTCCCCAAGATGCCACAAATCTACTCATCCAAACCCTTTTTCTTGGTGGCAGCAGCTGTGGCCGGCAGCCTGGTTTTCTAGGACACAGTCACAGCACTGGGAGTAGCCAAAGGCCATTTAGCTGCCTCCAGCCTCCTCTGTTTACCCATCACAGAACTCTTTCTGCTTTGGCATGTTGAAAGATTCATATGTTTCTTCCTTAACTTGATCTTCCGTTCCTGTGTCTTTGTCTGCTGGCTTCCCCTTAAATTGTTTTTGGTGTGAAATATGCTAAGCAAAGGGGACATTGAGGTGCAGTGGAAGCCTGACTGATTGGAAGGGGATCAAAATAAACGTGTTTTTTCTTTTTGTGCCCTCCCTCCGAGTTTCATCCAGAATTATATTTGCCTTAATTTTTTTTTCTCCAGGAGTTTATCACATCTTCTACTCATATCCACCCAGCAAACTGCTGCAATAGCAGGTCCCTTTCCAATGTATTGCTGCTGCTTCAGGTTTTCATTTTGTAATTGTGTATCTGTTGTCTTTGTATTTTAGTGTAAGTGCTCTGCATTATTGAATTTTGACATCCAATGTATCAAGATCAACTAGTTTTCTGATAGTGTCTTCCCTTATGTGCTTAATTTTATGTCATCACAAACACCTTAAGCGTATTCTCTATTCTACCCCCAAGTAATTCATGGACACATTGAATCAAACTGAATCTAGGACAATTCAGTGCAGAACCTTGCTTGAATTATACCTACACTGATAATGTATTTGGGAGTTTTTTGGTTTAAATGCACTTTCAGCTATTTTATGGGGATTTTATTTAGCCTATAATTCTGCAATTTATTTATGGCAAGATAATGCAAAACAAACTCAATGTATCAAAGTACAGGTATACCTAAATGCTACTGTCCTTCTCAAAGGGATGATTAGATTGATTTGATATGATTTACTCCTGACAAACCTTTGTCAGCAGTTTTAATCACTTTCATATCCTAAAGATATTTATACATTGATTATTTGATTATTTGTCTAATGTTGCTGCTGGACACTGAATGAGACTGTGGTCTCCTATTCCCCCTTTTTAATGATAGATACTATGCTGACAGTATTTTGAATTCTTTCCTTCCCTTCTTGAACTTGTCAAAGATAGTTCTAATGCTTCAGGGATTGATTTGGGTGATTCTTTAGGTTCTCAGTGGTGAATTTAATCAGGAATGGATTTAAATACATTTGAAATAACTAAATGGGACTGAAGCTACTCTTTCTCTGTTCTGGCCTTCATACTGCTCTCTTTTAAATGAATTGTGGTAACACTTGCTCTCAGTGAATCTTTTTCATGGAAACGGAAGCAAAATGGCAAGATTAGGCTTTCTTTATGCCTGTTATTTGCTGTCCTCCCCTATTAAATGGTGAGCCTATGCTTTCTTTTATCTCCCTCTGATTTCAAATGCACGTCCTTATTGGTATTAATTAATTTTGCACTTTAACACTTTTAATTTTATCCTCCGTGCTTATATTGCCTCATTATATGTATCCTAAGAGTATAGATGAAGGTGTTTAATTTATTTTACCAGGGTGATTGAAAGAGCCCCTTACTCTGCACTACCATCCCACTGGTAGAGGTTACTGCCTCCATAGCTGACATGTCCCTAATTTTTCACAAAGGTACACTGGCTGGGTTAATGTAAATCATTGCTACAGTGAAACACAAAAGCGAAGCTGCAATACCCGTAGTCATATCTTGCTTTTCCTATTTGTCTTTTGGTTTTCAAAGGACTCTGTATTTTCACTTTGCTCTTCTTCCTACTTCCTTCGCACTGGCATTTCTGATGTTGTACTATTCATGTAGCATTTTTCAATAGCTACCAGATCCTTGACAGTTCTGTTCTCAGAGTTGCTTATCCAGGCATACTTACTTCAAGAAAGTTCTCTAAATTTACAAAACACATTTATTTTAAAAAGCGCAGTTAGTTATATAAAAGATAAATATAGATATTTACAGGCCCTGGCGTTAACAAAAATATATTTTTTAGAGAAGACTAAAATATTTCTTCCAGAGGCCTACACCTGAGTTAAGTGTCTGAGAAGTTTGAAGACTCTTGCAATTAGAAAACTTTTCAGACACTTAACTCAGACTACCTTTGGTTCACACACATAATTATAATTTGACACACATTCTAAATGAGCAGACATAAAGTAGTAAAAACTGTCTTAGAACTAATGCATTTCATTCTCATATTAGTTTCTGCTTGTCCTCTATAAGCCCTGATTTGCATAGCAAAACTGAGTGGCAATGAAAGGTTTAAAGTAAGAAAGTGAGCTTTGTTGTTGCAGAGCTCTCCAACTTGAGTGTGAAGCATGGGTGGTCTCATTCACTATTCTCAGCCTTTTCCTTGCCTTGTGAAGCAGTTGTCAGAGAACTTTTCAGTCTTGCCATGACATGGTAGTACAGCTACAGGCCTGAAGCAAAGAATATTTGATCAGATGCTGTTTCTAACAATGTAGAAGGAATTGGTATATTGGAGGAACCAATCAATTGTACATTTAAAATAAACTAATAGTAGCTTCAAAGAAGGATACTCATTGCCTTTAATCTGCTACATCCTTGTGGTGTTATTGAATACCTTTGGAATTACTGGTTCAGAGGATAGCGCTGTTCTGTGCTTAAAATTATTTATCAGCCATCATCCTATCAATATATAGATAAAAATTCCACTGTGAGTGCTTTAATTGTTAACTTTTTCTTGGCTGGGGAAAAGAAATTCCTTTACCTACAAGCCAGAGTGACATGGTGAAACTACAGTAATATCACGACCATAAGGCACACTGGACTATAAGACGTACTTTTTTTTTGCAGAGAGGCTCCGCCCCCAGCTCACCCCTCGCGGTTGCTGGCCAAGGCCCCGCCTCAACCCGGCAGCCATGGGCCCCCGGGACTGCCTGGACCCGGCAGGGGGGTGCCGCAGGCCTCCGGGCCCGCCTTCAGCCGGCTGCCATGGCACTTCCGGCTCCCCCCACGGCTCAAGGCTCACACTTCCAGTTTGGCAAATTTCGCAACTTTGTACATCGGATAAGGTGCACCGGACTATAAGGCGCACTTTCGGGTTCGAGGGAAAATTTTAGTCAAAAGGGTGCGCCTTATAGTCGTGAAATTACTGTAATTAGAATTCAATATACTTGAAGATATTGCTGCAAATGTGTCGCCATACTGAAAGTTCAAGGAAAAAAGTCAGATCAAAATGAAGGATAATGTTTGTTCATTCTTTTACAAGATTCTTTCCACTTCATCTAGGGGAAAATGGTTTTAGCAGTAATGCCTATGAAGTTTATCTATATTGCCCTTCATTAAAGATGTCAATTTTTGACAAATAGTCAATTAATTCCAGTTGCAAAATAGTAAGCCAGACCTCAGCCGCTTAAAGAGAAGGAGCGCAGATGTTCAATCGGCTAAACCTGATTAATTTCATCTGAAGATACTTTTGGAACTGACAGATTAATGTTGCTGTTCAGTTATTTTTGAGAACTTTAGAAGGGTGAATGAATTGCCAGTAAGTTGTCTCTGGACAGATATGGTTCCTATCTTTAAAAGAAATGGCATTGAGAAATTACAGACTACCTAACTGATTTTGATTTCTAAAAAAAAATGAGCAATCAAATGAATTATTTCTCAGCATCTGAGAAATAAGGGGATGAGGAATGGTCACCATTGATTTGGCAAGAACAAAACAACATGGAACAAATATAGTTTATTTCTCAAAGTAACAGACCTAGCTTACCGAGAAGAGACAACAGATGTTATCTTTTCCAGATCTTTCCAAATCTGACTCCATCTCCTATGATATTTACACAAGTGAACAAAGGATAAAGCATTAAAGACAAAGAAATTAATGGACGTATAGAAAATGAGTTTGCAAAATGTACTGAGACAATAGTTACTGATGCTTCACTTTCAAAATGAAAGGCTAAATCATATGAACTTTCACAGAAGTCTGTCCTGGTTGTTGTACTGTGTGATACTGTTGTTAATAACCTGGATGGTGGAAGAGAAGAATGTTCATTTTAGCACTGCAAGGCATGTCAATTCTTTTGTTGAGCCTGTGCCAGAGAGACAGGTATGAATACCTTTGTTTTTTCTGCCTTCTTGCTGCAGCCAAGTAGTTAGAAATATAATTATACTAGCTTGCCCACTTAAGAGAGCTCCCCCTCTAAAAAAATACACCCTGCCTTACTCTAGAAGGGATGGGAAACCCTACGCTGGGCTCCCAGGGTGATGTGCGCAGTCACTTTTCCTCCAGCAGTGGTAGCTGGAGTCCTCCACTCTCCACTCCTCTACAATGAAACTCCCCACACTCAATAAGCATGGCTGCATATTCACCAAATTAATGTAAATGTTGTGTGCTGAGTGTGTGGGGAGAGCAAAAGCAAGCACACTCTTCAATGGCTGTGTTCATGTCAGTCATAAAAAATCAGTAGGCTGCAGAACTGATGAGCGTTTTCAGATGTGACATTGCCGCCAATTGGATCAGTTGTCTGACTGCCAAACACATCATTAATTTAGACATAATGGCAGTGAAACAATCAGCAAGTAAAGGGGGATGGGCTTGAACAGCAAAAGCCAATAGGTTTCATAAAAAAATAATCTAAAGCAAAAAAGGATTTTGTTTGGCTTTCTTTGTTCTCATTTGCTGGTATGTTGAACTCTACTAATTGATTCCATTAATAGGAGACCCGTCTTTGTGAGGAGACTGGAGTATTAAGGACAAATGCTTTTACAGGTTGAGTATATTATAAAATTGATGTATTTAGCCTCTTAGGCAAGATGCAAAACAACATCCTTGAAGTTCCATTAGCGGAACACGGTGTTTATATGTACATGATCCCCATAAGGACTTCCTTACTAGCATAATTTAAAAAGCCCCAAAAGTTGAGAAAAACTGTGAGCAGCATTTCTAGTGGAAGAATATCTACCATATTCTTCCAATAGGAAGATCTGCCACTCTTTTCTTTTAAACGCTGGAAATTTCTAAATCCTGAAGAGCTCAATGTCTAGGGTCTGCTTGCCCTGTTCTTCAGCATTGCCTTTAAATGCCTTCCTTTACCTAGCTGTTTTGCAAAGCTAGTCAATGTAAATTTTGAAAGGGAACTTTTTAGGACAGAAATGAAGATTTGCATTGTAAATTACAACAGGTAAACTCCCTGAGAATGTGTCCTGTTATGTTCAAGATGTTCTCACATAGGAAGGCATTAGCTTAGGATAATGTTGATATTCTGTATTTAAGTCACCAGAAGTCAATGGAAAAAGTGGAATTTTTCTTGCGGATTAATAATATCCACAGATAAGGAAAACCAGGTTCACACACTCAGGGTTCATGAACAACATTTGTTAGACAGAATAAAAGATTCTAGACAAATGTAAAAAAAAAAAAAAAAAAGTAAGGTAGAGTTCAGTAAACAGTAGTGGAACGTCCTCCAGTGTATTTCCAGTGAGAGGGTTCATGCTCAAACCTGTCTACCTTGCAGCAGAAAGAAGTGATCTTGTGTTCCTTCCAGTCCACTGTCAGGGCACTCTCACTGCTGTGTAAGACCATATTGTATCCAGCCCTCCACATTCTTGAAACAACTCGCTTTCTATTAATCACATATGGAAGAATAATGCTGGCAATTATAAACAAAAGCACAGGTCATCAAGAAATAGCCTTTTTATACAAACCAAGTGGAACATGCAAGAATGCTGGTAATGATCAGCCAGGTTTCTACTTTTCCTAGCAGGGGAAAACACTACATGCAAAACCACAGAAAAGGTACCAAGAATGAATTAAGACTCATGCAATTCACAGGAAAACAGTTAGATCCAGTATCCTAGTTTCAGCTGACACAGAGTTAACTTTTTTCTTAGCAGCTGGAACAGTGTTGGGTTTTGGATTTAGTTGAGAATAATGTTGACAAGATGCTGGTTTTCTGTTAAGCAGTGTTTACCCTAAGTCAAGGACTGCTCAATTTTCCATGCTCTGCCAGTGAGGAGCTGCAAAAAGCCATGGGATCTTGGCCAGGAAGGCCAACCTGATCTAGCCAAAAGGGCATTTTATAGTATAGAACATCATGCTTGGTATATAAACTGGGGGGGATTGGCTCAAATAATTTCCTGCTCAGGGAAGGCTGGGGATCTGTTGGTGGGTGATGAGAAAATGTATTGCGCATCACTTGTCTGTCTTGGGTTTTATGCCTCTCTCTTTTTCATGTAATAATAACAAAACTATTCTTATCTCAAACTATTAGTTCTACCCTTTTTCGCTACTTGGTGGAGAAACGGGGAAGGGAAGCATTGTGCTTATCTGCCAGCTGGCATTAAACCATAGCATCCAGGCAGAGAAACCTGGGAGTAGTGTGCTTCTGTGCAGTAATTATGTTGAGAAGGACTGGCATCATCACCAGTCCTTTATTAAAAACTTCTCATGCCTTCTTTCAGGGAACTTCTCTCTGACAACTCTGACTCCTTCCCTCAAAGGCAGCTCCACACAGCACTGACTCCTTCTCTCCTTTCTGCAAGTTTCTTGCTTCCTTCTGCATGTCTGGCTAACCCCAAGCTGTTCCTTGCTCAGCCACCTAACCCTGTCTGTCCCTCACACAGCATCTTCTTATCTTGTCTGTCCCTTGCACAACCACGTGTCCCTCACCTCCTTGCAGCACAGCCAGCAAATTCCATCCCAAACTGCAGCAGACTCTGGATTCAAGCTCTAACACTAAAGGCAATTGTAACTTGTAGCCAGCTAGCCCACTCTTTTATAACCCACATCCTCATTGGGCAGGCAAGCTGTTTCTACTCCTTGGTAATCAGCTGTAATTCATTGGGAAATCTTACCTTCTGCACTATGCTTGCAACCTGTCTTCCCATACTTCTGGAAACTATTTGAGTACATGAGACATTACAAAATATTCCAGTGACTGTGTAAGTTTATTTAATCAAGTGTGACAGACTCCTTCATCAGGGTCTGCCACTCCAGCAAACACCAGGGGATGTCCTGCTTCCAGTTTGTTATAACTTCTTGTTATTGTCTGGTTTCAAGGGATCTCAGGTTGCATTTTGTTGTATAAAAACTGGCATTAGTAATATCTTACTTAAGGACAATCTCAGATTTTTTCAAAGTTAAAAAAACCCCCTTCTCATTCTTTGAAGACCCTCCCTGTGCATCCATTGTAATCTAGATGGTAAAAAGTATGCTACTTTGTCTAAAATATAAGGAGTGATTGTCTAGCACCCATGGAAAATATTAACTAAATAATTTATCCTACCACTTCAGAATTTGTCCCCATGAAGGACTGAAATAGTTGAAAAGAATGTCTGCTTTTTAGAAATAAAAAAGGAAATCCCATCAATTCCTGAAGTTCATGCTCTGCAAAAAAAATTGTGATTTTGGAAATTACTGTCTATCACATATCAGTGAAATTTATGAATGCTGGTGGTCTGCATTAACAAAGAAGAACTTGCAATTGGACAATGCTCATACAGGCAGAATGAAGTGGCTGTATTCATTTTACCTGGCTTTAGGTCCACTGTAAAAAAGACTGTGTGTAAATCATTTGTCTAATTGATGGAGGAAAAGTGGTTCCTCCATAACTTTCTTTCCAGATACAAATACCCCAATTTTTAATGAGCTTTTGGAACACAAAACTGTCTTTTTGGAAAAAAACAAACCCCTAACTTGTATTAAAGGATATGTTTTACAATCAATGGATTCTGCTGTTCCACAAGTAACAATAATAAGGAAAGGGTTATATACATAAAAATTAAAGTATAAATGTCTGCTGCCAACAGAATGTTCTCAAAACTGCTCACAAAGTGGCCTGTTAGAAAGTAAGACAGTACTTTTAAATAGGACTATGATTTTTATTCCAAGCTGATTTAATTTTATGTTCTTTTTCAGTATTGTTTCTGTTACATAAGTGTCAAAATCTTGCTACTGGAGAGAAAAACACATTAATAACATAAAGCTGATAATATATGGAGCAGCTTCTGACAATTGCTTTCTATAATTTCAAACTTTTATTTGTTTTGAAAGATAGCACTTCTTGGTAGAAAGAAAATCTTCTGGAACATGGATGCTGCAGTGCTATTGTCATGAATCTACAGGCATCCAGACTGAATCAATAGTTCTAAGAGGAATGTAACTTCACCATTCATCTTAATGGACTGTTTACTTTGAAGCCCATTTATAACCTTGTAAACATTATTTTTATTATTTATTGATTTACTGGCTTACTAGAATGAAAGTTCAACCTTTTTCCTATAACAAATGGAGTTTTTTGAGTGTAGTTTTTAGTCTGTGCTCCCTTCTCTCTCTGGTCTCCTCTGTGGAAATTTTGCCAGTACACCCCAAAAACAGGCTGATTTTCCACTCAAAACCCCACTTCTAAAAGTAAAGATCTTCCTTAGTCATTAGGTAGGAGATCTGTTACCCCTAGAAGCCAATGCCCATGAGAAATTTGGAGAAGAGAGGGAATAACCAGCTCTCTTGGCAAATACAGGTGTCAAAGCTGACAACTGAGAAATCAAAAGCTGGTTTCCACCAGAACAAGGCCAGGTGGTGTTTGTTTTACTCCCCATGGTAATTCATAGACTGCTTCACAACTGCTGCCTGCTGATGTGAGAAAATAAGGATGTCCATAACTAACAAAAGCTTTAAACTATCAGCAGAGAGTAGACAGAAGCAGCATCAGCGATGAAAACATAAGAAACTTCTTCATGTAAGTGAAAATTTTGGGGGAGAGAAGGTAGATGAAATAAACCAAACCATTGTCATCTTTCATTGTTGAACATTCTTGTAGGATGCTTGAGTTTTTCAGACTGGAGAGTGAATTACTTTTTTTTACATAATATGAACCTTTGCTAATGTTTATTTCTGTAACACAGTCAGATGTAACACATGGATATGCATCTGTATCAATTTGCTCCACAATCTTACTTTGTGATTAATTTAATTTCAATACTGGAATTTTCACTAAAATGAGAAATATGAAGTGACATCACAACTCCTGAAAGTACTCTAGCATATTAAACTGGTAAAACATATTTCATGCTGAAAAAATAGGACATTAGTTTTACATACATTTCCAGCCAAAGGAAACAGCTCACACTGTGGGCAGACAACTGCTATATCCAGTTCACTGATGAAGCAACCACAGGCTGTTTATTTAATGAGGAAGATGGAGAGGTGAAATACTTGAACTGACAGAGAAACTCTGCTGCCAGGATTAGAAAGATTGCCCAAGTGGCCAGCCTCAGAAGAACAAGCATTGAATGCCTCCTCCCTCTGTCTGACAGAAGAGTAGTAAACCTGCAACCATCACCTCCTACAAACCATGAGGAGAGTAACTCCACCAGAGTGAACATTAACAAAATAAAAAAGCTTTTATCCAGCATTCATCATGCTGTGGGAAGAGCTGACTCTTCAGTGGGCTCAGACTCCTGGGGATAACTCAGCCCCTTCCTCTCCCATTGGTGACAAGGGACCACAGATCTTGTGCCTGGCTCTTCCTGGAGCTAAACTTAACACAGACCAAGAAACAAGGTTTGTTCATTCTGTAAGAATACCTTTTCCCCCATTTGAATTCATATTAGAATGACACAAAGTGGAAAGGCAGAGCACAGCAGAGAGTTGTATAGTCTAATCTAAAACAGATGTGTCAGATTCCATGGCCAAGACCCATGACCAGCCACGAGATAGTTCAGCAGATGAGTCGATATTGAGTAGGTGTCCCTCAGTCTATATACTTTTCTGAGCTGCTATTTTCTCAAAAAAATCTCATGACATCTCTCTCATGGGCTGACAGCTTGTCCCAGTGTCAGTCAAACAGACAGTACAAAAATAGAGCCTCCCCTTGATGTAACAGGAGAATAGAGACAATTCCTTAGTAGTCTAACCTCAATCCTGGTCTGGGAGTGGCCCAAGCAAGGTGTTATATTTAGAAGAAGCAGCAAGGGGCCTGTGAGGGATGGTCAGAGAATAACTGTCTTACAAAAAGCACAACATACCACTGAGCATGCTCAGGACTGAGGTTTTCTTGCACAATATCCAGGGTCCTGAGTATCCTTGTGGATCAAAACCGCAAGACTCTAAGGTCTGGATTACTTTTTCCTGAGAGGGGTGATGAGACAGCAGTTAAACCCACTAATGTCCTCATTAGTTTTAGTTTGTTGGTGGTTCGAGACAAATTAAAATGTTTCGTTATAAAAGCTCTTAAAAACTCCAAAACTTTAATTTCTAACAGTGCTTCTTCTTTATATAAGGAAAACAGACATTTTTGCTGACAATCTGGAAGCAAAAAGAACTTTTGACAGATGTAGTGACTTCATTCCCATTTACTAATCCTTTCACTTCCAGAAGGCTCAGTGGAACCACTGATTATTCCAAAACCATCCTGTTCCACAGGTATTTAGATAATGCATTATTCTGTGTCTTTCCACACCTACTCCTGAAATTCCCTCTCACCTTTCCTAATTCCTGTCCTGTCTTTTGCCTCTTATAAATTGGGATGTTGTCTTCAATTTGGTTTAAATTCCTTTCTTCAAAGGATATGTCTCTGATAAAATAACAATCTTAAAGCCTGCCATATAAACTCTTTTTTCCAAAGTTTATTTTTTAATTCCTCTTTTGCTTAGTTATCTGTTCTTTCTCTTAATCAATCAGAATACACTTAAGTGGTTACCATTGCAGATTTTACATCTGCTCACTTACCATACCACATGAAATTAGGTGGAGTTAGATTTGAATCAATATAGATTTGTTTTTCTTAAAAAAATTGTAATCTCAGTTTTCAATCCAATTAAAGTTTAGCTCTAGGTCAGCATGAGTTAATGCTCTGTAGAAAGCAGATGGTCCAGTCCTGTCCAAAACTGCAGCATCAGGGTATGGTATGTACATACACTAGTGTATGATTATTCAAATAGCAATCCCTCCTGCTTTGCAGTTTCCATTAGTTTCCTATATTTAAGTGAAGAGCTTGTGAGTAGTGACTGAAGTAGAGAAAATGGGCTATTTAGGTCTTTTAATACATTCCAGTGTTCTTGTATTTGCTGCAAATATAGAAGTCAAATATAGCACATCTAGTGATTCAAAGATCTTAAAGTGATTAATATTGTTTGGATGACCTGAAACACATCTTGATTTCAAGACTGGCTTGACTACGTGACCACAGAATCATTAGGTTGAGAATAGCATCACTTCTATTAAGATGTTTAAGCCAAAGATATTTGGAAAAATGCATTAGGCGTCATTAGTTATGAAAATGCCCTTCATGGCAAACCCCATTTCTTTTCATGTTTTGGTTTTTTTTTAAATGGTTCTTTGTTGTCATAACCTTTAAAAAGTTCACTTTTACTGTCTGCCAGTGTTCAGATATAGGCATAAGCTGGGCTTCCTGATTTACTTACGTGTAGGTGACATTTTGGAATTATCCTTTTGGTGTATCTTTTCACTGCTTGAAGAAAACATTTCTATTTGCAGAGCACCCGTGTTCTCCACTACAGGTGTGTGTTAAAATCTGTGAAAAGACAAGTGTGTGTCAGTGTTGATGGCTGAGGCCAGCAGGTGCCCTTCAGCCCAGCACTGTCCCTCCAGGTAGCCAGGCTGCCACAGCAGTTGGGGTGAGGGTGCAAGGGTCCTACACAGTGCTACAGCAGGGCCTCAGCTGATCAGAAAATTTCAAGAAAAGACTATTCAATGAAAGAATGGAGAATCACGCCTGACACTGCTGTTGGTAATACATGATTTTTGTTCCCTCAGCACATATGCTTTCATTTGGTGTCCTTCAGTGTATAGTGAGCTGTGTACTCCCTTTAGCCAGAGGTTGGCATGGCTGTGCCTTATTGCCAAAGCAGATCAATTGACAAAGGAGCTGTCTAAGGCAGTGATTGGAAAGCCTGTCATTCTCATGAAGGCTCAATGTGGCAAAGAAGGGCTTCCTAAGCCTCTGTTATGAATCTTCTGAAATCAAGTTTCTACAACAACAACCTTTTCCTATCCCTTCCTTCCCTTACAAATAATAATCTACTCAGTGATAAGAACCTTGAACCACTCCAACTATGACATGATCCAGACTCTGAGTTCAGGGTTGCTGTGTCCCATCATCTTCTGATCAGATATTTCCACTTTACATATAAAACTTCATCTCACTAAGAAATTAGATGGAGTCCACATTCCTTTCTGTATCAATACCTAAATTATTAAGGTAGTGAGTTATTATCTAGTTTCTCCTTGAAAAAATGTTATTAGTTACCAAATTACTGAACTGTTTAGTAAAAAATACATGGAGAGAGCGGTATCCCATTTCCAAGAATACCCTGTCTTTTAGAGGGCAGTCACTTTGCTGGGTCTGTAAAAGATACATAATCTTTTTTCATACAGAAGTAAAAGCTGATGCCAGCTTTCTGTACAGACAAGTCTTTGGACAAAAGGGGAACAGGGTGGTACTCATCTGTTTTCTGGCATTGCCAGATTAGTGTTTTGGGTTGTTTGTTTTGATTTTTAAAAAATTCATTTGCGTTTGGGTCTTGTGAGCGAGATAGGTCTCTCTTTTGCAAAGCCCATGAGGATTAAACAGAATCGTGATACCTGACTGCTCTGTGCTACTTTTGACTTGCCTGCACAGATAGATGTATAGAAACAGGGATGAGGGTTCCTTTGGGACTTCTCTGCTGTGTGTACATAAATGTAACACTTTTGAGATTTGCAACAGTTTTGACAACCAGTATTTTGGATCCAGCCTGCACCCTATAAACTTGTGTTTGCAAAGTGAGCAAGCAAAGTACTCTTTCAATGCTTTCAATTAAATTAGCACATTCAGAAAGAGAGTTCACACATGAAGTAATGAGTGATTGGAACTGGAGGAAACTACATGAACACATTTAAAGTATGTTTATTGACTTAAATGGTTATATTATCATACTTATAAATACGGCAAATCCCAGTTTAATTTTTAGTGTTGTGAATCCTGAACCACTGAGCCCAATGTTAAATGTTGATCATACTAAGCCATGCAACACTCACTGTATGTTTTTGCTTTTGTAGTGTTTCTTCAGTTTTCCCAAACACTTTGTGGGATATCTGGGTCTTAAAAGAGGTAATTCCAGCCAGTAGACACATTAGATAGCTGTGTTTACTTTTAAAGACCCATGAGAGATTATAAGTATACCGTCATTGAGTTTTGTGTCCCATTGTTTCCACGTGGATGAGCAGTGCAAATAACAACCATGCTGTCATGCTATAGTCTCATTATCTGGAGTGATCTTCTCTGCTTGATTATTGTGCCATAATCTAGTTCTTTTCCAATACTTCTCACCTGTCTTTTTCTCTACTTTAGACTGCAATATTTCTGAGGTAAATATTGCTTGTTGATAGATATATGATAGATTGATGGATATATAAGCTTCTTGTGTGTTTTGAATACCCCAGAAATATAAACAAAATTGTACCAATGTTTTATTTTTATTCATGGGGGAGAGATTTATTTCACATATGTGAAAAAGTCCTCCTGCTGGAATTTCGGATAATCCTACCAGTAATTCAGTAGTAAGGTTGACAGTGACTTCTGAAGGCCATCTGCTTAGCCCAAAGTTTGAAGCAGGCCCAACTTTGTGGCTAGACCTGGCTGCTCAGGGGCTTGTCTAGCAGTGTAGTATCTCCAAGGATGGAGATTCCACAGGCTCTGTGGCACCTCTGCCAGTGCCCACCCATTCCTTCATGATAATTATTTCCCTTGCCTTCTGTTAGAATATCTCTTGCTGCCTCTTGTATTGTCTACAACTCTATTCCCCTTGTGCCACCTTCCAAATCTTGTTATCTGTTATTTTAATTTCTTACAAGAGGACTTCTCCACAGCACAGATACCTTGCTTATGTTATTTTGGTAAGAAAATGTAAGTTGCAAGCTCTGTTTTTGCTGTTCCCTTTTTCAGCACTGGAAACTGGAGATTTCTAAGAGGTCTGTGTGTATGTAAGAAAGTATTTTCTCAGAAGTCCATGTTCCTTGCTCAGATGTTTTGTAATGCTCTGAAGCCTTAAGGTCCAAGCCAGATTTCCTCTAAACATGTAGTTTCTTACAGGACATGCTGTGTAACTCTAAGGACACACAGCTCTTACCATGGCTGGGCAGGCCCACAGCACATGCCAGAGATCTTGACTGATGCTGGTGTCTTGATGCTGCTTGTTCTTTTTCTTTTTAATTTCTTACTTCAGTTTTTATATTCCACAAAGCTAAAAATTGAAGAAGAAAATCACATCTGTGACCTTCTCCAGTTATTCAAGTAGAGTCAGTTCCAATTTTCCATTTTTTACGTATTTATTCATGATAATGTCTGAATGGGTGCTATTTTAATTTGCTTCTCTTAGAATTCTTTCCTTTATAGTTGATGCTACTTAATTAACACACTTATCTGAATATACAGAAATCTGACAATCATAATCTTTAGGTCATAATGGGAAATGTATTTGTACACCTGCAAAACGCTGAATTAAGATCTTGCTCATTAACAGTTTTTTTTCTTATCTTTCTGTGGTCTCTAGGAATGGGTGCAGGTTTTGTCCCTACCAGAACTTTTTTTGTCTCACTATCATGCAAGCTGCATTTTATATATTTTCAGAGAGTAACTATTTCTTTATTTTTTTCCAAATTCCCTATGTTTGTATTTACTTTTTTTCCATCTGCACATAAAACAGGTGCAGAAAGTCCCTCTCACTTCCTCTCTCTATCTATCTCTCTATCTATCTCTAACAATATATCTATCATGTTTGTAGAGGCTCATTTGTACAGGCTGAAGAGGTGTTTTGTGGGATATCTCTCAGTGATGTAGTAAAGGTTCTTGAGAGGGGAGGGTTTGTATGATGGTTCATAAAAAGACAAACAGTGCAATATTGCTGTGTATTCATTTATCCATACTGTGGGTGTTCAGAATGTGGAGGAACATCTCTGTGGACCTTGGATTTGATAGAGGTCACACAGTCTAGAAAGCTGTTCTCAGTATGCTTTGGAAGTCATGGCTCAAAGCTATTCTTCTCTAGCAGAAACAATTCAGTTTGCTGACACGTGTGAACAGCATGTTCTAATAAGTTCTCAGGAATCATTGATTTGTAGATGGCTCCTACGACCATCCTTTGATACAACTTGTAAAGTATTTATTTACCTTCTTTTCAGCAGGAATGATTTGAATCCAGCAAAAAGTGTACTTTCATTTTTTCCCCTTGAAATTAGTGGTGAGAACAAAGCCAAAATTTTAAGATTTCAGACACAACAGAAGGGCTCTGTTTTCCAGCAACCAGGAGGTTGAGTTATAGTATAGAAATTATTTTCATAGTATGTATTGTGATGGTAAATACTTTGTGAGTGAATCATTCTGCTGCCTTCTAGTTGGACAGTGCTGAGCTTCACAACATCCAGATATAAACTATCCACGGATGCATTCCTAGAACCTTCTGTCTCTGTAGAAATAATAAAATCTGAAAAAACCAAATTTTATATAAAATAATTAGAAATTATTTATAAGACAAAACAGGTATTTATGACCAATAGTCAGCAGTTGGGTACTAAAAATACTTCCAGTGCAACTATGTGGATTGTAAGAAAGTCCAAATTTGGTCTGTACCTCTTCTCAGCAGCACTAATTCTCCCAGTCACAATCTCTGTGTCTCCAGGACTGTCCTACAGTTCTTGATAGAGGTTTAAGATCAGTATCTGCCTTTACCTCACCTTAGTGACAGTAATCACTTCATGTCTGGAGCAACATGTATTTGTGTGATAGCCTTTGGCCTGCCCAGTGGGGGCAGAAATAAGTGAGAAGGAATCATAGCTGTAACTGGCTGGCATGCAGATCTGTGATAAATCTTGCTGAAGACTTCAAGGGTTAGGTGATGATAGAGAGAGAGATAGCAAAGTATTTTTGATGTTTCTTTCAAAAAATACCATGGAGTCAAAAAGAAAGCTGAGTTCAAGTGGTTTCTAGGAACCACTAGTGGAGAGAGCTCCACTAAGGTCAGGTACCCAAAAATCATTCCAGCTAGTGGGGAAGGGACTTTTCCTCACTCCTGAATCCAGAAATGTCAGCACTAACTTGCAATCTTTATTCTGTTTGTGGCTTTAGGAACAAGATCCAGTTCTGCAGTGCTATTAAGGCATGTAAGAGCAGCCTCTGTGCTTTTAAAATGAGCATAAGCCATCTTGTCAAATATGGTTATTTTATTCATGTCCCAATCACATATTGTAAAGGATCCTTCCAAATCTGTTCACACGTCTGATATTTACCAATACAGAAAAAGATGGTGCATGTAAAAAACTAGTATTTAGAAAATGATAACCAGTCAAAATTGTACAAAATGTAATCGTTTCCAATCAGTTTGAATGAGCCCAAATACACAGGCAACAGAGGCAAAATTAGAGGCAGTAGAGAGCCCAGTGACATGGATACTGTGAGGAAGAGAATGTGGCTTGCAATGATAAAGAATCCCAGTGAGCATCTGCTGTTAACTGTAAGCCACAAAAGGTTGCTGGCAAGAATACTTTGGGGAATAATGGCAATTTCATTTCCATGGTTTTCTACTCTATTTCTCCCCAAATGCTGTCATTAAATAAAAACCCTTCCAAAAAGCCATCGCACCTAACGTATGTTCAAGAGCTATTTCTGAAACTATATGTTGTCCCTGTTCTGATTTCAGTGGTCAGGTATCCACACCAAAATCACTGCTATTTTAAATTGATATGCAATGACAGACTTCTGGTGCATTTCGTAGAAACTTATGGAAAGTTAATTTCCCTCTCAACACTGCACTTCATTCAAGTGACAATTTAAAGTCATCTCTAAGAGGAGGTCTTAAAAAGTCTTTCAGGATAGATGATCAAGCAGTCCTTCAGAACCTAGCTTGTTTGTTGAGGTGTCTCAGGGAGCAATGCAACAGAGGCAGTGTGTTGTGACCTGAACACTCTGTTTGTCTACGCAGAGTAGTTATGGAACTGCTCCTTACAGAGAAAGCATATGACACAGAGGGTCCAGAGGAAAATCCACCAAGTCACACCTGGACCATACTGACAGAGAAGGTTGCTTGGAGAAGTTTATACTTTTCATCTGTTCTTTGCAGAGGGAACTTGAATTTCTAGGGGTGATACTCTGGAGGGTCCCTGCCTCTTGTGCACCGTTATGTTTCCAGAGTTCATCACTCCTCAATTCTTAGAGACAGTTCAAGGCTTCACAAGGCCAAAACCAAATTAAATGCAATACAAGGTACGATGATGTATGACAAATAAATTAATAAATTCTTTTTAGGACACCGAATTTGGGGAACTGAGTATTTCTGCTCCTGAGTCAAGCAGCCATTTCCCCACACCAAGGGAGTGAGTCTCATTCTGTGCCTCACTGTAAGTAGCCTCCCCACTAGTCCTGGTCACTTGAAGCCGTGATTTTGTCACTGTTACTTGCATGCCAAGCTGGGAACCTGTTCTTTTGCTTATGCCTAGAGCAAAACCCCTCCATGTCATTACCTCAAATGCTATCACAAATACACTGCTTGGTTTTGCTTCAAGTTGCACAGCAGGATAAAGAATGAAAATTCAGAAGAAGATAGGAATTTTGTCAGTGATGTGGTTGAAGAAATTTGTTACAGACATTTCCCTCATATGCTGCCATCAATTTGCATGTAGTATGGACACATCAAACTCATTAGACTTCAGCACTGTAGATCTTCAGGACTGAGTCTAAATACAAGTAGCCCTCCAAAAAATGGTCTAAAAGGTAAAGAAAAACAAACAGTGAAAATAACTTTAAGCTAATAATAATTTCTGTAGAATGTATCACATAGAGACATGTAGCAGTTTGCTAGCTTCTAAAAGAGTAGCTTTGTAGAATTAACAGTTCATTAAAATGAGAATAGCAGGGAACCTGAGTTATTTTGCTGATTCATGAACTCTGCAGACACAAATGCTGGTAGAGTAGTTATTCAATGAGCTTCCATTACATTAACAGAACTGTTCTGGGTATTACTACTAGAAAAAACAACCTATAGAATCAAGTACTTAGAATCTGATTTTCAAATTGCTCTCCTTTTTGCATTTGCATCGATGTTTTGCATTTGTTTGAAGCTTGCATCTGCTTCCAAACAATAAGCACTAATTTTAAACCTGTTTAGTACTCATTTAACCCAGATAGTTCTTTTGTGGCCATTTCACATGCATCTGGGATTCAGTGCAAAGAGGTTGCATGGAACAAAATGAGAGGAAAATGCTACTAACCAGCAGCTGCAAGAAAGGGCCAAAAGAAAAAAAATGTGGAAACACTATACGAATATGCTACTATTATGACTTGAGAAGCAGGCACATAGATAGTGACCCTGTGATTATGTTAGGTAGAGGCTGCTGTGGATGATGACTGGCTACTGGGAAACCTAAGCTTGTTTTGTGTGAGAGAGTCTTTCACTGATTCAATGAATGTTTGATATGCTTTAGGTAATTTGCACTACTTGCATGTCATCTGAGGTCAATGAAGCTTGCCAGAGCTTTACAATCAAAGGCATCCTCAGGAATAGAATGTCACCTGATGTAAACTAGCAGAACTAGGAGCCTATTTCCTGCACCCACTGGAAGGGTGTGAGATAGTGAAGCAAGTTGCCCAGAGAAGCTGTGGATGTCCCATCCCTGGACCTGTTCAAGGCCAGTCTGCATGGGGCTTTGAGCAACCTGGTCTAGTGAAAGGTGTCCCTGCCCACAACAGGGAATTTGAAACAAGGTGATATTTAAGGTCCCTTCCAACCTAGGCCATTCTATGATTCCATGACTCCATAATCCTATGAAATGTCTAGTTCACCACTGACCAAGACTATAGTCACTTTTGATATTTGTAGTATAAATCCCAAAGCTAATGAGGATTGAATGGCTGAATACATGTAACCTAGATACACCATGGTCCACATGCAGCTCTCATTAAATCACAATAAATTAACTGGAAGTCAGTGACGTGATCCAGTAAAAAAATCTGCTGGAGTTGAGGATGGATGTGTTCAGTTATACTCTATTAGGCAATAATCAGGGGAGAAAAGAGCCATTCCCTCAGTTTAACCACCTGTAACTCAGTGCAGCCTTGCAAAATACCTGTGATCCAAATCGAAAGCAGTACAAGCATGAACACCTTATCCACTTGTGATCTACTACAAAAGCATTTGTCTTCCTTCATGATGTCAGTGTTAATTGGGGCCGTGCTTCTCAGCCTGGCACAGTGGTTGTATCCCTGGATCAGCACCTGCTGTAAGGTGAGCTCTTGCAATCCGTCACCTCTGCTCCCACACTGGATTTCTTGTTATGTTTTTCGTACAGAGACTCAACACATTACAGCGTGACAGACATCTGAAGCAGGTCACAGTGCCAAATGCCACATCATCTGTGTTCCATTTCAAGGCAAAGAGAGGACAATGTTAACTGCTTCTATTTACTGTCAACCACTTGTGAAATTCATGGCAAAACAGTAATGACAGAAATTTTCCTTCCGGTATATCTCAATATTATTTCCCTTTAACCTGTCTGAAAATGTTGTTCATAAGGTGTCATTCATTCCAGCATATTATGTTATACATATCTTAGCATTATCTTAGCATATTGAGCTGATCTTGCTCTGACTTAGTTAAAATACAGAGGTAAATCTTTAGGAAAGGATATGTTTCCATACCAAGAAGGCTTTCCTTGCTATACAGTGGGAAACTGAAATGAGGGATTGTGTTTTCAAAGTAGTGTGTGTAGAAGTGTAACTTCAAAGTTTCATTGTTAAGCAGTTGTTATTCCTCCTGAGATCAGTGGAGATTTACAGGAGTTCAGCACATTTGATGTAGCTCTCTTGTTTTATGCTGCATAGAAATGCACAGTTTTCATTTAAAAAGTGACCTTTTTATGAATTTAGACTTGAATTAATTTCCTCATTTTTTAATTATGAAGAAAATATCTATAAAAAACAAATCTGATCTTTTGCATCTTAGAGGGTAGATAAAACAAACAGTTCAAATAATAAGTAAAAAAGCCCAGATATTTTAAAAGACCTGAATTTTTGGACTGTACAATTTAATGCAGAAAAAATAGGTCTCAAAATAAAAGCAGAAGTCCATCAGCTGCCTCTCCTTCACCCAAGGCTTGCACTTATTACTGGATCAAAAACATGAAAACCTTTAATGGAACACTACCCAATACAACACATATAATTGAATAACCTTGAGAGGAAAGATTGGGAATTTAAGGGAGAAGATCAATTTAAAATCACTTAATGGATGGAAGCATTTAAAATTACATAGACTGAAGAAGGTGAAAGGTGCTATGGAATAATTGCTTCCATCCTCTGGAGATAGTGTCTTAAGATGTAAATGAGAGTCCATGTTTCAGTAATTTATTGTGTGAGAAATATACCATCACCAAAGGAAAGAAAATTGTGAGATAAAGAAAAAATAATTTCTGAGCCCTGTAAAGACCACCTCACCTAAGGTTTGATTCAGTGTCCGCTGGAGTCTATGGGAGATTTTATTCCCATTGAAAGATATCAGTGGACTTCAGTAAGCTTGCATGAGGCCTCTTATGGTGGTATAATTTTACAGGTGAAAAATAAATTGTTATAAAAGATATATCAGCTCCTGAAGCTCAAGTCTGTAGCACTCCTGCACACAAACAGGCTCCCTGAAATGAACACATTTGGTCACATCAAAAGCAAAAACTTAGGAAGTGAACAGTTTTAGTGGTGGACATGGGTACATGTACCTTCTTCATCCATCACATGCTCCACATCCTACATTGTAAGACTTGGAACATTTGAGCGTCAGAAGATTCCAAATCCAATAACCCCTTTTTCTATGCAGCAGCATGAATGTATAAACAGGGCCCTGCACTGGCTGCTCTGACATGGATTTGACATTTTTGTACCTAGAAGGCAGTTTGGAGCATGTAGTAAGTATGGGCAGTCACGTTTAAGTGTGTTTTTCCAAGCTGCAGATACTTACAGGTGTTTGGGATTGTGTTAAGGATGGCACAAGCTCAGCTCTTTATGCCCTGAGTTCATACAAATTGCCTATGTAAAGGCATCCAAAAGATCAAAGTTTGGAATTATTGACTTCCATGAAAAATTGAACATACTCTTAAAATCTATATATAGAGCTTCCAAAAAGAAGTAGGAATTGATCTTTGGCAAAAATGCTTCTCAAGGATGAAGACATCTGAGATGCAGCAAATCCAGTCTGGGACAGCCTCTTACATAGGGTGCTACAAACAAACACGAGAACTCTGTAAACAGCTCTGTGTGTATGTGTGTGTGTTACGCTTTCCAGCTGACAGAAGCTAAATGACATACCAATCATCTTCTAACACATCTAAAAGTATTGCACCGAAGTCCTAATCCTTCTTTTCCTTTGTGTGTTTTCTGTTTACTTCATGAGTCACTTTTCACCTGGTGACTAACTCCTGATGGGAGAAAAAACAAATCGCATAAGCCAAGGAAGTTTTCTTTATAAAGAAATTTTAGTGTGGAAAATTCTCTTCTTAAATGCGCGTCATCCAATATCTGCTGCCCTTGCCAGACACTGAAGAAACAAGTTTACAAAGTGGAGATCCTCCTAACTGCTATTTCGCTCTCCCTAGCCCTCCATCTCACAGGAAATGATTCTTTCTCTAAACTCTGACACTGCTGCTGCTGAAGAGCTCTTCAGTTCTGAACACGTTATTTTACCATTCACAGGCCTTTGAACTGTTGCTTTTAAATGTGGCTGTTGAATTAATGAATAATTTTGCCAGGTGTTGGAGCACATGAAGGGAATACCAGCCATACACTTCGGTTGATCTGTGTTCATTTTTACATTACAAGATGTTTATTATGGTAAGATAAAAGGTCTGGCTCATTCCCATACCTTTAATATGAAATTCAAATAATGAAGATAGAGTTAGTAAAAACTTCTGAGAATGAATGAATAAATGCGATTTACAAAGCCAAAGAAACCAAATAATTTGTTTATATGCAAAACTCATTAAACACATTGTTTATTTAATCTGATTCAGATTACAGGAATAATGCTGTTATATCAGGTTGTCACTTTTTCTGATGAGAACCATGATATATAGTCAGCGACTATAAAATACATAAAAAATAAAAAGGCTTCAGGTGTTGCGATACCTGAGGTGTTTGATTTTTTTGGAGGAAGCTGAAAAGAGATTTAGTTGCCATTCATTAGGTGATAAAAGAATATCCATCTGGCTTTCCATGAACAAAAGCCACAGAGGAGTTCTTCTCCCAGGATGGACTGCTTTTCAGTAGTGGTGGTAGGGAAGCAGAAGAATTGTCCTTCTTTGAAGTTTTGGAGATAGACCTCACCTAAGCACAAGCTCTGAGTGGATGGTGGTGTCAGAGTTGGAATTTGGTTCTGGATTATTTGTGTTGCCATGAATTTATGCCATGCCATATTTGGAGATCCTAGTCTCCTGCTTATCCAGACTAACACCTTCGTGGGACATTTTTGTTCTGTTCACATCTGGGTTGCAGGTCAGTGTTTCCCCCGTGTAGAAATCATAATACAAGTAACAGGGGAACAGTATGAGGTCTGTAGGAAGAACTTGAGGATGCTGACTGTGTGAGCTGGCATAGATGAAGGCCATCATGAAGAGCTCTCCATGGTCATCTGGGATGTTTTGCTCACAAGCTGACATTAATGGCACCACCTTTACAGTTCAGAAGGAGCATTTTCTCCTAACAAGACTGATAAGGTTTATCAGTGCTTTTTGTTTTCTCCTGAGGTGTGATCCACTTCCTGAGATGTCTGGATAACTGACAATGTGTAGCATAGCATAATGAGTATCCTGAGATCATTACCTTTCTTTTCTAGTGGCAAGGCATGGCTTTTGTGGCTGCTGATCATTTATGCTGCAGTTTCTATTTCTGTACAACCATTAGTCAGCTTTGCTGATGTGCTTTGTCATTATGACTCTTGTGCCACTGGATTTCAAGAGAGCGGTGAAAGAGACACACTGCCTGCTCTCTGAGGTGTCATGCCCCTGGCTTTCCTGAAGAGAAACAGTCTTGATGCTTAGGCACTGTCAGCAAGAATCTAGCTGGACAGGCCTTGGGTTTATTGTGATGAGACAATGCTTTATGTCCTGTTGAAGAAGTGGCCTGGGGAAGTCTTCTAGGTTGAATCTACACTGCATGTTTTTCTGTAGCATATAGGGTCTGGTAGTCCCTCCCAAGTCTGCTTGCAAAGCCAAATCTACCATATTCACAATTCTTCCCCTGCAGGATGACAGGGTAGAGAATGAAATGTGCAACAAAAGTCATTCTCATCAGAATACATCAGAAATTATGAACCACAGAAGCAGTATAAGAAGCTACATGGAAAACATACCTTATGGGGAAAGACTGAGAAAAGATAATGAAGAAATGCATGACCTGCAATGTTTGCCATGTTATAAAGTTTATTATGGTGTGCTTAGATCAACTGTTTTACTATCCAAGAAATAATGCTTTCCCCTCTGCTGGTCTTAACCAAATTGCTACTTAACACTGAGAAACAGGCATCTTAAGAAAAAGGACAGAGACAAAGAGCCTCTCCTTGAATACACTGATATTAAGATAATGAAAGGTTTCAATGGTAGTATTATTAAAGGTTGACAATACTGGGTTTTATGATTCTCTTTATACAGTTCAGATAAATTAAATAAAACTAGCTCTTATCTGTACAGCTCCTAAAGCCACATTGTAACAATAGTCTCAGGATCATCTCCAGTAAGATACCAAAGTCAGGGCAGGTCTGTGAGGAAGGAGCTAATGTCAGGTGCTGTCCTTAGACTCCTGCCTTTAGACTCCTAAGGGAAGTACCAGCAGGACTCAAGTGATGACCTACAAATTTCCTGGACGTTGCATGTATGTGAAATACAAAGGGAGACTAATCAAAATAACATGGCAAAGATAAAAATGACAAAACATGGTTGGTGTAAGACCACTGATGCCTTAACTGATAGCTCAGTGTCAAAGATATGATGCACGTGTCGCTCACTGTAAAAATGTCAGCATCTGTCAGGTGTAACATCTCCCTGGGACTGACTGACACATAGGTCAAATTGCAGATTCTGCTCCTTCAACATAAAGTCATTAAGTAGAGCTTAAAAAAACCCCTTCAGATACATAAACTGTGTTTAAAACCATCTTCAGCTTCTCGTTGGTAAACACTGTAATATATATTGACAAAATTAGTGTTTTCATGCAGTGTTTTATGGTACATTACCTAAACTCAATGAGCAACTCACACTCTGTTTTTTTGTTGCTAACAGTGGTTTACAATGTTTCACTACTAACTATGGGTGTCACAGCAATAATTTGACAAGCAATAAAAAGAGAAAATGTTCTTTGGTGCAGTTTTTACAGTCTATTCTACCCAGTCTCGATCACTGAAGTGAAAAAAATGAAGATAAACAGCTTAACTAGTATGTTTACATGCATCCAACCAGGTATTTTCTTTCAAGATTAATTGAATTTCCCATATAGATAAAAATGCTTTGATTAAAACTTTATTAATTTGAGGGAGCTTTGAAAGAACTGTCAGGTTCCGAAAGGAAACATGCTCCATTTTCCTGATACTGAAACACAGTGAAAAAAGTGCCCTTCCTTTTAGATTTGTCAGTTTACAGAATATTAGACCTTAAGTTCTTCATTAACTATTAAACTAATGTTGAGATTTTTGTTTTCCAAATAATACTGAAAGAATCCCATTAGATTTACAGCACAAAAAAATCTGAAGCCATTTTGAGGAATCTAATATTGTTTCAGCTCAGCAAGGTATGTAGATATACAAAATTCAACAGGATGAGTTACTCCAATTGAATATGTGCTGACAGGATCCTAAAGCAGAGCACATCTGGCTGTTTATTTGCTATTTATTTGCTCTGTAAATTATTAAAGCTGCACAGGTAAGAATTAAACCCCAGGAAATATTGAAGAAATGGGCTGGTCGTTCTTAGCCCTTGCTTGTTACAGCACAATATTTAGTTAGCAGTTTGTGAGTTATTCCTTGAGCTACAAGATTTAGTGCCCGGTGATTGCCCCTATACCTTGGAAGGAGAAGTATGACAAGAAAGCAGATGTAGCTAACAGGATAACTATTAAAATATCATCATAACCTTTTTGCAACAACCAAGGTGACAGAACCCTCCAATCAAGAAGAAAAAAAAAATCCCTAAAGATGTGTAGAATCCACTGGTGGAAGATATTAATGGGACTGATCTAGAGGAATCTTTTATGAGTGCATCAAGAAGAACATGGACTCTGTCTGCTAAGCAGCTCATATAAGAAAGGAATATACATGGCTTTTAATCTCCATTCAACTGTTTTAAAAAAATATTTTATAAAAAAGACCATATGTATCTATGACATGGACACAATTCCCAACAGTAAACCCCAGAGTTCCTAGGACTCTTTCAGCACAGTGATAAGAGACTGACCAGCCACTAGGCAAAAAGTCATCCTCTAGAGTGCACAGATCTCTTTTTCAGGGCACAATCTTTAATAGGAGGTCATATTTCTTAGCACAAGGCATCCAATGTTACTAAGATATTTAATAGAATGTAATTGCCCCTGTACCTTATGTACTTGCTTGTACTTGCACTTGCTCCAAAAGGTGATTTCAAAGAGCTCTAACTGACTGACATGGAGCTCTTAGGAGTCAGCTTCAAGAAGGAAAGAAATGCGTAGGTGGTAGAATATGGAGACTTAACCATTTGGTGTCCACAGTGATGTCGGGTTACATACACACAGACACACAATATGCACACAGAAGGCAAATCTTGGACAACTTTCATGCCAAATAATAAGGAGCATTTGCAGTTAGCAGCTTAGTGATCATCTGGAGAGACTGAAGCCTAGAAATCTAAACCTTGCCTGAGTGTCACTAAGATTTCAATGTAGCACAACAGAGGTCTTGAGAAATACCAGTCATGTGGTGTTAATTAGCCAAGGTGGGATACCACACTGATGTGTCTGCCTGACACCTTGTGCTTGAACCAACTCACTCAGGGCTGAGTTGAGCACCAGTGTGTGGTATATTCTGTACCATCTAACGTGGTTTTTTATGGAGAAGTACCTGAAAGTACATTGCACTGCTCTTGTGCTCCAAGGAAAAGTCATCTGTTGCTGATACACAGTTTTACATTTTCCCTGCTGTGATGACTCAGCCGTGCTAGCTGGCACACCAAAGGGAAGAAGCCAAATCTCCACTCATTTCCCCTCTCTTCCCACTCACTCTCTGTGAAGAAGAGGCATTAGCAGCTGTGCAGAATCACTGTTATGCTGCTGCCTGCCGCTACATGCAGCCCACACAAAATCTCGCTATTAGTAAATAAAATAAATGCCAAGGTAATTTAAAAATGATAAAATAACTCTTAAGTGAACATTTAATACAGCCTGACAAATAGAGGCAAATTACAGTGACAGAGGTATCTGCCTCACTTCTTAACTCATTGCTCATAACAATGGAAATGACTCCATGTTATGATGATGAGAACGTCAGACTGTCTGTTTTTAAGGATTTGTAGAAAAAAAACCCACCACAAACCTGCACAGGGAAAGAACCTCCTAACTGGAAGGAGAGTTGCTGAAGCAAGGACAGTTTTACACCTTCAATCTCATATTGGACACCTGGCAGAAAAGTTCCTGATAGTCATGACACAGACTGTCAGGACTGAAAGACACCTGGAGGGACCATCCATTTAGGCAGAAAACATCCAGTGAAAGACACCACTGTCTCCAGAGCACCAGCTGCAAGGCTTTGCTACTCTTGTTTTAAGAAGGACTTCTGCATATTCAACCTTTGTCTCTGATTCATTTAAGAGCTAAGCAGTACAGATACTCGTATTTTTGCTATGCAGGTATGTTTCATGTACTTGAAGGCTGTTAGCTTCTTCCCTTGTCATCCATTCTACCAAAGTTTACCAAATTTCAACCCATTTTCTGGATATTTTTTCACAGGTTTTGCCTCTCCATTGCTGCTATGCTTATCTTGACTTTCTGCTGTTGCTCCAAATCTTTTCTGAACCATGTTAATGAAAGATCAATTAGGATTACAGAAGGAACCTCATGAGTGCTGGGCTGCACTGAAAACCACAGAAAAATTTACCTTATTCTTGTCATCTTTAAGAAACCACTTCTTGAATTTCTTGGTTTGTCATGGGAAATGTGTTGTAGTGAATTGTACCTGATGTTAAAGAAGGAAATCACACACATCCAGAGAGATTTAGGAGAAATTATGCACCCTTGAGTTATTGTTTTGGGCATTCAATTTTCTTTCATAACAGAAGTAATTCCAATGATGCAGCTGAATAATGCTGATGCATTGATAATATTTAGCTAAAAGTAGTGAAGCCAGGTATTTTTTGGTTTTAAATTGTAGGATGTGTTGGTGACATTTTCATAATTATAAACTCACATGCAAGTCTTGAAAAAGACTTAGAGAAGATACCAGAAGAATTGTCTAACTGCAGGTACTTAAAGAAAATGTCTTAAAATTTGGGGAGTCCCAAAAGAATGAGACCTGCAATGAAATCTGGTTATTTAGAGGAGTCTGCTCTGTTTCCTGGGATAGCAGGGTAAATTCACTTGTTTTATGAAAAGTTAATTTTTGATTCTATGAACACAGACCCAGAGATTAGAAATCTAATTAATGCCAGTCAGTATGGTATCATGAAAAGTAGGTCTTGTCAAAAAAGCCTGATAGCTTTTTTGACAAGATTAAGGGTCTCCTTGATAAAGGCAACTGTGCTGACATAGTTTACATGGATTTCTCCAAGGCATTTGACACAGTACTGCATGATTAAAAATCTTAGGTTACAGGTGCAAGTGGGGTGGATTAAAAATTGGTTCAGTGAGAGGTCTTAAAATGTAGCTGCTAATAGGAAGGCATCAATGAGCATTACTGCTGGAGCTTCTAGGGAATGGTCCTTGGTCTCACTGCATCAAATTATTTTAATCATTTACATAGCTAAGTAGGTCCCAAACTTTTCTGCTTGTGGCTTTCTGTTTCACTCAGACTCACAAATACTTCTTGGTACAAAAAAAAAAAAAAAAAAAAAAAAAAAGTAATGTCTTGCAGTCTTACAGGGCTGGTTCCTCTACGCTGTATTCTCACTCACATACCCATGTTCTTGTTTAATTGTTGCAGCACCACTGGAACCTGAAACTGGCTGATGCCATTTTAAGGAAAGTAAAATAATGTTTTTAGTACATTATCAGAGAGTGCAGCAAAGTGTAATCCACGGCTATGTGCTTTATGTGGAATGGCCACATTTAGAAATAAACATAGCATTTGGAAATCTAGGGTTTAATGTTTCTGTATGAACATTACAAGTCCTATTTGTAGTGTGGAAACCTGTCTTGGAAAATTCTGAGATTAGTGTTAGTGTTACCTTCAATAACTGCCTAATCCTGAGTTTTATTTGTGCTGCTGTGATCAGCGTAGCTCTCACTAATTAGAAATATGAACTAAAACTCAAGAACTGATTTTTTTTTTCCTTGATGAGAATTCCACTAAGTCTTTGTGTCCAGCTTTGGTATACATCTTTTAAAAGGTGGGGGGGGGGGGCAGTGAGGGATGGGGAGGGGGAAACACTCAAAAGAGCTAAAAAAATGGAAGCACAGAAATATTGCAATGACAGAAAAAAAGTCCATGTAGTAAATAACCCCATGTAGTATCATGCTTAGGAAAGTCTATCCACTCTTGTTTTTTAAGCAAAAGGGTTGATAGGCAACTTGATAACTCTCTTTAGATTATCAGACATGGAAACAATGTTCTGTAGAGAGAAGCTATTCAGTCCTTCAGACAAATGCGTAACAAAAGTTGGAATACAAAATTAAACTGGAAAAAAAAGAATCCCTAGAAGGAAAGGGAAGTAAATGCTGAAACTTCTTACCAGGGCAGGTAGCAACCTCGTTAGCAGCCTCTGGAGTTTTTAAAATGGTCTCTTTGTGCAAGATAGCCTTTGTTCCTATTTCTGTGACAGACACCATGTCCTGTATGAACAGGAAATCCAGACAAATACTGCAGCACTTCTTTCTGCTCTCAGACTATGGGTTTTTGATTGAGGGATAAAGTTCAGAAAGATTTTTTCTTGTTTTTTGGGATGGGGAGGGTGTTAAACTTTGAGATAGCGCAGTGCAGGCAGGGCTCACTGATATCAGCTGCAGACTCATTTGCTTTCCTACCAATTTTTAAAACCAGGTTTATAAATTTGAGACATCTTCATGATATCTGAGATGAAGTGGCACCATCATCTGCCAGATATTGCCTGTAACCAGCTCTTCAGCTATAAGGAGAGAGTCCCTTCTTGTGAACACTTCCCATATGGTTGTTGTTTTCTTGCTGTAGGTGTTGACAGACATTTGCACTGGGTAGGAGGAGATGTGTTAGCAAAGCATTTTCACTGTGCTAAGGCCTTAGATTAGGAGTCACCTCCTTAGGCTGAGCTAGTCACAGAAATTGAGCCACCAAGGTAAAAAAAAAGTGTTCCTGATTGCCTTGTCCTTATCCAAAGCAAGGTCTGCTACTCATACCCCTCTTCTGCCTTTCCCACATGATTAGTGTTTCCCATCCTTTCCATAGGAATCTAGGATGCTTTTTACTCTCAGCACCAGGGGTTCCTCTTCCTCCTGGGAAAAAAAGCCGCTCACTTTGGTGTGGGGTTTGTAGGCTCCTCTCAAAGGCCCTGTGAAAAACTCAGAAAACTCTTGTTAACAGGCATGACTTTGAGCAAGGATATAATTTAGGTTTAACTAATGGATTATAGAAATGGTGGGGAGGGAGAGAGCAAAAACATATTATTTCTCTCTCATTGTCACTGTCCTTTAAGTGTTGTTGTAGATCATTTACCCTGAACTGACTTTTAAACAGTATACTTGAAAATACATTATGCAGACTCTACTTCTTCCACTTCTAACAGAAGAAAGCAAATACTTGTGACTCTCCAACCAGGGTAATTCCAGGTCCTTATGCAAAGAAGCAAGGGAAGAACAGCAAACTGAAGACACTGAGGATCAAGAGTAAAAATGCATTTCTGAATACAATTACCAAGAAGATATTCCAAAGAGAAATTCAGTACACAGATTAATTTGACTCTGGACAATGCTGTGTAGATATTTCATATGCATCCTATCATCAAATTATCCTGGGGATATATGCTCAGTGAAGAGAGATGACAAACTAGTACATAAACATACACACCAGGCACACTCATTGTGCCATTAGAGTTATGAACACCTTAGCTTGGTACAGGGATGCAATTAGGAGACATTCTACTGGAATGGCAAGGCTTTGGATACATCAGCTTCAGATTTTACTGCTGTCTCTGTTTTTGCAGTGCTTCTATAATGTTCAACACTCCACTTAGCGAGGGAGTTCAACCACCAAAACCTTTCCTGCTGTACACAGACCTGTCTTGTGGCTGGGTAACAAAATTCAACTGGAAATGAAGAAAAGCCTTGAAGAGTTACGTGCCATTCCTTTGAAATGTAAGTCAGTTTGATTTTGGTTCATGTTTACAAACTTGATTCTACTTCTGTAAGAAAACCTGACCACAACCAAAAACATGAAGGCTTATTTTTCATGAAGTGAAATAGGCATGACTTCTTTTTCCAGTTCATGTCACGATATCAAGAAGCAATAAGAGAAACAGCTTGGAGAAAAGATTCTCCACCTCAGCCAAGTAGATCAATTACCTGCAGCAGCTGTGCTACAAGAAAAGCTGAAGACTATTTTTGAAATTCATGAGTAATGTTCAGCTTTACAGTCAGGCACCTACCTGTGGGTGTCTGCGATGCAAAAGTCTACATGGGAGGAAGGTGTTTAAACTCCTGTTGTACATAGGATGTACAGTCAAAAGAGCCCAGACAATGCTTTGGGTGCACGATGTGCTTGTCATTTTTAGGTGACCTAGATTCTAGATTGCATCTCATCTACATCTACAATACTCTGAATCTGGAGTTAATTCTATCCTAGAGCCAAACACTGGTGGTGAAAGAAAGCAGAAAACTTGGGTTTATAGCTGTAGTTCTGAATAGTGGAATTAGAAAGTTAAGAAAAAATGAGATGATTGCTTTCCTTTTTCCCCATCAACTAGATGATGACCTTCATGCAAACTAGTTAATTATTTATTTACAGCTCATTCACGTATTTCATATTAGTAACACTATATTCCTGATGGGGGTAGAACTCTATGCTCCTGAACAGTAAATTTTCACTATATCAAGACCTGCTGCAGCGAGTGATTCTTATGCTTTTCTGACTGTAACTTCTCAGAGCACATTCCACCAGCTCTGCTGAGTTCATCACCCCATTTGGACTCATTTGTCCTTTAGTAACAGTGCTGGAAATTTGACATGTAGTTACACATTGATCCAGCCAAATAGATGAGGCATGGCAGAAAGCAAAGAAGGAATGGACATTCTGCAAAGAAAACCTCAGTAGGCAGCACGAAGGTGCTCAGCCTGAAGTATGTATTTCATTGTTCTTCTACACAAAAATTAGAAGCAATCATGAGGAAATATACTGTTCCGAGGTTGTACACTCTGGGAAAGGCCAGGCTACACCCATCTCCTTGGTTAGCTCTGTTGGAGTCCTGTAAGCTTGAAATTATTTTGGTTCATGTTAGGAACAAATATTAAGCTCCAGTTTGATGCATTGTCTCCCTGCAACACCCTACCAATTTCTTTGCCAAAAACAAGAACAGAAACTTTCCCATCCTCTGACATTTCCATCTAGACTTTACCTGAAGCCACACTCATTTGGTAAGACCAGCCTAGCAGATACCTGCTGGACATTGTGAAGACGACTTCTCCATTTTCTTCCTCCTCCTCTAATCCCTGCTAACATTTACCATTTCTAAATAACCCTTCAGAACAGGAGGCTGCACCCAGGGTGACGGTAGTGGTCGTTGCACTGAACTCCTGGAGGATCACAGGGCACAACTGGTCAATGGGAACAACCAGCTGAGTAGGAGATGTTCTGCTGATTTCTCACAGTGATGCACAGTGATGTAACCTTTAGGAAAATCGATGCCAAATGCAGGCATATCTTATTTGCAGGGGTTTTTTTTGTTTTTGTTTTTGTTTTTTTTTTGTGTGTGTTTGTTTGTTTTTGTTTGTGGTACCTCCTGGGGCCTCTTTTGAAGTTAGCTTTTAATGGAACACTAATAATGAAGTATCTGTCTAGCTGCAGTCACAGTTTTTCTGAAAATTATTTCGCAATGCATTTTATGTCAAGACAACCTGCAGTTATTGATCTTGACATTTTCTTTTTTAACCACAAGAAGTGGGAGAAGTTTTTTTGCAGCTATGTCTAAAACAAATACCACTCGGATGGACTCTACATAGTGTCATAGTGTTAAAAACAAACCAAAATCAACACAAACCCTAAAATCTGAAACACAGCACACTTCTTTATACCTTTTTGCTTATCATGGAAAGAAAATAGGTCTTATAAGAATGAAAGCAATCACTTGCACATGCACATTTAAGAAGTTTATCCTGCAGAAACGGAGGATTCTGTTGATTCATTCAGTTCAGTTCTGTTCTTGATGATTACCCCCTACTTGCAAGAGCATGTAAATATTGCTCAGGAAGTGCTACTGCTTGTATCTGGAGTTTGGATTGGACAGTTGACTTCTGGATGACAAGAATTCAGTTGAAATTAATCATCCTTACAGTTAATGTTGATAATAGCCTTGTCCACATGTATATATCTACAGACAACAATTGTTGTAAGCTCTCAGCTCAACCTTTAGCAGTAATCTGTTATGCAGTTAACCCCATCCTTTCTGCCATCTAGTATTCCTCCATCTGGTATTTTACCTTGATTTCATTCATATGTGCAGGGTTTGAGTGCAGCAATAAGTGAATAATGTATCTTTAACCATCTTGCCTTTGTTCAGTGCCCCTGTTGGTGTCTTCTGTCACTTCAGACTACTAAGTTAGTCTTTGTTCTGCCAGGAAAACTGAAGCAAGTAGTTCATGGACAGTTCTTAAGAAGAACTCTTCTACACTATTTATCTGTGTTATTCCACACACATGGAAACAGTTTTGTTTTTCTTCTCTACTGTACTCCTTTGCTCTTCATGAGCCACTTCTGAAAGTGATACTTGAAAGAATCAGCCAAAAATAGTGTTTAAACAGCTTTTTAATGATAGTAATCATTATTTATTGATTTATAAAAGGGATACTTGAAAATTATTCAGAATCATCAAGCTGTGACATTACTAAATATAATGAATAGGAGCCCACTATTCTTTCTTTCTTTCTTTCTTTCTCTCCTTTCCTCATTTATGCTCACCTCTGTCTTGTATCAAATTAGAAAGTAAGCTTTTCAAATCAGAGCTGCATCCTCCTATATCTTGGGGACTGGGATAGCAATAATTTTGAAAAACTGAAGTTATGTATAAAAGTTGTAATTCATTGGAGACATTCATAAATTGTGAATAATCAAACTTAATGATATACTCTGGATCAAGAATGATGCAGCTTGTGAATGATCAGAATACTAGAACGACCAGAACAAGCTTGCACCATCCTCTGCAGGAAGAACTCTCAGTAGTGGCACTGAGGAGGGAGGTAGAGAAAACAAATGAAATGTGAAGTAGGAAGAAGAAACTACACCCTTGTGTGGTAGCCTGTTTAGTGCATAAAAGTTTTAAAAATGAGCACGAAATATGATATCTCTGTTACAACTCCAAGAAAGAACACAATTATTTCTTTTACCTTGAATGGAAGGCAGCCAATGCCTTCAGTTTGAAAGATGCTTCCCATGCCCTCCAGTGTCAAACTGTGTGTAGGCTGACACACACCTGTTAACACTACTGCTGCACCCGAGTGTCCCCAGCCACACCAGCAGGCAGTATGGCCACATGAAAATTTGCACAGGCAATCTGCAGTATTCCCCAGTTCACATACTCTTCAACTATCTCTTTCAATCAGGTTGTGGCATATTCCTTTCACTGCATTTCCTGAGGTTTAAACAGCAGTTCAGAATCTGACATAATTCCACATGTTAGACATTCATAGTAGGTAAAGAAATGGAGATGCTTTTTCTGGAAAGAATACTGGTTTTCACCATTGAAAAGAAGATCGGGAAATGGATGTCAACCCCATGTGACTATAGGAGAACACCAGGGTAGGTAGAGATCATAACCTTGCTCTGTCTTATAAAACATTCCCTGAAGAGATAAGATGGGCTCCATAGGTGTGGAGGAAGAGTATGTGGTAGAGTTAGCTAATTGAGGGTCTTGTCAAATCTAATACCAACCAAAAAACCTACATAGCATTCATAATTTCCAAAATGACATTGGATCTGGGAACAGCAATAATTTTTACAGGGTTTCCATTGTGATTATAGTGTCTGAGAGTCTGAGAAGACCAAAAAAAGGGAAAATCTCACTTAGGAGACACAGATTCTCGCTGTAGATGCATACTTTATGAGAGCAAAGTTTAGCTCTTCCCACTAAAAGAAATATGCATATGTATATATTAAATATATCAACTTCTTCCCACTTGTCAAATCCTCAAGGCACATCTGGCTTTTCACGCATTAAGGCTAATTCTGTGTTAAGCAGTAATATTAGTTTTCCTATAAAATTCAGCATGGTAAGGATTTGTCTACAGACTAGAACATATTGTCCTTGCTAATACAGTACATAGCATGTGTCTGCCTGAAGGAAAAGGGAATTCTGCCTTGTTTTGGAAAATACACTGTGGTTTCATCTGAAACTGCAGATCTGTCAACTCAAAAACATAGTACATAAATATTTCCCTGACATTTAATTGAAGTGCAAATAAAATAAGTTTCTGCTAGAAATGTTCATCATTTCTGTCAGCCTACTTGGTAGTCTTCAGGAGAATTTGTTGTATGCATGTACGTCTCTCTCTCTCTCTATGTGTATATATATATATATAGAGTGTGTGTGTATAAATGGTTGAGTTATGTTATGAGTAAGTGATAAAATAATTTTAATTGGCCAATTGTATTCCTAAGTAGGATAATGGATACATAAGTGACATGGTAAAAAACATAAGGTGGTTTTTAAAAAAAAAATCACTTTTAAAATGACTGTTACTTTGTTATAAAGAAAATGGTTAGACTTTGGTGAGTTGCATCAGTCAAGCAGAACTATGTTCCCTAAGGTAACAAGTATTTTGTATATAGAAAATTTTGTAGCCAAATTCTTTTTGCTTGCTGCTGAAATAAAAAGTAATTTTGCTGAATAAAGTGGAGTCACACAATAGCAGATGGGAGAAGACAAAATTTGACATTGGGAAACATCCAGAAAATTGAAATATGTGATGGCATGCCATTATACTTTTAGGGAAATAACTTATGCAGTGCAATGTATTTGCTCAGTAACACTTTCTACACACCTTTAGTCATTAACTATGAGGGAGAAATAAGTCACTGTGTCTCAATAACAAAACACAATGCATAGTGTCAGAACTGACACCATAGTTAGTCATTTTGATAAAGACAGTTATTCTGCATATTTTTTCCTCAACTGTGGTATGGTTTTAATAATTTGATACACTTAATCCTACCAGCTATTAATATGAACTTCAGCTGTCATTTGGAGACTCAGCAGCAAAAGTAAATTAATTAATACTGCTGATATTGTGTTTGGTCAAATGACTGCATTTTAAATAGGAAAATATTAAAGTCAAAGCCACAAGATAGGTGGTGTTTATGCCATTAATCAGAAACAGGAAGACAGTTGAGCAGGTCTGGGTTTGGTTGGCAACTAATATATTTTATTTTAATTATATGACATTATATATCCACCAACATGCTGATATCAGTGAATGGATTCATACTGAGTCACTGAATTACTAGACATTGAATTTGAAGGGAATATTTCAAAGTTTGGCTCCTATTCTTCTCATCAAAATATGAACAGCAGGAAAAATAAAGGAGTGGATTAGGGCACAATTGGACTTTTTCATCACCAAGAAATATCGAAGTTTGCTTGTAAATCTGCACCTGCAGGTATCTGTTGGTCTTGCTTCTGACTCCTTGAGCACCTATCAATTTCTATTCATATTTTAGTCACAAAGGTTCCTCCTAGTCTTAGAGGAGAGGTGAAATTCCCTGGCATATGGAAGAATAGCCCCCACCTACTGAGCACCCCCTTGCCTCTCTTGCCACCACCACAGCCTTGAGCACCTCATCTCAGGTAATTATGCTGCACATTAATTATTTTTTAATGTTTGGCTTAATACACACAGATTCTTTAAACAATAAAAAAAAAAATCAGCAAACATCATCACAATCTGGAAATCTCTTTCTTAACTTAGAAAGCGGTTTCTTAATGGCACAGGGGGAGAACACGACAGCAAGCTTGACAACATAATTAGAAGATTGTTACAAGGAAAGGGAAAAGCATTCTTTATACAGCTCTTACTACTTTCAATAAGATTATTCTCCCTGAATAGCTAATCAGCTTTTCTAGCTTCCCAAATCCACGTGCTTTAAGCTGCTCTCACAGTTCTTCTTAGTTGCTAAATGGCAAACAGTGACACCTCCAAAAGGGAAATTTTAAGTGTTAACCAAATGTGAGCAAACAGCATGATGGAGACTGCAGATAAAGAGATCCTTGGCAGATTAGAAGCAATTTAAGAAGATCACACTGTTACACCTGGGTTGACAAGAGCTGACAGGGTTTGTTGATCTCTGCTCCTATCTCCAATTTGAGTGTCATGTTTCAACAGAAATGAGAGGAACACACACACACAAAAAAATCTTTTTAGTACTGAACATTGGCTCCACAGCAAGTGTTTATGGCAGCTGAAACAAAAAGGAGCTAAAGTAGATGAAAGGATTAAAATAAAACTGTTCATCTCTAAGTGCACAGTACTTCCCCCTAATGCTGAGTGCCCCATTCTCTCCCTTGACAGAACCTCATCCCAGCCACTCACTACCCACTTTGATGTCTGGAGGCTTTTTCTGTTGGCAAAATCTTACGAAATAATACAGATCAAATTAGAACTAGGAAACAGGAAGGGAAAAACAAGCAAAAAATCTCTGTAACAATAACATCGGGGTCTGGTTTTGCATTGCTAATGATACACTTATTAAAATGTTGAGTTTTTTTTCCTGTAGTCAATTACCAGGCATTTATTTACTGAGACTTTAGTGCTCTCTGCTTGCTATCTCTGTCAATAACAAAGCCCTCTTCAACTGAACTTTGTCGCCTTTGTAAATTTTAGAAATACTTATTGATGTGAATCCTCATACAGCTTCCCTTAAAAAAAAAATAAAATTTGTGACTTCCCTCTAGTAGAGAACAAGAGACAAGTGAGGCTCTCCAAGTACCACTGAACTCAACATAAAATAAAAAAAAGGAATGAAAAACCAAAATGTATCTGACAACTATAGAGAAACATAGCTGGGAAATAAGTGTATCTGTTTTCTACTGAACCTCACAAGGACCATTCCAGCAAGCTTAAAATGGCCTTAAAGTGCATATAAATACAATTTAGCATCTTGGGGGATCAAGTAAATCTAAAACTCAATTAAGTGGCTCCGTGAACTCTATCCAGCACAAAACCCTGCTGGGCAGATAATGAAAAGGAACCTAACATTCCTCAAAGTAAAGATACTACCTTTAGACAAGAAGTGCACAGAATTGTGTAGAGGGAGATATGGTGAACCTCTAAAACATTTTGGGGTAGATGTCACTCTCTGCAGAAACAAGTTGAACTCATGTTTGCTTTTCAAGGTTTCTATTCAACTTTGTTCTAATCTTTTTTAAGATTAGACCAGGCCAATTGCAACTTTTTCCCATCCCATGAGTCTTCCCAGGGCTGTGCAGCTATGCTGTGGTCCAACCATGAATATCTGATTAGTTTTCCAGTAGTTCATCAAACTGCTCCAGGGCACCACATTGTCATTCAACGGATCAGGAATCTTGGAAGTGGAAGGAATGGAAATGGGTACAGTGCCATCCTTTCTTCCATTAGATCTTAGCATGGTATGAAATTGCACCATTAAATGCTTCATGGTCAGATGAGCCAGTTTAAATACAAGCTTTTACTAGGGGAGGTAGCTGCACTTCCTTCCAAATGTAGCTGCATGGTCATGGACCCTCCCTTGTCACCTGCACAGGTGGCTTTTTGTAGCCATGACACGGAGGGGATCACAAAACTTCTCTGGCTTTTTTTCCTAGATAATTTTAATGTGTATCATGTTTCCACATGGGCAGCTGCGTGGTTCCTGTGCACCAAGAGGAAAACACAGCTGGTAGTAAGGTACACAGATGTCCAGTCAGGAGCAATGGTAAAGAGAACTTCTTCAGTTGAATTATAGCCATAGTTGATCACTAAACTTAGGTAACAAACAAGTGTTAATTAACCTGGGTCCATTACAAGACAATAGCTGAGGAAGCCATTATCCCTCTTAAAACACCAAATTCCAGTGTCATGCTCTGCTCTGTTTTTCAAGACCTAAGAGATTTTTTATAACTTGGTCCTTTGGCCACTGCTACTGACATCAGTGAGCACAAGTGTGATCTTGGGAAAAAAGGTCTTTAATGCAAAAGACTTTTTGTCTGCTCAGTATCTCTACCAATACAGTGCAGACAGTACATTTCCTCGCTGTGTGAGCAGACAATATGAAATTTAGTCATGCCTATCTAAATGGAGAATTAACCAGTTATCACAGGAATGGAGGGACTGATGGAGAGCTGGCACCGTCAGTCATCTGCAGCAGGACTTTAAGGCCTAATTTTCCCAAGAGAGAATGCACTTTCCAAATTGCAGTGCAATTTTCAAAAAGTGGGAGCTGAATATTTAAATGCCTGCTTCCTCCGCACCCAGCTGTGCTTTCACCTAAAGTCAATTTGGAAACAGCAATAAAAAACATTCTGCATGTAGTTTACACATATAATGGCATCCCTAGTAATGCACAAATCCTTCTAACTACAGGTAACAGTCCCTTATTTTTGATACACAGTGTAGAACCCAATTAATATAACTTATATTAGAAATATTTGTATCCCAGGCCTTGTTCTAATAGTGAATCTTTATGATCCTATAAGGACCAGTAAAGCAATTATGAACAAGGCTTCAAAATAACACTATATTTCATTCAATGCAGTTATAAGACTTACTTTGTTTGTTAATGTGAGCTCTATTCCAACATGTTCTCTCCTCCCTCCTGACATGATGTCAGACCTGAAAAGTACGAAGACAAGGTGCCTAATTTAAATGGGCATCAGCATTTTGGTTAGCTAGAGTCTGGAGAAGTGAATCTGAAGATGTGAATCACAACTGATTAAAGTTGTCTTGGCAGATAATCAGAAAAAGGGCATTTCTGCCCCTCACCTCTCAGTGAACTCAGGCTGCAGGACTTTGTACATTTTCATCTAAAATTAAATACAGCAAGCCAAACAAACCATCATGTTTGCCAAAATAGAAGTGAAACAAGGTCACCACAAGTAATGTCTAAGAGGTGGGCTTGAGGAAAGAAATGCTTTATTCTAAAATTTTGCTAAGCCTATTGAAATCCTTTCTAGGTGTCAGACACAGAACCTAGGGGAACAATGCAAACTGCAGAGCATATATTTGTTGTTCTCCTTTTAGCTGTCCTGGTTCCCAGCTACAGTGACACAAAACAGTACATTAGGGCAATATATATTTTTCAGGGAAAGCATAAGGTTTCTCAGTTCAGAAACCACAGGGTACCTGCTAAATTGTGGGGCAGGAGTGGTGGTGGCCGTGATGCTTTCACACCTTCCCACGACACTGGCTGCTGGCAGGCACATCACAGTGCTGGCAGACAGAGCCACTGCTGCTCTGTCCCCAACAAAACATGCTAATTGCCAGCCAGTGGATTTGATCCAGCTGTTGGCAGGTGTTTTGAGTGCATTGACGAACACAGCTTTTACTCAGAAAAAGTAGAAAGATGGTGTTTCAGAATGGGGAGAAGGAAGAATTATTATGGACCATTCAGAGGCAAGAGATATAAACCACTGCCAGAGCAATACCCCCGTGTTCATGGAGGCATTACTGGGAGCCATGTGTGGCTTTGCTGAGCTGCAGACCAGAGTCTCACTCATCCTCTTGTTCATCCTCTCACAACCAAATTCTCCCTGGACATCTGTCATGAGTGACAGAGGTTCTGGAGGTAATGCGATTATGTGAAGGTTAGGCTGAGGATATTAACTAACTACTTCAATTTTTTTTGGCTTCACTGTAACATGCCAAAGCTGTTGCTGTTAGATTACCCCATCCCCTAGTCAATTATATTAATATTGTCAAAAATAATGCCAAGACTGTATAATTTTTGTTCTTGCCAGCTGAAGAGACTATAATGGACATTGTATTTATGAGTTTTCCATATCTTCTGAAATAAACTAGTCTATCTTTTTAGACAAGCAGCTTTTCTTGGGGTTTTTTGAGCTTGATTTATTTTAAAGTATAAAGTATATAACTAAGGAAAGCCAGAAATATTTCACAGCTAACATAAATTAGGAAGATGGATAATTTATTTCTACTATTGGCTTCCAAATGTTTTTTTACAGTTTTAAAGACATTCTTTACTTTATTACATTAATTTTATTTTCTTTATTCTTTATTTTTAGTCCAAGGCATAAGCAGAAGATTACCTGAATATTACATTGATAATCAACATATTACATGAATTCCTACTCTGAAAGCAAAGCAGGTGAAAGCTTACCACAATGAGAAGAGAAAATTAATCAATCCACTACTAAATAACACTGGTAGCAGAATCTGAAACAAGGGAAAGGAAAGAGACCAAAGATCATCCAGTCTGTTTCCCTGCAGCTGTGATATTATCCACTCTATACTTTTGCCAGTACTAGAGACTTTTCACTTTTGAGGGTCTTTATAGTTCTCCTTTTCGCAGCCTAATAAAAGTGAGGGTTTTCCTTGCAATAGCCATTTTAAGTGTTTTATTTATAGTCCTAATTACAAAATGAACAGTTACCACAAAAACACTTATTCTTGGGTATCTATAACCATATCAGTGGGTGTGCTAATGTTATCCCATTCCCTGATTTTCCTCCACTCTGTGTATCACCTTAGTTGTGGCTTAATCAAGCAGTAGTTTATATATTTATGTTTATACCTCAATGCCCCCAATCTTTTAATCACTTTTGCTGTTCTTCCAAATTCTCTTCTGATTGGCAGTGTCTTTCCTGCTAAGTTAATGGTCAGAATTGACTTGAGTTTTCCAGAAAGATTCCCAAAAGTTCCTTTGGAGAAAGGATGCCTTAAAGAAAACAGTCCAAAGTAGTATTCAGTATTTTCCCATCACTATAGCAATGAAGTGTTCATCACTATACCTTCCACTCCAGTTTGGGATTTTTTCAGTATTATCACTTTCTGTGCTTCTCCTGCACATTGAGTCATATATCTCAAATTATTATTACTTACAGTGCAATCAGTCACATTTTCTTAAGACAACTCTCATATTATTTCCATATCATACCAATGATATACAGTTCTTTCATGATTCCTTTGTTTTGGCAGTTCGCATTTCTAAGACTAGTGGTGCTAGATGAGGAGCTTGTACCACCTCCAAGAACTTGGCAGGAGTGCAGAGACTCAGAAAGCAAGGAAATATTCACACCACCCTGGATAATCTGACCAGCTATTTAATAGAATTGCTGTATGGTTATCTGCTTCTGCTCATGGGAATAGGAACTTGTGGAACAAGGTAAACGTGCAGGAATTGTGGTTTGTCCTGACGATTTTAAGGTAAATGTTCTTGCACCTCTCCTCCATGCACTTACAAGCCCCTGTAAGAGGCATTTATGTTCTCTTCTTTACTCTTGTCATGATCCTTGCTAAAGATAAAAACTGGGGACCCATCACTGAACCTGCTGAAAGCTGAACCATCTCCATGACAAGGAAAATGCAAACTGGATAACATTCACCATGACAGATTTTGTAGGAAAATCGTGCTTTGGTTGGGGAGCTATCAGCCAGCACATCATATATGCCAGACTCCAAACCAAGTTCCTAAAGATGTCAATCATGCAGAGATGTTTTCTGACAGAAGAACACAGTGACTAGGACAAATTCTACAATTGTCTCAAAAGTGTGATTGACAGAATACCAAAACACAACTTACACTTTGTGATGGGTGACATTAATGCCAAAGTAGATGCGTCAACTAAAGAATGGAATGAGCAGCAGGGAAGCCTGGCAGAGGGATGTATCAATCCAAATCCAAGGGACCTTGAAACTGTGTTTTGTGTCTTACTATGTTCTCCTAAGTAAACTTTTCCTTCTAAAATGGCAAATATAAAATGAATATAAAATTTTCCAGACAGCGAGAAAAACCCAGGATATTGCAAACCTCCAATCTTTTTATCTCTCAAAGAGACCAACCATACTTTTACCACAACTTTTAATTTAAGATCCAAACAAACTGTGCAAGATGCACTGACTTATGAAGCATTTGAAACCAAAACAAGTACACTTGAAACCCATTCGTCAATAAAAAATGCCATACAGAGAAAGGAATGATTTGTTTATCTAGGCAACCTGCTATTAGTCACAGAAGACCTCAAGAAAGAAATAAAAACAAATATACAGCACAGAACTTGCTGGATTTGCCAGTTATCAGAATAGAGATGTATAGAACAAAACCAGGTCAACATGACATTGGAAGAGATAATGATCTGCTGTGGCATTAGAGAAGAAATGAGGCATCTTTGAAAAGCACTGTCTGTTTTAAATTACTGGCCTTTGAAAATACAAGAAAGAGAGAAATAGAGAGGGAGAAGGAGAAATAAAGAAAGAAAGAAGGGAAAAGAAAGAGAAAGAGAGAAAGAGAGAAAGAGAGAAAGAGAGAAAGAGAGAGAGAGAAGAGAGAAAGAGAGAGAGAAAAGGGAGAAAGAGAGAAAGAGAAAGAGAAAGAGAGAAAGAAAAGAGAAATAGAAATAGAAAGAGAAAGAGAAAGAGAAAGAGAAAGAGAGAGAGGAAGAGAGAAAGAGCGAAAGAGAGAGAGTGAGAAAGAAAGAAAGTATAATAATATAATGTATTAATATTCAATAGAAATATATAATTCTATAATATCACATCAGCTTATTAAGGATTGTTATGTAGAAATTTAATGTTGATATCTCTAAAACAAAGAAGTGCACTAGTTCTCACATGACTGGATACTTCATACTAGTTCAACTAGTGGTGCAAGCTGCTGAAGGGCTATGGATGAAGAAATGTCTGATACAGATGCCAGCTGGCAGGTCACCAAGTACCTAGAGACTACCTCAACTTTCAGCAATATGAAAAGCAATTAGCACAGTGCTACTGGATCTATGTTCCTTAAACATTTCCAATGTGAAATTTCTTCCCTTAATAATGAATACAAATGATTATCCCTTTGAGCATAACAATGCAGACACTTGCAGGTTGAGCTGGAAATGATTTTCCTCCCATAGAATACAATCTGTGTGTGCACATGCATGCAGACATATTCAACTGTTTTCGTACAGCTATCACTGCTTGTCCAAAAACACTTTAAACTTTGGCCAGTTTCAATCAAATTTAGCAGGGATTATAGATCTCAGAGCTACAGATTGTATGGAAACAGGAACAAAGTAGAATAATTCCTACTCTCTGTAAAGCATCCTATTTGCAATGAATGGACACTAAGCAATCTGCTCCTCAGTTAAGATTTCTGTTCTGGGTAGAGTTTCAAGTTTTATTAAGGTACAGACCACAAATCTCAAACTTCTGTACATTTTGAATATTTGTCACATCTCTCCTATTGGATTCGCTGGTGTTTATAAGATTGTTTGCAAACTGCATTTATTAGCATAATTAATTTTAAACATAAATTATCAAGGAAATATACATTAGAAAGAAATGCTCCAGTTTTCAAGGAACAATTTCTTTCTATTAGACAACATTACTTTTCAACTAAAACCACTTAAGAGGATAGAAAGAGAACATGCTGAAACTGAAAAATGGTTACAAGCTAACACAACATTCTCAGTTGGGAAGTCATACCATGCAGCCTTCCCTAATCTCAGACACTGTTTCAAACTTCGTTAGGAAAATACTCCTTAAGCACTCAAGCCCCTCCCTCTTATGCCTTATGTCCCTATTTATCTTCACATAAAGACTTCTCTGGTATTAATAAAAAAATCTCCTGTGTAAAGTTTTCTCCTGCAAAAAATTCTGGTCTGAGTTCAGGCATTGATAGGATTAATTTACCCTGTCTGAGACTCTCTACAGGAGAGCCAGCACCAGGAGTTCAGTTAGAAGAGTCTGAAGTCTCTGTCATAAGAATTTGAGCAACTCCCAGAGAAAGGTTCCTGTGTGTCTGCATTGGACAATGATGAAGCCCAATTCAACAACAAAATTTAAATTTCTTAGTGAAGTTACTCATGGCAAGATGCCATGGTATTATTGGTATTCACTTCTTAGGAATCCACACTGGGTTCCACCTCTGGTGTTAAGCATTTTAACTTCCAGTGCAATCCTAACCATGGTCTGCTGTCTGCCTGTGCAGAAGTTTATCTGGCTCTTGGGCTTGCTTTCAGCTTATTCCCTCACAAGGAACTGTGGGCATTATGGAAAAGGCGATACCTTGCATCAGGGTCTGAAGCTGACAAGTATGTAAGGATTGAGGCTGCAGCCCAAGCTGGGTTCCCTGCTCCAAAGCAAAGCCTGCAGGCATCAGGATGATGTGAATGCAGATGTCCCCCTGAAGTAGCATCCTCTCCCACACAGTGTAGATGCAGCCAGTTTCAAGAAGCAGCGTGTCATACAACATGAAGAGGGCTGGTAGGAATTAGTTTTATGTCTCATTCATTTCAGCCCTGAATTATTTTTCACAGTTGTTATTTACAGTCTAAGACTGTAAAAGTTGAGCCAGCAATATAATTATGAAATAAAGATTAATTATAGAAAATTTCAAGAGGAAAAAGCATCTTTCTTTTTTTTCTTCAGAGGAAATTGCTAAAGGCAATGATCTCAAATCCCATCTTTTCAAAAGTTATTATAAAGGGGAAGGCTCCAAGCTGCAGTGGCCTTACTCATGCACAGACCGGAGGGTTTACATTCACCAGTATGTTTTCCTTTATTGACTGTGTTTACAGAAGGGGCAGCTGTCAGTTCTGAATTGGTTTCTCTCAGACTTTTTCAGTGTTCAGAGAAACCAGTGCAGTCTCAGATGTGGGCTAACTCAGAGAAATTTACATTTACAGGGAAAATCCATCTGCCATCAGCTGGGTGGAAAGGTTGGAGTGTCTATTATGGCATACACTGCTGAGGCAGGTGGAAAACCTCCAGAACCAATCACCTCTCCTCCCAGACCTCAAAAAGCAATGCCACATGCAGCCTGCCCAGGTGTGTGGATGGTAGCAGCTACACAGCTTCCCCCAATTCCCTCACACAGCTCCTGCTGCTCCAGAGCATGTTTAGCTTCAGGGCCAAATCCCAGAGAGGACTATGTGACAAATGTTCAGGAATTATTTAACAATAAAAATCCTCAGAGTTAACAGGAAGTCAGAGGGGATAGACAGAGCTCAAATGATACCTTGAAAAGAGTTTGTTTGCTCCTTTCAATATATTACTATAAGCTCAAAACCAGAGGGCATTCATAGAAACTTAGTCTGTACAATTCTAAATTACAAATTACTTTATGAGCAATTATGCTTTAGAAAAAGCTTTCAAAAAGACGTTGAGGTTTGCAATGTGTGTGTACTATAATTTGCCTGAATATTAGAAGGCTGGCAGTGTTGACATTAATCTGCACAGTGTGAACTTACATGCTCAGTCCATTGCAATAGGAAGGGAAAACGAGGGTAAATAATTGAATATCTTGTTTTAATCTCTTACAGCATGAATGCTTACATTTTAATCCTATCATATCAGCACTTAAAAAGAGCATTTCCATAACTGAAGGGGATCTGATAACACCTGTGATAGCAATACTTTAAAAATTGAAGAACAATATAGCCTCTAATAGGCAGATATTAAACTGACCTCTAATCCTACCTTCAGAACTTCATGGACCTTAAAGTACTGACATATGACCCACGGCAAAGAAAAGCAGGATCCTTTGGCTTGTTACATGCACATTTTGAAAATGAGCAAATAAAAAATGGTTGTGGGGAGCTTGTTCACATGGAAGATCTCCACATTGCCTGGGATCTGTGTTATAGGAGACACCTCCTTTCATGGTTACCCTGCATTAAAGCTAAGTGTATAACCTAATCACTTCCTATTTATTAATTTATGTGTTGATATAAGTAACTACTCCCTAAGGTACTTGTCTACCCAATATAAAGTCAGTATTTAAATTTCTACTCACTTCAAGGAAAGAAGAATTAGAGTAATAATGAGGGCTTTGGTAAGCACATAAAAACTGTAAGTATCTGTTGTAGGTAACTATCTAAAGCAGGCACAGAAGGAAGAGGGTCATGGAATCACAGAAGAGTAGCTGTAAACATTAAATATTTGCTTCTTTCCTATCCTTTCAATTCCCTCTGACTGCACAAATGTAAAATGCAATTTTGATTCAGTATAAAATAATAAGCAATAGAGGAAAGTGTTGACGTTTCAAATCTCAGCTGGTTTAAACCAGCAGAGCAATCCATATCAGTTGAGAGCCCAAACCCATGAGATTGTTAAATGATTGTTAATTATTACAAGAAAATAGCTCCTTTCATGGAGTTATCCCTATTCACCCCCAAGAAAATTCACATACTGGTTAATTCCATGCTGTAAATTTCAGGGAATTTTTAGACTTTATTGTATGATCTTTTAGAATTTTATTTATTATTAAATTTATTTATTTATAAGAAGTGGGAAGAAGACAAAATAGCTTCTTTGCACATGTAAAGATAAATGATGAGAAAAGCATTTTTGAATGCGTAAAGACAAATTATTGAGCGGCTGCAGATGATGCCTCTGTAATGATATAAAAAGAGAACCTAGTTACAAATGGTCTGTAAAACTAAATCTCTGAATGAGATAGAACAAGAAAATATTTAAAATGCATAAGGAAGTTAAAGGTATATAAAGGAAAACCTGTAGGACTTTTACTAAATCAGCAAATTAGTATTAATTAGCCAAAATCAGTCATGAACAATACTGACATTCCAGACTGCCGATAAAACATTTATATAGTATTAGTTTAGTTTAAAATCTTTATATAGAATGTAAGAACAATAGTTTCTATGTTATAAACATTTATATAATTCAGAAATATTGTTGTGTTTCTCATTTCAAAACAGATTTATTTTCTGTGTTCCTGCTTTGTTTCCACCAAGCTGATCTTAATTGTAATGATGCTGAAGAAGAATACAGCCAAATTTTCTGAAGATGATGTTGAAGATAAGCAGCAATAATGTATGGATCAATCAAGAACAGGGAGCCAGGAGAGTTAAAAGAACTTGAGTAGAGTTTCATGGTTAACATGTCACCGAAATTTATGCTAGAAGGTCATTAAATGTGTCATAAATACAGACACATATGTGCTTAAAGAATGGTTGTGAAACCAAAGGGGAAAAGTACATAAGGGAGAAAACAATTTATTCTAAAGAGATGTATACACCAGGGAAATGAAATTTGCTGATGATACATACTAGGAAGAAACAATCAATTAAAAAAAAGGAAGGCAAAAAAGTCAAGATGACTCTTAATACACTGTGCCCAAAGGAAGATAAGTTCCTTATGCAATTAAATATGGAGATGTGTGAGATAGTGAGATTAGGGACACAAAATAAGAGAAAGTGTTTATGGCCTATGTAATCATATGGTACAAAAAAGTGACTAGAAGCAGGATCTGGAGACAGAATGAGCTCAAAAATCTTCAGGACAGTGGTTAACAGTAATATAAAATGTTATTATTTTGGTACAGAGAGGTAACAATAACATAACAGATGAAGTTATTCCAGCTCTTGCGTGAGGGATTTATGAATGAATCTGCATTTAAGGAGTTCCTCTATGCCTTATAAAAATAGCAGAGGCCAAGGGGACTGGACAAGAGAAGCAGGTAGACGGCAAACTTAATTATTCATAAAGGTCAGAGAACAAAACAAAATTGCCTGCAGTGTTCGCAGAGGTGAAACAAAATGGATCTTACCCAGGAATATGAAGTCTAGAAAATTTCAGTGGAAATAGAAGAAATTGCACTCTAATTGATCTGCTAATAAATAGAAGAATAAAAAGCTTGGTTGGAAACAACCAAAATGAAACTGAAAAAAACCCCCAGAGATACAGAGTGGAGTGTAGTCAGTAAATGGAATATGTTGTCCAAGTCAACAGCTGAAGCAATAGGAATAAGCATAATTCCCCAGGATTTGTTACCCAGCTGAGATTTCATTCCTGTCTAACTTTAGGTAGCTAATATTTTTTTAAGGACTGAATTCTAGGTGAATTACCTCATTCTCTAAATATTCCTTTCTCTCACCATTAAATAAATATGTTGCCAACATATATTACTGCATGTAACTCAGGAAAGTTTGTAAGTTGCCTAAGTTTTGATATCATAAATGTGGGTTTCAAGAAGTGCTTAAGTACCAGGGCCAGATTTTCAATATTAGACAAGTGTCAAGAATCATGATCCTGAAGTCACAGACTGTGCTGACTCTTGGCTTTGGAAGCACCTGAATTCTGCTGACATCATCCTTAAAACTTAAAATTTCCCTTTAATTGTGCCAAATGTATTTGGGTTATATAAAACTGCATAGCATGACCATGCTTTACTGCAAGTGGAGTCGAGGAACAAAATCTTTGAGATGCATTTACATGTCCACACTTCCTACTGAGTGTAGTTACACCCATTTCTGTCTTCTAAAACATAACCACTTTCCTTGTTTTACTTCACAGCTGTCCAGCTAGAAAACCTATACACAGGGAAGATGGAAGGCTAGTGCTCTCTTTCATGTCCTAACCTTGAGGTTATAAAACGCTCATCCTGAGCATCTGAGATCTCATCCTGAGGAAAAGGAAGCTCATCATTGTTCAGAAAGGGGCCCCAGAAGGATTTAAAATAGCCACATTATTTAAAAGTAGGATTAATAGTGCTTCAGACCCTAGGAATAATGTCTATAATTCAGAGTCAATTCCACTTAACCTAGGAGAGAAAGGACTAGGGGGAACAATCAGACTAAAATTCTCTTCTGCTCAGGTGATGGCTAGACAGCAGACCTTCTCCCTTTTAGTCCCTTCTAGTTAATTTTCATTCCTTTGTTTATAAGGTCACAAATGAAGCCTGAGCCATAGTAACTGTCCTATGTACCCATGCTTAGAATAAATCTTCATGACAAGATTCAAATTCACCCAAACAACTTCAAATTTCCTCATTGATTTTCAAAGTCATCTAATAATCATATAAAAACTTGGTGACAGTGGCTCTGCCAGCCAGGTTTAAAAGGCAAAAAATGAACCTACAAGGAAATGAGTCTGTAAGCCTAGTTTTAGCAGGGGTGGACTGTGAATGCCCAGGGATGGAGAAGTTTGGTTGTGCATCACCTTGAGCAACACTTGGTAAAATGAGAGATTCACCTCATCCGCAGTGTTTTCATGCTGGCTCTATGCTGACCTCAGGTAGCTTTTTCTCCTGAGCTATCAAACAGTGCCCTGGGAGAGGTCTGATCAGCCCAGCTCAATACATGAAATCTGAGAGGTCTTGCAGATCCAAGAACTCTGAACTCTCTTTATAGAGTTTATAGATTTATCTGTGAGCCCATCAGAGGATGTCTGTCTGCGTGAGCACATGCACGTGTGTGTGTGTATCTGTACTTCTGTTAGCTGAGGGCATGTGTGTGTTCTGTCTCACCTTTCATCTAGTGCCAGCTTCATTTCTTCTGTTTTTAGTTTGAAAGCCAAAGGATTACTGGAGTGGTGTTTCTTCACTGCTTTTTGTCATCCTTTCAGCTTACAGCCGGGACATATTGGAACAGCTGCTCCTTTTTCACAGGCTAGGAAGGACCATATGCTTGATATCAACACAACCCCAGCCTAACAGGTGGCAAATGTATTTTTGTTGCTAATAAATTCCCATTTAGATTTTAAATTGCCTGAGCTCCAATTCTCTTTATAGCAATAATACATGAGAATTCCAACCTCTGCTATCTGGAAATCAAAATAGTATTAACGAGTTCCATTTGTGTTAGCTGATTTTATTGATATAATGTTTTCTGCTGGTGTCTGTGTCATTACACAAGTTTCTAACATTCCAGGTTATGACTAGTTTTCATAATTTGTCACTTATTTTCAGATGATTCTATATTTATGCTGTTATAATTACAGAATTACAATACAATAAACACAGGATGTTCAAATGATTAGTTTCTTAATCAATTCAGTAAAATGTTGACAAAGGAAAGGGATAATATTTAAATGGATACAGACCAGAATCATGAGATCATGCAAGCATATGCTCCCACCAAAATCTGTGGGAGCAAAGTCCCTTGTATAGCTTTGTTACTAAAAATCTTAAATTCCAATGAGTTTTCATCTTGTGTCTGATTTTTAAAAACCTTGAAACTTTGGGTGCGACAGTTTGGCATTTTTTTCCAGACACTTTTTAAATGAGCTACACATTTGAAAATCTCTTCAAATTATAGATCACAGCAAGAACAAATTAAGGGAGAAACCAACCAACCAACATTATTGCCAAAATAAATTCAAACTGGTAGATTTTACATTCCCAAAACCTTTTTCTTTAGAAGATACTGGTGAATTGATCCTTCAAGTCAAATAATTACATGGCATTTTGCATGGAAGAAATGTACTTTTATAGGGAAGAATATTTAAAGTGTTGATTTATAAATTTTCAAGTGGAACTACTTCCTCTATCTTTTAACAGCTTCAGAATTTTCCAGCCTTTTTGCAGTCTTCAAAGTAGTTAGCAGCATTTGTTATGATTATGTCATATATTTGTACTTCCTGTGTTTTTTTACTGTGTCTATTTTCTAAGCATTGCTACATCAAGAGGCGGAAAGTGTTGTCTCTCTGATGGTCAGGAGGGCTACAGCATACACAGACTTCATAGCAATCTGTGAAGATAACTCATCAAAGTGTACCTTAACACATGCTTTAACCCTAAATGCTTTATAGAAAAATTTTGAAGTCTGGATGCCAATCTCCACAGACTCACATGAGCAGCAGTGGCTGAATGAAGGAGTCATGTAGATGAAAATGTTTATACAAAGAGTGTTTTTGAGAGAGAAAGAAGACCTCATGAGAGAGTTTAGGTTCAGGAGGTGTGAGGATGACTGCACACACCTCACCCCACGTGATCCCTCTCCTGCAGGTAGAGGTTTCCCTGCAGGGAACCCCCCTGTCAAGCCTTTCCTCTCCTCCCAGGCACTGAAACGCTTTCCTCAAGGAAGTAACTTTGATTTTGGCAAGTAGGGATGTAAAACCAAAAATGTGGTGCTTTGCTATTGTGGTAAAACACAAATCACCAGTCCACCTGTCCTGAAAATTTGGGTGCCCTATTTCATCTGAAGGGAATGAAGAACATTAACTTTGCAGTTTGAAAGCTGGGAGCATAAAGAAGTGGTTTGGGGCCAAGGAGTGACAGCAGCTGATCGTAGCATAAATATCAGAATACCAGGAAAATAAAAATGTTGACAACCAAATCTATTGCTTTTTATCATATATTATTATTATTACTTATCCTTGTGTATTAGAGATCAAATGCATTTTGAATTTTTCTTGATTATACTCAAGTAACACTTGAAGTTATGTCATCTGCTTTTCTTCAGCACTTTTGCTGCCCCTTGAGATTCATACACTATGTCACAAGTCTACTTTGGACTAACATTTGCAATATATGTTCTAGCAGAAAAAAATGTTTTCAAGCTTTTAAACATATTATTTTCTTTTTGGGCTGCCATCAACAGAACATTTGTTTGAACAGGTCAAAGAGGAGAGGTGCTCAAACATTTGAAATTGATACCTGAATTCAAATTTAGTTTAGTTTTAGTTTGTTGCAAGCAGTAAATTAAAAACAAGAGTTTCCAGGGCTTTTGAGTATGTCAAGATGGTTTGTTCCATTGTAGGGAAAAATGTTTTTAAACTAGTATTGTCAGTATACTGGTATTTAAACTAGAGCACAAGATTTTTGCAATACAAAACCACCAAGAACTTCCTCTTAGGATGAAGGTTTCAGCGTGCTGAGTACAGAAAAAGCATTTCTGAGCATATGATGGTCATAAGAATTTAATGTCTGAAAATCAAGGAAATACAAAGGCTAAGGAGTAAAATTGATTTAGTGTGGTTTTTGTATATGTTCCCATTTCTCAAAGTATATATCACAGGAGCAGCAATCATGATTATTTATCTCATAACCAAATGACATTGTGGTACCTATAGGTCCTGAGTAATGACTGAAATAAATGTGAGAAATGGGAAGAATTGCACTTCTAAAAGAAGAAATAAGCTTTGTATAAATGAGATGACAAACAGGAGGACACAGAATAGAAAACATAATAAAACCAAATAAAAGACAATGAGAACAGTATATGTATTCATAAACACACACAATTTTTTATAGATATACACTCATAGATATAGACTTGAAAATGTATAATAGATGATTACAGAAGTTGCTAACATATTACAGATGCTGAAAATCTGCAACCGTGTAGTCACAGACCACAGACTGAGGCAGACATTTTCTACACTTTGATCTGAATCCAAAACTACGTGAAGCAAGACTGAGAGGGGATCTTATCAATAAGTATCTGAAAGGAGGGTGTCAAAAGGATGGAGCCAGGCTTTTCTCAGTGGTGCCAATGAATAGGGCAAAAGACAATGGGAAGAAACGGAGGCATGGGAAGTTCCACCTGAACATGAAAAAGAACTTCTTCACCCTAAGGGTGGCCAGAGAGGCTGTGAAGTCTCCCTCACTGGAGATGTTCAAAAACCATCTGGGCACAATCCTGAGTAACTTTCCTTAAGGGAAATCCTAAGGAACATTCCTTGCTTGAGCAGGGGATTCGAACTAGATGTCCTCCAGTGGTCCCTTCCAACCTTAGACACCCTGTGATTCTGTGATTCTGTAGGGTAAACAGTCATCATTTTACCTCCTCCAGTGGACTTCATTTCAGTTCTTTGCTTTGTGCCTAGGCATGATATGGTAATAGCTGGCTTTAATACAGCCACTACGAGCAGGTAATATTGCTGCCATGCTTGTTGGTTCACAGGTCTTTACCTGTGCAAAGCACCTGTGCAGTAAAGCATGTGTCAGAAATGGGCAGCTGTTTTTGTGGAGCACTGCTGTAGGATATACAACACATCTGTTTCATCTACTCCAGCCATAGTGGAGATCCAGTGCTGGAGTTGTGTTTGTTCCCATGAAATGATGGATACTGTCTATTCTGCAATCAGTGGTTAAGTTTCAGCATAAAATCCTTTATCTTCAATTTGATTTACACTGACTATCATTTGCTACTTTAAGGCAAGCTATTGATTGACATGTGGATGTGGAAAAAACATATTTGGAGATGGAGAAACGATAGTGGAATACCCATGACAGAAGAAACATTATTCTTATCAAGACAGCACTTACAGAACAATGTCAAAAAAGACAGAGGCAGAAAACTAAACAGTTTTCTAAAACTACATCAGTGTTGAAAAAGAGATCAAACTTTGCATGAACCACAAAACTTTAAAATGAAGTAAAGCTTCAGTGTTCAGCAATATCATCTTTAAAGAGATGTGCCAAATAGTTTGGGATGAATTCAAATATTTCCTCAAATGGAGACAAATGCAATTGGTTTTGGAGAAGCTTGGCAGTGTAGGAGGATATCTCTGGAGAAAAGAAAGATTTAAGGCACATTGCTGATGAGGCTGAGGCTTGGTAGAAAACACCTTCTAAGCAAAAAAAAGAGCAGTAGATAAATTATATTTTGCACAATAAAGTCATTGAAGTAAAGTCCAATACTCCCATACTGGGAGTAGAAAGACCACCATCATTGTTCTTTTCTCTATTTTTGACTTTAAATAGGATCTGTCTTTGTTACATGTATTTTAAGTTATAACCATGGAGCAGTGGTAAAGATTTAAACCTACAATGAGTCTCTTAGGGTTTTATTCTCATACAAAATCTTGGACACTCTGGTGGTCTGTAGATAACTGTGGATATACTTGATGTTACCAAGTTAAAAAAAAAAAAAAAAAAAAAAAGTATGGGGGATAATAAATTACAAAACAAACAAACAAACAAACCCCAACCCCAAACAAAAAACCACAAAGGTTGTTTCAGGTTGATCTCGGCTGATCTCCCTTGTGTTCAGGTAAAAACTTCAGGAAACAACTACTGGGAAAACAAATGGATCTTCTTTGTCCTTCATATTGCCAAAAAAATGACTAGAAGGAGATTGCAAATGCCAAAAACTCTTCCATCACCTTGCTTGCTGTAAGACCTCAGGGCTTCTGGAGCTCCTTCCATGTGTGCAGATCACATGACAAGTAGGGGTGGACCTTTATCAAGGCTCCATCAGAGTGACCTTTCCCTGCTCCCTGTTTTTTGTGGTACTGAAACAGTAAATAATGACTATAAAGCTGTAACTTATGATACTGTCTCTCCAAAACAGTGCATCAAGGACTTGTACACATCTCTTTGGGTGAGTCACAGGCACTTCTACTCCCATTCTGCCTCAATTGATATATATATTAACAAATACATATACAAAAATCTTGATTTTGAGCTATTTGCCTGTTTAGTCTAAAAATGGAAATGGTCAATAAGCCACTGGAAAAGTTGCTGCCTGAAAAGTGAAAATAGCTGCCATCTGTATTGTACATTGATGATACAATTGCCTTCATTCATAGAATGATTTAAGCAGATCTAGCAGATTGAACAACTCTCCTACAGTCTGAACCTTAAAACTGGCATATAACTTAATTTTTACATCAATATAATCTATTTCCAATTTGTACCCAATACTTGAAAGTCTATAATTAGCAGGAAGTAATGCAGAGAGTAACAGATTAAAAATAAATTTGAATTGTTCCATAATATTATCTGATACAATTTGAGCTAAGTCTTCTATCTGCAAATACACAGAGGTGTTTCAAACATTATTTTGGTGTGAGAATCAATTCACCACCTATAAAGAGAAAAGGCAGTAGGGAAACCTATTGTTTTCTATCAGTCTGTCATGATGTGGGGCAGCACTGTATCCCAGGGAAGAGGAGAGGGGACAAGGTTTGCACTTAGTCTCTGGGAAGGGGCAGTGGTAGATGTGTCTGCCCAGCCAAAAGCACTGCCAGCCTGAGCTGTCCTCTGCTCCTCTCTTGGGAGGCAAACTCCTGCCCTGCCTGAAGCACTGCTGTCAGGGGTCAGGGTTGTCTGCTGCATGAGTTTGCCACCCAAGAACAGGGATGAGAAGTGAAAATTCCCAGTGCAGCCTGGGGAATTATGCTAGTCTTCCTACAAGACCAGTGCTTTCCCAGGGGTGGTGTAGGAGTGTTAGATCAGCAATTTCTGTGGATAAAATGTGGGCTTCAAGTCCAACACAATCACATGGAGGAAGTACAAACTCAGGTTCTTAAATGTAGGTGCCTTAAGCAGAATTTAAATCTCGAAAAGTTTTCTGAGATGTTCTTCACTACAGGTTTAAAAAGACCCAACAGAAGCATAATAATCTTGTATAATCTTGCTCACAATTATATTTTTTGGTGAATAAACACAATAACTGGTTCAATGTGAGGTTAAAACATGTACCAGTTGGCACTTTAAAAATGTCTAACTACTTAAACAAATGGAACAGCTGCTCCTTAACAGAACAGCATCCAGCAAACCTTGACATCATAGGCTTTTGTGAAGTTTGATGCACTGGCAATGCCACTTCAATGTTTCTGAAAGGATTTTAATACATTGTATGTTGAAACAGAAGAGACTGTGAGTATCACAGTGTCATTTGTTCTAGACATAAATATGTCAGTATTTTTAATGTCATACACTTTTTTCACAGACAAATTTAGTCAAGCAGCCTTGCTGAACCCAACAACGTTTGATGGCAATAATGAAATTGAAGAGTGAAGAATTCCTTCCTTAAGTGAAGGAATTTATGGACTAATTGCTAAAACAAGATGTATTTCGGAAGAAAAAAAGCATTCAATGCTGAGTGGAAATAGAGGACAAATATAAAATAATAAAGAGTTGACACAGATTAGAGGTGATCAATAAATGAAAGCATTTATTACACAATGGTTGATTGATGATGTGTCTGAACGGTGTTGTTCTTCACAGGCTTCAGTAGCTGCATGTATCAACTCATACTCCAGTTGGTCAAAATAAAAAGTTATGATTTAGCTGGCTCCAAGCTGAAGTCTTTTTTTCTGTATTTGTTACATAGGCCCTGTTGGTAATTAAAATGTATCATAGTGGGTAAGATTTTTAATAATCTCAGCAGAATTCTAGTTTCACCCCTTTTGCGAATTTTCCTAAATCTGAGTTATACTGGCCAAAAAAAAAATAAAGTAAGCAAAAGTGAATTTCAAAGTTACACTCCTCTTTGCTGAAAATTACTTTTACAAAGTACTTATGAATGTGTCACACAAATATGCTCTACTAAATGGTATATTGCCTTCATATGTGCCTTGCAAATAACTAAAGTAAATCAAGTTGTGTACACTCATAGAAAATGGTGCATAGAGTTTAAAAAGCTCACCCCAAACTAATCAAATACTTTGAATAATGAACAGATTAGACAAAATCATGGTCTGTTCGTGCATGCACCACAATCAGACAGAGAAGCTAAACTCATTGGATGCATTATTCATCGGGAATTATTTGCTCTACCTATTGGTGGGGAAGCTTGCAAACACTACTGCTCTATCTGTTATCTTCTAACAGCCTGAAGAAGGAGATCTGATTGCCTTTATCATTACATAGCATCTTGCCATTTAGATGAGGATTCTATTTATGTTGTCTGAGAAAAATGTTGTCCATCAAATACTCAAGCATGTCAGGGGCAAACCAGGATAAATGGTGTAAAAACAAATCATGCATCTTCAATCTACCAGTACTCTTTGCAGAAGTCAGGAAACAATGGATAAAGAACTAAAAATATGGTAGGTTTGGTAACCAATGAAATTTACTGTAATGTTTTTTTCAAAAGGGGTAATGAAAACAAATACAAAATTGAAAAAAAAAAAGATTAGGTAATGGGCTCTGATGCAGAAAAAGGACACATAGCAAAACCCAATATTTCAGTTTCAAAATATAAATGAGTTAAAGCTGTGTAAGGTAAAATAATGATATAGACAGGAATACAGGTTAAAGTGATAATATTTGTATGTGAAACAAAATTTTTAAAAATTTAGATCCAGTGTGGATTGATAGAGAATCTGGGCAATTATGTGAATATATAATAGAGTAACAAATGAGAAAACTGTTCTTCCACCAGATATAGTGTGAGTTATATTTGATGAATAAGAAAACACATTAATTTTTCTATGTTGACTGAATTCTGTAAGCATCTCACATGAGCATAAAATAGGAACATTTATACAAAGTGGAAATACTGATTTAGCTTTTATACATGTTATGGAGTTATAAATGAACTTCAATTGAACAGAAGTTCTTGATCACCTCAGAGCAGTAATGGACCTGGCTCTTATTCAGAATGCTGTAAGAAGGGCACAATCAGTAATATTAAAAAGCCCCATCACTATGTCTAAAATTTTCTCACAAAGCTAAGCACTGCTACCTTTTAGGAAACCAGAGTGCCTAGTAGATCACCACATGATAAGACATCAACTTTAGATGAATGATAAATATCTCTCTCATTTTTATAGCCTACTTTTAACATATCTTCAAAGTTTTTTCATGTAATGATTCAGGCATCAAAACAATTGGTAACTTTAAGAGTATGAGCAAGGCACTCATATATGCAATTCCTAACCTGAAAAACCATGAATTTATGTAACTGTTATCACAGAACATGTATATTATTTTATCTGCTCAATGATGGAAAGATATTAGAGAGTAGTCTATTTTAGATAACATGACCTCATTTGAAATGTCTATTAATGGAAGGAACATGACAAAATGTAAAACAGTGTTAGACTGCAAAGGAATGGCAGCTTCTATACTGAAAATTTGTCATCTTAACCTCTTCTGAAAGGAAGAATGGGCAATGGCCAGCCAAAGGAGTGAAGGGTAGCCTTCCTCCCTTTCTCCCTTCTCAAACAATGGCTATGAAAATGTAGAAATTACAAATTAGTGAAGTTTTCTCCCTTTCAGGACTGACCATCTTGACTGACATCATTTACTTGTGTACATGTATTATTAACTCAATATATTTAATTGATAGAGATGCTGTATAAGGATTTTAAGAGGAGGAACAATAATTCTGTACAGAACAATTTCACTTTCATGCAGCACCAAACAAATATCTCAGCATAAATTTTAGGACGCTCTTTTGGGTGGTGTCCCTTCAAATGAACCATAATTTATCTCTCCTAGATATGCCACATGCAAAAGTATGTTTTGTGATTTATGCTGTCTCTTTTGTCCAGTCACAAAATGAAAACTATTTAAATACTAACCTGAATAATCCAATTCTGTTGGGCAATTTCATCGGTGGTGATGTTTACTTAGGAGTCAAAAGAAAAATTTAAATTGTTACATTTCCCACTTAAACTTTAATAACCACTTCTTCAAATTAAATGCAAATTAGTTCATTATAACTAGCAAAGATAATACATGCAAAATAGTCTTTTTTGGTTATGTTCTTCTCATGTATTCCTTAATGCTCCAAAAATAAAAAAGAACAACACCCAGCATATTGAAAGATTTCTAAAATTCAGGATATTGCTGCTGCTTTGTGAGTGCAAAATTAAGTTCTGCATCATCTTCAGTAGAAACCTGCCATTAATATGAACTTTAACAAAGCAATAATACAGCAGTGGTATCAAAATGCGATGTAAAAGGCTTCAGTTCCCCTAACAGTGCAAGACATTGATGTCAACAGCTTAAAAACATTCTGAGAGATGCATAATAGTTTGGAGTAAAAAAGATAGGTAATATTATCAGGTTGAGTTAGACAAACATTCATATGACATCTTTCTAAGCCTCTCTAACAAATAGATGTTGCCAGAATTTTTCATTACTGTTTTCAGAAATTGGAATAAGGAAGAGGAAATTGGAACTGGAATAAATTTAGAGGAAACCTCAGGAGGCCTTTAGTCCACTGTCATCCTTAAAGAGGAGTCAGCTATGTGCTTCTCTCAAGTTGCTCAGGAGTTTATCTTGCTGGATCTTGAAAATGATCCATAATAAAGACTGCATAACCTCCCTGGGAAGCCTGTTGAAGGATTTGACTGTACTCATGGTGAAAATAGAAAAATTTTACTATTAGCACCATCAAGACCAGCAAGCCTTAGGTTTATGTTGAGATGCATTAGGGCCCATGAAGAATTGGATTTTTGCACTGCTTTCACAAATAAAGGCAGTAGGTAATTCATGCATGACGCTAAGTTGCCAAATACGTGCCTGGTCTCAGGCAGAGCCTTCCCCTCCTGCTTCTTCAGCCTGCTCACACAGTGATGCCCATGGCTTGGGCACAGTGTGAAAGCTGTGCTAAATGAAATAAAAGACCTCATCAGACCAAAGTAAAGAATGGAGGAATTGATATGGGAGAAAACTCACCTAAGATGTTTAGAGGTGGTTATAGCAGCAAAAGGATTTATTTCATCAACAGAGCTTTCCCTAATTCTCAGCAGCTGCACCTTGAGAAGACTCCTCTGCCTCTAGTTTTGCTGGCACTGCTGGGTGAGTTAGTCTTCCATGGCATGAGCAGTGTATAATTGAACTATCCTTTCTAAACTTAAAAAACAACCTTGGATTGTACCCCTAGAAATGGGCAGAGTTATGTGGCCTTAAAGCTTCATAGCTCACTCAAGGCAGCAAAGGATTTGATACAAAATTTCAGTCAGTGTTCTGCTACCATAAAGCTAAGCCCACCGGGAATGAGATTTTTGCCCTTTCCCAATAAATTTTTACTAAGTGTATTCCTTTGAACATTTGGAGAGCCAGCTATTGCAGTGGTTATATACTTTTCCATGAGGCATTTCTGCCTGCTTCAATTAAAAACTCCATTGAATTCCCAGTGAGTTCAAGGGCAGCCTCCACTGCTGAGCTCCCCAGCACAGAAACACACAGGATGAAGAGGGGTCTTTAGACTGCCAGCTGAGGAGTGTCACCTCTGCCCAGCAGGACAGAGGGGTGACACAGTCTGTGCCTAATCACACTTGTGCCATCATGGGACCAGTGTCACCACCCCCTTTTTTATGAGGCCATGATCAGCTCCCACTCAGGGAAGTTTCTGCATTGCAGAGCTGGGGAGCTGGTGTTCCTGCTTGGGTAAACGCACTTGAGAGTAAACACGAGGAAAGTAACACCTGCCCTAGGGCAGAACACGCTGGAGAATTGCCCTGGGGGGTTCCCCAAAACTGGAGTGACCCTGAAGGGGGTCCTGGCACCCTGCAATTCCTGGGGCCTGGCACAATGCCCCTGCAATGCTTTGCCTTGCCCTGCAAAGAGCCCAGCAGGGCAGCTTCACTGAGCTGCTCATACTGAATACTAAATTCTCTTCTCTCTGTTGCTCCTGTTGTGGGAAAGCAAGGCCTTTCTTTTCCAGCTCTATTTCATTTTGTTGTTAAATTGCATTGGGCAGCCCAGCTGATTGAAGAGCAGCCCACTTGTTGGGATTTCTTCAAATGATTCTGACAGGTACATTTTGTCTAAAATATACCACAACTGTGGCTGTCTAATCCCAAAAAGGCTTTGTTTAATTTTAAATGTGTCAGTGCAAAACATGACCAAAGACAACAAGCAACTATAATCAACTGAATGTGTAACATGGATGCTGAATTATTGTTATGCTTCAAGAAAATCTTTGTTATTCCTTTCTAAAAGAAAAAAAAAATATGAAAAGTATGAAAGTGATATTAAGCAGATGTTAGACTGGAGTTGTCAATCTTGTCTAAGCACGCAGGTGCTAATGTGTTATAATTATCCCTTCTGGCAGTTGATATTTAGAATTTTGGATCCCACCTAGTCAATCATAGCTGTAATTGTTAAGCTTCTTACATAGCTAATATGCTGGGTAATAACCAGATCAAGATTTAATATTTGACGTTTACCATCAATTATCTTTTCTTCTGACATACATCTCCCCCACTCTGGTTCTTGCAGATCGGAACACTTTTCTGATTTCAGTAAAATAAATAAGAATCTGGTTATAGAAGAAGACTCAAATAAAAAAATACTCCTGTCACTGCCTCTTATCTCACTGCCTCATGTTTCTTAAAGAACAGTAAGCTATCTCCTTGTTACAAGCTCTACAGGTATAATAATTTGATTCAGAACAATTCCTTCCCATTTTACTTTTTGATGGATTTATTTACAGAAAATTTCATACCTGCTATTGCAAAATCATGGTGTAAGCATGTTAACCTCAGTCAGGCATATTTTCAGATGACAATATTTGCTATGAAACAAAATGTTGGCATTTGTTTTGTAGACAGAATATATATGCATTTGTTCACACCATGGATATACCAGAGGATTCTTCCTACTAAAAGCACCGTGAAAATTAATTCTGTGATTAAAATACTTTAAAATTAAATTTAGTGTGCCAGTTCTGCCTTTTTTACTCTCGTACTAAGTAAAACATGTGTTATAAAATTTGCTCCAATACGCACAAGTAGAACATGAGGATTTTTTTCCTAAATGTTCTGAGAGTGCCTCCTGTGTGATTAGGCTGAAGTTCACAAAATTTACACACTTCCATTCCAAATCAGCATGCAGTACTTAGAGCATGCTCAGAAGTTAGGTGTAGCTTACAGGTGGTCAGTAAGGAGCTGTGTGAACCAAATTTTCAGTTGCTATAATTCCATGAAAAGACTTTAGATTTGCATCAGAAAGAGTTCTCCATTATTATTATATGTAATTATTTTCCCCTTAGATGCGAATGGGTCTTTTTCAAGTGATTCTATTCCTGTCACAAAAGACCTTTGACAGAAAAAAAGTAAAATACACATTTGTATTTGGTGCTGGTTCTGCAAACTTAATCAGTATCTACCCATATTTATACACGCTAACTGTGCTTTATTTTGCATTTTGCACTTCCTACAAAACAGTTCAGGTACACAAGTTTAAATGAAAACTTTTTTAGTTTAAATTAAATAAAGACTATCAAATATCAGGAAGAATAGATTCAGTCCAGACTCTCACCTTTGCACACTTTGTGTTTCTGCAAGGATACAGAACACTATTTTAATGTTTTTAAATAATTTTCAGTTTTACCTTCCATATGAATGCGGCCAAGTACTGTATGTTAATTACAAAACTGTAATTTTACATAATCTTTTCCTTTACAGGCAAGCTAGCATGAAAACAAATAACAGTGGCTAATATTACAAGAGTGGAAGGCAAACAGCTAAGCTTGAAAATGGTATTTTTCCAAGTGAAGTTCTCTCTGTTGTCTAGAGAAGACAGTATCTTGGTTCAAGGGGATCGTGCTCCAAGTTTGAATAGGAAAAGACTGCAGTCAGGCAGCCAAGGGACAAGAACACTTCAAAGCAGAACAAATGAAACTGGACCTTGTCATTTTGCAATAAAATGTGAAGTCATGTAATAGTGCCCTTTTAAGCCACTTGTGACTTTTAAGACTTCAAACAAAATGCTATTAGCACAGACAGATAAACATGCTAAGCTGTTATTTGCCTGGGGCAATACCCTTGTGATTTGTAACAGGCAATGGAAATATAGTAGCCTAGGTGTTCAGGAAGAATGATATGAATACCAGTAATCTCTTCAGACTGATGCCAAGACCTCTGATAATAAATCCCCCAGAATATCTTGTGTTAGTCAAAATGACTTGGAATTTTTTACCTTACTATAAAAGTTTGCTAAAATAGGAAAGAATTTCCAGAAGTTGAAGAGGAAATATTAAATACATAGGGAAAAAAAAAAAGTATTTATATCAACTTCACATTCAGTTTTGAGTTAGAAAAGAAAAATAAAATCACTATGACTATTTATCAAAGACTTACAAATACCTGCCTTGATTATACATTGTGGCACCCCAATCTATTTGCCCAAGCAAACCCAGTGAAAATGTTGGAAATATAACCTCTTTGGAATTTGTAACACAATTTGCAGAACCAGGAGCTTGAATAGAAACCACACCATATCTGGTTAAAAATTTGGAAATAAAGGGACAGGTTCACATCACATCTTATGGGAAAATTTACTCACTATTTTATCTGTTCTATAGTTTTGTTGACTGGAGAACAGTCAACAGTTCTGTGCTTAAATTTTTCCTCAACTCAAAGCATGTATGCATTTCTTGACTGAGAAAGCAAGAAGGATGCAATGTTGAATTTCTCTTCATGAAGTTTTGGGTTACACTAAGAAGAAACAGAAAAGCACTGCTTTGATAGAAGGTTATGAAAGAGATCTAAAAAATTAAAAAGGAAGTCCCATCTTTTTCAGAGCTGCACCAGAGAGCTCTGCAAAGGAAGTGCCAATCCAAATTAACCTGGAGTGCCACAATAGGCCAGGGTGTAAATTTAAACAAAAATCTGGATAGCAGCTTCATTTTTTAACCTAGGCAGTATATCTAGTCAGTAACTGATGTGTGCTCTGTTTTTCCAGCTGGCACAGGCTCTTGGGGTATGCGGGCACATATTTCCAAGCATGTTGTTCTTCTGAGTTGTTTGTGCTTGGACCATAACTGCAGTCTCGGCAGCCAAAATAAAATATGCCAAGTAATACTGGCTGAGGGACAGACAGATTGGGCTGAATTCCTGCCTGGTACAATGCGCCTGACATCGCTGGAGTCACACAGTGACAGTTCATTGTTCTCCACTTTCAAACACAAAATACGGAGGGGCTTTAAGGTAGGATGGTGAAAGCATTGCTGCCACTGCCTTCCTGAAATTCCTTTTGTTCTCGTCTGGAGACAACAAAGAGTTATCAGCCACGAGGATTCCCTGTTTGACCAAATTTTGTGACTGCACGCAGACAGGACCGGTGGCCTTGTATAGATACAGATTTACCTGGCCAAGGATGGGGAGACACCCAAGCTGATTCCTCCTCCCACCCTCAGTGACAGTGTCACATCTCCTTGAGGGCTTCCCCTGGTGCCTGGAGAGGATGTGGGGCCACTGAAACCCACAAGAGAAGCCACATCTGCCTTATGGACTTCAGTGCTGATCTGACAAATCTACAAGGTTTCTCTTCCTGAGTTCACCAGTTGCAAAATAGAAGTACACAAATGCTTGCCTGCTTGTGTAGTGCTTGCTATTCTAGCAATGAAACTGGTACACATTTTAAACAAAGGGTTCAAATAAACTTTCCCAGCTAGGATGTATTTGAGACATGCACGACCCAACTCCCTTTCATCATATGCACTGAAATCTGGAGGAATTTTCTTGGCAGGGAAGGCAGACTCTGGAAGGAAAAATATAGAACACCTTTCTTGGTATGCCATATTTTATGATTAAAATCTAAACTAAGTATATATGAGCTCAAATAAACAAAAATAATCTCCTATAGTTTGCTTTAAAGTACCATGCTATTGTCTCTTTAAATAATGAAAAAGGAGAAAATATTCTACAACTTCCATAAAAAAATGTCATATTTGTATAGACCCCAAATCCCCTCTGTTTAAACAGGGTGATTAATATCAGCTCCTGTAGGAAATTAAATTCAGGGAAGAACAGTAATATGCAGATATGCAGATTTCTAGGCAGAATGGCTAGCCCTGGGTAAGAGAGTCAGGTTGATTAATCTGCATCCTCAGAATACAAAATGAAATGCTGGGCTCTCCTGGGTAGTACCAGAAATGACTTTTCTTTCTTACATTAGAAATAAATGGACAAACACATACACGTATATTGCAAAAGGCCTTAATATCACATGCAGTGTTTACAAAGGTGATAAGAGTTTAATATTTAAAATATCCTATTTCATCTGAGAGGGGAAAGAAAAAAAAGAGCTGCTTCTCATTAGGATGAAGAGTTTTCTTTATGCTAAAATAGTATTTTTTTTAATCTTTCATAAAGACTACAAAATTATAAGGAAATCTGGTATCAGCATGCAAGGAAATCTTTAATCTGTTCATAAACATTTTGCTGAAAGAATACTGGGGAGATATTGGACACTAACATGGTCAGAGTGTGGAAAAAAACTGGAATTGTAAAGCAAAAATACTCAGTCCTGAGTTTTTAATATAAATTTCAGTGCACTTTGCTTTTTTATTTCAAAATTAGAAATAAAATAAGCACAATACACTAAAAGAAGGGTTCCACAGGCTTAATTTCCACAAATTCAAATTCCTCCATAAATATAACCTTTCTCTCATTTCAGAATAATAGCATGTCCACATTGCTAAGAGTAAATATGCGAATTTTAATAATTCAGTCTTTAAAAAAACACCCCCCAAAACCTCAGAAAAATATTTACAGCAAAATGCAGAATGTCATTTTCAGATTTTTTTTCCCCCTGTCGTTACTGGAAAACCAAGCCTGTTATTTAAAATCATTCAGGGTCTCTCCAATAATTGTATAGAAGTAGGCATTATGCTATATTATTAAAGCTGTAATTTCCTGCTGAATCTGGCTGGATGTTTCTTTTTATCACTTGGCAATTTCTATCTAGTTATGGCATAATTAAGTTTCCTGACCCTTGCTCACTCTCTTAACAGGACGCTTAGAAATATACTAGAATTGCAGATCTTCAACCTGATGTCCTCTCTCCCCACACAGTAATGGAATAAAATTATTAATCCAGTAATTGTACAGAACACATTACTTTGCATTGAATGTTCCTATTTCTCATTTTCTGTTAGTGACAATCAGGCAGAGGTACAAATCATTTCTGCAGGGAGCAGAGCCCTTGAAAAAGCCCCTCATTCACTCCACTGGAGCTACCTGTACAGCTGTGATTATTCAAAGTCTTACACAGTACTGGGCTCAAGCGAACAAAACAAAGTTAATAAAATGGAATAAGGAACAAGATATTTTCCTGTCTGCAGCCTCCTGTGCACCAAAATTAGAACCTTACCTCCAAATGATAAACCACACTTCCAGTTGTGTTTTTCTAACAGGACTAATGAGCATTTCAGGCTTGGTTGGTGTTAGCAGTGTCCATCTGCTGTGGGGTACACTCTACACACCTGGGCCATTAAAGGGGGTGGCTGGCGAGGACAGGAAAGAAGCTGGAAGGAAGACAAAGGATCCCTGTTCTTGAACTTTAGAATCTAGGCCCCAAGGATGTGTGTCTGCATGTATGAAAGTCTCCACAGAAGAAATCCAGTGAACTGCAAAATCCCAACTGAATTTAGTGGAGTTACAATTCCCCACTAAGAAATTTGAAATTTAATGTGATATGTCTTGAATTGGATCTCAGTTTGGTCATTGTCTGCATGGAACATCTAAACTCAGTGATATTTATCCCAACATATATTATGACCTCCACAACTTGTAAATTAATAAAAGCTTGGAAAACAAGTAAGGTTTTTTTGTTTTGGTGGGGTTTTTTCGCTTTTTTGCTTTTTTTTCTTTACCAGACATTTCCTCAAACAGCCCACCTAATAACTTTGGCTTATTTAGAGAGTAGCTACAGCTGGGTGGGAAGGGCAGAGGGGAATGTTATATTTTATCACCATTTTCTAAGAATCCCAGTTCAATCTGATCATGCGCAGAGTGTTTTGACTCCAGCAGTGGATTTCCCTAAAATATGTAGTCATAATCTTTGCACTGGTGTTCTCCCTCTTTCTTGATTGCACCAGACTTATCCCCTCCCTGCCTCTTAGAAGAAATATATTATCACACTAAAATATCCTGGTTTATTGGCCTGAAGTCCTGAAAATATATCTTCAGTGGGCATTTGAATTGATGGAACAAGCTAGGGAGACAGTCTCTGAAGCAGCATTGCTCCTTTAATAAAATCCTGATCTTAGAGAGGATAAATAGCAAAACAAAATCCTTATCTTCGTGAAAAACACTAGTGATTTTATTCAGATGCAATAGCAGGTTTCAAATTGAAACAAGGCGAAGTGCTGTGTATCATTACAGAAAAGAAACTCAAATAAAGCCTAGGACGATGCATTAGGATATTCTATTTGATCACAGCTCTTTCATTGTATTTTTCCACGCTCCTGTCCTCTAGTAATGAATATCTTTGGGTTTTTCTGAAGCACAGACTGCACAGCCAGAGAGTGCTGGTTGCATAAGCATTTCCATTACAGGCTGTCAGGTTTATAAACTCATCTGTGTTCCTCGCTTTACATCTGTACGAGAGGAATGTGTGCAATTTTCACGGCTCTGGTAAATCAAATTGATCAAATAATAAAAATACTATTCTAAAGTGCATTAGACAATAGGCCATTTCCAGTGAAAAACAATACTGCAGCAGTTGTTACAAGGTGGTTTTTCTTTGGTTCTGTGGGGTTTGTTTTTGATTTTTTCGCTTTTTTTTTTTTTTTTACCTGCTATAAAATAGCTCTAGTTTTATTTCCATTGAGTCAGTCACTGCAGAAAAGGTAATCACTATAATCACAGCAAAGATTTCTGTTTGTCTAAGACACTTAAGTGACTGCCATCATATGTGTCTGAGCAGATTCCAGAGAAGTCATGTTTCATGGAAGGCTTGTTGTGGACTAACTTTGTTTAATTTATAAAGGAAATTATTTTGTCTCGGATTTGTGCAATTAATAGTTAGCTTTTATGCTGTGAATACTTCTCAATTTTAGGTAATAATAAAGAGATGGAGAAAATAAAGGTGAGAACTTTTAAAATATTAATTTCTCCCTCCTGCATTATCACTTTAATACAGCATTTACTAATTGAAGTTTATTCCTCCTTCATATCTAGCAAAAAAGCACCATTGGCACAGATCAAGTGGTAACAAATAATACAGTGATTTATCAAATTATCTCCTTGCTCATATTTGCAAGAGTATCATGGATAGAGATGCATGGCATGTGAGTGCATTATACAAAAATATATTAAGGTATTCGTGTACAGAACAGTTATTAAGATTATAGCTTTAGTCTATTGGCTTGGTCTGAGGCTTTGCCTTGGCAATAGGATCATGGCCAGTTCTATGGACACAAAAATTATGTATTTGTGCAAACCATAAACATTTGCTTTCTACAAACATCTTTATGTACATAGATAATAATTTCTTTAGCATATCTGCAGGAAGCATAGTGTTTCTTTTCAAGTTGTTCTACAATATGTTGTTTTCCAATAAGGAGGTCTTGCACTTCCACTCCCAAACTTTTCCTTCTCTTCAGTACATGGTAAGCACATCCAGGGACAGAGAGTTCTCCACTCAGCCTGGTCTGGCTGCCCATGTGGGTGCACAGGGCCTGGGACACTGCAGAAACTGCTAATGAGCATCATGCTCATTTTCATAGTCTGAGGATATTTATTAAGGATTGTTAAGCACCCTAAACACAAACATCATAAACAGATGATACATATGTAGCCCATCTGTCCAAGCAAACAACAAAATAGTTGCATGACATCCACAGCATTGCGTATGTTCCTACAGTGAAACCATGCCAGCTCTTGTTTGATTTCACCTGTGTGAACCTACTTAATTTTACCACCTGACAAGAGAGTGATCTTTGAAAATGACATGTTGATGTTGTCATTTCATTTACAGTGTTCTGCTTAATAAGAGACTAACAGTGGAACAATTGCAAATCCTCCAAACCAGCTACTAATAAATACATGCATTCATTAGGAGGAGGTGGCAGGGAAGAACTATCACTTATGTTCATATAGTTTCATTGATAAAAACGATCTTGGAAGCAGGGGAATATATTAATTTTTTCCTTTTGGATTTTTTTTTATCTAGAAGTCTGGAAGACATTTCTAAAATAGATCTATTTTCTTTTCATTCTGCAGAATAATGCATGAATGATTATAACATATGCTCTATCTCCAGTTTTTTCAACCAGTGGAAAAGTGCCTGACACAATAATCACAACTTGTTGGGTTTTCAATCTGATGCTGTCCTATTTTATCATGGTAGTTAAATGTCCATTCTTGTTCGGCGTGATAAATGTTATGGCCATTTAACAGTACCGAAAAAGAGAGACATGTTAAACCAAATATTGCTTCAGATTGTGTCTTTTATTCTCCTTTATCATCATATCTTAATTTATAGTATAATCATCATTATCACAACTGTCAGCCTCATTTAACCTTGCCTGCTCTCCCATGATTCTCCGCTGTCAGGCCTGATTGCCTGCCTTCTGCTGACGGGCTGATAATGCCTGACTGATTAGCCCTCCCCGAGAAGAAGACAATGATATATAGAACCGCGCCGCGCGCTCTATATATTAATGAGGAGCTGGCAAAGCTTTGATAAGGCACTGGAATAATCCATCAGCCAGAGAAGGAGCTTGTAAAACTGGTGGAACATTTCATGGGAAAAACACCTGGGAAGGATGTAATGACCCAGCAGCTAAATACCTCTCAGGCCTCCTTCCCCTCTTGTAATTAACATCAGATCGCTGCTGCGTGCATGGCACCCGGGGCGTTATCAGTCCCCAAATCCTGCTTACCTTCTCCCTGTTTTGCACCCAGGGCTTTAGGACCTTTATGATGTCTTTAGCAAGAGGGCAATTAATAGCTCATTTTCCTTGGCGTTGGGAACTGTTTATCTTCTGAACTAGCTCTTATCGCAGGCCGCTACCTATGAAAGGCAAGAGTCATCGGCGTTTTTGTGCTCTAGTTGTTACACTTACTCAGCAGAGGCCTGCTTTGCCATTAGATACAAAGCTTCTGATGGCTACTTGAGTTTGAATGCACTGTTATTACAGGTATTATATGAAATTGCTTGTGTTATGTGAAGGGGATTATAGAGGTTTTGGATCAATAACTTCAGTGGATGTTGGGAGTGATTACAGTGCTCTGTCAATTTTTCCCATTTGGCTGTCAGTACTGATTTACAACACACCACCTCTTTTATTCACATCAAATCACTCATTTCATTGGTAAATTCTATATATCTCAATTTACTTAAGTAGCTGATTTGGGTAAAATGAAATGACTTCCTCTCTTCTATGTATGTGAGAGTGTGTGTGCGAGTATACACACAACAGACATAACCCTATAGAGCTATAAAAGGCACTGACATTTCCAAAGCTTTTTGTCCTCTTAGAAAGGACAACGTGCAACATCATATAGGTCACCTAAATAAAAACAAATAGGTACACTCAAATAATTTCTCCAATGGCTAGGGGTTTTTTAACATGTTTTTTCCTTCTTTTGCTCAAAGCAGCAGATCTGCTGAGGTTCAACTGTGCAGAGGATGCAGAGTATTTTACATGTCTGGAAAATCAACAAAGCAACAAAATAACTTGAGACATAGGTCATGTATTATGGGATAAACAGCCCAGGCTTCTGTCTGAAAGCCTGGTGCAGAAGATCCATCCTGCTGAAAGATGCTCAAGTCAAAGACACACAGAACATTCAGCACACCCACCCTATAAGACTGTTTGGATTGACTTTACAGTACTGATGGGGACTGACAGAGGTTCATTCTAAAGAAGACATTTTGCAAAGTCATGATAAGTCGAGATATTTTAAGAAAGTATCAAGTTTTCTGTTTCCAGAGATGTGTCACTTAAAAGTGACTAAGTTACAGAAAAAGAGAGCTCCTAGAAATGACCAGTGATAAGTCACATTTGGCAAAAGGAGTAGCAGCGAGATGACACACGGTGAGTGAGATAGTCAGGGCTTTATGTACCTGTTGAAATTCTGTATTAGAAGACAGGGGCATGATGTACAAGCCTTCTAACCAATGTAAGTGCAGACATGTTTCCACTGTTACGTTTATATAATAATTTTATTTTGTGTTGAGATATATATGTATTGTTCTGTTAATTCTGGAATAAAAAGCTAACAGTATTTTCTATTAACCTTGACATAAAAGGGGCCATATATTTTTTCTTATAGGAATAAGCAACTTTTAGGAATAGTCTATAAAGAGCAAACAATTAAAATTTAACACCCCTCCCAACGAATAGCTAATTGGTTAAGATTCAAAGAGTTAAACTGATAAAAAATGGATTACAGAACAATTACCTTAGACACTTTTGATTGCTAAAGTCATTACACTGAGGTAATAGATTGTATGATATGGAAAAAAGACATTTATTATCATTCCTGGAATAAAATGCCTTATGTATTTTTATTGCTTCTTCCATTTAAGTGTACAGATTAACTTCCTCAAATTTAAAATTCTTTTTTTTTCCTTCACTGCAATATATTTCCTGATAGCGTTTAGATGTTTTAAAATAAAATAAACAGAAAAAATACAGAATGATGCTTAAAATGTAGTAAGTCAAATCTGCATAAACCAAATTTGTGTTTATGAACAGTCATGTGACTACAGGAACACTGTGTTTAGCATATGATACTGAAGGAAGAGATGTCTAAAGTCATCTGTTTTTAGACACCTAGCACAAAAGCTTTCAGATGACTTCTAGTATTTTTACTGATACAAAAGCCCACCGGTTATAGGTTATATATAGACTTAAATGAAATATTAGCTGGAAAAAAATGCTAATGAAACAGTCTCAAAATATCCAGTCACTGGAAATATAGAAAATGTAAACATGAGTCAAAAACTTTATATCCACTCATCTTTCAAAAGGCTGAGCTGGTTGCACATAGAAGTAGCAATCAACCAAAATCAGAGCCCAAAATAACAATTAAACTGAGAAGCCATTTATCCACAAAAATGCAAACTGCTACACTTATTTGTACTTCACTGTATCTGTAGATCAAAGGCAGTTTTGCCAATATATCTTGTGGGATGGGCTGGTGCTTGGCAGGAATAATGTTAGCAGTATTGACTCCAGACTTGCACAAAATTAGTTATTTGTGCTTTAAAAAGTTATGGTCAAGCAACTTTGTTCTGAGGCCCAGAGGGCTTAAATTCGAGTTCTGTAAGGTCACACGTAATTCCTGTGGTAAAACTAGGCACAAGTGTAGGTAGCTAAAAAAATCAAAGCTTTATCAATCCCTTACATGGATTTTGGCTCTACAACATTTGGAACATGTATGAAGCTTGAGGATACATGCTGCATTTGAATAAGTTGTTAAATAAAGATTTACAATAGCCAAAGTAATAATTTATGTGTGGCTCCAACAAAGACATCACATTGTCTTGGCCCAAGAGTACATGTTGACAAAATGTCCTGATTTACAAATGGAAAATAATAATCTTGAAGACAGTGTTACTGTATACTGGTAAAAGATTTCCAATATACTTAAATATTAAATAGCTATTCCTTCAAGAAAAACAGAGTAAACAGAAATTTATGAAAAAATTAGTATTGTCCCCTACCACAACTTTATCTACATGTGTTCACAGCCCTCAAAGCGGGTATATGAAATAGTACTGCTTTTGGCAGAAAGCATTGAAGAAAATTTCAATGGTATAAGAAGAAGAATCTGAAACAGAGATATAATATCATTGAAATATATTTTATGACTCAGGTTCATTTGCCCTAATGCACATGTTCACAGGTCATAGATTTTGCACATCAGAAGAGCAGAGTTTTGCCTGTGGTATCAGCTTCTACTCAGTTCCTTAGACAGGTTATGTTAGCTTGATGATAATTTTGGGGAGAGAGGTGTCGAGTGTGGTGTGAGGGATGCACTGCCCTGTGTGTGCTGGCTTTCCAGCTGAGATGTGCTATTGTCCACATTCCTCCACGGGGAGGTGCTTCTGCCACCTGCAATCTGCAAACAGACCTCTCTATCTTCAGCTAAGTGATCATGGTCTTCTGTTTCTCAGTGAAACACCAGACTTTCCAGAAAGTTTCTCACCTCAGCTGTTTAAAGCAAGCTTGGATAGAATATGTACAGCAGGCAAGGTCAACACAATGCTGATAAAAGCATGACCACCTATAAAACCTTGAGAAGGACTGTAGAAGTAGTAAGCATTCAATCAGGTTTGTAAACCTCTCTCACACTTAAATGACATTTTTTGAAATATGATGTGCAAGTAGAAGGCAAAAAACTATTGTTGTGATGAAAAGTTGAGAAGTTCATATGGTCATAGAGCTGTATCATTCAGGGGCTGTACGAAAGAAAAAAGAATTATGATGCTCATGAAGCTGCCTGCCAGGCTGGATCTATGGGCAGGATGATGGGAGGTGGTGAATTAAAAAATGTGCAGGGAAATATGAACAATTTAAGAAGCGGATTTAGCAAATGCCTGATTATCTGAATGGTTAATGGCTTAGAGAAAAAAAGATCTGTAAAAATTAGCAAGTAAAAATAAAAAGAAATCTGGGAAGTGTGAAACAAAAATTACCTAAATGATACTTCAGTCCACACTCAACTGAAACCTACTTTACTCTTTTAATGTGTTGATTCTCACCAGTAACATATTTATTAACTGTTCAGCTCCTCTATAGCTACACATAATCTGCTACAAGGGTGGCATTAAATGTTTAAAAGAAATTTGGTTGGAGGTTGCTTTGATTTATTCTGGTTTTGACAGACAGAAAGCAAAAGTCAGATGCTTATTTGTACCCTTTGAATAGTACCCTTTGAACCAGAAAAACTTTATAAATTTTATTCCAAAAGTAAATGCATCCTTTTTCTTTGCTGAAGGAATGCTTTAAAGGTGTGCTCAAGGTTGTTCTCTGGACTCTAGTATGCTCTTGCAGAAAAAAAAAAGCTGTGTGCTACATGAGATCATATGTCTGCAAAAGCCACAGGGATTATTCTTGCTGACCACTTGCAGGTGAGATTTAATTGCCTGAACAGGCAAACTTAGTTGCCTTACTTGACTAAGCAAGCAACTACTCTGAGATAGGTGAGGGTGCCCAGGCTGCCACTCAGCCATCACTCCAGAGCAGTGCTGGTGTTCCATAGTCCTGCAGTTGTACTGGGCAGCACCACAGGAATGTGTCAGACAAAATGGGCTGTCCCAAATGGTTGTAGATGTCTAGGCTTTAGCAACTGAAAGGTCATAAGATTGCCAGCCTGTGCAACGTATCATCTAATCCAATCTTTGCTGCTGAGGGCTGTTTGCTAACTTTTAAATAATGGCTCTGAGCACTACCTGTATTGGTAAGGTTACTGGTCACTTGAATAAGCCATCTACAAAAAAATCTGCCATTCCTAAAATTCCAGATTTGGTTTGTTCTATATATTGGATTTGGTACAGTTAGGTCCTAAATAGCTTTCCTGCAGAGGAGGAAACTGTAGATTGCAGAAGTCAAATTACTTGTCCAGACTCACATAACAGCAGGTTCACAAGTTATGTTTCAAGACTTTCAAAATAGTATAAGACTTCTCAGGAAAATATTTTCAAGGCTCTGATTTGATAATAGTTAAATTATACTTCAGAATGTTGCTTCATTTCTGATTCTACTTCAAGATGTTTTGTAAAAGTTGTCTGCACTTAAACATAGCTCATGATGAAACATTGTTTTAATCAACAGGTCTTCCTTGAATTTGAACTATATTTGCATAATCGATCATTATGTAACAAAAGAGAACTTTGCTGCAGTCAAGAAATGACCTGAAAAGTGTGGGTGTTTCCCAAACATCCTGTGCAACTGTATGAGGACAGAGCACCTACTTAGTTGTGGGAGACATGTGAAACAGAACGCATACAGCAGCTTGTCACTGTACTAAGTCATTGTTAATATCCTTTTCCAGAACTAACAGTGTTCTTTTTTTTTTTCTTTTTTTTTATCTCTGCCCTCTCAGACATCACACATTCATTTTAGAAGATATCCTCTCTAAAAACCTACAGCCTAAACCTTCCTCTGAATCTCTTCCCACAAATCCATGCACTCCCAGAAGTCACAGGTCAAGTACTGATGCCCCTTGGCTTTTAATCCTACAAAAGAGTAGCAGGGATAGAAGGTTCTTAGAAGCTTTGCCACAGATCATCCTTGAGGACACTTGTGCACAGTCCTGAGCTAGTGTGAAAGGTCTGGGAAACACAGATCTCTGTTTTTGTTTGAACAAAAGCAAATTTCAAAGATATAAAATCAGTAAGATAAAGCATCTTATCCTGGGGTGAGCATTCCAAGTATGCCCTGACATACAGGTTTTTGAGGCTTTTGCTTATTCCCTAGAGATGAATGTGCCACTCCAAACATTCTCTGTGTTAATACATCTGTACAAAATTGATAAATCCTTCTCATTTACCTGTGTATCTTTTACCCTTCCTTGGGTAGGTGATTATATCTTGTGGTTTCTGTTTTGGCACACCATCTGAGATATGTGATGTCCAACCTAGGACACATATGTGGGCTTTCAGTTCAATCTGAACTGCTTTTCTCCAGTTCAGAAATGCTTTTACCTCAGATGAATGTGACTCAAAAATAGCTTAGGGTTTTATCTAAGTTGTTTGCTCTGAAGTTTTCAGTTCAACACCGGGTTTAGGATTCCAAGGCTCATGTTTAAATTCCAGTCATAGCTGTCACTCAGCCTCAATCTCAGCTTCCTTGGCTGTCAAATGGGAATAATGACTTTTTTTCCCTGCAGGCAAAATACCATGAAGGACTGAAGATTGCTTATCATCATATGCACTGTATACAGAAACACAGAACCATAGATTGGTTTGGGTTGGAAGGCATCTTACAGATCCTCTAGTTCCAACCACCCTGCCATGAGCAGGAACACCTCTCATGAGACCAGGTTGCTCAATGCCCCATCCAACCTGGCCTTGAACATTTCCAGTGATAGGGCATCTGCAGCTTCTCTGGACAACAGGTTCCAGTGTCTCATCACCCTCAGAGTAAATAATTTCTTCTCAATACCTGCCCTCTTTCAGTTTGCATCCATTACTTCTTGTTCTAGAAGAACTGAATGTATCACTACAGTTCCTGACAAGGAGTCCATCTCTGGATTCCTTGTAGGTTCCCTGCAGATACAGGAAGGCTGCTATGATGTCTCCAGTCTCTTCTCCAGGCTGACCAGTTTGCAGTAAGGATCTCTGACCCCTTCCACAGAAAGGGTAAAAGCAATAGTTGCAGGTCTCTGTGCCTGGCCCTGCATGGTAGGAGTATGACACACCTGGCAGATGCACTTCATGCAGTGCTCTGCAAGGAAATTCTCAACTATTTAGCCAGACAGGATTACCACCAAAATGCGGCTGCCTGCAGCATAGCACTGGGTAATTGATTTGATGGGCAGCTATAGGGAAACCAGGGGAGTTATAGGGATAAAATTCCTGAGTGTAGGAATGGGAAACCAAATGCTAACAGGTCAGAGTGACCTGCATTTTATCTGCTACCTCAGGTAAAAAGAAGTCTGATTTTCTGGATCAACCTGCTATGGGGGACCTGATGGGTTATATTCCATACATCCCACCTGGTGCCATTTGCAGTTAGAAGATTTTCTGGAAAATAAAATAACATGAGGAATTAGTAAAAAATACAAGAGACAAGCATGGGGTTAAAATCTTCTTGTGTCAAGAGCTTGCTGTGTTTAGCTTAGTGATTGTATATGACTGTCACAACCATTTACCAAACGGTTTACCACTGGTTTACCAATCTTCCATTTACCAAATGTATATGTCTGGATTTTTTCATGCATATGAATATGCAAGATCAATATTTTATTGTGAATAATCTCCACTTCTTCAAAACCAAAAACTTATCTAACCTGGTGGAAAAGCTGGGCACAGATTTGGCCCAAAGTTTTGCATTGAACCCAGTAATTCTGGAAACATAAGCAAAACCAGGTTAAACAACAGGAGCCATTTTTAGTGCAAATGTACATAAATTCCTTTTTCAGTTACTACAGTGAATCCAGAGTTACCTTTCTTCTGATTCCAGCCATTCCATAGACATATGTTCGTCCCCTTCTCCTTAAAACATCTGTCTTCTCCAGACAGTGGAACAAGGAGAATATTTAATATATTTTATTTCTTAGCATGGGAACACCTGGTTATTATTTACACACCTGGTATCAGGGATCGGTACTTGCCCTTTTGAGTAGTGATGCTCACATCAAACAGTGGCTCATTTAAATGAGTGTTCTCTATTGAAATGCACAAATCTGATTCAACTGAGATCAGTCCAGTATTCTGATGCTTGACTTAATTTATGGATGAACAGATACTTTAGCTTTTTTAATACTGCAGGTGTTTTCCTCTCTGTTAACAAATACTAATCCATCTTAATTTAGTTGCTATATCATAGTGTTTTAATTTGAACTGTCTTCTGATAGGACAAAGTTATTCTTTGTTTTAAACATGGTAATCTATGTGGGTGAAAACAGCAATGAGGAATTTGTGTGACATATTTAATAGCTCAAACGAAAAATAATTGAATACTTTGCAGCTCAAAAATGGTTTATCAACATGGGTATTGCAGTGTTTAGAGTTACTTAGTTGGACCATGTTAAAGCAAGAATGGATTGTTCGTTGTAAAGCATATTATTTGTTGCCTATTTAGTAAGCTGTTTCATCCTCTTCATTTTGAGTAGGAAGCTCAAACCAAAATGTGTAGGGATGATAAAAGCTTGCCATAATAAGCCCTTACCTAAGGTGAAAACATTACTGTTTTGAAAAACAAGATAATTTGGGAGTCTGCCTACACTTACTGATTCCAAGCAAAAGTGACACTTACTACCACCTTGGCAGTTAAATATTTTACTACTCAGCCTTCTCTCTTTATGATGTTTCTGTTGCCAGTCTTCTGTACTCACCTCCGTGACACTGATCACTGAATTGGCTATTTTATTATTGTGATGTTAATAAGCTTTCAGGTTAGAATCCACTTTTTGACTTTTTTTGCCTAAAGGATCCCAGGCACTGTGAAGGGTCATTAACATCACACAACAAACCCATGACTTTGGGGCAGCATTCTGTAATCCCTACTCACAATTATCTTAATATATATCACTCCAAGCAATGTCGAAATCCTCACCTTAAAATAATGAAACTCTCCCCAGATGATAACTTTGAGAAACTGATGCCTTTTGCACTATGAAGGTCATAGGTTTGAGAGACTGTTCCTTGAAGCAGCACTGAAGATGCCTAATCCATTTTCTCATCCTTTAGTAATCAGATTAATATTCAAACACACCAAGCCTCAGCTTCCCACATGTAGGCGAGCACGCAAACACCTCACAGCTACTATGTAACCAGCTGATTAGAAGCTGCTTTTATTTCTTTTATTACAGGTTTTGCTCAATTTTAACCCTGAGATTTGCTTTATGGGGAAGTATCTGCATACTGCCTTCCTTTTGTCTCAACCAGAGGGTTTAATAGCTAAGGTAACTGAAAAGGACTAGCACCAGAAAGGCTTTGGTTACCAGAGTAACCGTAAAAACAGACCCCAGTCTCCATGGCAAAGAGAAAAGCTATTTGCTGCAGCCTTTTCAGACCTTGAACAGACACTGACAGTTTTCCTATAATCAGCGCAGATTATTTGTAGCAACTAACTATATTATAATGTTAACTATAGGAGGTCTTTGAAAATATACAGAGCCAAAAAAAAAAAAAAGGAGTAAATATAAGGATTTTATTTTGCTAGATTAGGTATGACTATATCATGCATTTAGAAATTATATAGAAATCAACCTAACATTGTATTTCCAGTGAAATCACCTCCTTCTAAAGGTTCCCCCCCCACCCCCTTGCCTTTTTTTGTTTGCTTTTAATTTTCTGCAGGAAATTTGTGGGTTTTGTGAGTTTTAAATAGCTAGCATTCTAGTGAAGAACTTGTTATGATAAAAATATGTACTATTGTTTTACTGTATGCTGGCTTCTATATGTTTTCCCAAATACTAAAATACTATACATCAGTGATGCTTTATCTTATCTGAATGACTTGATAGCTGTTTCTTCTTGGTGTCTGTTTCAGGGTCTGTTCAAATTGCACAATATATATTTTTAAAAAGATCTCTGTAATTCATGGGTCTACAAACCCTGCAATACAATTACCTAAATTACCAGTGCACATTGTAAGTGCTCCTTGTGGCTAATCATTCTGTGCTCAGTGAATTGCCTGACTTGCCAGTGGCTTATTCTCTGTAATGGCACTGCTCAGTCTCTGTCTTCCAAACCAATGTCTGTGAGCAGAGTCATTAATTCTAATATGACTTATGATGAAACTTTAAGTCTTAACCATTTTTAGCTATACCTTAAATAGCTTATGGTTGCATTAGGGAGAGATATATTACAATATATTTCCCCGATTGCTTAGTTTCAAAAGAATAATTTAAATTAAGCATTCTAATGAGTGAGATACAAACATAATGAATAGAGGAAGCAAATATTTAGAAGAATAGGTTCATTTTAAAATCCATGTGCACACATCTAAAATAATGCCATAGGCATTTAGAGCAGGTAAGGTGCAGGAGTGGAGGAAGCAGTCTTAAAAATAATTTGAGCTAATCTGTCCTGGATTATACAAGCAACATAAAGTTTAAATACATAATTTTAAAAATTGAAGTATGAAAACAATATGTAGTTATAGATATTTGTTTACATATTACAGTTATTTATGTATTAAATTGAAATACACAAAACATTAAAAAAAGCCTAGAAAAATTCAATGTATGTCCTTCAAGCCACTTTATAACATTGGCTAAAAAACATATTACAAATAAAAATTCAAATAAAAATATGACGCTTTTATTTAAAATAAAGAAAAATAACTATGTTTTTTATATTAAACTTATTTTTCATTGTCTGTATCGGTGTTGTTGTGAAGAAAAGAATTGTCTAAACAATTGAATGAAAATTATTGCCAGATACCTGTCATAGCAATAAAAGAGAAAGCTTTTATCACTTTGTATAATACCTTTGCTTTAAAGGAAACTGAGGCAATTTTTTTTTTTTTTTTGCTTAAAGCCACAGAAGTTCAAACATCAAATCAGCAAACCAGCACGCTCATGCGATGGCCCAGGGTATGATTCTTCAACTTTCCTGTAAAATAAATAAAGTTTATAAAGTGTCTTCTGTGTTTAGATGCTGAAATTAAAGTCACAGAACTATGTGGTATCAAGTTATGTAATTTCTGGAAGTGAGTGGTGTAAGATTAGTGGTGGAAGGCTTGGAGCACTTATCCTTAGAGTCAGGATGGATATTTTTAAATGGAGGCATTTTCACTCCAATTAAAACCCAGAGAGCTTCACTGAGAGATGAGAAGCAGAGTTTAATGAAATAAAAGCTAAAGCACTGAGATCATACCTGTTCTATCAGTTTGTCTCAAAACCAGCATCTTCACATGATAAAACAAAAACCCAAACCCCTGAGTCTTATTAAAATCTACTAATTTTGGTTAACTCTTTTCTGCAAAAATGTTATCAAGTGTGGTTAAAATATAAACAAATTGAGAAGGATTAAAGCCAGAAGAAACAGAGGTAGAAGATGCTAGTTCTTTTAAAATGATGAGTCAATGTACTCGTTTTGGAAGACAGAAGGAGAAAGAGTATTAAGGAAAGGTCCCCAGAAGAGACAAATGTCCTACTACTCCAGACTATGGAAGATATGTATCTACACCACCTCCTGCAAAGTCTCTTGGCTATTCTAGATTTCTGCCTCTTTCTAGTGCCAAAACTCTTGAGGCTTATTTAAAGTTGATAAATAATATTTCCCAAGGTAGGCTGTTGGAACAACCTCAAGACATCTGAACTTCAAGTCCCTACAGTACAGTTGTTGCCAGAGAGATCCATCCAGAGCAGCCAACAGCCAATGATTTACTAAAATATGAGTATTGGTCTAATACCGATACTCAACTGTGACGGACAAAAGACTCTCCAACAATTTAAAGTTAGAAAGGGTATGTTTATTCAGCGCTGGGCAGCACCGTGGGGTAGCCCCCTAATACACACTGCAAAATTACAGGTGGTCACAGAGTCTATTTATTGACAAAAGATTCAAACAAATACATATTCATAATACCGGCCCCTCCCATCCCCTGCTTCCTATGGAAATTAGCTTGAATAGCTATTTAGCGTGCGTGGTTGGCTTCTTGAATTAAGTCTGGGGTTGTTTTTGTGGGGAGGGGTCTTAGAAGGAGGAAGTAAGGCGAGTCTTCCTTGCCCTGGCTTTTTCTATTAATGACAATACAAATGGCTTTTGGGGCTACTCCAGTTTTGCAAAGAACGAGTTTCTGGTTGCAATTGTTCGTGTTCTTTGGACCTAACTACTCGTTTCATCCTTTCCCATTGCAAGCACAGCTAAGCAAACATAAATGGAAGGCAATCAATTATTTAAGTTTCAGGTAACTATCTCAAGCCCAGTTTCTTTTAACTTTTAACTAAAATCCTAATTTCTTTAAAATCAGTGTTTCACCAACAGAGTAGGCTGAGTTGTCTTCGGGAGACTGCAAAGTAGATATTCAAAACAGAGTTTCCTACAATTCTTAATTGCCTGGATTATGAGGCTGATGGCTGCTCTGAGATCTTTCTTTTCTTTTCTGCCTCCTTCATCCTGATCTGGATTGGGATTTCTGGGAACTTCAGAAAGTTTTGAGACTCCCAGTGCCAAATCTCAGGACTAGTAGAGAAGAACATCATCATCATCAGTTTTGCTAGAGGAGACTTCCTGCTGCACTTGTTCATTCAGCATTTCATAGGATCTGGGAAAATATCTTCCAACTACTAAGGTGAAAATAAAAGCCTTCTGACCCAAGGCTCTATTTTAAATTGGTCCTCCAGATCATGAAGAGGTAGGTGTACATTGCATTTTCTATATGGATTATGGCTTTTTTTTTTTTTTTTTTTAATGCTACATGCTGAAATAAGTGTCTTGAAGATAAAAGAAGAAAATGTAAAAACAAGTCCATAACAGATAAAATATAATGTTGAATTCTAAGTATAATGATGAGCACTCCTGATGCCCCTTATATATTTAAAATTGCCATTCTGTTGCATTGAATGTAATTCATGCTATTTTTCCAAAGTATAATCCCACAAGGGTTTTGACCAAACAAAAATGCTCTAATGACTGCAAATGGTTCAAATATTCTGTCCAGTGAGTTGAAGTTAAGTGATAAAAGTTTCCATGTTAAAAGAAATAATAAGTGGAATTTCACACATATTATAGTAATCATGAAGCATCCAATTTACATAGAAATAATGTAAAAGAATTCTGACCATGATGGTTTAAGTGAATCATTACATGCATCGCTGATACATTTAGAAAACTGCAGCATGCCAGGTATGTTTCTTTTAGCATAATAAGTCTTGTAATGGAGCCTTTAAAAGCCTTAAATGTATAGTTAGATTAACCTTTCTGTTTGGATTAAAAAAGGGAAGAAGAAGAAGAAAAAGAAAAGGAAGAAAACAGATAATCATTAAATAGCCAATTAAATCAACATTCATTTCCCTTTCCAAGTTAGTCTAGTTTCTTTTGAGTGTCCTCTCCAAGAAACATATTGTTATTTACACTGCACTCACATTTAAATGGTTCTGCTGTGCTAATGTATTTTAGTTCACTCCTCCTCTCTGGATCAGTTACAATTCACAGCAGTACTGAGGTACCCAACCCTAGGTGCCTTCAAGTAACTGTTTAGCACAGACTGATACTAGTATACAGCTGTGGGATCTGAGGTCTCAGAATTCAGGTGGACAAAAGTCTTCAACAGTACAAATCTTCAGGAGCTGTCACCTAAAGGTGCCAAGACAAACTTTCTACAAAATGCATGGGAAAAGGAACTTGCCTATGAAAAGTTACAGAGCTAAGATTTGTTAATGTTATTGTATATGTTTGCAGGTTTTAAAAAAGTTATTGACCCTATCTTTGTCTTTCAAACATCTATTCAATTTTAGATTCTACATTTGTGTAGTTTGGTTTTTTGTTGTTGTTTTTGTGTTGGGGTTATTTTGAATGAAAAACATTTTTGGTGTTATGAAAGGTGTGCTGAAAACAATAATTGAAACAAATCAATTCCATATCCCAAAGAAGTGCATTTTTATCATCACCACTGCAGAGCTCAGAAGGACATATTAAATTACATGTGAGGAAATTTGACCATCACATTGTCAGTCCCTGAAAATCAGACCCCTCTCCCAGGCTGTTTCATCCCCATTTGGTTTTATTTCTGTGTGGTCTGTGATTATCACGCCATTTGTCTTTACTGTTTCCTTCAGGCCTCAAGGGAATGCAAAATAACACAGATCCCAGAAACAGACTTGGATTGAATTTGATTCTTTCCAATAGAGAGTTCAAACAGCTAAAGAGGGTCACCGAATCAATATGCTCAAAAAATGGGTATTTCAGAGAAAAACTCAGTCAGTATGTGAGAGGGAAAAGCAGCTGTTCTTCCCTCTTCACCTTCACCCTTCCACACTGTTGCTGCTGCCCTCCTCTTTCCCATTTCCCTCCCTTTTGGAAGCTGCTTTCTATTCTTTTTTTGTGTTCCCCTCCTCCTGCAGCCAGCTCTCTCCCTCTCTGGCTGCTGCTCTTTCCTAATGCTGGCTTCCTCCATTGCCTCTACATGGTTTTTGTGGCTTTGCATGCTAATTCATAGACACGAGATCACAAATCAACTTGAGGTTTAAACGATTGTTCCATTCACTGAAAACACCCCCAGTCTGACTACTTTTCATGATACCTTGTACTTTTAAAAGGTACATTTTGAGCATGATTGAGAGGCAACATGAAGATGCTGATCTAACTTACTCAAAATCCAAGACCCTCCAAGATGAAAGACTTTGAATATATCTAAGTAGGTACAGAAAAACTCTGATGTCCCAAATTTTATTTTAACAGATAAGTGTACAAGTGAATCAGTTCAAACTTGTTTACTGATGATCTTATTCCATGACTATTCACATTCCATGTAAAGCAGTGATGCCCCCTTCAACCTGTTCCTACTGCAAATAAAACTTAAAAAAATGTTGCAGATTGTTCTAGAACAACTTTTTGAGCATTCATCAACAGATTAGCAATATTCATTTAACTGCTGGTGTATTGGCTTTGTTTTGTTTTGGTTTGGTTTTTTTAAAGTGGTGTTTATTCACATCAATTCACACTGGGAACATCCTACACACACTAAGGTACAAAATCAGCAGCCTTCACGGTGTCCCTCTACCATCATGAAGCATCAGGATGAACTTGGCATTTTTTAACTCCAAAATGGGTGTGGAGGAGAGACAAAGCAAAATAATATGCAGGCTTGAACATTCTAGTCCTAGAGCAGTCAGCACTGCCATGGGCATATTTCAGCTTGGAATTACAACCAGAGCCTCTCCCCTTGGAAGTACTGGAGACAAGATATGACTGACAAACACAAGTCTCCTTTGAGATCCACCTTAGCCTCCAAATGCCATTCTAAAATGGCAGACACCACCTACAGGAGCCAAGTTACATCTCACATCCTACTGCAAGTATCTTGGCCAATATCTCAGGTACCTGAAGTACATAACATTGGAGGTCCATGGTGGGTAGGTGAATTCATCCTTGCAAATTTTAAATTTTCACAATATCTCAGAATTCAAATTTCGATATCAAAATAAAATTTATAGCCATCCTGCTTGAAAAGCAATTTAGAAAATAAAGCCTGTGTAGAACCAGTACTAGTTGAATCAGTCTGGGAGACAGAAATATCTCAGAAATGTCCACAGAGTAATTTGGTACTAAGGAGGGTGTGAGGTTTTGTAGTGCCCAGGTTTAGGCACTTTAAAGAGGTAAGTTAGCTGGCTGGTTTCCTTAGGGTGCCTAAGCAGAGCTGATAGCTGATGATGACCAACTGACATGAGTCAGACTCAGTCCTTCTGCAGGTGCTGCATAACGACACCAGGATGATCAAACTGTTGATCTGGCCCTGTAAATTCAGTCCATAACCATGAGTGGCCTGAAAAACTTTATTGTCCGTCCCTGCTCTTTAGTGACCTCACAACATATGCAACACAGAGGATGTGCAAGTGGAAGAAGATGAACTTTGGAGGCAATCAACTCATGAATTAGTACCTTGAATGCTGGTGATTCAGACTGTTTTGGAATCTGAAAAGTCCTCTACCACTTCCTAGGCCAGAAGAAAGAAATACTCTTGGCAATCAGCAGCACGAATAAGACAGAGGGAAATGTGTTCTTGATGCAGGCAAAGAACAGGGCTGACACAGATGCTTAGAGCTCTGGGTTCTTAACATCCACTCCCTGGTCAGAGTTTGGTCACAGACAGTTACAAAATGAGGTAGCCACCAAGAAGGGACAACACTGCTAATTTATGCAATTTATCGCATATATATGCCACAGTTCAAAAGACAGTGACAGAGATGATTTCAGAACAGAAAAAGGCCTTTTGTTCCTGTGTCTTTCATTCCTGAGAGGGTAAATTAATAAAAGAATCCATCTCCTGAAGTGTGAACAAGGGTACCAAATCACCTATGGAAGTAAAAGGTTTATAGGTTCTATTGCAAGGAATTGTAAATGACCCATTGGAAAGGAAGAGTTTATGCCCTGCTCTGCTATATAATGGCAATTTCCTAAGCCCCTGTTCAATGAAGGGCTCTGGCACTTGCCTACCTAAGCATATGAATAGCTCTACCAACTTTCAGACCATTTCTTGTCTAATTCATGCTAAGTGCATGTTTGTATCACTGTCCTGTAAGATGCAAGGCACTAAGAGTTATTCCTACTATTTTCTGTACAGAAAGTTGTAAAAGATGAACTGAATTTAAAACAACTTTTTTTTTTTTTTTTTTGAGAAATTGCAGTTGGTGGCTGAAAAGTTCTTGTAACCATGAGAGCTAAATGAGGGATATTCAGGAATGTGTTCCACAGCAAAAATGTCTACATGAAGAAGAAGAAGAAGAAGAAGAAGAAGAAGAAGAAGAAGAAGAAGAAGAAGAAGAAGAAGAAGAAGGAGGAGGAGAAGGAGGAGGAAGTATTTAAAGAGAATATAATAGACTCTAACTATATAGAGTACTTAGCACACAAAAATATCACATTAAAAACTATACTTCAGCTGGAAACTAAAAATGCCTTAACTGTTCTTGGTGTCATACTTTTTGTGTGCCCTGCTATGATAGACTATTTGTGTTAACTGATGAAAAAAAATCTATTACAAAGCGGTGAAGAAGCTTATATACTGACAAATAAGTCATATTGTAAAGAAGCATGTTTTATGGATATATGTAGAACATATCCTTTCCATCATTTAAACACTCAATGATGCCTCTTAGAAAAGTAAATTTTTTTTTCAGGTCCCTAGATCTAGTGAAACAACAGATTTCAACAGACAGCAGGAGGTACCTAATTTAATTCTTATGTGCAAGCCCGAGGAACCAGAAGTGATTACAGTAAAATTATCTTTTCAGCAATTACTATAACTGGTCAAAATTGCTAGAAATACATCAGAAAGCACAGAAGTGTTTCATGGGAACATATTCTTTAATCATATCCCTTAATAGAAATTCATCAAAATGTTTCATTTTATTAAGGATCCAATGTTTCATTCTTATCCAAGAAAATATTTCAAGACATGCTTTAAATACCTCAAAAACATTTGCAGAAGGAAGCTTTGGCATTTTTTTTTACCCATGCTAACAGGAAATCTTAGTAAGAGTAAATATTTCCCATGAAAGCCAATGAGGAGCTCTAGCCAGTTCTGAAAATTGTTTGGAGGTGACACAGAACAAAACTGCATGCAAAACAATACTGCAATATTAGTTCTAAGCATCTCCTCCTGAGATGTTAAATCAAAATTTTTCAAACTGCCCAGACTAACCACTTTCTTCGTCATCTTCTTACAAAACAAGCCATTTAGAATGACACTTTTCCAATTCTTTCTCCCAACTTCATTGATGGTGGAGAAGAATTGATAAAGTCTAGGTTGCTGGTTCAACCCCTGGACAGGCCATTCACTTAAAAATAGGACTTGATGATCTTGGTGGGTCTCTTCCAACTGAGAATATTCTGTGATTCTGATGGATTCTAATGTTTTGTGGCATATATGGGACTGCCCAGGGCATCCCTTCCTGATTTTTATGGTGATGGTAATGGTCACTGTCTTACAAGGCTACTAGCTTTGATCACAGCTGCTCCCCAAAATGACTGAAACAATTTCAGGGTTAGATGGGAGCCTCAGCTCCACAGTGCATTATTGCAATCTTTTGCCTTATCTGAAAGAATGGGTCCTACAGACAATAGCTGAAAGGGGAAGCAGCAAAAGGATTCAACAGCTCAGAGCAACTGATTCTCCCCAATATTTGTCAATAAGGAAAACAGGCTTGAGTTAAAGATGGAGGAAGAAATTTATCTCACCTTCAGACCTAAAATTTACTTTCCACCCTCCCCTGTGTCAAGTGTCAAATCTTACAATTCAGTTACAAAAGCAGGAAATTCTGTCAGTCTGGTATCTGATACAATCAGAAGGAAATGAAGGAGCCCACAAACAATGCTTTGGAGAAGATTTTGGGATACATCTGGATGCACAAATTTGCCTTGTCTTGCTCTTGCTCTCAGTTGGCTGCATGTGAACAAGCTCTGGCCCATGACTGTGCAAGCATGGCACCATGCCCAAGCTGACAAACCACTCTGGGAACATGTCCAGCTTGCAAAACAGTCAGGTGACCATATATCTCTCTGCATCTGGCCACACCAATACATATTTAAAGATCCATTTATTGCCTACAAGACGATTCTATTCAATACACACATACATGGATGTCCCTAGATGCATGAAGAATACTCATGTCCATATATATGAGCATCAGTGAATACAGGCAAAAAGCCTCATATTCTAGCATTAATGAAATTAAAACCTGATAAACACAGAGGTAAAAAAAAAATCACTTAGCTAATTTTAATTTCAGCATATAAAATATCAAGCATATAATACAAATACTAATGCCAAAATCTTATCAAGAATACCTTTTGGTTTGGGAGAGATTACTGGAAAATACTACAAAAGAGTTATTATATGGTGTAATAAATGCAGTTGTTACAGCACTGGGAGGACAGTGGGTGGTGGCAATTCCAGCAGACTTAGTGGCAGCAGAGGAAGATGTATTAGAGAACAGCAGACTCACTCACAACCAATTAGTAGCATGGAACTGAGGGGAGCACAGCAAGAAGACCTAATAATAAGCATTCTTAAATATAAGAAACTGATGCAGAGGACAAATTAAAGTCAAGTGCCATGATTTTTTAGGAAGCCCATTGTAGCTTAGCATCTATTTAGTGTAGTTTTTCCTGCCAACTGAAGCAAAGCTCATTACGTGAGATTAATACCATATGTGTTTGAACTCAACTGTGTTCACCATGCTACTTTTTGTTATTGTGACGGGTGTAACTTTTAAGCTAATCAGTTAAAAAAAGATGATGATGATGCTTAGTAATTTTTTCCTTCTATTTTGTACTATAATGAATGCTCATTTCCCTCTGAAATGATAATTAAAAAGCCCTATCAGTGTAGGTGATGACTATCCACAATAGAATCTAGTAATAAGCAAAGTTCTTAATTCTGGAAAAATAGACTGATGATTCAATAAAAAAATTAAAGAGACATCATCTTTCATTTAGATTGTATTTCATTCCCAGTCCAACCCTTTACATGAAAATCCAGGTTCTTCTACAGAATTTAATTAATTTCAAACAAATACTTATCGCATTCTTAAGAAGAGCAATGGACAAGGTTTGTTTAGGAATTTCTGAAGCAACAAGTCACCTTCCTGACCAAAAAATAATAATGAAAAAGAGTTTCTGACAAGTCAAGTGTACTTGCAACTTGCATCCAATTAATGGATTCAGCCACAAAAAAAAAAGACAAACCCTCAAAAGTCAAAATTATTTGTTACAGTGTGTCTGTAACTTTAATTTTTTCAGTTCAGATTCACAAGTTATTTTTATAGTTGTATTTATGCTACTGCCAGTCCTGCAAAATTTGGTATTAGTTCATTTTTATGTCAATATATTTTTGATTTGCAATCTCATGTTGCACAGTTCAGTTGACTTTTTCTATTTATACTGAGAGATGCCAAGAGAAGATCATAAGCAATGATCTTTTTAAAAATTGAGACTAACCCATACACTCAGTTTGTGTGAACCAGCCTATAATTTCATTGTGATTTTTGAAACTTCTTTTGGGTGATCATTTTATTTCAAAGAACTTGGAATCAATCATAGAAAGCAAAAACCAGACATTATGATAGCAAATCTAATTTACTACTAAATTACCCAGAAAAAATGTGTTAAAAAATCATCTGAGTAAATTATACAACTTTGTTCTAGGGAACCATATTAAATTTCTGGTCAAAAGAGAAGTAAAGCATCTAGGTGCTTGAGTTCTGAATGAAAAATTTGGCAAAAACCTGATAGAGAAAAAGAACATAGGAAAGAAACATTACTGTTTCTCTACTGTTGAGATAAATCTTCTTTCAACTAAGTGTCCTTAGGCATTTCATCAACTTAAAATAATATCCCGGAAGCTAATTATTCGAATTAAAGTCAAAAAGTGAACCCATCTTCAGTGGATACTTGCTGGTCATACAGCGAGTTTGCGCTATGTTAACCAGTTTAAACATGCATTCATCATGAGAAATCCCATAAGTAGATATCACAACTGAATAGGAAGATACCTGGGAACCAGAAGAGTGGCTCATTTCACTCCTGAACAACACAGTTACTCCTGTCTGATGTTGGGCAAACCCACCATGCACTGTCATTACATGGGAGATGGGGACAGATGTGTTCAACTTCCTATTTTAACAATTTCCAAAATTGTGTGAAACTGACTCGATCATTTCTTGGATGCAATCTTTTACCTGTCGCACAGATGGATCTAAATCTCTCTCCAAAAGTCAGGAGAGGTGGGGTTGTTGAAGACAGATGGCTCTCCCTCTCCCAGATTCAGTGCCACTTTGAGGATTTCCAACACATTTCTCTCAATGTTTCTCCTGGTCCATCTGGCCAATGCCTTGGATTTTCCTTCCTGGTTTATGTCATATCTTCTACTTCTCTCGCCTTTCTCTTCACACCTACTCATATGATATTTCATGAAGCCCTATATTAAAATATCCAGATGTCCTGTTGGACAAGTCTGGTTATTGGTCAGTGGTTACAAGTGATGGTCAGTTGTTACAGGTTAATGCAGCCCAAAGCAATATTCTTCCTAGCAAGCTCAACATCTGGAACCTGTTCCTCTCCACCTTCCTGCATGCAAGTACTCTTGTTACTCAGCTGCAGCACTCCATCCAGCTCTCTGGTTGTTATCACTGCATGCCTGAGCCTTAGGTGATTTACAGACGTCCTTTAGGACTTTTGGTGTCTGTGTGCTTACACAGATCTTACACAGGGCCTTTACAAGTAATACAGCTTGGCATTATAAGATAATACCAGAAGTGACAGAAAACCTCCAGACTGTGCAAGTCTAGAAATCCAAAATTAAAGGGAAAAGAGGAGCACTGGCCCTCCTAATGTAACTGAAATACCTTACACTGCATGAGTAAAGCTTTGCAGCTGTGGTATCAACTAATGTAATTCTAAAGTACCTAACCTAATAAAGGTAGCTAATTAAGAGGAATAAATGATAAGACATGGTTCTGCACCTTTATCCTGTTGGGTAGGAAACATTTCCAAGAAACCTGGTACAAGTTCCTTTAGCCTGAGGAAAGGCAAGAAAATCTGGCATAGTCTGCAATAATGAAGGGAAAAAAATACTAATGAAGTGAAGAAAACTTGCTAAATTTGCTAATTTGCTAAATTACAGGCAACTAATTAGTGATAAATTATTCTAATTGTAAATAAAATACTTCTCTAGTAGCCACCATTTTGTGGCTTGATAACATTTATGTGTATTTTTGTAAACAACTGTGGTATGACATTGAACATTGTACACTGTACTGGTACAATACTGTCAAAGAACAGGTGATAAATAACTCCCTTTTCCTTCCTAGATACATTTATCACTTACTATACATTTATTTGTTAAAACAGGCCTTTGGTATCTCCTGCTACTGAAAAATGTTTGTAAAAGTGGGGTGGAAACTAGAAGGGCACTAGATCATGCATATTCTGTCCTCAGACATGAGTAAATCAAACACCTTCTGATCTACCAGTAACAGTAGATATGAATTAATGAGGATTATCAATACAGCTCACTCATTTTCCAAAGCTGTATTTCTGTGTTCTGATAGAATCAGAAAATTCAGGAAAATAGTCCTCTTTTCTGGGAAGGACAGAAGGACAAGTTTGCACCTGTAAACGAACAGTCAGAGATCTTGCTCTTGTCATGCAAAGGGGCACTGGTCAGAACTAGCAGTAAAGGAAAGAGAAAAAGAAGGATGCTTTTTAATACATTCTGTAGCATTTCCTCACTTTCATTAGACTGTAGTTGTGAGATTTTTGTCACCCAAACTGCTTTCACTAATAGAAAGAAGAAATGTCATAATGAGTGCTGATAATAAATATTTGATGTAGCTTTATGCTTTACTAGTAATACAATGCTGAGCATCAGCTGTGTGACATCCAAGATCTCCCAGCTTCATTTATTACATCTTAAGTTTCTGAGGAAGAGAGGAGCAAAGCTTACTGGACTTCTGCCCACCAACAAACACACTGAAAATCAAAATAACTCTTTCTGAGGTATATTTTTCTTTACCCAGTCTGGAGTGACTGCAGAAATATTCTGCCTATAACTTGAAAGAATGTGTGTTTGATACAGGTATATTATTCTCCATAACTTTGAAAATGATTCAACAAACATCTCATTATAAGGATTTCATTTCTGAACTCTATTTTGCGGCATACAGCTCCACCTGTTGAACAGGTTCTAGGAAAATAATCTCTGCTATACTACTTCACCTTGCTGTTTCTGAGAACTTCAAAATTTCAAGGTCTCTTGAGCAATTAAAAACTAAATTATGCAATAATTGCTGACAACTCGAGCACAAGAGACAACATACTGCCAACCTCAGTGGAAGTCAAAGTGAATTGCCTCTAGTCAGCAGCACTGGTGGTGATGTATTGCTGACAATATTTTAGGAAGAGAACAGTCCTCTCCTACCTTACTATGGAAAAAAGGTTTTAACTGAAGTTCCCCAAAATTGAACTTTACAATAAATTAGCCTTTGACACAGTGAGTTCCTACTTTTCAACACAATTAAGCAATGAGGCAGGCATAATGAGTGTTACCTTTGTTTTGAAGTGTCCATACTTTCAGGATAGAAAGAAAATGTTAATTATCTCATTAACTTTAAAATATGTAAAAATTCAAGGTACTATACAATTCTGGAAGAAGATTTTAAGTAATATAGTCTCATATAGTATTAAACAGAAAAAGTCCATAGCCAACTTGGAAGACATAAAAACACCATTGGTCAGATACATTGAATTAGAACAGTACTAATCAAAAATATGTAGGCAGAAGTTGACAGGGGGTAAAGGAGAGGGAAACAGAGATTTCTGCCAGTGCTTTAAATGTGCTATGAAAGTGAAAGAATAATTAGGAATATCCTGTACATATTGTTTCTACCAATGATTCTCAATAACATAACTCTGTAACTGAAACATGTAATTATTATTTTGCTATCATCTCTCCTAGGTAACCTGCTGGTATGTAGGACACGAACGCCTCTTTCAGTTATTCAATTTTAAGGCTCTGACTGGCTTCAGTGGCAAAAACTTCCAGTAATTCCAGTTGAAAATCAGTATTAAAGGGAGTATTGTAGGGCCTGGTTTTTATGTGCCAAAAATCAAAAAGGCCAAAAAGAGACTTCATTATAAAAATACCTTAAATCAAAATGCATACATAGACTTAACGATATAAGATTTTCTTGTTAGCTTCTCATAATACAGTAAATAAATAAATTCAAAGTAAGTATTTAAGATTGTATCAGAGATTTATTTTATCATTCTCAGAAGATTTTTACAATATCCAGAATAATGTTGTTGTTAACCATTGTCACATTAAGATAACAGGAAGGGTGTGTAGCAGGGCATAGATTGCCTCGAATTTGTTTCATTTTCGCTTCCTTAAAAAGGACCTAGAAGTTCATAAGAAGTAATTTAAAAATTAAAATGCTTTAATTACTTCCATTATTCTAAGAATTATGAAAATGACAGATCTGTGCTGAATGACAAGGAAATTAAATTGCTACTTTTACTGAAATACCTAAAGGTCAGTAAAATAAACAAACTGCATTGTGTACAGAAATCACATGAAAGCTGTTAAAAGTTTTTAAAAAAATTACCTATAGGCTTTATGGTGCTAGATATTATAAGCTTTTTGACCTGTCTCACCCCTCTTTGCAATGCTAATTTCTGGCATGCTGAGGAGTACACAGAAAAAAAATACTGCATTGGCAAAAGAGGCTTGTATTAGGCAGAGGTGAATTTGGAAGTAAAAGAAATGTAGTGTTGGCCAGTCAAACTTTCAAACGTGACCAATGTAAATTTTTCATAAAAATGTGCCTTTAACTTGAATTATTTAACTTGAATTATCTAAATTATCTTGAATTATCAATTTATCTAAAGATCCACAATGTATTGATCCACACCCACAATGTATGACCTTTATGTAATGATATTTATGTAATGATATTTGCCTTTCTCTTTCCATTTATAGAACATAATTTTACTGTACATGACACTAAAATACACCTGTGAGATGCTTTGTGGAAGTTCTGGCATGCAAATGCACCTGCAGAGCTGTAGACTGGTCCCAGTAGCTGGTCCTTGAATTCCTGTGGCCAGGGGCTTCCTGTGGTGCACGACAGAGTCCCTGACTGATGAGGCTGCTGAGCATGTGGGAGTTGCACTGCTTGTCCAAGAAGCCCAGCTGCAGCATTCAGAAGGATTTCTACTGTGTATTTCTGAGGTTTAGCCAGAAAATTTATGGGGTTTGTTTTTGACCAGTTTTAGCTTGCTTCCTTTTTTCTATACTGCCTCTTTTGAACTCTTTCTTTTAAGGAAAAAAAGCATGATAATAATAACATTTCCCTTCCTCCTCTCCCCCAAGCTTGTCTCATATACTGACTGACGTCCCAGCAAATCATATTTACTAGACTTTCCTTTTTTAACCTTTTGAAAAAGCCAAAGTAGGTAAGATTTGAATAGGTAGCTGCACAGCATGAACAAAGCACAGTAAGCAGCAGCCTGCAAAGTTTACATTCATGTAGTTCTTTAGCTTAGATACAGTCTTGACCTAAGGAGAGGACTCCTCTCTATTGTACATACATACTGCCACAAGCAGAGCTCCAGCAAAGAGCTAACACACAAGACACATTCAGCTGATATAGGTAACTATGATATAAATGTAATAACTTCATGAACCTTCAATTTTACTGAATTCTTGCCATGCCAGAACTGTAGTCAAAACCATCAGCTGACATTTGCTGTAAGCCACACATCTAACAAAAGTGGCTGTAGTGATCACTTGCAGATAATATTTGGTAACCAGATGAAGGCCAATGTACAATTTCTTTCCCCGAGGTTGGGAATTCTGTAGTGAGGACTATACAAAAGTACACACACCCTTCTGGTAATTCACTATTCCCATTAAGAGTAAACGTAGCATGGAGACTGAAACATGAAATCTCATCCTCCTGAAAATCAGGGTAACACAAAGCAAATTCATTACACAGAGGTGTAACCAAGCTGCACTGCAGACATTTTCAACTTGTTAAATGAAAACAGCAGGTTTTAGCTAAGAATTTGAAAGTTTAGATTATTTTCCCCTGTTGAAGTGTTTCCCTTCTCATACAAAATCCCTTTGTGCAGTGCTATATGCAGCGCTGATACAGAAAAATGCACTAACAAACAGTAACTTCTTAGATATTTTCTTTACAAAGCATTATGGAAATCTACAGTACTGCATAAATAAAACACAGTCCTATTAGCATAATGCTAAAAACCCCAGATATCAAGTTGTGACTGTACTTTATGCAATTTATGTTTTCATCAGTGCTTTGACAACTTTTCTTTTTTACATTCTGGCATCTAATTGAAGAAAGATCCTGCAGCTGGTCACCACAAGGGAAACTGATTTTTTTTTAAGGGCAGTTGGATGTATGGGTAGGCTTCTATCAAATATTTTTCTTAAAATGATGTGAAAATGAGATTTTAAAAAACTGAACAGAGCCTGAAGGAAAGTAATTTCATTAAAAATGAATAATAATCCTGCATGGAGAGAAAAAGGAAAAAAAAAAAGACATTGATTTTCATTTTTAAGTTTGTTTACTGGGCAAGTGTGCAGTTAGAGGTGATGATGCAAATATTAGCAGATAAAGACTTCACACTATCTTTCTGTGAAACCTTAAGAGAAACAGGCTGTGTTATTTCACTGTTCTCTTCATGTGAAACATATTAACCTGTCAGAAGTAATTCCAAACTGTGCCTGAGGGTAAGAGATCATCAAAGGGGACAGCAGAGTCCTAGGGAGTTATACTAAGTTCTTATGCCAAGGCTAGAGAGAGAAGAGGTCATGGGACATGGAAATGTGGAAATAGGCTGCTGTTCAGCGATTATCCCTTTTCTCTGCAAATATTGCCTTCAGTGCATTGTGTCAAGGCTATTCCCTCGAGTCTGAATCAGAGCTGCAGTGAATGGCAGCTCTAACAAAGTGTAGGGGAGGTGGCAGTTCAATCAGGAAGGTACAGACAGTACATTCTATGGGTAATTGCAGGATTCCCTGTAGTATGTAAAGCAAATTAGAAAATACAAATAAATGAGGGGCAATTACTAAAATGTTTACTTTGAAAACCAGAAATATTTTTTCCCATTGAAACGGTTATTGCCACCTCATTCTCTCATGGATTTAGAAATGAGTCCAAACCAAAATTTTCTAAAAAACTAAGCTGTTTTGTGACCAAGGGTATTTGAAAAACTGTGGCTCAATTTCTTCTGTCCAATGGAGACTCTATGAAGTCTAATAACAAGCTTTAGCTGGCACACATTTCCTTACCGTGGCTGTAATTTTCAAGAAACTTGACATAATTTGATCTGTTGAAAACTTCATTTCCTCAGTTAGATTTAAGTGGAATGGGTCAAAGCATTCATAGTTTATATGTGGTAGCTGTTTACAGAAGGCAGTGCATCCAAATAATTCACCTTTTATAGAAAACTACTAACAAAAAGGAAACCTGTTACTCAGTTCCCAAGTAACTATCACAGAATCAAAACAGTTCTCAAGAATACCTTACAGTGGATATTCTCATAATTTTACCAAGGCAAAAAGGCGAACTGGAAGGGGAGAAGAGTACAGGAGATTCATGACATGACCCATTTCACTGTCCACAGATTCAACCCATGAGAACAAGTTTCCATTTGGGTCCTGTTTATGCTACTGAACACAAGCAACTTTCCAAGCTCCTCTGTCTTCTCTGGCTCCATAACCTGTTAGACATGATAGACAAGTTACGTGCCTTTTGTACCAGAGATAGCCAAACACCAGAAAGCATTCCTGGCCACAAATAATTTTTGAAAAGAAAAAGCTAGGCAGAAAAAAATACTCAGTATTCTGATCCTTAGAGAACAGGCAGCACAGTATAAATACTCTAAGAATTATTAGTTGAATAAGTATTCAGCACACTCAAAAGACTTCCTTTTATTGTTTGAGGCTTTTTAAAAATCACGAACACTAGGGTTTGTAAGCATTCATTGAATACTGGGTGGGTTAAAACTACACCATGTCTCTGTTTTCCTAAAAAGGCATCCACTGCATGTGCTTTGATGCTGATCCAAAAACAGCATTCTGTGTTTGTCTCATGCTGCAGGGTTTTTGGCTAATCTGTGCCATAATGTACCATAGCAAACAGAATCAGGCATGTGACAGTTTGCTACATCTGTGCAGCGATAAGTCATTCATCTCAGCCTGACACTTTTCTCTTTTCCAAAGTGACACTGCAATAGAGAAATATGCTTGCTCATTTATGGGAAGGAGAGTAATAAGTCCTGGCAAACGGAATTGAATTTCATTCATATAGTACATAACTCGCAGTTTGCACTTTCCTTAAATTTCCATGGATAGTGTCCCACTAATTTCAGCCAGAAATCTACAGTTCTAAAATTATTTTACCATTGAACTGTAAAATGGGGTCCTACAAGGTACTTTAAGAGCATCAGGAGTAAAAATAGCAGTACTTTCTTCAGAAAAATTATAGCTGCCAGTTCCAGATTTTCCATGGTAATTAACCTAGATGCACTCAAGTGATGAGTACTCTCCCTAATGACTCTATTGGTTCAAAAAGGGAACATTTTCCTGTGATCTCCTCTGACAGTATCATCAGGATGTTGTCAGTGCAAACAATACCCTTATCTAGCTTCTTTTCAAGTCACCTGATTAACTGGAGAAAATAGAAACAGAAAGAAAAGAGCATGTCCTTGCAGAGAGGCTGTAAATGTCACTGAAAGGCCAAGGGACCAGTTCCACCTGTCCTTCCTTCGTTAGTTCAGCTTCTCCTGCTGAAGTGGTGGCTTACTGGGGTGCTTTATTTCCCAGTCTCTCAGCCAGAAGGTGGATCTTTACTGTTAGAAACCCAGTTCATGTATCCTGGTCACAAAGGCGCCTTTGTGAAGGGAACAGTGGGTACAGGGCTTGAAAAACAACTTTCCTTCCCATTTAGAACCCTATAGGCTCATTATTCAATAGCACAGTGGTAACATAATGCATTTTCATTTACTTCACCCTAAATGTATGTAAATTAAAGGGTGGGTTTTTTATTAAAAATAACACTGATGTGTTTTTTGTTATTCAGAAAAGAAATTGTATTAGTGAAAAACAGCACTAATGACATTTCACATTCAAATTTGCCACTTACAGGAAAAAGGCAGGTCTCACCCTGTGCTCAAAATATAAAAAAACCCCCACAAAATCTCTCCTAATTGGTATTGTCATCCATATGGTTAGTCCATATGTGTGTTTTGCTTGTTTTAACTTATGATTGTCTCTTTAGATGTAAGACTGAATCCTAAAAAAAATACTATGCTCATTGCAATGAAAAATTGATCTGAAATGAGGAGGCAGAATTGCTACACACCATTGCTGGAGGGATTTTGGGTGGCAAATGTCATGTTTTCCAGGAAGGATTACACATTTATATGTTTAGGGCAGGAAACCAGGGATACTGCAAGATGTGACAATATTTGTATTTTTTAAGCACCTGCAGCTTTAAATCTAATCTTATTTAGCCCAAACATTTAAATAGTTGTATTTTAAGATCCTGTTCCTGCACCCAATTGAGTGTTTGGCTCATAATCAAAACAAGCAAAGATACTCTTCTTCAAGGCTGCCTCACCTGTGTGAGATCTGCAGATAAATGATGGATTGTCTATGTAATTATGAAGTATAGAGAGACGGTGTATGAGCATAGATTGAAATATTTACTCACATCTAATCTAAACCTCTTCTAAAGCTAGAACATTTACTAGTCTTCTCAGTTTTCTCTTTGAAGCTACTCTAGTCATATCCTGGGATATGATGAACTCACACACAAAATATAAAGTAAATAAAGAAGAAGAAGGAGGAAAAAAAAGGAAAAACCAAAAGACATTGAATATATATATTTATGGAAAAGTGAAAGAAAGCCAACCAGAAAATTTAGAGTTTTGTATTTTATTCTCCAGATGTTCCAGACTATAATATTTTATGCAAGCTCTCATTTTTGCTAGTTTCCCTTTACAGTTCTTTTGATTTTAATGGATCAGGTCTGTCATGAAGGTTGTCTCTTCATGAATCAGAGAGGAAAACGAATGCTGAAAGAGGTAGGATCAATCTCATGGAGAACTCTAAAAATCAGAAAGGGACCTTAAATCGTGGATCAGAATTCAGCTGGCAACTGAACCCTAAGACGTGTTCACAATCAACCTTCGTTGTCAAGCAGGCAATTCCTCAATTAGCTGAAATTCTTTCCAAGGTATTCTGTTTCATTCAAAATATATTGAAATGAAACACTCAAGCCCTGAAATCAGTTATGTAAGACAGGAGGGCTGAACATCAGTTCAGACACAGACAGTTCAGACACTGCAGAGGAAAGGTCAAAAATGTTTTGGTGGACAAAATGTTAGGACATTGAGCAGCCTGTAAAAGTCCAAAAGATCCTACTAAATGGGGAAGCAATTTAGGAGATTCAAGGAAGTTACTCTGAATAGTGGAAGAGATACTAAAGTAAGCAAGTTATTGTGAGAGATATCCCTGAATTCATCTGTAACTTACTAGTTTTAATCTCAGTAACAATTTTGGCTAGGCAATGAAAAAGGGCAAGATGTCTTGTTAAGCAAGGTACAAAAAAAAAGTTCACAAGTGGGGTCATAAAGAGGTAGATGCCTATTGCTTTTGTCTTGATCTATGTTTTCCCAGTGTCTGCCATCTGTTTAGATTTTGAAGACAATTAGTTTTCTGATGGCATAGTAAATATGACAGCAATGCAATCCATTGGACTTTTATGAAAACAAGGAAGAGAAGATAGGTCATTGAACCTCTTCTGCCACTTGTGGACTGGGATGCATTTAGACAGTTGCCAAAGAAAGAGAAACGTTGTGGCACACCTTATCTGTAAGGAATAAACATGGATGTGATGTTTCTGTACCATGTCTTGGGTTCGAGTTTGATTGGTGCTACTGACATCTCATGAATGACTATAAATTATCTTATGCTGGTCCTCAACCACCTTACTGAGAACGGTGACTTTAGATTACGTAAGTGGTAGCCTAAAAGTTCAGTAGCTTGAGTTACTGCAGTGTTTTTTGAGAAACATGGCTGCTATATAGCCTACTCTAGGTCTCTCTCTGTTTTTACTTAGAGGTGTAGAGACAGCTAGCAATTTCTTTCATGGCATCATTCTGTTACTGGGGAGTGAAGGGGAGCAGTACACTCAGCTTTTAGACATCTTCTGATACTGAAGTAAGTCAGCTCTACCTTGTGATCCAGGAGTCCATCTTGAACAAAACAACGCTGCTGAGAATTAACAGTCCTAAAAACACAAGAAATTAAGTTTCAGGGCTAAAGCCTTGAATTCAGAGTTAAACAAACATTTTGCACTGTGAGGCATATGATACTTTCTCACATGACATTTAATATTTGTCTGGAAAATGCATCTTATCATTTTTTCTCTGACATCTGCTTTTCATTCTCTAAGCTTTTTTGCCCTGACTCACTCTCACAGGTAATCCCAGAGTGGCAGAGAAAGAAGTCCATTGACAGGCGTCTTTTGTTGTAATTAGGGAGCATGCAGTACCTCAGACGTCTTAATTATTTTTTTTGGGGGGGTGGGGTGAAATCTAAAAAGCAATGCAAAAGGATTTTCTATGAAGACATTAATCCATACTAGATATAGCACAGGCCTCATTAACTTGCCCAGTTTAACATACCTATTGGGTTTATTCAAAAAACAAACCTCTGTTCTCCCTCTTAAAGAAAAAGAAAAAGAAAAAGAAAAAGAAAAAGAAAAAGAAAAAGAAAAAGAAAAAGAAAAAGAAAAAGAAAAAGAAAAAGAAAAAGAAAAAGAAAAAGAGGCAATGCTTTATAATTCTAAAATAAAAGTATATTCCCATTAAACATTTCACATAAGCATTGCTTGTCAGCTCAGCAGCATCTAATTTGGATACACAAATGTCACATTTTTATTTATGAACTGGGATAGTGAATGAAAGTCCATATGTGATCATTCATAAGAACTGATCAGCTTTGGATGTACTTTTCTTTGAAAATGGGGCAAAATTTCACAGCAAATGCAGCTACAGCAAGGGAAACTCTCTCAGAATCCTTCTTATGTTCTTCTGTTACATAATAAGTCAAGGTTAATCACTAATGAAAATAATCTGGGAAGCACAGCTACTGATTAAACATCAAAGCCATCTGTGCCATGTCACTAAGGTCCAATATAAAATAACCATAATTATTAATACCTTTTTGCATGCTTTAAAAATTATTTCTTGTGAAATGAATTTTCTACATGTAAACTCACTTCCAAGGGACAAAGTAAAGGTCTGAAAAGCCTTTGTGAGTTAATGATGGAATTTAATTAGTGCTGCCTAAAATGGATCCACAGTCTCCAAGTATGCTGAAAAAGAAAAAACTGTAAAACTAATTTTCTATGTCTTATTGGTATTCTAATATGAATAAAAGCTATTAGAGTAATAAACTCAGTTCTAATTGGAAACACTGGAACTCTCAAAAAGAACAAAATTTGGAGTTCAGTACATGTGGTATTTTTGGAAGGGTATATATGAAGTGGAAATCTTAGTTTTAGTTATCCCATATTGTATGGAAGGAATAGGAGAAGAGAGTAATCCTGAGAACTGTATGTGAGAAAGGATAGCTGGTTGCCCTTGTAAATTCCAGAAGATACAGTAAAACTATGTAATTTCTAGTAGATTGGCTGATGTAAAACAAACACTGGGATTTGCATGGACCATGCTAGGCTGTTGTGAATATGAGGTTTGTGTATTTGCTGAGGTAGCATCCACATGAAAAAGATGCACACCAAAATAGGCCACTTTCTTAGATCTGATGATAAAATACAGCCAGGCAAAACCTGACTTCAGAAAAACGTGAGCTTTGCCCAAATGAAGCACTTACCACCAGTCCCACCTCAAAATGTGCCTTGCAACACTGCGGCATACAAATTCCTACATGCCTAGTAGGCCAGTAGAAGTACCTCATGTTCAGAGGGCAATTGCAGCATCTTCATTTCCATGGAAAATCTTTTCTACCATCCTATCTAAATCTCCCCAGCTACAAGCTGAGGCTATTTCCTCTTAATCTATTACCAGTTACTTGGGAGAAGAGGCCAATATCCACCTGCCTACAGCCTCCTGTTAGGGAGCTGTAGACAGCAGTAAATTCTCCCCTGAGCCTCCTCTTCTCCAGACTCAACACCACCACATCCCTCAGTACCATCATGCTGTACTTCTGTGCCATAGAAAGCAAAAGTGAATGGATTTTAGCCACTTCTACACTCTAGATATAATAAAGAACATTGCTATATTGGATCAGAACAGAATTAAAGGTAAATATGACAATGCTTAACCAGTTTGTAAAGAGTTCTATTACAGGGTGGGCCACAACACAGGTATGTGCAAGTCTCCTCTCCTGTCTGTTCTTTCAGAAGGAAACAAGCTTTATATCCCAGGTGGGGTGTACCAGCAGCTACTTCTGTGCAACTCCAGGTGTGTCTCTGACTAAGGACGTGATGCAATGGACCAGAGAGTGAGTAGGTAGACTCTCACAGTCTAAAACACAGCAATGACAAGTTTTCAGGAAAACTCTACAGTAGCACATCATATGAGGTTTTTTACCTGTGTTACAAAAAAGGGAATGAAGACTTAACTATATATGAAACAGGCTTTACTATAAATGGAGCAAACATGCACCATTAAACAAGGACTAACAGTAATTAGAGAGCTGTAAGTAAAACAAGCTTATTGGTTTCTTTATGTGCTTTGATATCCTTTCAACTCAAATGAAGTATCAGCTTCTATTACATCAGCTTCTATTCCTATCACACTTAATCAACCACTTACCACTATAAGCATTTTTATGCTGGGGTTTTTTTTGCACGGGGACTAAACTCCTACTGATGTCATTTCATAGAAGTATATTGAATTGCACCACGAATTAATTTGGCCCTGCACCTCTGCAGCTGTGTGGAAGATGTTGGCTTTTCACCAAGTTCACACAAAGATGGAAATATTCATTTTCCACCAGTAATTTGCAGCTCCCACATTTGTCAAAAGCAAAAAGCATATTTTTACTTCCTTATTTATTTTTCCCATGAATACTGTTTTTGTAAAGCACAAAAAGAAAAAAAGCACAAATAGAAAATATAGCTATCTCCAACCATAAAAATTCTCCAAATTAATGAAAACTTGCAAATATGTTAAAAGACGCCATTTGAATGCTTTGAAGCAAATTTCTGTAATTCAGAGAATTTTGACAAAATAAATTCTCTATGAAATCTTAACAAACTCCTTCCTCTGCTTTTTGAGTGGTCCTTGCTCATGGCAATGAACATCCATTCCAGATCTGCATCTTTCAAGCTCAGCCCTAAAAGTTTCGTTATTGAGACCCATGGAGATATGTGCAGAGATAAAGAACCAAACAGGAATGAGTGCTGACACTGAGTCAGTCCTCAAGAGTCAGCCTGATCTAGAATCAGGCTAATGTTTATGGATCTACAGTCAGCAATGACTGGGCACAAACTACAGGTTGGAACTGATAGGCACAAATGTGCTAAATTAGTTCAATAATTAACAAACATTTAAATGAGAATTAAGAGGAGATACTGCTGTGCTCTGGATCAAGTAACACATGAACAATGTGCCAGTACAAGGCACAACAACTCCTCAGCCTTTAGCACCACACTGCCTAACCTTTCTAGAGAGGAGCTGCCTAAAGCTCCCTAATAAGACACAAAGATGGGTGGTGTCCACCCAGGGACAGAGTGTGGCATATCTGACTGGGCTGCAGAGAATGAGTGAAAGATGTATTTGAAACTGTGAGATCAGAGGACTCACAAGGGAAAAAAGTTTGCCTTCCACTGGCCTACAATACTGTGAATTGTCCTCAAGTAAGACTTATATTAACCAAATCTCATTGTCTTATCTCTTATTATTAAATTACTTTCATTGTAGTTCTGTATTTTTAGATTTTTTAGGGTCTAAACACTTTTAAATTATATGTCTTCCTCCTTTATAGTTTATTTTACCTGGACTTGTGGAAACAATGCCAGGACTAGTGAGAAAATAATGATCCAGTGGATTTCAGAGACAAAACTCTTGGGGACTTATCAAAATTTGAGTTGTATTCCTCAATATTATGCTGAGCTCTCCTACAGTCTTGCTCAGCAGCAAGTGCCAAGTCAATTCATCATTGTGTGCCCTTTTCTCTTCCAGATTATCGGTTTAGACTGTACCCATTTGTACCATCAAGTCCCTCCTACATGCTTGCTAGAGGTAGTTGGGAATTCTCCAACTAAGTCAAAACTCTGTGTCAAAATATAAATTCAGAAGCATTTCTCAGTTCAATAAAAGTTTGAAAAATAACTTTGAAATTGTCAAAATTTTAACATTTTCCAAGGAGAAAATTACTTTCCCACTTGAAATATCACCATGCAAAATATCTAGTGGTGCATGCAATTTTATATGTAGCATACTTACAGTATTACATAACACAATTGTATCTTGGGTGGAATATATGCATGTTAAAAGATAACCAAAAGGTGAAGGTTAAACCATATGAAATTATTGCAGCCAAACTTTTTAATTCACTGAATTCGAAATAATGTCTGGATGGGCCTTCAAAACTGGAATATCAATTTCTTTAAGATCAGACGGGAATGGAAAATTTTTTTCCCCAGTTTTTAAAATTTTCATAGGATTGAAAAATTATTTTTGTCCATCTCTGGCAGCTTATATAAAGAGTTGGAATGTGGCTTTCCCTTGCTGACTGGGAGTAATAATTTTTGTGTACAGTCATGTCACTATCTCCTCAAACCAAGCTGTTTGCCAGTATGGGGATAAAGGGTGAATAACAAAAGGTCTTGTGCTGGGATATGCCCTTTGCTTAAATGAGTTCTCAGAATTAGAAGTTCTGAGTTTGGTGCAGTAACTGTTGATTGCTACTTCATGAACTGCTATTGGATCCTCTGTGTTCCCACTGCATTCAGGGTAGAAAGAGCATCCTAAACATCCTATAATTACCAAGCATTATCCTTCAGGTTCTTTCTACAAAAGCTGAACAATATCTTAAGGGCATTATATCACATTATTTAGAGTAGAATTTGTTGTTTTCTATGTATTTTTTCACTGTTTCACTGTAAGGAAGCTGTTGCTTTCCACAAACACTCTTCTTTTTTCAGATGTTAGACCTACAAAATGCCAAATTCTATTAGCCTTAGTCATACTAAACAGCATTCCATGCCAGGGTTGGCATGATCTCAACAGAAATGGGTGTGTAACACTTGGTAGTGAATGCCTTCCTCTGTCCAGATGGAGAACTTTTGTAACAAAGATGTGGGACTCAGCTTCCTAAAGAGGTGCTAAAGCTACTATGTTTGAAAACATCTGAAAAATGTTGAGCCTACCTGTGTTTCACTGCCTTCAAAACACATGAGTAGGTTTTCAACAGCTCAACAATTAAGGCCTATAAAATGAGGTCATTGTTGTCAGGTGGAAAATATAATTATCACCTTCACATCTTCAATGGACCACACAATCATTCCGATTTTGGAGCTTTTTTCAATTGAAATGTGGCAGCTACCCAAGGCCAGCACTATTGATGCTCCATTATGGTGTCATTACACTTGCCTGGCTTTAATTCTGGGACTGAAAAGCACAAACCCCTGGCCTGTTTGCAATCCAGAAGCTGCCACTGCTGCTCCCTCTTATAAACAAGTAGAACCCGGCATGAATGGGGACAAGCATTAAAAGGTGGGAGCATAACCCCATTTGTGAAAATACAGATATTTTTTATACGTAGATATTCCTATTGATTCACAGCCTACAGTACTGGGGCCAATGCTTAAAAGATGGGTGGAGGTTGCAGAGGTAAAGTTACATAGTTGGACATTAATCAATTTTACTGGAGATAAGCTTCATTAAGGAAGATAAAAGTAACATCTGCATAGAAAATTCCCCATTCAAATGTCCCTGATGGTCTCATGTTATGCTTGCAGCAAATAAATAAATAAATAAATAAACAAACTGAGACATCACAGTTGGACAAAGTTCTCACTGCCTGGTATATCTCTGTCATGATGTACAGACACCACATTAGAGGTACAATCCTAAGAGAAAAGACTTTGGTGGTCTTATAATCATAATAAAAAGTTAGTATTTGTTGCTAAAAATATAAAAAAATTACAAGCATTAGAGCACCAGTAGGAGAGTAATGATTAAATTATCTGATTCAGAGAAGATACCTGTAATGTGTAATAAACACTAACATTAGAGCCTGACTTGCAGTAATAATAAGCAGCAACTGATTATAAGCACTTTGTCTTCAGTGTTTATTTGTCTGCACCTGGATGTTGCTGCTTGGCAATAATTGGATTCTAATCACTCAAGCAAACTTTAAATTTAACAAGTGTGAGCAAAACATGCTATGTTCTGTTTACTCAAGAACAAACAGATCTCATTCAGAGAAAAGATGTCTGGTTGCCTCGCCTGACAGGAAAAAAAATCAGCTCTGCTAAAGTAAATAAAGCTGACCATTTTCTTTTAGTTGTCCCTATGGTACTTACCTGAATAATTGCCCAGATTATTTGGGTTACAGCTATATTTTTCTACACTTTTAGGAAGTTAGTAGTCCACATTGTGGAAATGTCTTGGCAATATACCTTATTCTTGGAAAGTCTTTAAGAAAAATAATTTTATTTTGAATGGCGGCATATTAAGAAACGCCAGTCATCTGATAATGCTATGAGCTGTCATAGAGCTAATGAATGGATGCCATCTTTTCAGAGGGTTGGTTTTTTGTTTTGGTTTGGTTTTTGTTTTGGTTTTTGGTGCGAGGTTTTTTTGGGGGTTTTTTTGAGTCCAGCTTCAAAGGTGAAAGGAGATGGGATCAAATATTTACGGGTAGCTCATTAGCACCTCTAGTGTCTGCCAGTCTTGATCAAATGCAACTCCTGCATAAATTGGGTATAAAAGGTACCTTTAGGAAAGTGCCTGTCCTTTTAAGGGGAGAAAAGACCCTCTTGTGAGGATGAACTAAATTTTTAGGTTTATAAATACTCCCTTAATCAGACATTTATATATATTTTTAACCAGTCAGGAATAATCAGGCATGCTTAAAAGCTGTCCTTTGGACTTTGCTATGATGGGCGCTGGAGCAATGCATAATTAAAAATGAAAAAGGCTTTTAGAGCCTGTTTACTTCGGTGACTACTGTGAAACAAATGTTTCTTTCTCCTTGCATCGCCCACCCACAGAAAGGGAACAGAACAAAGATGGCTCTGTCAGGCCTCTTTCCACTAGAGAACGCCTTGAGAGGCCAGAATGTATTAGGGCCCTGCTGAGCCCATTCAGCTTCACATAACACTCATACACACCGTACAACTAATTACATGTCAGATTAGCGATTTCATTATTACCACACTACCACTAATTAAAACTGCTTTGATATTTCTCAAGTAGTTTTGTGTGTTTACACAGTTTTAAAGTCTGTTTTTTTGAATTTTTAAAATTTATTTATTTTTTTAAGAAAAATCCAATTGGTATTACTGAAAGGGCGAAAATAACACATTAAGGAAGCAAAATCTATACTATCACTTTTCTCCTGAAAGTCAACTTTTTACAAGTGAGTTCTAAGTGTAAAGTCCCAACCATACCTTAATCTGCAAATTGACATATTCATGTCAGCTTTCCATTCCTAATGCTGCCCAAAGCTTAAGTTATCCAAGTAAATTACAAAAGTTACATCATTTTAATCTACATTCATCATTTTAATTGCCTGAATCTTCACTCAGACAAAGCAGCACTGTAGTTTTATGGTATTTGATTAATGAGGGCAAGAAAATTGAAGTTTTGCAATAAAACTAAAAAAAAAAAAAAAAAAAATCAACAGACTTTTATAGTTTTTTCCCTTATGATTTTAATTTAATGGCTCGTGTTTTCATTACTGCAGAGGCTGTACACTTTAGCTTGCAATTATGTCCCATCTGTGAAGCACTGTGTTATTACAGTTTATTCTAGTAGCTTTTCAATCACTTTTGAGTTGTGCTTTACAAGTATTCTTGCAGCAGGTGGGCTTACTGGCATGGGACCAGAAATACACAAAGCGCAAAGCTGGAGTTTAATGGCAGCCATATGCATGTGGCACAGAGCGCCAGCCTTCCCCCATATGCTGCTAAGCAGCCCCTTCAGCCTGCCAGTCACTCTTCTTACTGACTACAGTCTCTAAGTAGTTTTCTGCCAGGGAAAAATATACCAAGGCAGCAAATTTCTCCAGTGCACCATCCTTATTACTGAGACAACCCTGTCATTAGCAAAAGCACAATGAACCTGATCTGGAGATGCATACCAATTAGGTTGCATGGAGCACTTTTCCTTCTTATCTCTATGGAAACTCGGCCTCCCTGGCTGCAGTGGACAATCAGTAATGTTTCATCCACCCATATGTCACCTAGTTAACACTGTACACTTTTATGTGAACCAGAAATCTGCTCCAACCCTCTCAACAAGGCAAAGTAAAGAAATTAAAGAAAAGGACTGAGCAGAGTGCCCTGCACGGTTCTGAGCAAGTGTGCCTTTCACCGCACAAACCTGTGCGGTCAGCACTCCTGGCTGCAGATAAAGTGCAGGAATTGTAACTTTAGCTGGACCCAGCACTAAATCTACATTCTCCAGTTCCACATCTGAAGAAACTTCTGTAAATAACTCGAAGCCAACTTGCCTGTTGCAATAGATGCAATCTTAAAAACATCACAGAAGTGCTGTGCCACCTGCTCTGCCCAGGACAGTGCTTTACACTAACTCCTCCACCTGCTAGCCTAAAGTGTATTTCCCCCCCCACCCCCATGCACCTAAGGCATTTTTAAAAAGCTAGATTTTTACTCTGAGATTAACAAATATTTTTGTTCATGTTTCCCTGACTAAAGAGGAAAGACTTTGGGAGTAAATACACCTGATTTATTCCTTCTGTGCTTATTTTTATGCCTTTTTGCTATTTAAGTATTTGCTCTCATTTTTTATATTTCTTTGTTTAAAAAAAGCAATGGGAGGGACTGGGACAAGATTGTCATTATATTGATTTTAGTCAGGTTTTATCTGCATTTTAACATATGAGAATGGATACTATTATTTTTGCCAGAGTTGCATCAAAAGCTACAGTTTTGATAGTACACATACATTGAAAAAATACAGCCTCTTCAAGGCAGGAGAAGGTGCTTTATAGTTGTTTACAATCCATGTTTCTCACCTATAATGTATCACTCCCATTTGCTTTGTTCTACAGTAGTGTTTCTTCATTTTGGAGACTAGGTAGCAAATAATAATGTGTGGAATAGTTGTACACCATGTCCTCCGGGCAACAATACCTTTCCTAAGAAAGAATGTCATCTTTATAGCAATACTTACCTTTGTAATTTGCAAAGAAACACTCCATAGATAGATCAAATATTGACCGAAAATTGAACAGGTCATAAATGTCAAAAGGAAAGAAAGGAAATCTCCTTTTGAAAGCATACAGAACTGAGTGAGTACAGACTTTGAGAATACTCCAGATTAAAAGCAATTAATGTGCTTAATATTGGCAGAAGCATATCAGCAGAGGTGAATTCTTATTCCAGAAGAACAAACATTTAAAGAAGCTGAATGGAATTAAAATAGAATCTATCAAACAATGGGTGCTGAAAAAATAAAGCCAAGCTGGGAACTGGTGGTGACTCCAGAAGCTGCATGAAAAGAAAAAGGAAGAAAAAGGAGCTCAAGGAATGCTGGCTTCTCTCTCAGAATTGACTAGACTTATGTCAGGGCTGTTGATATTCCCTTGATACTCTCACTTATAGAACATTTATTTTTTATTACAAAAGCAATTCTGGATATGTGTAAAATTCTAAGTCTTCTGGTGGGAGCAATTTAAAACTGGATAATGCAGTCCTGAGGGGATTGTACTACTCTTTGGGTTTTGTTTTTAGGTTTAACTCATCACATGGGAAACTTTTTCTTCAGGAGTAATTATTAATAGTTGTGACCCTCGAGAACAACGCAGGAAGAGTTAGTAGAGAGTTGTGTGGGAGCTGTACATTCAGGTGTTAAATACACTCTTAACAAAACACAGGGGACTGGAAATCAGATTGAAATGGGCCAGCAGAATTTTGGCCAGTCTGATCAGGGTTGTTACCAACCTGCCGTTCAGTTATATACGAGCTGCTGTAAGCAGAGATTCAGCCAATTTATTTGGAGATTTGATTTTAGAGATACAACAGTATTTTTTTTTCCTGTTGTACCTGATGCAAGCTTTGTCCTTTATCAGAAAAAGAGAAAAAGAAATACAGAAAATAACGTAAATATTTCACCTGCATTTCTTTCAGATAAGAAATCCATTGCATTTCTCAGTCTGCAAAATGAGATCTGGTATGCTTGCTGTATTTGTACCCTATAGCCCTAGAAGGGTAGCGTTACAATAAGGGCCCAATTCTGTGCTCAGTGAATAGGTAAGGAACACTTTTTAAACAAGCTTCCTTTTTTCCTTTTAAGATCCAGTCATTACTTATACACATTTTAGTCTACAAAATAGTGACTGAAAATACACTGCAGGTGACTTCTACTAAACAGAGAATAAGAAGGAGAAAAAAACCATAGCCATGGGATTTTCATTATTATTTGGCAGAGACTAGGACACTTTAAAATTAAACACCTTGTGAAAAATAACCACAAAAATTCAATGCAAAACTAAGACTTTTCAAATACAAATTATTTACAGAGGATGGACATTTATATAGTAGAATAAAAATAACTACTCTAAGGTTCAAAGTCCCTGGAATGTCACAATCATTCTTGTAGCTTAGCAGCTCTGTCATAGTTATGTGCTAACTGTGATTGCTGTGTAAGGAAACACAGAAGTCTTCATATATAGTTGGCTTTTGTGCTATGGAGACATGTTCCTAATATGATTTTTCAAATATTTCCTTAGATCCTGCCAGGAACAACATTTAAATCCTTGCATCAGATAACTCTTTATTTTTTCCTCCTTGATTTTTTCTTTGCTTAAGACATATTCACTGACCTTTTATTTTTATTTTTCTTAGGGAATGTAATAAGATACTTTTGGCAGGTGGGGAAACTGCTCTTTTACCTTGCTGTTTATGATGTTTGTCTAGAAACTTTCGAATTTAGAATAGGTCAAGTCAGGTTCAGAGGTTATTTCAGTAGAGAAAAGAAGGAACAGTTACGTCAGTCTTCATGGGCACAGGATAAAATTTACTTTACTCAGCATAACTACATAATATTTTTACTTGAAGATGTGAGGATCAGTTCAATATAGTACCTTTAATTTTTTATATCACTGGTACTGTGCCAAGTTAACATGTTTTACTTTCTGATGTTGCTGTACAACTTAGTGGGCATAATCTCAATGCAAAACCAAATTTCAGTGACCCAAACTGTGCTCTGCTGAGGACTTGAGGAGATGTGGAAAGGTGTTTATGCTGCTTTTCTCCAATATGATTTCAGAGCAATATTAGGAGCATCACGGAGCCCATGTTGGGTTACTGCAGCTGCAAAATTCCTATACTAACCAGCTAAAGTGCAAAAGCTTTATCTGCTTTCTAATAATACCAACCTAACTTTAGATACAGCACTGAAGAGCTGAGTTAGGAGCTTGCCAAACTCATTTCCCTCTATAGCTGGTGAAGAAGAAAGCCTTCAGCCTGACACTAATCTGAGTCTTCTGAAGGTGAACTGTACTGTCCACAGGCAGTCATGAAGTCTGTGACAAACACACTACTAGCATTAGCTTCTGAACCCAGTTTTCCCTGGGTGTAACCTAGACATGAGTGACTGACCTTTTCCAGAAGAACATGGCACACTGTGGCACCCTGGCCTCAAGACTAAGGGACAAGCCTCTCTGCATTGTTTCTAGTTAAAATCATAGAAATGTTTAGGTTGGAAAAGACTTTTAAGATCATTGAGTCCAACAATTAACTGAGCTCTGCCAAGTCCACCACTAACCATGCACCTAAGTGCTACACAGACACACTTTGTAAATACCTCCAGGGATGGTGATTCACCACTTCCCTTGACAGCCTCTTCCAATACTTGGAAAACCTTTGAGGAAGAAACTCTTCCCATTATCCAATCTAAACCTCCTCTGGCACAACTTGAGGCTGTTTCCTCTCATCCTAGATCACCTGTTATTTGGGAGAAAAGGCTGACTCTCATCTGCCTAGAGCATCTTTTCAGGCAGCTGTAGAGGGTGACAAGGTCTTCCCTGAGCCTCCTTTTCTTCAACCCCAGTTCCCCAAGCCACAAGCACTGCTGTGTTAGTGGGGGTTTCCTAAGAATCAGTTTACTCCTCATGGAAGTGATCTGAGTGACAGGTCTACAAAATGAAGTTGTCTACTTACACCAGCCTTTACTGAAATGGCCCTTCAATTTCCAGCTATTTGAAACCATAGCTTCTTTTTCAAGAAGGCCAAGTATGGCTTGTTATTGACAAAATAGAGGAGGATTTTTCTGCTTGTTTTTCCACCTTTTTTCTCCTCTGGGGCAGAGGAGAAGCACTATCTCAGCTGATTGCTTCTGATGATGCTAACTGCTGACTTATATTAAATTCAACTTGGGTGTAAAGTAAGGAAACTTGGAAAGTTACTACATATTTTTCTGTCTCCAGTGAGCACAGTCATGATCATGACACAGGTTTGAAGTCCCTTCCTGCCAAAATTCTTAAAAACAACTAGAGATGCAAGTATAACATTTCAATTCACAAAATATGCTTTTTAATTTTTTTGCTCCAAAATGCAAAAGAAGGTATTTTTTCTTTAGTAGCAGTAGTTTTACAGAATCTAGCCTAATTATTATATCCTTCATTATTCTACTATATGGGGACAATAAAACACTTCATCTTTGAAAGTCCAAGAACTAGAAAAGATCCAGAAAACAGTAAAATTATTCAGAAAAACTAAGAATCATCAACTTCATTGCATATACCAAGTACAAATTGATGCAGTTTTGTGCATCATGCAGAAAGGCATTTCTACTAAAGATATTACTTCCAGACATGATTTAGAAAGCTGAAGGGGAATGCCGTGCATAATATAACAAATCTGGTACATTTTCTTGGAATAAATGTAAATTTTTCAAAGGGAATATTCTAAAAAATGCCACTAATATGGAGAGTTCTGAAGTTAGTGCAGAGAGGAAGTATCAAAATTATTCTCAGATATATTGTATAATTTATGATATCAGATACAAAATCAGCATTCAGGCTTGAGATTTTCTTTGCAATTATTATCAGGCTGGATTGGAAATGCAGGCTATTTATCATCACAAATCCTGGAGATCTTAGGAAACATATTTATAAAACGATAATCTTATAGTTGAGAAAAATGTATAAAGTAAGGATGGCAATATGTCAAAGTTCACAATTACTTCAGTAAATTCAGAGCGGTCTTTAATATTTTTTCATCTTTTATTATGTTTCTCTAGTTTTTGCTGAATCATGACTGATTATGCTTTTTGACACATAAACATTAATTTTGGGATCTGCTTGGGTGCTGGATGTCCTAAACCTGTCTTTTAATTTCTGATATGAATTGGTACAACACATAGGCTTACTGCAAATTTGCAACTTTACAGAACTTTTGCAATATTTGTGATGAAAAATACCAGTGTGCTATTTATTCAGCTTTAATTCATGTCAATTAGATTGTTATTTAGAATTTTATGGTTATCAGTTGTTATATTTTTACCAGCACTTCTTTGGATCTTCATCCAGTTAAGCTACATAGCTGACTACCTAAATTGTATCATGTAATTTCAGTTCTCTTGAATAAACCAAGCACACACACATATATGTACTTATGTATACTAATTTATCTCTCTAGTCGCCTATTTATATACGCACTGACATTTGCATACCCAGATATATACATATACTGATACACTCACCTATATGCATTTGTGCATTCACACAGACACATAAACACACACACAGATTAGTTCCATGTCTGCTAATATCAATCACTACTTCTTATAAAGAAAATTACTTCTCCATCCAAATACAAAATCTACCAGTCCTCAGCTGTATTTTGCATTAGAATGGTCCCAAAAGGAGCTGACCTATGCAGGAATTCACAAAAATCAGGAATTAAGATACTCAAATCAAGATATGATTAAGATTCATCCAAAGCACTATGGGTTTTCTTCCCTGGGAGCTGACTCACTCGATATACCGTGCTGTACAGATTCCTCTTGCCATCCAAACAAGGACACCCTTCTCAGGTGAAATGTGCACACAGAAATGCATGAGAAGTTCAAAGGGAACTGGCTTTCTTCCCCAACATGCACTCTGTGAGACACCTTGTCTTTCTGCTTCCTTGAAAATGCCTTGCATAAATCCTTTTTTCCCAGTTTATGTGCCATCCTAAACCCAAATAATTTGCATTTTTAAAAGACACTGTTGTCAGGCAGGACCACGCCTGGAGAACCATAGACCCCACAGTAACATAGATCCCTTCTCTGGCCTGACACACGCAGCCAATAAATGTACCTCTGCCTAAAAGGAATGCTTCCCTTCTCCTTCACCATCGTTAAACCCATTCCTCAAATCAATGCACATATATTAATTACATGCACCATTAACAAAATAAATACTTCAAAAGCAAAACCTCAAGATAAAGTAAATAGTTTAGAAGTATCTGGGCTAAGAGTGATGAAATGCCAGCATCCTCATTAGTCCTAGGGCAGGACATGTGCAGTATACTGCCTTCAGAGGCAGAGAAAGGTGCATGCCACTTGCCTCATAACTTTTCTATTCTGCATGTCTGCTAGGTGGTCTGAGGGAAGCAATGAGATGTGCCTTACAAGACAGGAGCAATTAGCCTGATTAGGCTGATGCACAGCCTGCCCCCTTACTGGTGAATGGGCAATGGAGCTTGACTCTGCACTGCTAGGCAATGTGGCAGGTTTCTGTCATGGCATGGCATTGGCCCATGCTTTCCATCTGGTCTACTTCCAGCCTGGGTTCTGTAGATTGAGGTCCCAGTACCCTCCTAAGCCCAGCACCAGTTACAGGCACTGGTTTGCACATGGCCACTCTGATATGGACCTAAAGCCACAAACATGGGTAGCTCTGCAGCTCTCAGTGCCAGAAGACTGTCCCAGCATGTTTCATTTGCTGCTTGGGATTGTAGCTGCTTGGATCTACTTGTGCTTTTTGCCATCAACCTGACTAATGCTTGTCACATTTAACAGGGATATGCCAGCAACCTTCAGGATTAGCTGTCAGTGGATCTAGAATTGAATATGTCTGACGGGTAACTGGGCAGGATAAGACCAAAATCATGAAATAAAGGAAAGAAGAGTTCTCTCCCTCCCACATTACACACATTACTTAGTCCTCTTCAGCAAAGTGGAAGAATTATCCCAGTTTTGAATTTTAGGTACATAGCTTCCCTAAGTGAATTATGGGATCAATTTAGCCATTTACAACTTATATGAGGGCAGTTCTCCAACCTGTCCTTCAAAGGCAAGATAGTACAGCTGGAAGATAGCTAAAAAGCAAAAACTGACAACAGCAGCAACAGAAAAAATTTAGGAAAGGTAATGATGTTTATAGAAAATGGTGTAATAGATATCCTTCAATGAGAGATGTATGATCACAGAATCACAGAGTACTCTGGGTTGGAGAGGACCCACAATGGTCATCAAAGTCCAGCTCTTGGCCCTGCAGCCACAAGAACCCATGTAAGTTGCAAGGTTACCCACTTTCATGATATCATTCTGCATCTTGTGATGTTTAGTGTTGTTTCCTTTCTTAAAGCTCAGAAGTAAAGTGATTACCTGACTAGCTCAGTTTAGTTAAAAAAAAAATAGGCATGCAAGAACATCGTCTTGAATGCAAAGAAGAGTTTAAAATATAACTCATATGTCCCTTAATCAGAAAAAAATATGTCAAATCACAGAATCAAAACTTGCATCTTGTTCATAATTGGTTTTAGTACCTTGATTTGCAGGATGATTTATCATGTGATAGTGAGCAAACATGGCATTTCCCAATAACACACCCTCCCACTCCTGAATGCCAAGTCCAATCCAGGGAACTGTTGAATCTGACAGGCTTCCTCAGGCTAACCTAAAATCTTCCCTAAAACTATTTCCTATTTCCAGAAACTTTCCTCTGGACTCTGACTTGAATCCATACAAAAGTAGTGTTCCTCAGAAGTGCAAAATTTCTGATTGACCTTATCCTGGGATTGCCTCATTAGGAAGCAAAGTATAAACACGTAATAGAAGTGTTGTGTTTTAATAGGTGTAAAAAATATTGCAGGGGTTTGCAGCTTTTTCCATTTTTACCTCCATGTTGATTGAATGTCCCTGGTTAGTCTTTCCATACATATTCAGTATTTCCAACCTATGTTTTCTTTTACATAGCTCAGATAGTACAGACAGCAAGACAGTCTTCAAAATTTAATCAATAAATCTCATAAAATCCGACTTCAGACCAGGAATAGAAAGCTGCAGTTTAAAAGTTTGAAAATACCAGAATTAGCCTTACATAAGATCAATGTCCTAAGAGGGTTCTATAAACATAGACCTTATGATAAAATATTAAGATAAAGGGAAGACATACCCATTTTCTGTTTTTCAAATGTACATTATCTGCCTCTCTTTTGTATTGCTGTATGTCTACTCAGTTCCCAGAAACCTACCTAAAAATACTCTTTAAAATTGCATCTATGTTAAGAACACAGATAGCAAGTCATGGCTTGCTCCATCTGAGGTAAACCAGACAACTGATGAGTATTCAAAATTGAAGTTTTTAATGGAAATGCATTTCTGAAAAAATGTTGGCCCCTTGAACACAGGAAGCACCACAAGTCTTGCAGCGTGGCCTGATGAAATCCTACTGAAGCCAGTGGAGAGGCATCCATCAATCTGAATGGCCTTTGTACCATACCTCTAGGGTTATCTCTTTATATATAGAGGGGAAGTAAAAATGTTTATAGCAAATCCCTCTAAAGCACGGAGAGAACTTGTTATGAATCAGCTATTCATTATTTGTGCAGCTCAATCAGTAGCATTTTTTCTTTATGAATTTTCCCTTTGCAGGGGATGTGCATATTGCTTATGAGACATAAAAAATAACAGCTCTCTGCATCATCACTCCTATTTTGCATTCATCTTACTTTACACATATTGCCACTCCACAGAGCAAGATTTCTGTGTAGGACATCCCCTCATTATGAGTGGAAATAAGTTATGCTAAAAGTGGATTTTTAAGAATATCTGAATAATATGCAGTCATTCCCCACCAGTTCATACAGTGTGCTTACAACAACAGGGCCTAATATTTGTTTCTCAATAGAAGGTAAAGTGTAGGATTATTCTAGAGATGTATCTCAAATAAAATATTCAGATTAGATGTCCTGGCAGGTTAAACTGGAAAATGTTAGGCTGACAACTATGTTATCTTTTTTGCCTTTTTGACTGGAAATGACTATACACTTAAAGCTTATCTATGAAAACCTGACAGAAGGTAGCAACCAAATATCCAACTACAGCATCAGTTGATAAAAAAGAGCAAAAAAAGAGAGAAAATGGGTCCAAAGTAACCCTGGGAAAAGAGAAATTGCCCCATCTACACGTAAGTTCTGACTACTGTGGCTTCAGTATATATTAATCAGCTGAAACAAGTACACCAAGTAAACTAATTATTTTTTCTTTCTTAAAATAGTTACAGTAATTTCACGATTATAAGCTGCACTGAGTATAAGCCGCACCTCCGGGTGCCAGCAACTTTTCACTCTTTGTCCATATATAAGCTCACCCGATTATAAGCCGCACGTTACAATATAGAGTGTGATAAAAGGTATCTATTCTATCACCATCTGTTGAGGGTGGGGGCAGTGATCCTTATCTCAACGGCAGATATTCTGCTAATGGGCCATCCATTGAAACCAGGCAGGGCATTGTTCTTTATCTTTTCACAACCCATCCTTCCTCCAGCGAGTCATTTTCTGCTCATGGCCCATTGAGTCCCACTGTGGCACTGATAAAATTACTGCATCCCATTGGGAGTTGCTCCAGCCAGGGGGAAGAGCCCAACATTTCTTAACAAAATAAAAACAGAGAGTTTGGGACACTAAGGGAGCCCCTTTCTCCACTGGACTCCAGAGGAAAACCGGATTTTTCCACATCACCACTGGACCTCCAGAGGGAAACTGCACCTTGTACAGGAGCACTGCTTCAACTGAATCACATCTGTCACTGCAAGAGGATGCAGCCACCATTTAATGGGACTGCTACCAACACCCTGCCTGACGGGGTGTCAGGTTGTACTCTGACTTTGTCAGGGTTTGGAGTTTATTTCTTTGTAGTACTGTATTTCTATTTTAATTTCCCTAGAAAAGAACTGTTATTCCTAATTCCCATATTTTTGCCTGAAAGCCCCTTGATTTCAAAATTATAATAATTTGGAGGGAGGGGGTTTACATTCTCCATTTCAAAGAGAAGCTCCTGCCTTTCTCAGCAGACACCTGTCCTCCAAACTAAAACAGCAACTTTTTGTTCTTTGTCCATATATAAGCTGCACCCGATTATAGCCGAACTTTGGGTTCGGACCAAAATTTTAGTCAAAATGGCGTGGCCTATAATCGTGAAATTACTGTAAATTATCTTCATGTATGTCAGGACCTGAGGTAGCTAGCTAAGCTAGACAAATTTCTCAGAAATTTAACACGGAGCCACAACCTGGAGTCCATGGAAATTCCTCCTCTGCAGCAACTGATACTTTCAAGTTACACCTGCAGTTCTTTAACTCTTGACTTTCCCCACAGTATTCTATTTCAGTAATTTTTAAATAACAATAAAAAATAAAGATGAGAAGACATAAAAAACACGGTATCTTTTCTTCTCCTGTCTCTGTCCATTAAATGACTGATTCCAATTTAATGCATTGAAGCTGAAGGTCTTTGAAATTCAAAGATATGTTTCTCTTTCCATCCCTAATGGGATAATAGCACACACTAATGCACATGCACTTTTTCTTTTAGTCACAATTTTGTAAGAATTGCAAGTTGCAAACATTATTGCTTTATGATTATTGTGCAATTAGACAAAAGAAGATACATATAGAGACAACCAAATGGAGAGGATATAAGATGATGATATCCAATAATATAAGACTCTTTTTCTCTAGATGACACAAAATTCCATTTATAGTCCACATATTTCTCAAATTCACCTCTTCAAAGAACTCTAAAAACAAATGCTATATATGGCACTACTTATATTGCTTTTTTGCCCTTTCCTTAACCCTCCACCTCATACAGAGAAAAAGAAAGCATGATGTCCTAGCACAGCCATGTAAAATGTACAATAACTTATTTTTAAGAGAAAGCACTTAAGTGCTAGCAAGCAGCAGTGATCTGCTTCGAAGTTGTCATGAAAGAACACTTTAGACATTAGAGCGCATTATTGGGTAGCAATAGTAAATGGCTTTATAACATCTCACTGGTCATTATTGCCATTTCATAATTCTCTTTCTTGTTTGCAAAATGGATAAATGAGCATTTTCAGGCTCTCGGAACAAATAGAATAAATCAAAATTGATAAAATAATTTTAAATAGTTTTCACTTTAAAGAAGCATTGTTTTGATCTACTGCAACACTCCAACTATTTGTAAGCACAGCATACCTTCTTGTGTGTTACTGAATTTAGTTAACTGCAATTTACAACTGGAATTATCTTTTTTTACTCTTTCAGGCTCATTGCATTGTCTGAAGCTCAGGATTTTGACTCATAGACAGTTGTACCATGTAGGAAATTTGTCACAGCCCATCATGTTTCATCTCCATCTCTAACTATGCATTCATGAACTGTATGGACTTCAAAGGATACTCATGTGTTCCACTTTTCTTATGACTGAAGCACAAACCCTGTAATGCTTAAAGACACATTTAATAGAATACCCTTCCTTTGCACTGAGAGCAGTTTGGGAACAGGATTTCACACATGCAGTGATTTATCCAAATGGCAGCCTATGCACCTACCTCTCAATCATATATGCCTGTCCTTAAATACACCATCATGCAAAAGCATATCTTAGTAAATAAATAAATCCTAGTACACTGCCTCATTTGTTTATGTGCAAACATGCACTTCAGGGTGCCAACAAGGTTTACCCTCAGAAAGGAGGAAAACCGTGGAGATGGGAATCTGCTGCGATTATCATGCATGAGTGAAACACTCCCCCCGATTTGGTATGCACCAAAACAGCCCTATGTTAGCTCAGCAGGAATGGGGTGTGCTGTGGATGGGAAATGCAGAAGGCTGACATGTCCTTCTTCATTTTCCCTCACACCTCTAGTAGTGCCCAAAAAAATTCCTTATTAGAGAAACTAAGACAGATTCCACTTAAACAGTGAAATCCTCTCCCCAAGGTACTCAAGGGGAAGATCTGTCTAACTAAATCACTGGAGCTGTATTCAAAATACTAGAATTAGTCACACACATAGAAAAAAATGCTTCCAGGATTTAAAATCAAAACATTTTCCTGTTCTAAAACAACATGCCCCAAACTCCCAAAACGCATGAGGAAACTCCCCCAAACCTCAATAAGAAGGCAAATTAGAAAAAGGTGAGTGAAACATTGCTTTCTGCCCAGTGTCAGAGACTGGAGTTCCCCAGAGCTCTCAGTGGGCAGAGTGGGACGCTGCCACTGCTGCAGACACGAGCAGCTTCTCTCAGAAGGAAGCGCAGCTGATTAATCAACTGGATATTACCCAAACTGATTAAACAATGAGACATCCTGGGGTTTTGCTGTCTGTCCTGATGAGTGCTCATCATAACTATTAGTACAAAACCCCAGCATGTCTCCCTTGGGAGTAAACTACCTTCTAATGTTTTTCCTCTAAAGATTAATTCCATTGTTATGGAACCTGTGTATAAAGGAATTATAAACTAATCATTAGTCATTTTCAAACAATTTGACCTTTCCAGCTTTGACTGGTGGAGTGTTTTTGGAAGAGGTCTTGTTCAGTTTGCCTTATTCACATAAGCTGGTTTACATAGACAAATAGAAAAGGGAGTGATACGTTTGCAGCACTGTGCTCATTTCAAAAGCAGAAAAAGCAGATATTTTTAATGAACTTCATTTTTGTTTTATGAAGTAATGTTTAAAGGATTAACAACTGTGGAAACCATGGAAACCTTTACTTTGTTCCACAAAATGGCCCAAATCTCTGCCTAACCTTCAACACAATAAACTGTCTCTCTGAACAATCCCATTAAATATGAGTGTTACCTGCAAAAAGAAACAGGTTTTAAATGTGCACTGAGACGTTAAATGGCGCATTTGTCTCATGTCAATAAATAATTTTTAAAGTTGAATAAAAATCAAGTCATTCTTGAAAGGCATGTTCTTTGCATGCTTAAAAAGGGTTTCCCTTGCCTATCAATCTAATGTTTTAACATGATTACTAGTCTGTTTATAGGGCAATTATTCAGGTGCAGAGAGCAAGCATGAATAAATTACCCTGGAATTCCTCTTTTAGGAGGCAGCCCCAACTTCCTGCATTCCAGTATGTCCTGATAGATGTTACCAAATATCAACATTTCACCTTGCAGCAAGATCATTCATAACTTCCCTAAATTCCTGCTTGTAAGAAAGGTTCAATCTGACTGAGACCAAGGGCAGGAAAAGGGAATTACTTCTAACTTTGTATTCAGGCTTCCTCCCCCCCAGTTTCCAGTGATAGCAGCTCTAAAATGCTAACAGGTTTTTCAGCTTAAAACAAATTAATATTCCATTTTAATCCAGATGTCTAGTTTCAAAAGTAGGAAATATCTTTTATTCTATTAAATCTGCCAGTCCCCAGGGAAAAGAGTTTTAAAATAGTCGTAAGCAAGAATTTTGACTGGATTGATCAATGAGAATTCTACCATGCACATCCTCTGGATATATTCTAGGTTTCTTCCTTTCTGCAACTTTTTCTGATATGTATGCAGGTCAGAGCAAACAGATCCATGAAAAGTCCAAGCCCTTGAGTACAAAGGACACAAAGAGCAGCTGTCCAGCTTCAACCCTGCAGGCATAATAGCAGTGGGCTCGTGATTCTCAGCGCTGCAGTTCCCCCACAGGGACATACATCTCCACACAAAAGCTTGCAAGGCTTGCTTTTATTTTTTTTTTAATTTCCTTTTTTTTGTGATTTGTTTTTTTTTCCTCTGTTTTAAAGGTGTGCGCTAGCTTAGAGAAATGACATAATAGGGCCCACTCACATGCATTGCTCACAAACTACCAGACACTCAGATAACAAATAAATCAAGAGGCAAGTGTTAAAACTCCTTTAGGTTCTGGATTCTGCTGATATTTTTCTGGGCTATTTATAGCCTTAAATATTCCTAAGTCTTTGGAAGTATCCACTTGTTAACTTTCCTAGTAAGCACCTAAAATGAACTCATATTTCTGTAGTCTATATAAAATGGATATCAGCTCAGCACACTGATATTTGTAATCACTACTGCTTAGATGCTTACACTCTTCCTCATTTTACATAACTGTGTCTAAACACCTACACATATTTAGGGTGGTGAATGTGATATACTCAAAATGTTTGACAAAATACATTTTCCCCACCCCCCTCAAAAAACTACTGTAAACCTGAAAATATACCCTTGGTGGCTAACAATTCAATATAGGCAGGGTTTTAGACTTCAACATCAACACCTTTCTTTCCTTTGTTTCACAGCTGCATTTTAATATTTTAGAAAAACTTATGGTAAAAACTTGACATCTTAATTTTGATTAGAGCCAATGGAAATTTTGCTCAAATATGGAACACAAACTGTGCTGGTGAAGCCCAATGGTCTACACTGTATTTCTGAAGTACATTTGAAAGCTATGTAAGAAAAGGCAGACTATTTCCATACACATTCACTGTACATGAGTCCATTGAAAAGTGTTATAACATCCTCAGTTTATGAAAGCCTGACAATCTTATGACTATAGAACTACATTTACAGTTTGTGGACAAAACAGATAAACCAAATTGACCCAAATTAGGTTATCTTTTCTGTTTTTGCAAAAAAAAAAAAAAAAAAAAAAAAAAAAAGAGGTATTTTTCTCCATTTAAAAAAAGTTTGTAGAAGTGTAACATTTATTTCAAACCTCCATTCCATGAAACAATTTCCTTCAATTGTACTGCTGGCAATTTAAAATACAATTTATGATTAATCTTTCAACATATAAGATTTCCTTCAATTGCAAATTTTTAAACCTGTGAATAGGGCCTGTAAAAAACTACACAATTTCTCTAAAAGCCAGCAATACAGTATGTAACTAACACTCAGCTTAAAAAAACAAACTTCATAGTTCACCCATGTCCCCTGCCTGTCCCACAAACAATGAGGTTTCCCTATTTGTTTGTTGTGCAAGCAATGAAATCTATTAGCAGACGAGGTAATGCAATTGACAGAACATCAGTATGACTAGTTGAACTTTAGATACTGGTTGACTTGGGATGTCAAAGCTCCCAGGGCTGTTGGGAGCCTGGCATTAAAAGAACAGATACAATCCTAAGCCTAAGTGTTAACAAAGACTGTTGGCATCCCAGAGGAGATTAGGTTGCTGATCTTGTAAGGATCAGCTACTTACTTAGTGATGTTTACACTGACATTGATGTAGTGACATCCTGATCTAATTACATGTCAATAAACCACAGTCCTGATGCCCTGAGAAGATCAGAAGAGGATTACAAGAACTGCGCTGCCAATCTTTAAAGCCTAAGAAAGCAATCCTGTGATTTAGGTTCCACAAATTCAGTAACTGCAAAACTAGTGCTTTAAATTGGACAATTCTTTTCATTATTAGATTGCACCCCTCCCTATAACTATCATCTCTAAATTTTCCAAAATTCTGCACCCAATTCACTGTCTACACAAAATCTCTGGAAACTTGTTTTATTGTCTCCATTTCATTTGTGTCTAAGATTTTAATTCTTTATAGAATCTTGACTGGATGCCAGATACCCACCAAAGCTGCTCTGTCACCCCACTCTGCAACTGGACAGAAGAGAGGAAATATAATGAAAGATCTATGAGATAAGGATAGGGACAAATCACTCATTGACTATTGTCACTGGCAAAAGAGACTCAACTTGGGCAGTGAATGAATTCATTGCCAGTCAAAATCAGACCAGGATAATAATAAATAAATCTGAAAAGCACTTCCCCCCACCCCTCCTTCTTCCTGGGCTCTCCATCCTCCCCCCAATGATGCAGGAAGATGGGGAATGGGGTCTGTGGTCAGTTCATCACATGCTGTCCTGCCTCTGCTCAGGGACAAGAGTCATTCCCCTGCTCCAGTGTGGGGTTTGTCCCAAGGGAGACATGAACTTCATGTCCCAGTTCTCCATGAACTTCTCCAGTATGAGTCCTCCCCACGGGCTACAAACTGCACTAATGTGGGTTCCTTTCCACAGGAAAGGACTGCTCCAGCATGGGTTCCCCACAGTGTCACAAATCCCAGCAGGAAACCTGCTCCAGCATGGACTGCTCTCTCCATGGGTCCACAGGTCCCTCCAGGAGATTCCCATGGGGTCACAGCTTTCTTTTGGACATCTACTCCTCTGAAACAGGTCTCCTTCATGGGCTGCAGGTGGATCTCTGTGGTGTTCCATGGGCTGCAGGAGCAGAGCTGCCTCACCCTGGGCTGTACCAGGGACTGCAGGGGAACCTCAGCTCCAGCACCTGGAGCACCTCCTGCCCCTCCCTCTGCACTGACCTTGGTGTCTGCAGGGCTGTTCCTCTCACATATCCTCACTCTGCTCTTCTCTGAGCACAATTACAACTGTGCAATAACTTTTTTTTTTCTTCTCTTCTTAAATATGGCATCCCAGAGGCTCCTCCACTATGTCTCATTGGCTTGGCTTTGGCCAGGGTCACATCCACCTTGGAGGTGGCTGACATTGGCTCTGTTGGCCATGGGGAAAGCTTCTGTCAGCTTCTCACAGAAGTCACCCTGTAGCACATTCCCTCCCATCCCCTCAAACCTACCTACACAAACCCAATCCAATCAGGAGGGTTGTTTATCTCCTTAATGCCAACAGCACTGGATGACCTATGGGTGCTTCTGCTAAGAGAAAGGTGGAGTTATCACCGTCAAGGTGGAAAAATGTAATTTTGCCTAAACAGCTAGTAAACTTCTTGATAGTTTTGCTGTAAATTTGAGAAAGGTTCAGATCTTTAGATCAAACACAAATTGCTGTATGCATCATACTATGGGTGAGGCCAGTACCCACTTTTAAGCACTTTCAGCTAAGAAAAATAGAACTTAATCTGGTTTTGGTCAGGCTTTTACTAGAAAAGCAAACTTCTAATGTATTACTGAAGTACAGGTAGGATCCTGTAGCACAGAATCCTCTTCCAGGACAGAGTACTCCCAAATGTTTTGCACAAGCTGGATATTTCACCTGCTGCATTTCTTAAGTCCTAGGAGGGTGGGAGGGGCTGCTGGAATTAAGGGAAAGAAACCCAGCTGGTTTTGCACAATTAATCTTCCTAGAGTTTTAGAGTATAATTTTTGTTTTAAAAGGAACACACTCTATTCTGTCTGCCCTGTTCTGCCTGGGGGGTTGAACCAGATGATTTCCAGCCCTGCTCCACCAGCCTTGCCCACTACTTTCTCTAGTCTCTTTTTTCATCATTTTATTCACTCTTCAAGTAAACCACTGGGTAGTGATGCATGAAGCTTTTATTGTGATATCCAAAAGTGCACAACTATTTCATATTACTGGAAAGGACACAATCTTGAAGAGCAGTTGAGAACTTAGCCCCACTTTTAACAAGCCTTAGCCCCACTTTTAAAAATTACTCATGCTCTTTGAAAGTCAATGTTGTAGTGTCTTTCTGTGGGAGATGACAGCTTTCAAATATTTCCTCTGATGCAAGAAATTGAAAATAAAGAAGGTGTTTTTTAATCGTAAGCTTTTGAATGAGGAAAGCACTTGGGGGGATAAGGAAGACATTGAAAACTGACTCTCAGACTGTTTCAGTGATTTTGCAGATACATTTTTTTACAGAAACAGATTCTAGTGTGACCTAAACTTGATTTTATATAAATTGTGTTACAGATGAAACCATAAAGGAGCAGTTTCAACTCTGATAAATTTCTACCAGCCTCCTTGAATGCACACCAGGGATAAACACACACCAAGTTATTTCAGTGTGAGTATGTGAAATAACTACTTTCCATCAAAAATTCCATTCCACGTACCTACAGCATAGGAGTAATAACATGAAGCATTTAATGCTTTCATCTGCAAAGCACACTGCAAACATTAGTTAACAGGAGGAATTCTCATGTAAGGACAGCCGATGAAAAAAGTGGAAATTTCTTGGAGTAAATAGCTTTCGTTGTCTATAAAATTAACTTCTATAAACTCAACAATTTGAATTTTTCAATTCACAAAAGACTGCAAAAAGAAAATATTTTACTGCAAGTGTATCTAAATTTCATTAATGTAATATATTGCAAGGACAAAAGACCTCTAGCAAAGGGTGCTTTGTATCATCCTGACCACAAATGCTGCAAGAGACTGAGCTATATGCACTGGTCAGCAGCACATGTAAGCCTTTATCTTTCACCATGGACCTGCTTTCTCATCTGAGAAACTCACCTTCACTTCAAGCAATCAGGGTGGCTACTCCCACTACCCTCTAGAGACTCACAGCTAATTTTAGCCCCTAAAGGAACTTAAGTTCTAAAAGCAATAGTTCCAAAATCCACCTTAATTACAAACCCAAAACAGCTGATGTGGATGTCTGCTCTCCTCTGAGGGTGTCTGTTTCTCTGTTTGAAGTTAATTACCTGCTTATGGTCTTTCCTGAGACTTTCGTGGGTAAAACTGGTGTGCTTTGGAACCAGGAGCTGTTCTAGACCCATTGTAATGACACAGTAGACCTTGGGGAAGGCCATTTGTGTACAGTCAGAAAATAACCAGCACGAAAAAAGACTGATGGCATTGTAGTCACTCAGTATTTAGTTCACTGCCTGAACCCTAGAATATCTGTTTTCAACTTGTTTGATTCAAATTGGAAATGTGATTAAGAATGCTTCATTGAAGAAAGGAAAAAGGAAAAAACCTCAGCCTGAAAGAAGAGTCGTATTGACCTTGAAGAAAAGTATTTAACTTCTAAAAGTTTTCAACCTCAAAATTCCAGTTTGGCAAATAACAAAATGAAATGGTTCTGTACACACACACACAAATCTGGGAGAAAAGTACCATCTTTAGGAGCTGATGGAGAAATTGCAAAAAACCCTCATATGCTGCAGTATGCACAATTTTTAGCTCTGTGTAACCCTACAAGTCCTGTTTAATTTCAAAGAATACTCTCCAATACTTCTTACCACACCGCAGTGGAGGGCTGGTAATATGGAGCTGTAGTTTTCCCATTCCTTCTCATCTTCACCACACTATGAATTCCTGCATCTAACATGTACTTTTTGGGAGTTTCCCCATGAGGAAAGGGAGCTAAGCTAACAACCTACATTCTCCCAGACCCGCAGGAAAAAGTTGCAATGGATATATTTTATTATCACCAACAACAATCTCATTAACTTCACCCTCCCCCACAACTCAGTGAGAACTTGTAACAGAAACACAATGAGGAACATCAATGGGAAAGGGAGTGTAATGTGATAGAGACTACATCAAAAAATGAACATCATTTAAAAGGCTGATATACCACATTAAGATCAGAAGCTGAACCCTGATCTAAATTCTGGGCTCAATATATCCATTTGTCTAACTTCCTCGCTTCTGAAATTAAGCATTATATAAATGTGTCGTAGTGCTTCAGTTGTTCATCTCTTAAGAAATGAAAAGCTCTGAGTTTCATTCTGCATATTTAAAGAAAAATAAATTGCAGCTGAGAGATATAGGGCTGGCTGAAATTGGATTCAGTGTTTATCTAAAGTGGGCCCCCTTTCACAGCAACATGGGCAGTATTAGGATACAGCCTACATGGTCCCCAGCTCCTTCAGTATACAAAATGAGAACAGTGAAATAGAGCATTTACTTAGCGGGTTGGGGGGGGTTTTTTTGGGGTTTTTTTGGTGTTTTTTCGGGTTTTTTTTTTTTTTTGTTTTTTGACAGTACAGATTTAGTAAGATTATAAATTTTGGTGAGGTTTTTCTCCATTATGTGCCACAGAATATTACACAAAATTACTATTCAAGTGAAAAAAACGCACTTTTCTGTAACCTCAAGTAACTACAAAGCCTGCTGTAATCACAGTCACTGCTATCACAGAAACAGCTTGTCAGTTCTTACGCACACAACTTCATGGGGTCTTCTGGAAAGTTAGAGAGCTTTACAATCCTTGGGAGAAACACAGCAGATTTCAATGAATACTGTCGAGATTTACCACACTTGTGGTTCTAAACCATTTTCCATCAACACAAGTTATAATGCTTATTAGCCAAGTCTTCCTAGCCTGTGCGATGAGCCATGCAATAGGATGCTTTGGAATTTAAGTGTCACAGTCTTTCATCAGTTAATGTTCTGCAGTAGCCAGGAGGGACTCAGAGGTTATTCTGTATCACCCCAGGTCATTTTCCAAGGATGAGGGAAGGGGTCTGTGTGTCAGGTCAGGTAGCATGGCAGAGGGAGCAGTTGGGTCTTTTTGGGGGTGAGAACTTGTGTGTGAATAGTTTGTTTCTTGTGCAGTCTATTATTAGTATTGCTGCTGTTATTACACATTTTTAAAAGTCTCATTGCTCTTTCCAGTAAGTTGTTCATATCTCAGCCCATGATCTTTGCCTTTTGTGCCTCCAATTCCCCTTTCCATCCCACCACAGGGGAAGCAGAAGGGGAGAGGAGAGAGAGCAATCAGTGCATAGTTTGGAGTGCTTCACTGGAAACACTGAATTGGGGAATATCACTCCTAAACCATGACAGAGACAAATTGAACCCATGCAGTACCAATTGCCATCTGAATCTTTATTCCTTGTTTTCATTCACCAAGGGCAAGTTGTGCTTGACAAACCTGATCACCTTCTACAACAAAGTGAGCTGCTTGGTTGATGAGGGCTGAGCAGTGGGCATTGTCTTCCTGGATTTCTTCAAGGCTTTTGACACAGTTTGCCACCTCCTAGAAAAGTGGATGTGTTGTGGTCTGGACAAGAGGTCCATGCAATGGGTGGGACACTGGCACCCAAAGGGTGATAGCTCATAGCTCCTTTTCAAACTGACAGCCTGTCACAAGTGAGGTCCTCCAGGGATCAAAAATGAGTCCAACACTGCTTGGTATTTTCATAAGTGATGTGGATGATGTGGTCAAGTGTACCCTCACAAAGTTTGCCAATGATATTAAACTGAGTGGGGAAGTAAACACTTCAGAAGGGAGAGCCACCCTGAAGAAAGGCCTGGATAGGCTGAAAGAGTGGGTTAACAAGAACATTAGGAAATTCAACAAAGACAAGTGTCAGGTCTTGCACTTGTGAAAACTTAATCAAGGAGCACAGCACAGGTTGGGATCTACCCAGCAGGGAAGACATTTGTGGAAAGAAACCTGGGTTTTCTGGTGGACAAGAAGTTCCATATTAGTGAAAGAGCGTGATTCTGTGGCAAAGAAAGCCAACAGGATGCTGGATTGGATCAATAGGGGCTTCACCAGCAGAGATAAAGGAATCATCATCCCACTGTACTCAGCACTTGTTAGGCCACACTTGGAATACTGAGTTCAGAGTGGACAGGTTGGAGAGGGTGCAGAGAAGGGCCACAATGATCAAAGGATTGAAAACCTGTCATGTGAGGAAAGGCTGAGATAACTGGTTTTATTCAGTCTTGAAAAAAGAAGACTTAGGGAAGACTTTATTCTAGCATATAAAGGCTGGCTTACCAAAAAAAAAGAAAAAAAAAAAAAAAAAAAAAAAAAAAATAAAGGCAGAAAGTCCCTTTTTACAAGAATTCACATGGAAAAGACATGGGGTAATGGGTATAGGTTACTCCAGGGGAGATTCTAACCAGACACAAGAAGAAAATTTTTCACAGTGAGAATGATCAGCCATTGAAATAATCTCAGTGAAGAGTTGGACTCTTGAACACTGTATTTGTCTGAATGGAGTTCTAGGCCATTTTGTCTAGACCATGCTTTTACTGAGAAAGTTTGGACCAAACTCAAGGAATTGAGATTCCCTTCCAGATTGGTACTGTATGCTTCCATGATTTTGCCTTACTCCCTCCATTTCCCAGGATTTCCTCTGGTCTGTAAGGCATGCAATGCACACTCTCTGATCCCACACCTCTCACTGCATTGTGTGCACAGGCAAGCAGCTCTGTCTTTTCAAGAACTTTTGGAGTTTTTTACTGAAATGCACTGCTTCAGTATTTGTTGTTTTTGAATCAGTTTCAAGTATGAACCTACACTTCTTGGAACAGTGTAAGAAATATTGTTTTATCACCTCATACCTTGTTGTCAGCAATCAAAGCTCTGTAGAAATTAAATTACAGTAACTCCTAAACCCTGTATTGAAGTGCACAGCTCTTTGTTTGAATATAAAAATACAGAGATACCATTACTGGCAATAATGTTGGTAACTGCTGTCTCTTGGCCACTCCATAGAGATGCAGAGGAGTCTCTTGGTTTCTCAGGATGTCTTTGGCTCTCCTGACACTGCTTCACTTTTAGAAACATCAACATTTAGAAACCCTGGTCTCCAGCAAGGACATTTCATTGTAGAGGGGCTGTGAAGAGGGAATATTGTGCAATATGCAATTGCACAGCATCAAAATAGAAAACTGCTGTGTAGGAGCAAATAAGAAATTTCTGCTTGTATTCAGCTCCTTAGGGATAATTGCAATTAAATCAAAGAAGACTTAGGAGACAGCTCAAAACCAGAATCCTAGTTTTCTTCACTGCTCAGTTGTTAGCTCTCACCTTAGTTCTGCCTACCCTTTTCCTTTTTTTCCTGAGTGATTTCTCCTTGTCCTGTTGCTGGGCACCACTGAAAAGAGCCTGGTACCTTCCTCTTGACACCTGCCTTTGAGATATTTATACACATTAGTAAGACCCTGAGTTTTCTTTTCTCTAGACTGGACAGGCCCAGCTTCCACAGTCTCTTCTTATAAGAGAGGTGCTCCAGACCCCTCATCATCTTTGTGACTCCTCACTGGACTGTCTCCAGCAGCTCCTTGTCTTTCTTGTACTGAGGAGACCAGAACTGAAGCAACACTCCAGATTTGCCCCCAGTAGGGCCACTTGGAAGAGCAGGATCACCTCTCTCGACCTGCTGGCCCCACTCCTCCCATGTCCCCAGGACACCATTGGCCCTCCTGGTTGCAAGGGCACTGCCAGCTCGTGGTCAGCTTGTCATTCCCTGATACTCCCAGGTGCTTCTCTGCAGAGCTGCTCTGTAGGAGGCCAGCCCCCAGCCTCTGCTGGTATTTGGGGTTGTTTCTCCCCAGGTGCAGGACCCTAACACTAACCTTACTAGGTTTCTCTCTGCCCAAGTCTCAGATGGTCAGGGTCCTGCTGAATGGCAGCACAGGTGTCAGGAGTATCAACACTTCCCCAGTTTCATATTGTCAGCAAACTCGCTGAAGGTACATTCTATTCCTTCTTCCAGCTCACTGATGTGCAAGTTGAATAAGGCTGTACCCATTATTGATCCCTGGGCATCCACAGACTACAGGCCTCCAGCTGGATTCTACTCCACTGACCATGACCCTCTGAGCTCTGCCAGTTCTGGGTCCCCCTCACTGTCCTCACATCCCACATTTCCTCTCTTACCTACAAGGATGTTATGGGAGATTGTGCCAAAACCTTGCAAAAGCCCAGGTAGACAACACCCACTGCTCTCCCCTCACCAACCCATCCTGCCATGCCATCATAGAAGGTGATCAGATTGGTCATGAATGCTTTCCTTGTGGTGAATCCATGCTCGCTACTCCTGATAACCTTCTTTTCTTTTGTGTGCACAAGCCAGCAGGACTCTGTCAGTACATGCCATCATACATTTGTGCAAATCTTTCCAAGTCTGCTGAGAAACTGGAGCCACTTCTGCTGTCACACATCTTTGCAAGTCATTCTAGCAGAAATCCAAAAGGCACTCAATTCTTCTCTAGAGAGACCTAGAGGTATAAAAGAAGTATCGTGTTCTTTTCAGCCTCTATTTCATTACCTTCTATCCAAGACTTCAGTACCTTTTCCCCACTGTCAGTTAATCAACAACAATTCTTGTAAAAAATAATTTCAAAATTCTTAAGTAAATCTTAAATCAAAAGTTGTAATTCTGTAGCTCATATCACTGATTTTAAGATCTGGGACTATCTTCTGGGTCACATACTTAGACTTCCCCTTGGTTTTATATTTTTAAACAGTGAGAAATTACTGAGAAATAGATGCTCTCTATCCTGGAATTGTAGATCCTACCTTGGCAGAGAACTCCAAACAAAGAGGAAACAGCCTGCAGAAGCAGAAAAGGCAGAACTCTGGAAATAATCTGCTGCCTCCTGCATTGCCTGTAACAAATCCCACCACAGCATGGCAGCCACAAAACAACACCCACTGCTAAGTGGGCAAAAGTCTATCCCAAATGAATGCTGACATTGAATTAAGGTGTCTTAATTAGGATTGTAGCCGTCCCTGTAATATATGGAAAGAAAAAAGATGCTTCAAGGGGATGATTCAGTTAATTTAAAACCTGAATCACTTTCTGGAACGGTACATTTTTCTCCACATAAGAAGGAACATTGCCTTAAATTAGGTAAGTCAGCTGCATGCTAAATTTAAATGGGATGAATGTTAGCCAAAACCCCCATCTGCATTAAGTAGCTGGGCCAATATTCAGCTAATGTCTTCTTTAGGAAGTGATAGACTAGAATGCACTGGGGCATCAAACTGATGATACAAAGGCGGGTAAATACCTGCACAGGGCCTCCCAACCTCTTCTTTCGTAGGATTTGCGTATGGTTTCTGCTGCTGCCCAGGAAAAGAGCAGTCAAAGTCTTTCCTAAGTAAATAATTGCAGAAAACAGAGAAAGAGAATAATAGAACCAGTGTTTTCATGACTCCAACAGAAGGCCACAGAATTACGTAAATGAGAACTAATTTCCAGGAAAAGAAGTAGAAAATATTCCTGTACAGGTAAAAACATTTTCCTCTGTGTGTACAATCTTCATCTCAATTTGACAGGACTACAAACCTTCACTGACTGCTTTGTGCATAAAACTGAGCAACTGAAACTTTTCCCCACTAAGTCTCATTTTTCAGGAACGAAGAAGATGGGGATAAAAGAAAGATAAAAAAGCATCCACAGTGATTGCTTTAAAAGAGAAACAAAGGAAAACAGTCTGGGACAACAGATTTTTTATAAGCTGAGGATATGCTACTCTGTGTCCAACTACTAACATATAATTAAGACATTGTCTCTGTAGCAACAAGCAGAATGGGAATCTTCCTGAGCAAGAAGAGGCCTGTTTACACCTTTTCTTATTCACAGTCAGCTTTTGCTTGTGGTTGTATATTTTTTTATGGTTCAATATTTACAAAAAGACTACAAAATTAAAAGAGATCCCACAGTTACAGAAGACAACATAATTATAAGGGTCAACTTGATAAGACATATAATCTTCAGAAACCTGCAGGTTTGCCTAATAAAATATTTATATCAGTCACCGTAGGACACCAAGTGAAAGCAATGGAAATGAATTCCTCAGGTGTAACTTTTCAGTATATGGGAAATGTCAAAGAAATATTGTGTTTGTGAAGATTTTCAGAGGAAGCCAGCATTTTTCTCTTTTTCTTCCTTACTTGACATAATTGCAAATTAAGTTAGCACTCTCTCTGAGGCATATTAATTTATTTCTTAATTTACTGTCAAGGGATTGTTGTTTACATACTCTGCATATATATAGTTGATCATAAATTTGTATAAAACAAGTCAGTCTCTACCATTTTAAAATCAATATTCTCAGCTACAAGAAAACCTCAATGTACACAGTGGAGAACACTTATTTTTATGCAACCGTGGGGCAGTTACAAGAGAAACAGAATAATGAGATCATGCATTTAAACTCTAAGTTTTAGTGAAATACTAAAGATCTACTTTCAAATTTAGATCTTTAATTTAACCTATACACATATCTTTAAAATATCTCAGGATCAACTCTTCAAAACTCAAAATACTAGTAAAAAGATGAAAGAAAATAAAGATAACAAGCTATTAGAAAAACAGGGGAGGAAACAAATATTAGTATCAGGCATGGACCTGAGAATAGATACATCAGTTTTAGGGAAAGGCAGGGAAGAAACAAGCAAATTGCTATGATTCCCATTGAAAGCTATTTCTGAAAACTGTGTCAAAGTAACTAGACATTAGGTTGTAAAATTGCACTGAAAACACTTGCTGCAGTATCTAATACAGCAACATCGGTTTTCTTACAATCATACTATGATATTGAAGGCAAACAGAAGTTCTGACTCCCCTGTTCAAGTGTGCTAACAGAAACCAAATTTTGGGGTCATCTTTTGAAAAGCCACACTTCCAGCTATGGAAGACATATATGGAAGACATATTGAAAGAAATTATGGAGAAATTTCTGAAGGGAATAGTTCATAGAGAGCTTATTGCAGAGGGATGTAATAAAACACAGGAGTTTGAAACCGGTGTTGGGCTTATGAGAAGACTGAGGGTAGGGGTGTGGTTTTCATAGGAAGTATCACAGACTCAGAGACACATAGAATGATGAATAATAAAACGAAATCTCTTAGCAGATTATTCTGAATGGTCTAAACAGAAGCAAAAGAGGCATGTAGAGGAAAAGACAAGGATTTCACAGGAGGAAGTTAAGAATGGGGCTCACCAACTCCTTCTGGGGTGGAACATTGTGAGTGATGTACAGCAAGGGATGACAGAGACAAAATCAGATTCACACCCCCTGCTTCATGTGTTTGTGGGTGTTTGTTTTTAAGATGTACTGTTCTAGAGTAGCACAGACCCATTCCTATCCAAGCACAAATCTTTACAGAAGTGTCTTTTGTAACTTTCTGTTTTGTGCTGAGACAAAAGAAAAAAGCAATCAGTGATGAGAAAAGAGAGAATCAGCCAGCTCAGTTTAACAAGTGTCACTGCTGAGCCTCTTTCTGGGTGGTAGGAATTATAGTGCACTTCTCTTCTGGTATGTTTTGAAATATAATTGCGAATTAATTAGTGTATGACAATAAACAAGCAGCTACAGTACACAGCGTATTTACTGTACAGAGCTTTATTCCATCTCTCTAGTACTCCAAACAGGTGTTCAGTGTTACCTACAGCTAGAATTGGGGCTACAAATCAGCATGAGATTCATCAAAACGGATCCCTGCCACTTCACACTATTACTCCAGCAGATATAATTCATACTGCTCAGCAGTGGAAGCATTATATGCACCTTCCCCCAGCCTCTTTCTCCCTCCTTGCAAAAATGTCAAGAGAGACAGAGAGAGAATATCGAAGGAGATCCTGAGTGTCAATGAAATACCCCACAGTGCTGAAGACAGAGAAAACATTGGCAAGCTGCTTTAATAAGGGAACTCTGTTGCACATATCCAGGCCCTAAAAAGATGGAGCAAAACTATGGGAAGGGAAGATAGGAAGAAAAGGGAGGTTGTATGTACTGGCTACAAGATTTATATATAAATACCCAGGGAAAATGTAAAGGTCTGTATACTGTTTATCTGTTACAGTTCCTGGAGGTATTACAGAGCTTTTTAAAGACATACTATGCATGAGGCTAAATGATGAAAATAGCATTGTATCTTATTTTAATAGATAATGAAGATCCAGTAAAGTTGTGCTAGTTTAGGCCTCTCTATGTAAATTTATATTCCATACTGATATGCTTATGCTGACTCTTGCACAAGCTAGTTCCACTTGCAAGAAACATGGACATAGGTCCAAACTGCAAAAACAAATCCAGATGCCCAGAGCCCTGGAAGAATTTAATTTAACCCTCTTCTGCTTGCTGCAAGGAACTTCCACGTGACATTGCAGATCCTGTCATTCAAATGCCACCTGAAATGCCTGACCTACTGTGACAGACAATTTTCTCTGCTGTGCTTGACTTTTGGTCCCTGCTCAGCCTCAACTGCATTACTGAAATGGCTGCAAAGTCTAGTGCCCCCAAAAGACACACTAAGATAATTTCTCATGGAAATCATGAGACATTTTTTACTTTTAAGAATTCTGCGGTTAGAGACCACCTCTAGTGAGACTTTCCTGCTATCAGTTTGTAGCTCCTGAATGAGAGATGGGGAAGGATGAGGGATGGGATCCATCACAGTCTTAAAAATTCTGGGACTCTTACCAGTCTGATGCCAACCCTAGATGTTATAGATATCGTCCTGCCTCTATTCCTCTGTCTTTTTGTTATAGAGAAGGGAAGTGATAATGGTCCAATTTGTACTGTGACATAACCTCTCCTTTCCATCAATTTTTAATCTCACCTGTATCCTAATTTAAGATCCCTTCAAATTCCAAAGCAGAGGAAAAGTTACATTGTAGGTTCAAGTAATTTCTACTGATCCCTACAGCTCTTTGACTGGTGAACTGAAACACTGATCCTTTTCTAGGTTGTCCAAAAACTAGGTGAGTGATTTTTATTTGACCCCCTTATGCTGGTATCATTACTGTCCAGCCCAGCTATATGACATAGCAACAAGGGAGCAGCCTTCCATCTCCTGGGCATACACCAAGAGAGAGACTGTGAAAGGACATCCTGGGTATCAGTGAACTATCCAGGGGTGCTGAAGACTGAGAAACAGTGACAAGTTCTTCTGGTCCACAGCCCTATGCTTTCAACTGTACATCTTGGCAAAGTAAGATAGTTTTGGTGTTACCAACAGTAATTTGGTGCATAGACAGAAACTGTGATTGGAACAAATGGGTCTCTTAAATCTGCATGCAGTACAGAGTAATATATTTCTTTTAGATATAGATCCATTATCATTAGAGATAGATTTGCCAGTTGAAGTTTAATAAAACATATTGTACACAGCTGCACTCTAAGGATCATATTTTAAAGTGAACCAATTGCTGATGTTATGGGTTTGCTTTTACCAAAAAAAAAATCTGACCTGATTGTATCTTATTCTACAATATTATTTCTATATAGCACTGTTGATTGCAGGCTGATGGAGAGGTTTGATCCAAAATATTCAAACCTTCATACCTAAATTTAAGACGCTTAATCCATATTTAAAGTGCCTAGAATTAAATGGCCTGATTTTCAGATGCGCTGAGCACTCACAGGTGTTTCAAATACCAGTGGCAGCAAACATTAACATGCATACAGTAAACTGGCTGCAGCCACAGTATTGATATGGAGACTGATGCATTCCTGTCACATGCCACGGAGATGGTACTAGCCTTGGAGAGATTAATAGGGAACTAGAAAGGGTGCCTGTTGGCCTCCTGCCCTCTCCCAATAATCTGTCCTTCTCCAAGACAAAAGTGAATTTATAGCACTTAGAGCTCATGCTGTGGTATTCATGTTTAGGAGTCTGCAAGAAACTTCACCCGTGTTCTCAAATATAGGGAGAGCAAATCACCATCAGCACTTGTAGCAATCCTGTAGTAATACATAAAGCATTCCTCTCTGTTTCCTAGACTTTGAAGAAAAACTAATAGTTTTTTTCCCAGAAAATGTGCTTCAAGGGTTCATTAGCTTGCTGGTTTGACTCTCAGGTGATGTAAGTCAGTATAATTACATGGTTTTGTGCATCATGAATATAGTACTAGGAAATATATTCCCGAATTTTCTATAGCTTTATTATCTACCTAACAGCATAAAAAAGCAATGGTAAATAAGAGTGCATTTCCCTCTTTAGGAGATGGAAAGTATTCCAGGATGCAGGGTAGAGACTTGTGTTTTAAACTAGTTGCAGAAGAGGATGAAATCCTTTCAGTCCTTTAAGAACTTGTGCATCCTTGTCCATCATTACCCTATACAAAAATAATTGAATATTTGATGTATTTGACCATCAAAATGAAACTAATGAATTTCATCAAAAGACCAGGTTGCAGATTTTTCCCTTTTAATAAGAAATAGAAATTTTTTTAATAAAATAATGTACATATAATTGTCTAATGTTTTGGCTCTTATGGGGCTATGCATTTGGCTGTGAGAATCTAAAAGATTGGGTAAAGGAACTTGAACCGGTTCCTCTATAGAATTATTTAAAAAAAAAATAAATTAAAAGTAGCTCCACAAATTGAGTCGCTCCAAGATTACGATTTGAACAAAAAAGTAACAGTTTCCTACTGTTCTGGGTTTTTTTCTGCCATGAAGAAAAAAACACTCTTGCATACATGAAAGCATGATTCTTGGCTTCTTCAAATGTATTACAGCAAAAAAAAAAAAATATATTTAACTATTCATTTCAATTACATTCAGCACTGTATAATAAATTGTAGTGTCTAGAGTTATGCAAACTTAAGGCCCTTGAGTGGAAAGCAGAAATAAATGAAGTTTCAGAGTAAAATGTTCATTACAACTCTCTCAAGCTAGATACAAGAAAAGCTTGCTTCTTCTATTACTACGAGTCAATACATAGCAGTACAATATAAGTGTCTTCCATTTTCCCCTATTTCACGCTAGATTTGTCTGATAGATGAGTGTACTTAAGTAAATAGCACATGCAATTTTAATAGGACAGGTGCTCTGAATGTACAGGGAAGGTCACTCCTATTATTTCAATTAACAGCATAAGCTACAAAAACACATGAGAGTGAATTAATTTAAAGCTTCAATTTAATGCTACTAGTAAGGACATCCTTAGGCCTCTTGGTTGTCTTGACAACTCCTGCATCCCAGCCTGCAGAAGCCAATCTCTGCTGCTCCCCTTCTCAGCATACAAACAGTTCAGATAGTACATTAGCAAAGAATATGATGCCCATGTAAATGTTGAAATATTTTTGTTGCCATAGAGATAAGAAGAATGGCAAAAATACAGGAGCACTTGACATACTCCAAGGCAGACTTTTAATTAAAAAACCTCAAATGACAATGCCAAGATGGCTGAACATACCATAGTGCTTTTATGCTAACCTTCTGCATACAAAATCTGAGTCCAAATAATATACTTGCTGCTGAAGGGACTAAAAAGCACAGACAACAAGTAAATTAAGAGATCCAGGATTTTCATGAGGCAAATTAATAATGAAAATTTAAAAAAATTAATATCTATAAAATGTTTTAAAATAATAGACCATTCATTGCAATACAGTGATTTTATATTTGTTCGGAGAAATAAATGTCACAAATACTACTGCATAAAAAATCTGTGCTGGGGAACAACAGCAATTGAAGTGTCTTGCAAATGATGTGACTAGACAAAACAACCTTTTACCCAGTCAGGGTCAGTATTTCTGCTCTACATCTATTTTAAAGATATCTTCAGTTCCACACCTACACTTGCAAACTTGCAAGTAACACCGGAGTCGGGTGAGTCACAGCAAGTAATCAGCTCAGCATCTACATTTTGAACATGCCAGGAATTACTAAACTCAGCGTGCTTTTACCTGATGAGACAGAAAACCAGGCCTGATAAAGGGTAATAAATTATCATCCTATTCAGTGACTTCCTGCGCTCCTCTCCAGCTCCACTAACACCTTTTAAATATTTGACTTTACAGCCAAAGTAAAAGTGGGGAACAGGACTGCTCTGAATCCCCAGCAAAATAGGAACCATTCTGACATGTGATGAATAGGCAGAGAATCCTGAGGGGATAGAAAAGTATATGCTTAATTAATGCTGCTGCCATTTTGTATAGAGCTGTCTGACTTCAAAATTGCCATAGAGATGTCTTATTTACACTAAAGACACAGAAATGTTGGCCTGAATCCAAATAAATATTTTACACACTAAGTGTAATATTGGAATTCATTGCTGGGTGAAATACAAAGTTTTAACTTACAGTATGTTTTAGCTGGCCTTATTAGTTGCATTTGATTTTTTTTCCCTTCTCCTAAAGTTTGAAGATGGGCTCATGTTCTAAATTCTAACCTGAATAGCTTAAAAAGAGACATGTTATAAAATGCTCATGCATAGCTCTATTACTGTTGGTATTAAGGCTGAATTTGCTTTCTTCCCTTCATGATTGCAAAACAACTGGCGAAAATTTCACCAAAAGAACTCCCCTAAAACATCTTCTCAGTTCATGAGCGGACCTTAAGGATACTGTACGAGCATCTGCTTCACAAATTTGTATCAAATGTATCTCAGAAACTTAGCTGAATCACAGATTTCTATAACACTGTCTTGGTCAGACAGATTTGCCCCCTCAGAAAATGGTATTTCTTTTATGGTAGTTTTGTGTTATGTACATACATCAATTTACATCTGTAACTCCTGGATCAGTCCCTTTTTTTTTAATACATTTTGTTCTTTTTATTTATCTCTACTGAAGCAAGGTTGCTGGCTCTTCCCACACAGAGGGTAAGATCTCTTTGGCAAATCACCTCTGAATAGTCCAAGGATCAAGGAAAGGCGTTTTACGCCCCAGAGAGAGAAGAAAACTACACAAGTGACAGTGACAAATTGTGTCTGATCTTTCGTAAAGTAGGAAGAAAATGTGGTGCTGAACTGGGCTTCAGGTACTGCCAGTGCATATATTCAGTGTTATAGGTGTATATTCAGTGTCTATATGCCAGTGATATTCAGCATCACCATGTTACCTTTTCCAGGTTGGCACAGAGAAGAGCAGTCAGTGAGTTACTGAGATAGGCTATGAAAGGGAACTTATGTTTCAGCATGATTTCCTTTTTAAAGGAGCCACAAAAGCAGAATTTCACAGGAATATTTAATTCCAATTGATTGACAGATTTTTTTTAGGGAAATGTGTTTTTTTTTGATTCAGAGTAAGATTATACACTTTAGTGGGTCTTAATGAAAAGTAAATTGATGCCACCACCAGTGGGACAGACAGACAGACCTTCTTGCAATTCATCTCCCAGTCTCACATGTAGGAAGCTCAAGCTGGGGAAGTATCAGGGCTCTGTGACAACAATCTTTTCAAGCACCTGACCTGTTTCCCACCATCTCAAAGGAGTGATTTGATCTCCAAAGAACACCAAATTCCAAAGAATTTTGTTACAATTCTTCAGCCATCTCTGTAGGTTTTTTTGCCAAAGAATTTCTGACAATATTAGCTATGTATTGACTAGATTACATCATAAAGTAAAACATACCTTTGTCCATCTCAAGAACCATTCAAGAACCACATTCATGTGATTATCTTTCAATGACTGCCATTTTCAGAACCCCTATGAGCTCAGGTAAGCCATTTTCTGAAATAAATCTTAGCATAAAAAAATGCTGTCTTGATATTTTTAAAATTTCCCTTTATTAAATGCATTCAAATAATAACATAACAAAAATTTTTGCCTGTGATTGTTGAAGTCAAATCCTTGAGTTAGTCTTACAATACCTGCCAGATGTATCACTCTGAAAGTAAAATCCCCAAATAATACATATTATCTCTACTCTAATCCTTATAACCTTTGACCTACAATTTTATCATCCAACACTTACATGTTTACAAATATTGGAAAGAGCATGCACAGAAGCCATGGCTCACCATGTTTATGTTGCACTTCTCCAAATTAACATGTAGATCTTTAAAAGAAGAATGCAGAGCCAGGTAAAAATGCTTAATGCATCTCTGAATATCCATTTTAGCTTGGCATTCACATGAAAAGCCACTTAGAATTGTTACGCTTCAGTAATTCCCAATCAACTTACTGACAAAAAGATGGGTTAACAGGTCTAATTGGTCTTTCCATTTCAAATATCAGTAATGCAATGAACAGATTGTTCATAGTAATAATAATCAGTAAAGTATTTATGACAAATCTCTCAATGTTTGTATTAAGAGAGTCTAAAAATTATTTTGAAATTATGTGTGTAGAGGTAGGAGAGTTAATTCCAAAGTAGTTAGATTGCTTCTTCCTTGTGCTTTTGTAGGAATTTAAATGAGAGATATTTTTGCTCAAAGATAAGTTTACAACCTGTAATGGTTTCAGCAAACTTTCCTGAGAGCATTTCATTAAACAGTTCCTGTATTGGAACACTGTCATTCTGTGTCAGAATTTAATTAAGAATTGTTTTATTTATTTCCATTAATAAAGAAAGTGGATTCCAGCATCTTTGGAGATCTAGAATGGTAGATTCAAGCTGAAGCTCAGACAGAGTCTACTTTCTTCACAGCTGAAAACTGTACTGAAAATGCTCAACAACCCTGAAAATAAATGCAACGTCATAAACAGTGAAATCATACACAGTAAGATGGAGTGAAAATGTGTAACAGCTTATTGCAGGATATAATGGATAGTTTCCTTAGCATGTTACAGAAATTAAAATAGAAACCTACCAGTCTGACTCACCCATTTCCTTAACAAAGTAGAATTTGATGTTGTGAGAACCACATTCACTGTAGTCTCTGTTTTGATTAGGGTGTAGATGGCAGTGCTACATAATTTAATTTCTCTAATTTACTTTCTTCTGCTATTGATATCTTTCTGTATTTATTAACACCAAGTATTCCCCTCGCCCCTTTCAAACAGGCAATAATTATTTTCCATTCTGACTTTTCTCCAGCCTTAGTGGTTGTGTTAGATGATCACATTCATTTTTTTCTCTTCCTTCATTGCCTGTATGCTCACCACCACTTTTTTCAAAGTTTCTTTACATCTTGCCAGTGTACAATCTAATTATCTGTCTCAGTAGGTTGCAGTTACAGACAGGATGCCCTCTTCAAAATATCTTTGGCACTTCTTACTTGTTTCTAATTCTCACTCATCTATAAGCATTTTAAATGGAAGGGTTTGTAGGGAGGAGTTATATAATTTATAAGCCTAAATGATGCAGTTGGGGAAAAAATATTTCCAAGCCCATAAGCCATTGCTTGGGTCATTTTGACATATTAATGCTTCTGATTTCTCTTCTTCCCAGAATTACACTTTCTGCTTTATTTTACATGCCGAACAAAAACAGAAAACATTGAGCTAAGGTATTATCCTGTGTTTCCTCAGTTCTGACCCATGATGACACCTTGCAGAAAACTTAACCATCAAGTGAAGAATCTCCTAGAGAAAAAGGAAAATATTCCAAAAAATGTACCACAGGCAGCAGCTAAGGAAAAGACTGGTGGGAAATGGATGCAGAGACATACTGCAGCTTGTTAATAGAGTTCTGAAGGCAGGAATCCTGCTTCCTGGAACTGGGTAACACAGCTTGCAAAATAATAGTCTACTCAGAAGAATAGAAGAAAATGCATTGGAAAGTGACAGGGAAGGGGTGAATTTCAGGTAAAACCAGAAAAAAATCAGTGTCCATGTTTGCACACTCTGGAAGTCCACTCAAAAGCTTTAGGAGTGTTTATAGGAAGAAAATTTTTTTTTTTCATGGATTCTAAACATTTTCTATGAACCAGGACTTGACAGTTTTATGCTGTGGCATGTTTATACTGAGACAAGTTGTTTTATGTCAATTAAGATGGCCTCTCTGATGACTTGGAATCAGAGTAAGAAAGCTTTGCATTCAGACATATAATCCCTCCTCTTCTCATTCTCCCTACAATAAAGCATTTCTAATAACATTTACTAAATGTCAATGGTGTGTCCCTGTTTGTTTTGTCTATAATCTCTGATGACACAGAAGAATGGTGTAGACCAAATCTTAACCTCCATTTCTGTTGACCTGTATAATTCGCAGGTGACTTGGCTGCTGATCCCAAAGGACACACAAACACACTATTGTGTGTCCTCATTCCACGGATGATTAAGTGAGAAGGAGAGGAAGAGACAGAGACAATATGTGATGTCATGGTACTGCAAGTCTATTTGGGATGGCCAGATTGCTCACAGGAGCACAGCCAATTCATTCTGCTGATCCCCTGTCACTCACGCAGGTTGTGAAGCGAAGTCCTCTTACCTCCCGTGCCACGGGGCTAAGAGAGGCAGGCTGCTCTCAGGCAGGGATTGTGCATATGAACAACAACAGGGGTGTACAGAGGATCTCTAGAGACAGAGCTCTCTGCAGATGAGGTGCTACATACTCCTAGGAAGAATAAAAGACTCACAGCTGATACAATAGCTTGAGAAATGACTACACACAAACTCAAAAGAAGCTGAACTGCATAATGTCAAGGAAAGGAAAGCAGAAAGGAGCTGGGTTACTGAGGACTGGAAAAATAAAGGCTTAATCATACAGGAAGATCAAAAATCATACCATGAGCTGTCTCATGAAAGCCTCAAGTTTGCGTCACTTTGTGAGCAATGCTTCTGCAGTGCAGCCATGGAGGGAGGGAGAGTTGTGCGTCAGCAGTGCACACACTGCAGCTTCCAGGGTACCCCAGCAGGTGTTCGAGCTCGTGTGCTGAGAAGAGGTTTCAAGCACCATTCCAACCCCCACCTGTATAGGAGCCAGAGCTGCTTGCACTCCTTGATCTGCTTTGCCCTAAACTGTCCTTTATTGTATAAACCTGCATGCAATTGTGGAAACGACAACTGGAGCCCAACAGGCTCTGCAGCTCCCAGAGCCCAGGCTGGAGCTGAGCACTTCCATTCTCCCTTGTGCTTCAAAAATGGCATCTTTTGGCCTAATTTTCAGAGGTGACTAGTGATTTTGATCACTGCACTGATATACCAAAGGACAAATGCCCTGCAATTTCCAAAGAATAGGGTGGTTTAAACCATCTAACATCTTTTGAAATTTCAGGCCACATGACTTGTCTAAATTGACACTTATGCAGGTGTGTGTGTGCAGGGATAAGGGAGGAGGAATTCATGTATTTATGACAGGATGCATTAGCCCACTCCTGATATGGAACATGAAAACTGTCTGATTAAAAATAGAAGACTATTCATCCACCACTAAAAATAACATTATACTACCTCTTCCTCATGCAGCCATGCAGGGGACTAGGCAAGCTGAGATGAGGCAAACTAAATTAGAAATGAGAAAATGGAGTCAAAAAGAAAAACATCCTGATGGAAGGAAGGTCACAAAGAGAAAAGTTGTAAATGCAAGAAGCAAAGTAAGGATACCAAAGGTAAAGATATCCTGTAACTGCCCATAAAGGGATTTTACTTTATGGCTGAATGAAGGAGAATGATGTCAAAACTTGGAAGAAAAGGACACATATGAAGAGAGCACAATATTGAGACAGAAATTGTTGGAAGGCTAAGGTTTTTGACCCACTGCCAATCACAAAGAAAGAGAAGAAAAAAAAGAAAAAAAGTCTGACTTGAATCATACATTTAACCAAGCAGGAAAAATATTCCTATTTTTCAAAGATCAGATATCAGCTCATTCAAACAAAGCTCAAAAATAATAATTTGACAATTACTATGCAAAATATAACAAAACATTTTCACACTCTATGTGGGATCTTCACCCTCCTCTTTATGAAATTTAGGAAGAACTAGATGATATCTGAAGAAAGACAATTCATCATATTTTTATTTGGAAAAGCAGAGGAGACACTTTCCTTCTCATGCTTTCTCTGGGTTTTGGAATACAGGGGCTTCTCCTACCTCAAATTCTTGCAATGAAAAAATAATCCCAACTTTCCTCTTTCATACGTTCTTCATTGCTCTTTGAAGTCTGGGAAGACATAGAAAAACAATAGTTTTTCTACTTCTTTATAGAAGGGAAAATTATAATTATATATGTATCCAGAAGAGCTAATTCAAAGGCTTTTGGATTAATTCTCTGTTTCTTATACACTGGGTCAATGCAAAAGGAGGACTGAAAGAAAAACAGGTAGAAACAAGAAGGAAAATGTTTTTGCCTAAACTATGAATGCTTGAAGCATTACAAAAACAGCAAAGAATCTCAAGTAGCAGTACATGAGAAATTTTTTTGAATACTGAAAATATTAAAATTTAGCAAAGTGAGAAACTCCATGCAGACATAGGAGAAGGCTGAAAAATAGCTGGTTCTCCATGGAACACCCCATATCACAGAAGCAGAAGTCTACATCCTTCTAGATAACAAAAAATGCAAAAACCTTGGGACAAAGGGGAACATGGCATGGTAAAGTTCAAATGGCCTGAAGACTCCAAGAGCAATATTTGCAAAAGGTAGAGCATTTGTACCCATTCATGTGTATGTTTGGTATATAGAAAAGACAGCAGATAAAGAGAAGTAACATCTTGAGGAAACTGGGCAAAGTAACCTATGTTTCAATTTTTTAAAAATTTTTGAAACTTAAAGAAAAAACACAAGATATTCCCCATTTCATCAAGATGTTATTTCACCTTCATTTTTGAAACCTTTATAATTTTTGACATTTTGAACCTTTATATTTTTTTACATTTTCTATTCTATATTTGTGCATACATTCAAGCACTTATTTTGCATTTGAAATTTTACTTTTAATCTAAAACAAAATCTGAGGACACTCAGTAGTAAATGGAGGCACCATTGCTTCCAACAGAAGAAGCAGTACCTGATCCTTAATTAGTGTTTAGAACTATAACCCAGCAATGCAGTGATAAATTAATCTCAGTCTAAGAACAAAAATAAAATTCCAGTATTTTAACATATGCATCTGTATGCAAATGCACACATACGAAAGCCTAAGTTTATGTATCTTTAAAACTAAATGTTATGACAGTTAAATCTGTATTCATTTGTCCTGGAAAAGGTTGTACTGAGAAGTTGAGGAATATCAATCTTGAAGATACACAAAACCCATCTGGAAGTGGTCCTGGGCAACCTGCTGTAGCTGACCCTGCTTGAGCAGGGGGCTTGCACTTAATGACCTCCAGAGATGCACTCCAACCTCAGCCCTTCTGTGATTCTGTAAATCTCCTGGGTTTCATCCATTATTCACATATCCTGTGTTATTTGACATTTGAAATTCTAAAGCCATGGGATTCAAATCATCATCAAAACCTAAAGGCATTTTTTAATTCTCTTAGTAGGACACTTATGGAAGTATCAGCTACATGCACATATATTCTAGAATCACTGTTGGCAATCCTAATTACTACAGGAAAGCATTTTAAAAGGAACCTGAGCTGAGAATAAATGGAAATTGAACCGATTTTCAGTACATTTCTACTTAGAGCTAAACTCTAGAATTTCACTGATTAGCTCCAGTGTATTACCAGTAGGAACTATGACAGACACTGCACGTCACATTAACATTTTAAGCTGGTTTTTTTATTGGACTGTGTATAAATCAGTGCATAAAATATTCTTCTCCTTGTGAACACTTTTGATAATTAATAATTAACAATTAATAACAATAATTAAATTAAATATGTTAGGATGCTTTTCCTTTTAGGCCTGGACTGTACAGATTTTGAAGGTCATAGCAAAATTTCAACTTCAGTCACACACAGCCAGGCACTCTGCCCATGAATAAAGACATTAGAGCTGACATCATTCTATTTTAGCATAATTTTGCTACTTGAAATTGAGAAAGCCTGTCTGTATTTAGCAGATGTGTTTCTTTAACTAGCACTATTAGAATAAAATCTCAAAGAGGGTCATTTTATGTTTATGAAATGTAAACATTTTCCAGATTCTACTGGGGCATTCAGATAATCACTAACACAGTCAAACTAAGCAAAACCACAAATGCCACCCTACCTCAACTAGAAAAAGATTAGCATTTCAGTGTTCATTAAGTCTGTTCTCAAAGGAGCATGTCCATTTTTACTGTCATACAGAGCAGCTAGGATGACAAAATAACGTCCCATGAATACCATCATGAGCTCACCACAGCATATCAAGTAATGTGACAATTCAATCCATGGATTAAAAACCAAGATGCTGCTTGTAAGAATAATTTTTAGCTCATTCTGTATATCATTGTATTTCCCAATCTGGCACCGTGAACCATAAATAATCCTATCATTTATTAATTACATTTTCTAACCTAGTCAAGAAGAATCCTGCAGTGTGAAGCAGCAGATCATGAATAAATGGTTCATTGAAAAGCAACTCTTATTGCCAAGTAGTTGTAAATTAGCGTTGTGATAATTGCTTACTTTAACCTTTTTAAACAGGTTCCTCTAAAAAGCTCCAGGATGGATGTTTTATTGTAACAACTTTGACCTCCAATTTGTTTTGCATTATGACAAAGGGATGTTGTGATTAAAGATTTGGTACATTATGTTATAAAACATCCAAACAGTAGGTTTGTATATGCTTATATATACATACAGACTTACACACAAATGCATATAACCATAAAATGCTCACCCATTGTGCACCAAGCACAGCTACAGAAAACACAATAGGCAGCTGAACTGTAATGTGTTGGTGAAGCCAAGATAGCACTTTGCTAAATATACTGTGACACCTTTACAGAAAAGATCCATGTGTTGCTCCTTCCCCTGCTGATCATATGAGCTGTGAATATTGAGCAAGCAGGGTGAAGATTTGTTAGGGGAAGCAGATGGTGCTGGGGACCTGAAGTCTGCACTCTTCAGGTGGTTTTATTTCAGACTGGGTCTGCTCTATTCCCAGACACAACATGCCTATTAGTGGCTGGAGTCCATTAGGTGGTTCCCAGAATGCATCTTCCAGTTTAATCCAAAAAGAATCTCTATACTAGGAGTCTGTTCTGCAGTGGGAACCCCAGCGCATTACACAGGCAAAAGACTGATGGTCTCAAATAGAAATACATGCTCCTGAGCCAAATAAAACTGTGAGAGCCACTCCTCTGTGCCAGCAACACAACATCACACATCAGCCTAGAGGCAGCACAGCCACGCTTCCCATCAGTGCTGCTAAATGGCTGCATGCCTTTGCACCAGGAATTGGCTCATGACCCTGGCACGTGGCCATCTGTACCTGTCCCCATGCTGCCTTGGCAATAATGGAACCGTGCCCTGCCACAAGATAGCCAAGGCAGAAGTGGAGCTCTAGGACACCACAGAAGGACCACGGCAGGAGAAAATTTAGTTCTTAATGTGCTTGCCATGGTGGTCATAAGAATCATCACAGTTCCTCCTCTGTTTCACCATAGAAGGAATGGCTTGAAGGGAAAAACTGGTAGCTACCTGTCCTAGAAAGAAAACAGCGATTGCATATATGACCTTTGCTGTTGGTGGCAGTAGTTGTTTCTCAAGCAGCAGAATAAAAAAGAGTTCTAGGAGTCAGCGGAGAATTCAGGAGGTAAATTGGACTTATCAGCAAACAGTCCTATTTAAACAGTATTAACAGCAAATACTGCACAAACTCCCACCAAAATAACTCCAAAACTATCACTCAAAAATCCTCTCAAACCTCATCTTTAAACATTGCATCATTAGCCTTTCTGCCACATGGAGATCTTAATTTTAGATTTACCCACTTGTCCACTGTTTCCCTTGTCATTTTAGATTAAAAGACCTGGCCATGGACACCATGTCTCTTCCAAGTCTCTCACCTAGCTTTCCTAGTATTTGCTAGAACAGTTTAGCCTGCAATTGTGAAGCCATCATCCACTTGGAAACTTTTTGTTGACTCACCTTTCCAGTCATGTCAAATTCACCCCTTTTATAGTTGCGCATCACCTCCTTACTCCAGTCTGTTATGTAGCCAGCTGATACCTGTCAAGGTGCAACATGTGTTTTAAATGTTACAGTATTTCAGCACTCCTGTAATGTACAGAAACAGAAATGTCCTATTCTGTACATTCCCTTCTTCATAGAAATAATAGGAACAAAATCCATTGAAAATAATTAGTTTGTCAGTCAGCAGCAGAAGTGGTGAGATATATTGTTACTGGTTGGAAGAAAAGTACCATCCATGCTCCCAACTCATGAAAATGGGATCAAGCATCATCCTTCTGCCCACTTTAAATGTATTGAGAGCAGAATGGAGGGACCATGGAGGAGGAGTTGCCCTCTCTAGAAGCAAAACATGACTCCCCCTGGACAGCTTTGGATAACCAAGGTAAGGTCTTTGAAATAATTTGTGCAGACAATGTGGAATTAGTTTTTTCTGAACTAGGGATAAAATGATGTTCCCTACATGATGTTCTGTACATTCACTGCAGTTGTGCCAGGCCTTGTGTTCAAAGTATCTCAGACCATACTTTACTCTTCTAAAGTGGGCAGAGGTACCAGACAGCTCAGCTCCACTGGGCTGCAAGCCTGGCTCTGCTTCACTGCTGCAAACAGGTGCCTCATGTTACTGGTTTTTTCTAATAATGAGTTTCCAGTAGTATTTTCTCTCAAACCAAAATTTGATGAAATGCAATAGCAAAGCATGGATTTCCTGAGTACGTGGTTTCAGTCATCCAGGCTGCAGCATGAAAGCCTGAGGCACAAACCCCATCTGGTTATAGGCAAAGGTGGATATGTAAGGGCTATTTAAGTACCCTAGGGCACAAAAGAGCTGCTTCAAAAAAGCTACTTATTGACATAGAAATAATTAAAAAAACACAAGACTTGCTTTTTTTAGAAGGAGTAGAGTTCAAGACAGGTAATAGAGCAATGTGAGAGTTTTTGAAAATATCATTTTGTTATCATCTCCCAGAGGAAAAGAAAGGGTATTTAATGACTGTTTGTCAGAGTAGAGTCATGGAAGTAACTATCAGCTCTATGACTATGCACAGTATCAATATTTGCTTGTTTCTATGGCTCAAAGATTTAAGATACTGGAAAAATGAATGAATGTGGTTTTAATATATTTTATTTCTCTTCCCTAGGGATTTTTTCTAACAAAGACATGAGTGGCAGAAGTACATTTAACGATGACATTTCAGCTCTCACTTCTTTGGTAACAATTATAAATGGTTTCATGATATGAAACAGGTGTTCCAGCATGTTCTATTGGGCAGCACTAGGAAAATTTTTCTCCCTGATGTCACTGTACATGAGGTGTTAAATAATTGCTATTTTTTAATAGAGAATACCTTTAAATGTGCACTAGGAAGAAATTCAGCTGGTTTGTGTTTTGGCTGGTCTGTTAAACAGGAATTTCCTTACTTTCTAAACCATATCAGCCCTTTCAAACGCTTGCCAAGCGAAAAAAAAAATCACACAGGAAGAACTCTTCTTTTGATTCAGTCACAGTGACACTAAGAAGTCCCATGTACTCATGATAAGAAACAGATAATTTCCAGAATGTTTTCGTTTTATGAAGACCAAAGGTTTGACACCAAAACAACTGAAATAACACATCCAAGGATGTCCTGAGATTATCCCTGATAATTGTCCTTAAAAATCAATTGAGGAATGCAAGAGTTTAGAGGCCCAAAATGCATCTCAGTGCTCTTGTATGCTGTATCCACTGCTTGATAAACACAGATTTCCCCTTCTCTTCCCACACTCAGTTCTCCACCAAATACAAGTCTGGCACAGAGGGCTGACTGTTCAGAAGACTCATACACTATCCAGAGTACCTCTAAATGCTTAAGGAACCAGGATTCTGGGATGCAATAGACACATCACTACAGTTAAATCCAGCTTTGCTTCATTGCTGGCGATGAAAGGAGTACTGGGAAGAAAGCTTGAAGGAATACTAGGAGAAGAAATTTTGGGAAAATATCACCTCATCAAGGTTAGAACAAGGGGAATAACACTAATTATGATATGATAATTCTACAAATGATATAGCAAGAGCTGTTGGCAGGATGAAGAAGCAGCTGTAGAAGAGGGCAAGAGGAACATAAGGGCAAAGTCAGCCATTAGACTCCTTCAGCCTGGCAAGAGTGGAATTTACCAGGAGTGTCTGTATCACAGCCTGCCCTCCACTTCTCTTCTGCTGCCATACCTGCCTCTTCCCAACATATGATCCCAGTGGGTTCCAGCAAAGGCTGGTACAGAGGCATGGCAGAAGCTCATAGATTTAATTACAAAGAGAGCTGAGAAGGTGTCATTGCTGAAACAGTCTTTGTCATCAGTTCAGATGAAATTCAGCAAACACAATAATGGAGGCAAAACTCATCTCAACTGATTTTTTTAAACAGTCTTTGTTATGAAATGTAACTTGAATTGTTTTGGAAAAAGGAAAAAACAGTCATTCTGCCAAAATCGGCAAGATGCACTAAATCTTAAGTTTCAGGAGAGATGACTTTTATTTCCCGCAGAAAGTCGTACTTATTTTCCTACTGTACTAACGTAAAATGTTAGATTAGTAACATAACTACTTCCTTCCACTGATGTTTTTAAATAGGCCACTGAATAAATATTACCTGTATTTCAGGCAAGTTTTTTTTACAGGCATATTACACATTTAACAACACTTGAGGCCTGTGTGACACATCCTTTCCCCTTATTTAGAATTTGGTACATGAGCAGTGTTGATGTAATTATTTTTATTATAATTAGGTGTTTTATCTTTTCTTTCATACATAGACATTGGTAGTACTGTTAAGTTTGAAAGATTAAAAATCACCTGTCTTGATGCTTTGGTAAGCAGCAGAAAAAAATACCAGACAAAATACATTTAAATTGTATTGTTAAAACCCCACATACATCCAACACGTATTTACATTGCAAATTATGCTGTAAGGGAATAAAATAATTACCACATTTTATAGCCCAGAAAAAAGGTGGAATAGAAATAAATAATCTCTTTGGTGTGGAATTACTCTCCACACGTAAGTAACAGTTCCCTGTGAGTAACCAGCCTCTATTGTTTATGCCACAACCAGCAAATAAGCAATTTTCAAGGATATGTTAGCACAGGCAATAAGCAGGACTGGCCTTGGACAGTAAACATCAGACACCATCAGAATGTGAACTTCCCTTAAACATAACTGCTAAACCCTGGGTTAGCCAAAGTCAATCACAAAATTCCTATTAACCAAGGTTAGGACTATGTCTTAGATTGCAATACAGGATGTGACCAAAAGTATGTATTCTATCACCATCTGTTGAAGCCAGGTGGGGCAGTGATCCTTACCTCCATGGGAGATATCCTCTGTTAATGAGCCATCTGTTAAAACCAGATGGGGCAGTCATCTTTATCTTTTCACAATCCATCCTTCCTCCAGGGAGGTATCTTCTGTTAATGGGCCACTGAGTCCCACTGCATGACTGATAAAATTGCATCATCCCACTGGGAGATTCTCCACCCAGGGGGAGGAGCCAAGCCTTTCTTACCTAGATAAAAACTGAGATTTGGAACACCAAGGCAGCCTTCTTTCCTCTGGATTTGAGAGGAAAACCAGACCTTTCCTCATCGTCACTGGACCTTTGGAGGAAAACTGCACCTTCTACAGGACCACTGCTTCAACTGAATCACATCTGTCACTGCAGGGGGACTGTAGCCACCATTTAATGGGGCTGCTACCAACACCCTGCCTGATGGGGTGTCAGGTTGTATTCTGACTCTCAGTATTTTGGGTTTGTCCTTTTAATACTGTATTTCTATTTTAATTTTCTTAGTAAAGAATTATTCCTAGTTCCCATATCTTTGCCTGAAAGCCCCTAATTTCAAAATTATAATAATTTGAAGGGAGGGGGTTTACGTGCTCAATTTCAAACAGAGACTTCTGTCTTTCTTAGCAGACACCTGTCCTCCAAACCAGGACAGCCTGGTTATGCATTTGGCCTCCCTAGTTACAGACCAAAACCCCTGCAAAAAGTCTGTGCATGCAGGGAACCTCCCAGTTCATCTTGGCTGAAGGGTGTCACAGAGACCCACTGTTCAGTTTCTGCATTGCAATTTATTAGCTGTCCTACCTAGAGAATCAGTCTACAGAAACTGCTCTCCTATTTTGTGGTGGCTTTTAAAACAAGTTTGTAACTCAGAATGAAAAGCAATCCAACAGGTCAGAAAAAGAAATCCATAACTCAGCCCTTTCAAATAATTTTCAAATTTTGGATACCAAGTACAATTTACAATGAAGAACAATCTGAGAGTTGTTTGTGCCGAGTGAGTGATGGAAGGTAAATGCTGGGGAAGACCCATGTTAATTGGAACAAGAAAAGCTGATGAAGGTTAGGGCAGTACAAGTGTCTGCACACTGTCAGAACAGTCACCTTGTCAAGCCTGTGGGCAGAAAGTAGGCAGCTCCTGCTCTTCCATCCCCTCTGTCATTAACTATTGATCACTTCCTATTTTTAAGCTTCGCACCAGTGGCAAAGGAATGAATTGACAGCTTAATTATTTGGCTGGCCTAAAGACATTCCCAAAGCCTATCCTCAAGGGGAAAAGCTGCCTACAGATGTATATATAAAACCAAATGAGAAAAGCAGAGATTCCAAGCAAGGTATCTGGAAACACTGAGCCATTTCTGAAATTGACTGACCTCTCTTTGTTCTTCAGTTAATGTAGCAGCCTCCCTTGGCTCCAAGAAGCCAAGTGTACTGTACCTTCAGAACCAATTTCAACACAAGATGAATTACATGTGACCAGGCAATGCAGGATCAGACCAGGTTGCTGTTATTTGAAATGGGAGATTACTGTTCCTGGTGAATGTGGACCTGAGTTTTGGAATGGATTGATAGTCCCTCAAATGGACTGGATTCAGAATGACAGAAACCCCTTGATGAAGCTATCGCAGAACCTCCCAGAGCACTCTGCCAGAGGAATGGGGTTTGGCCCCTGACTCAACATGTATCCCTGACTCAGGACTCTCGGAACCTTCCCCAAAGTATCCAGCTACCAACACAGCACCTGCTGCCCACCCAAGGAGTGGGAGCCCGAGGCTAGCAAAGCAGAGCTCCCTAAGATCTACCCTGGCCAGGCTGATAAGCTTCGTAGAAAAGACAATTCAGCTTCTTTGTAAAGCCTGTAGAGCCACAAAGAGACATGTATGATATACTTCCACTTGTCTCCTTCTCTCTTGAACTTCACAAAGCTACTCTCTTTTCCTCTGTGAGCTGGAAGTTTATTCTCCTATTTGTCATTTAACTGCAGGAAAGGATAAAGCATTCCAGTGTTTTACCTTTGATCTCTCCAGTCTTACATAACAGCTTTCAGAGGCTCACATGGAAGCTCATGTGAGCTCATGAATGCTTTCTCTTTCTGCTTCCACAGACATTGGCATCACCCTCAGCCAAGGCAGTTCAATGTAGTAGCTCAATTGGGTCTAACACCTTTTTCTGGGGCTTTTTCTCTTCTTGTCCCACTGAAGGCCACTGCTCAAAGCAATGATTTCCCACCTGGCACACCTTGGTGATGTGGACTAAGGGCAAGAAAATGCCCTGTTTGTTGAACTCCATTACAGCTGGTAATTATTATAAAAACCCCTCATCTCTTGATGTTAAGGTCTGTTTGATGTTAAGGTCTATTCTGTGGAGTTATAAAGTAGCAGGATTTAAAATCCCCTTACTACAGAGGCATGTCAGAGCAGTGAGAAAGCTGGCTGCCTGGTTGTATAGGACATGTCCACTTCATTGCAAATCCCAATTAATTACCATTTGGTAGCTGTCTTGAGTGTAAGGATCTGTTACATTAAAAATAAAATAGCAATAATCTTGGTAGGTAGCTACAATTTTATTTGTATGCATGTATTGCACATAGACAAACAGGAGTTCTGTGCTTGTACTTCCAATTTCTATAGGATTTTACCCTGCACACTTTGTTTAGGTCAAGAAACTTCTCTAGGACTGAATAGAAGACAATGTCTGGAATATCACTGCAAATGTAATGGACGGAGTAAATTGACAGCAGCTCCAACTAAATTACAGTTTAAAAGACAAGGGAAGACTCAAGGGACATCAAACAAAGGAAACTCTAGCTGACCAGCGCTCAGGTAAAATTGAATTGGAAATGTTCCCTGACTGATTAACATAACAAAAGTCCCAGTGTTTAAAAAGAAAGTCATTCTGCAGAAATAAGGGAGGGGAGGGAAAGAAACAGATCTTCCTCCAAACAACAGTAGGTATCTTAAAAAATATGCATTCAGAGAAAGATCTAAAATACGAGAGTAAATAAGGAGGCTTTTAACAGTTTTTTAACATACATATTTTTAAATAGAATATGATTTGAAAATGTCTCCAGCATCATCCCCCAATTTATCACACAAAAATAAAAGAAACTCCAATTAAATATTTAAAATTTAAATTTGGAAATAAATATTTTAAAATACAAAGGTAAACGTAAAATTACTGAAAATTAAAATAAGTGTATGCAGCTTTATTTCTGATAAAAAATAAAGTTGTATGAAAATATAAATAATTGAGAAGATTAAATTTTATTTAACATATCTGTAGATTAGTGGGGGTGTTTAATATGTAACAAAGGTATTTTATTAGTCTTATCTCTCAAATACATAAGAAACAGGGATAAATACTGATGTTTTTTAGACCAAGTGTTTTCTGTCATGTTTCTCTAGCTAGATTTTTAAAAGATCATTTTATTAGTGTATCTGCATGCTTGGAGCATGTATGCTGGAGCAAGCAGACCAAAGAAGGTCTTCAGAGTATTCAAAACTTTCTGGGTTGTAGTTTAGGGAAAATCTTTGTCTTGTCACAGTGTCATCTCTGAGTGATGTTGTTTTATCATCCCAAAAAACTGTGTGACATGACACATTTCTTTACAGCTTTGCTGGTGGTGAGAACCCCTTGGAGGTGATGCAGCAGCCTGCAGAGTCCAGGGAAAGCCCAAATTCACCTCTTTTTCTTGGGTGCAATCAGTGTCTCAGCACCCTAGGTGTCACTTCACCTAAAAAGATGCTGATGAAATAACAGGTATCACTCTTTTTGTAGTATATTTGTTCCAGGTGATGGACACTTCTAAAAGTCTGAATCTACAAATATATTCAAGTCTGTGAAAAAATAGCAATAGCAAGACTCAGAGCTCAACTTAGATTTATCATTTTCTTGCTCCTCAGTCATTGATAACAAGTTTCTGGTTCACCTGGGATCCAAATGCATCACCCCACTGAGAATGGGAGCAGGTTTTAGTTACTAGGCATAGCCAGAAGAAAGAATGCTCAGAAGAGCATGAACTGGAGTGGGAATGTAAAAAAACAAAGCTTGCTTTGCTCAAATGTTTTGCTGAAATGTATCTAAGATACAAAATGAAGACTTAATGCGAAGATTTCTTTTTACAGTATATGAAAAGGTTGAGTTTTGTGAGAGAGCTAAAAATAAAGGAGTTGAACATTATAACTAGCCACGGCAGGGGGATCTGCTGGACCAGGTTAGCCAGTAGATTTTGTCTTTCTTACTTGTGTGGAGGTACTGCTGCTGGGCCTCTTTGTCCTCTCTAGTTCCTCCTAACCCTCTGGAAAATGGCAGTGAACTTTCAAGTCGCACAGAGAAAATTCCCACAAGTTCCAAGACCTGGGTGTCAGCAATGGTAGTCTCCTTAATAAAGTAACACTGAGTCAGGAGAGAGGGAGGACATGGAGGACCACTGCCATGGACTCCAGGAGCAAGGCAGGAGACAGAAAACTGTAGAAAAATGATCTTTGGTATTGCACTACTCAGAGGAAAGCAGGTTTAATGAAATTAAATTATTCTTTAATTTCTCTTTTTAGTAGGTGGATACCAAGAGTAAGAGGCAGTTGCTGGAATAGAGATGACTATAAAACTCTAAAGCCTCAAATTTCTTTTTCCCAGGATCTTGCTGTTGTCCCAAAGAGTCACAGCCTTCTACCAGGCCTAGCTGTCATCTTCCAGCCCAAGGTGAGTGTCTCACACACCCCTGGCTATGCAAAATGCCTTCTAACACATGTATTTGCAAATATATCCAAAGTCTTCCTCAAATAAGCAGCTACATCAGGAGGAGGTACAAGGTTACACTCAAATGACAAACTCTCTGGTTCTCCTATTTCATAACAGGATCATTCCTTCAGAAGCCATGGACACACATGCATAAAGCACACTTGGAAAGGCTTATTTTTCACAGCACAACATGAACTAAAACTCTGTCTTTGGCCATATGCTTAACAACTGCGACCGACGCAGCCAAGTCACCAATTCTCCATTGTGCTTTAACATCTAACACTTAAATGCATGCTAAAAAAATTTAAAACACAGATTCTTCCTATTCTTTGAGAATATACAGTAAATTCACGAATACAAGCCGCACTGAGTATAAGCCGCATCTCTGGGTGTTGGCAAATATTTTGGTTTTTGTCCATAAATAAGCCGCACCCGAATATAAGCCGCTCTGTCGTTCGCAGCGAGGACTCGCGTGCAATTAGTAACAGAACCGCGGGAGGGCGGGGTTTACTGGCTGAGCTAAGGCTGTGCAGGCTCGGCCCGCTAGGGGCCGCTGACGGGGCCAGGTGTCCCAGCCCGGTGCTGCCGCTTGGGGCCGGCCACTGCTGCCACTGGGCTCGGTCACCCCGGGTCGGCGCTGCCCCGCGGTGGCAGGCAGGGACGGAGCTTCCCCCACTCCTACGGCAGCGGCGGCGGGCGGGGACGGAGCTTTTCCGCGCCCGTGGCGCCGGCGGCGGGTGCGGATAAAGCACCCCGCCTCCTCCCCGAGCCGCGGCAGTGGCGGCGCGCCCCCCCCCCACCCGTCCTCCCCTGGGCTGCGGCAGAGGAGGAAAGAAGAGAGCTCTCCCGGCTCTCTCCCTGCCCCCCGTGCTGCCTGCAGGGAGCCAGGGCAACACAGTAACACTGTAACAATCGCGAAATGCCGGCTTTTACTGGCAGGTGCTTGGCTCGGCACCCTGGCTGGCACGTCTGGGGTTGTAAATGTCAGAAAATTGTTCACATATTAGCCGCACTTCTGGGTTTCCACCAAAATTTTTGTCAAATTGCTGCGGCTTGTATTCGTGAAATTACTGTACTTGCAGAATCAAAAGCAAAGGATGTACTAAAAGGGACAGTCAATTAATAAATTATACTTTGTTATTTAACTGTTATTCAATAGAAAATGTGTTAAACAGTGTGCCTGGTAGAACAAGTTGAAATGAGTATGTGTGGGGGATAAAGAGTGGGATGGAGGATGTGGTTCTGTAGAACTGACACAAGACACTGAAGAGAGGATTAGAAGCCATGTGTTGTCTGTGAGACCTGCTTGAAGAGAGGACAAGATATCAACATCAAGAGTTTTACACAGTTTTGCTCTACATGTGTTAGCCAGGATATTCTGATTATATGACACAGCCTGGAAAATGTCTTTCATACCAAACCTTTAAATAAAATGCTTACTTCATAAGCAGCTATGATTGTGTTTAGTACTTACTTGATGTACTGGTTTCATCTAAAGAATAAGAAGAAACCTTTAAAAAAAATTCAGGAAATATAATTTTGAAATGAGTTCTTTCTCATACTTTAGCACAGCATTTAGATGGAAATATCAAGCCTTGTTCGACCCCTGACACCTCTTTCAATTTACAAAATTATTTTTCCCTCTCTAGAAAGATGTTAATTTTTGGTATCTACAGGATTTCCTTGAACTGTCTTCATGCAAGCAAATCCTTCCTAGTGTCCAGTTTGGTGACTTTGCCCAGGACTGTTCTATCTCCCTTTTAGTTCAACTTTCACGGCACTTTTCCTTTTCTGTTCCTACTTTTAGCAAAGTTGGCAAGCAAAGAGAGTCTGAATTATGACCATTTTATCTTGGACTATGTTTCTTATGGAGAGGAATATGGTGGGTGCTTCTGCTGACATTTTGTCCTTTGGAAACTTCTGAGTATGTACACTGAGACTGCACAGGCATCGAGCATGCCTGAAAACACTTGCACTGCAGAGCTAAACAATGAAATAGTTCAGACATCAATCACCCTCCTTAATTATGCATTTCCTTCACAAGCACACACTCTTTTCTGTTGTTCACAGAGGATGGCATGTGGGAAATACGGGGAGACGTTGGGAGATCTGTGTTGAGATGAGATCTGTTTGCCACCACCGCCTGGCTCATCACATCTGTTTTGGAGGTATCATTTACCTTTAACAGCAGTGTATTTTAGAAAGTCTTAATTCACTTCTGTCAGGCAATCAGATTGTTGCAAAATATATAAATTCTATATACAAATACCATCAGATGATGCAGCAGGCAATCACTGTGGTAATTAATCCCACATTTTTGTAGTTGAAGTAACAATTCTCATTTCAGGATAGAGTTTGAGTAAGAAGAGCCTATCTATATCTGTAAATGAATGATATCATTATTTTGGGAAATGAAAGTTTAAGCTCTGTAAAACATACAATCCCATGGAGATCTCAGCAGGGGAACTTGTACGTGCAGGTGTTTAATGTGATAAGGTACGTTACCATTTATCTGTGTACTTACAGACAAATATTAACATAGTCATGAATTAAGCTTTTAATCCCTTTTATTATAAATTGAATATCTTTATTTTAACAAACATCAACAATGCACATTATTGTGCTCCAAACTATTCATTACTATTCCCCACAGTGTACCATTACATGATACGCCATAATACATGTGTTAATATAATGCCAAGCATCTGCTTGAGTATTCCATAGTATATTTCATTCTCTCCCTTTCTCTCTTTTTGTTTAAACAAAGAGGCAATCTCACAAAAGACACTTTCTATATAAGAAACCACAGAGCCATTCAGCCTCATGCTGGAGAAGGACAGTAACACAGTGTGTGCCATTTTCTGATGATTCAGAATCTAGTCCCAAGTCTTCAGATTCCTTGACAGCAAGAAATAGACTTGGGAACAAAGAAAATATAGAGATAGATGTGAGGAGGTGGATTTAAGTGATAGTGCTCAGATACGGTCACCAAAACAAAGTGGAAGCAATTTGCCCATGATCTGCAGGTGCCTTTTCTCAGAGCTGCAGTACCAGGACATGCCGGCGCTGGCACCTGGAGGGAGAGTCATTTACTCAAACAAGTAACACCATTAACTTCAGAATTAATGCCCCAGGACAATTACCTGTGCGTTAGGATCAGAGAATCACTAATCATTAAGGTTACAAAAGACCTCCAAGATCATCAAGTGATCAAAGGTTGGGCTTGTGTTGCAGTTTCCAAAGAAAGTCTTAAACTGAAAATATTGTACTAGTAGTAAGTCCTGATGACTTCAGTTTTATGGTAATTCAAACTACCAACTGCAACCTTGTAGCTATTTTCCTCGCAAAGGGATTAAAACCCCCTCATTTGGAGTCAACAAAAACATTGAGGCAATATTACTGCCAGCAGAGAAAGTGGTACATTTCTGTCTAAACAGCTAACTAGCTTGTTTGTTTTCATTTTGGTAGAATTTTTGTTTTTCTTCTAGGCAAGCCTGTTAACAAAAAATGACTAATGATTGTTGCATTAAATGAAAGGTTATTGTTCCAAAGACATTATCCCAGAGATCTCGTCAATTACTGTAAAAGAATTCTGCTGGAAACATATTAGAATAGTTCAAATAAATTGTAGGTAAGCAGGAAGAAAAGGGAAAATGGATGATGGTACATGGGTTGTGTTTTAAAAGCTGTACATTGAGTCTAAACAATTCAGTGTAATCTGCATTATCCCCTAAAAAGCCTTTTGATTGTTTTATTCCTTCAAATGTGCCTTATTTAAATATTTTTCAAGCTTTACATATGGTATCTATGTTATTAGTTCTGTAAAGTGTTTACATGTAGTCTCAAAATGCAATCCTCAAGGCACTGTAATTTACAGGGAAGCTAACACTGTCATAATAACATTTTTATCCTACAACAGATCAGAGCTTAGAGTAATATTGCGAAGTAAAACAAATCCCATTAAATAAAACAGAACTACAAGCAATAAAATTCCAGTAAGCTGAATCACCCTTGAGAGAGCACTGTGGAAGCCAGGCTGTGAAAGGATGCTGAAGCAGAACGCAGGAGCAAATGATGGGGAGTGAACAAATTACAGACTCTGCTAAAAGTTAAATATACATTCTTTCACCTCTAGGTCTCAGGGGGGAATGAAGCCAGGCTTCCATATGTAGTAATTAAAGCTGTTTAGTGACTTCTCTTTGAACAAGTCTGTGGCCACAAAAAGTCCAGAATTTCAGGGGTGAGTGTGTATTTTCTGCAGTGCCAGGAACAGACCTCCACTACAATAAACAGCAAAACTGCACAAATACAGAACTTTGTTCCTACAGTTTTTAATTGGCTGTGCTAAATCTGCAACATTTTAAAGATTTCTTGAGTTTCATTAGCAAGTAAAGAATGTGTCCCACTAGCAATAAACCACCACAACAGTGCAGGGGAATCATCAGGCTAACGTGCTTGTCAAAAAATACCTGATGCAAACCCACGATTGTAGAGGTAGGATACCATCAGGTTTTGGGGGAGTAAATAGTATTTCCAGTCTGTTTTCTGCTATGTAGTTGTCATTACTTGTAATATGCAGTGTGCCACCTTCTCCCTCTGACATTGTGAATTGCTGGCTGGCAGCCCCAGGCTGGGTGACCACATTATTCTCTGCTGTCTCTGTACCACATTTAAAACATTATTTCAAGATAAATGCTGCAGGAGAAAATTTGACATGTTTTCTCAAAACTTACTGAGTAAAATTTTAGATTCTGTGAAACATTTTGCCATTCCCTTCAGAGAGTCCAGGATTTTACTCTCTTGGTATTTATGTGCATGTTAAATGATTGGTGCTACTCTCTTTGTAAGTGAAAATAATTTCACCTTGTTCTGAAGACCTAAGATATGCCAAAATGATCCTAAAAAGTCACCATTTTCTCTATCTCAATTTGCCTGAAATACATCTCTGTTGAAATTTCTTTCAAATGCAAAATATCCATCACTGCACTGATTAAAATATGGAGAAAAATATTACTGCAGAATAAATAATTCTTTCTCACTGAACTGGGAAGGATTTGGAAAGAAAAGGCTGTTTTTAAGTATAAACAATTGACTTTACAATGACCACTGCCATATATTTAGAACTGCAGACCACCCTTTTAATATGTTGATAGTGTGTCCCATTAGCCATTTCTTCTTCAAAGGTGTTTTTTCAGATTTAAGAAGTCAAAGCAAATTCCAGCTGTCTTGAAAAACTACAGCTTTCTTGCTTTTAGAGTCACATTCTCTTTCTTGAAATGTTGGCATTTTTTTATGAACATGTCCTTTGAAATTCAGAAATAAAACATGGACAATGTTTAAAGCAATTGAATTGGACCACAACAGCTCCTTGAAATGTGACATTTTCTGTTTTGCACAAATCCAAGCACTCGGTCAGTGCGCTACAAGTAACAAATTTATGATCATGTTCAGCTATCCTTATCTCAGATCTTAAGCAAACTTAAGACCCCTCTGAGTCTTATGGCATTATTAAATTTTCTTTATTTTCCACATGAAGGATACTCCTCAGACCCCATTATTATCTGCAGCCAAACAGCCCCAGATGAGAAGAACAATGACACGTTTCAAAAAAACCCCAAAAAAACCAAATGGAACCCAAACCACCAAACCATATCATGAAAACCACAAAAACAACTTAGCAAATTACCTTCTCTGCTCATAAAATAAATCCCAACACACTGCTCTTTACTTGAGAAGCTGGATAAGATCATGGCTATGAGATAATTATAAGGTTGAAAAGCTGTGGATGCTTAGGAAAGGGTTTTCATCTTTCTGCAAGTATTTCAAATCCACTATTTTGTTCCACAACAACATGCAAACCAGCTAACTTATAAGACCTCCATGCTTAAACAAGTCTTTTAGAAAAATCCATCTAGCTAATGGATAACAAATGCAAATAATCTCATTTCTGTCAAACTGAATCCAGAGACATGGAGTATGTCAGCTCAGGACCATGGAAGGAATAAATTTAAAATAAATGAAAAATTTTTACACTGAAAGGAAACTTCCATTACCATATTACAGTTATGTAGTTCTAAATAAAAAATGAATACTACAGCAATATATTCATCCTTTGGGTGCACATTCTAAATGTCTGTGGCAGTCTGTGCAACTAGCCAGTGGCAAACAAATGTTTGTGACGATCCTATAAGATCCTCAGTGCGATTCCTGACGCAGAGGAATGTGCTTGCGCATGGGCCAAGGACAAGCCCTACCTGTGAAATTCCATGGACATTCCAGGGTCATTGTTGACTCAAGGCACTCCTTGGTGCACCTTTTAACTAAATAGACAGAAAGGAGTGTAAGATGAAACCAATACGAATTGGGTTGGGTTATCTTGACATTACCATCAAAAAAATTATAATAATTCCCTCTGCATCAAGAGGAAACAAGTACTATTGGAGCAGCAAGTTGCAAACTGCTGTAACAGCACATACCAAACAGAGTCACCAATGCCCAGTGTAAAGACACTAAACAAGGCTGGTGGGGCAGCTAATATTGTGATTTTGCCTAGTGAGACCTGAGTGAAAAAGATCTATTGAAAGCTAAAGAGGCAGTTTAAGAGTTCCAGGACTTTCCAAGCCTCTTAAATCGCATACAGATGTTTAAATTCAAGTTCTTCTCAAGTTACTCTCTGATTTATTTTCTCAAACCTATCACTCCAAAATTTTAGCAAAATTAAGTTTGCAACTCATTCTGTGTCTTCACTGTGATCTGAGTAGTTTTCTGTGAAAATATTCTGTCCAAAAGTCCAACTAACCTGGAAAAAGACTCTTCTTCTACATAATGGCCCCTTTGCTATTACTGGGGTAGTACACAGAGATTGTGGAAACTCTGCAGCTAGACAGGAAAAAAGCTGTAATTCCAAACACCATACTTATGAAACAAAAAATGATTAATTTAGCTTTACAAATCACTCCTATGTGCCACTTGTCACATCTTAACTAGGCTATCCTGAACTTTCCATTTGCAAAATGACATTCAAACATGAATTAATTAATTCTAAATTGACTCCCTGATGTGAAGGCATAGTATAATAAATTATTCTAGTTCCTTTGTTGATGGAGGAATCTTAGAGAGAAGTTAGGAACCTCAATGTCTAGCACATCAGAGCAATTTGAGGTTAGGAGGCATGATTGCCAGTGCTAGATCCAAAGAGGTTTACAATATGATGTTTTCTTCACAGAGATTTTCTGAATAATGCACAAACAGAGTAAGGTCCATCTTTAATAGAAAAAGCTGCTTGTTTTTTTTCTTTTAAACAACATAGAATTAAAATAATCCCATAAATAACCAAAATGGAATAGGATGTATGCATTTTATATATATATATATATATATATATATATATATATATATGTATATATATATATGTATGTATACGCAAATGCACTCACACACAGAGTATTTCTGGCAGAAAAGTGTGTGCCATATTTAACTTTAAAAATCTCACAGGTCTCCTAAAGTCAAAGTATATTTGTAAATAATAAACTATCTAAACTGGCTTACACATTAATAAACAAAAAGACTTTAGGCCATGGTCACATTAAACTACGACTGTGCCATCAGTAAATGAACATCAATTGAAATCAATTTAGCTAGGATAAAAAGTCCCCTTCCCCTGCTGCTGCTCATCTGGTGTGCTAACAGCTCCCAGTGATGAAACAGGTGCTTGTAAATTAATTAGCCTACTGAAACACACCTTAAAATGAATTTCCCAGAACACCCTGGCAGTGAGCCATCCTGGTCCCACGAGCTGATCAGTGTTCTGTAAATATTGAGATTTGATAAAGTAAACGCTACTCTGGCAGCAGATGGTTTGGAATGCTCTGTTGACATTGCCTGCGATTACTTGGATATGAAGACTTTGCTTCTCATAGACCTCCTTTGGGAGCCACTGGAGGACTTGATCCCCTCTCCAGCTATTTGCCTTCTAATTGAAAATCCTTATTCCCAGATGGAGCATAATGCTACTGCTTCAGGCGTCTAGCTCTGCACTGCTTGACTGTTGATACATGGGTAATTGCTTTCAGTAATGCAGGTTAAATGTGACATTTAGTGCTTAATAAAAATCATCAAGGCCAAAGCCGTTTATCATTCTTACACTTGGGCTGTCAGTTCTAAAGGAATTTTCAATTCATTTGAATTCTTGTTGAAGAGGCAAGCAGCTCCTCCCTGAGAAAGGGGGAGAGGCTGAAGCCAAATTTGGGCATTTTTCTGCTTTATTTCTAAGACTTTTCTAAGACTTTGTTTGCTAACAAAACCCCTTTAAAATTAAGCTATCAGACATGGCAACTATCTGCCTTTGTAGCTAGTGTGTTGGTGAATAATATATAATCAGCAGCCACTGCGTACACAAAGCACATAAACCAGATGCACTGCGCTGCACCTTCTGTGGGTGGCTGGAAGCTGGAAGTTATTCCTCTTGTGGCATCATAAAGAAATGAACCTGAAAGGAAATGGACTGGCTGAATTGAGTCATTTCAAACTCTAAGCATTAAAAAAATATGGAGGGCAAAAGCCTCCCTGTCATGGTAGGCATGGCAGCCTCACTTCAATTGAGAGTGTTTAGGATAGTGGCTGAAGTGATGCGTTTTATTGGGGGTTTTTTTGTTGTTTTTTAATATGATCATTCCTATTGGGGCAAAAAGAGTGGTATTCTAGTCATGGATTAATGATCTGATAATGTGGCATTGCACAAAGCTTCAAAAGAAGAGATTTAAAATTAGGGTAGACTGAAATCTGCTGGGTGAGCAGCTACATCCCTGCTTTCCCATCTTGACACCAGTTTTATAGGCATGATCTTTGAAAAGGGTACACAAACCTCTGAGTTGTGAATAAACAGATCAAGGTTTAGATCACTCCTAATCCCAAAAGTTCATTCCCTTAATTCAGATTTCCTTCTTGCAACTTCTGTTTTTCCAGAGAACTTAAATAAGTAGCTAGCTAACTCCCCATCATCTTTGAAGGGATTTTTAAGGGAACTCTTGATAGACTTTGTAACAGTACAAAGGGAGACAGAGGCACTGACATTTGTGCACCAGCCAGTTTGACAGGACAGGGGCATAGGAAAGATTGAAAGGAGATAATAGATCAGAACAGCATCCTTTGGCTACCATAAACTTTTACTAATATCTTTCTGTAGCAGCAGAACCCCCTTTTTCATGTTAGGAATTTTTTCTGAAGATATATATTTTTTTAACAACAACAACAACAAAACCCAGAAAATTAATCCATATTTTGGTCATGTGCAACTTTATCTCTGAATTTCATATAATTTGGAGCAGACCTTGAAAGATAGTTATTGTGTATCTGCTGCAATACATTATCACTTTATTAACTAAAGCAAATCTGGGCTTACTGGTGATTTCAACAACTGAAAACCAACAGAGTTAGGGAAGTGATAATTTAATCAAAACTAAAATAGTAGTACAGTAATTTCACGAATACAAGCCGCACCAATTTGACCAAAATTTTGGTGGAAACCCGGAAGTGCGGCTAATATTCCGGGGCGGCTAATCTATTAACAAAATTCTAAAAGCTGCCAACACGGAAGTGAGAGCCCGCGGCAGCCCCAAGCCAAGCTGGAGCCCGGCCGGCCCCGGCAGAGGTGGGAAAGCCTGGCAGAGGCGGGGCCAGCAGTGTGGGGGGCGGGCGGCAGAGCCTGAGCCAGCAGGGCGGGGCAGGGGGGGCGGCAGAGCCTGAGCCAGCATGGCGGGGGAGCCCGGGAGAACTGGGGCTAGCAGTGCAGGGGAGCATGGCAGAAGCAGGAAGGCCGGCGGGTGGGGCTGCCTGGCAGCGGGGGAAGCCCAGCAGAATCGGGGCCAGCAGCGTGGGGGAGCCCGGCGGTGCGGGGGCCTGCAGTGCCGGCCAGGGCGAGGAAACGCGGCGGCGGTGCAGACGGGAGGGGGCGGCCGGCGAGCCTGGTGGCGGCGGCGGCAGCCCTGCCGGCGGGGCGAGCGAAAGCGGCGCTTGCGAAGGCGGCGCTCGGCGAGCGAAAGCGGCGCTCGCGAAAGCGCCGCTCGGCGAGCGAAAGCGCTGCTCGTGAAAGCGCCGCGGGGCGGGGCGGGCCGGGCGCGGCGCTCGCGAGGCGCGGCGCTCGCGAGGCGCGTCGCAGGGCGAGCGAAAGCGGCAGCGGGGCGAGCGAAAGCGGCAGCGGGGCGGGCGGCGAGCCCGGCGGCGGCAGCCCTGCCAGCCGGGCGAGCGAACGCGGCAGCGGGGCGGTGCTGACGGGAGAGGGGGGCCAGCGAGCCCGGCGGCGGCGGCAGCACCACCCGGCCAGCCCCGCCGAGCCGTGGCGCTGAGCTGGGCCACCCGGCCCCGTCGGCAACCATGAGCGGGCCGAGCCTGCCTGGCCCTGCCCCGAGCCAGTAAAGCCCGCTATGCCGCGATCCTGTTACTAATTGGCCAATTTGTGAAAGCTGCGCACGGATTCTCGCGACGAACGAAAGTGCAGCTAATATTCGGGGTGCGGCTTATCTATTGACAAAGACAGCAACATTGTCGAGGCACCGGGGGTGCGGCTTATAATCCGTGCGGCTTGTATTCGTGAAACTACTGTAATTAAAATTAAGAGTAAAGGGAAAAAATACTTCTCCAAATGCTGTTAGTGATGGTATTAACTTCAAGTTCATAACCTGGCCCTGAGTGAGAAGTTTTCATAAGTTTTACCTTCTCCTTTTGGAATAAGCTGTTATTTTCCCCTTTGCTTAATTAATTTTGTAAAGCTCAGACTCTCTTCTCTGTGTCTCCATTACAATCAATAACTAATTCTCTTACTTTCCAGAATTTATTGCCCCTCATATTTTGTTCATCATGTTAAATTGTTTGCCTCATTATGGAAAATGTAAGAATTCTGAGCTCATCTCTGCCTTAGAAGAAATCCTGTGAAACTGAATTTCTCCACTTCTGAGCAACCAGACTTGTGTGTCTACCAGACAGCCCACACAGAGAGCCTGGCAAGTCAGAGCAGAGGACTCATTTCAGCCAAATATGACATCTACAGAAAGTAACAACTTTTTTTTTTCAGGAATAACTGGAAAGATGCCCATTTGTTTATGATGTACATAATCTAGTACTAGATCATTTCCTTTATATTAGGTTTCTAGTAGGATTCTCCACAGGGATTCTGCACTGCCTAAAAGATGTAACAATGCACTGGTCTGCCTTTTCCTGCTCTCCACTGCCCACCTGCCGCTCTGATATACATGCCTACCTCTAGAGTTGCCCACTCCAAACCAACACTGGAAAATACTTGCTGTAGAAATATTTCAGGAAAACATAGAAATAGGTATTTCCCCTTCTCATAAAAAAAAAGCAAAAAAGAAGCCCTGCCATATTGTCCATACAGAGGTCCAGAACAGTTCTTAGATTTAGAGAGATACATGGATCTGTCAGCACTCCGACTGCTGACTGTGACACTTCCTAAATTATAAGGATTAAATTTAGCAGAAGATTGTTTGCTGTAGATACTTTGCTCTTTTTTCTGTGTGCTGGAATACCATATATTAAGAATTCCTCTTGGGAAAATAAAAAAAATATAGTGGATGCTAAGTAACTTAATGGATAATAAAGTGCCTTGAGCTTCTGGGACTGCTATTTAAGGAGCAACCTGATGTTTTATGTAAAATAAGTATTGCAGCCTTGGGACCTCACCCCACATTTCTGTAGGATTAACTACAGGTAAAGCACTTTTTCCCAATAAGAGCACACATTTCTGTGAGGCATTAACAGGCTCCCACAGGACAAATGGCCTTTTTTGCTGCCATCTCTTCCACTCTCCCACTCTCCCATTCCTCCCCCAAAAATTGGGAGTTACTAATAAAGAATAGTAAAAAGGAAATCAGTCATAAAGTATCAATACAAGCTGGGGATGAGGGGATTGAGAGCAGCAGTACCAGCAAAGACTTGGGGGTGCTGGTGAATGAAAAGCTGGACATGAGCTGGCAGTGTGGATGTGCACAGGAGGCCAGCTGGGACCTGGGCTGCATCCAAAGCAGCATGGGCAGCAGGTGAGGAAGGTGATGCTGCCCCTCTGCTCTGCTCTGCTCTGCTCTGCTCTGCTCTGCTCTGCTCTGCTCTGGTGAGAGCCCACCTGGGGTGCTGCACCCAGCTCTGGGGTCCCAGGAAAAATAAGAACCTTTTGGAGCAGGCCAAGAGAAGTGCCACAAATACAATCAGAGGGTTGGAGGACCCCTCCTATGAAGACAGGCTGAGAGAGCTGGGATTATTCAGCTGGAGAAGACAAGGCACCAGAGAGACCTTATAGCAGCCTACCAGCAACTAAAATGAACTTATAAAAAAGATGGGGGCAAACTTTTTAGCAGTGACAGGAAAAGGGATCAGGTCATGTTTTTAAATGAAAAGAGGATAGATTTAAGCTAAATATGCCCTAAATTTTTTTCAACTGTAGTGGTGAAACATTGGAACTTATTTCTCAGTGAGGTGGTGGATGCCCCATCCCTGGAAACGTAAAGGCCAGGTTGAACACAGCTCTGAGAAACCTGATCAAGTTAAATATGTCCCTGTGCATTGCAGAGGATTTGGAGTAGAAGGCCTTTGAAGGTCTCTTCCAGACCAAACTTTTCTATGATTATCTGTAAATGCCTCTTCACCACATAGGCAGTGGTGCTGAAGTACAGACTCAATTAGTCAAACGTAGCAATACCAAAAATTTTGAATACAAAAAGTACTACTTTGTCCTCTCATGTAATGTATTAAAATTTGCAATTAAGCAGTTCTAGTGCATATACTCTATTGCATGCAAGCTCACTTATGACTTGAGTAGGCTGCTCCTCTGCTGTGCTCTGTCCTGACATGGGATGCTATAAATTTCTTCAGCACTGAATGTCAAACAGTGTTTTTATGGGAATTTCAACTATCTTCAGAAACAGTGAAAGAAAGTCCTCATACTGTTCTCTGGATAGCTGCACACAGGGCATTGTTATCTTCCATTAAGGCAGCTGCATCTTACCATATATATCAGGCTAGAAGCTCATTTCCAAAAATGACTCGGGAGGAAACAAAGGGCACAAAAATATATTGATACTAGGCACTAGCGAGGGAAAAACATTATCCACCAATCTTCACTTGCTACTTTCTCCTTATACGGACCCATATTTTTGTTTCAAGATGAAACCTTATTTTCAGAATAGTCTTTGGGATCTTTAGAGAAAAACTCTCACGGTGGCTGGGCAGGGGAAGCAGAAAGTGGGAACTGGTTAGAAGTGGGAACCTCTACCTTCTTCGTCCTCTTAGAACAGTGATATTACTCAGAGCTGAGAGAAACAATTATTTCAAAGATGTGAAAAAAAGAAAGGTTGGAGAAGGGCTCATTTAGATTTTGTGGTTGTCACTGCCTTGGTTGAAGAAAAAACTTGAGTAAAACTCGCTCTCCCCTGACACAAAAGAGAAAATTACTTCATAATATTCCTACCACTATAAAGAAAATATTCATCTTGTTTCATTTCTCCATGTGCTCAGTAATCACAGCCACAGTAAGTTAAATACAATAAATATAGGAAACGTTCAGAGAATGGCAAAGCATTCTAACAATGAGAGGTCCCACTTTGGTCTCCGAGCAGCTCCTTTGCCGCTTTGGGAGAGCCAGCTGCAGGGCTGGCAAGGCAGGCAGGAGCAGTGGGGCCACCTTCATTAGCACGCTCAGCAGAGATCTGGGGCTGCTACTGTTATTCAGAAAAGACACATTTGAAATCCCAAGAAAGTTCATTATACAAAAAAGTTTTGACTGGACAAGGCAGTCAGCAGGAAAATGGTGTATCAATAGAAATCAATAGAAATCACCTCTATGTGAATCTTCTTTCCTGTGGTTTAAACTTTTTTGAATTCAAGTTTGCTTTAGACTTGACTAGTAAGGTTTGAGGTGGCAGTTCCTCAATTTTAATTGATTACAAGTCTAAATAACCTACTTTGGTCTAACATTTTGCTCTCTTTCTGGCATGGTACGTATAGTGACACTCCCTCACATTGACACTGATTGGCTTCTGTCATGGTTGTAGTGTGTGACCCTGGAGTAGTAGAGCACCACTGGGAGAAGTCCTTGTGGCTTATTGTTGACTTTCTACATTTTTATCTACCACCATCAAATTCTTTCAAAATCCACAAGCCTCCCTGCAACAGGCTTGGTCTGAAAGGCTTATCTCCTAATGTCCCTTATCAAATGTTACCCCTAAAAATCTCGTGCTGTTACTTTATTGTCTACCCTAAGACTCTCCTCCTCAACTTTCCTTCCAACACCTCTTGCTTTTAACTTAAATATCTTTAGTCAATTTTAATCTACCTCTGGCCTGGAAGCAATTTCTGGTCTATATGTCTCACTCAATTTTGAGAAAACTATTTCCAGGATTCTATACTTTGGGGTTTTGAGATGCTGATCTTTTTCTGACTTCTTCAGAACTTACAGGTTTTGCACTTCCTCTGCATCATCAGTCATTTTATTTTTTAAATTCCAGATGTGCACCCAGCCTGAATATTTATTTAGTTAATCCTACAATTTAATACCCATATATATGCTACTAACTGGTATCTTTGTTAGTAATATAGGGTATGCATTTTAATCTAGTGTAATATACACATGCTTGACACACCTAATAGTAAATGAGAGGTGCCTGTCATGATGCTGCACAGCTGATATGATTAGAATAGAGATTGCCCTGACTATTAGACAGAAATTCCAGTTTCACCTCAACAGTGCACTAGCATGAGGTCTGCATGCACAAGTGACTGAGACAGGGTTTACAATTTGGGTGGGAGAAGGAGTTAGTCCCTTACATCACCATTTCTTTTGACTATGTGACTGTCTGTCTCCTGACTGATTCCTCTACTGGTTCCCATCACTTAGACTCCATAACTTAGCCCCTGGCAGTATTATCATCCTCATCTACCCAGTGGCAGGCCCAGCTTTGACTCTGTAAATGAAAATAATCTTTTAAATTTGTGAATAATGAATTATCTCTTTTCAAAAGAATGCAAATAACTGGCTTGGAAACAAGAAGAAATTTTACACTGCTTTTTGATGACAAAACACTTTTTTACAGGTATTTAGTTCAAAGTGGCCTCAACAACTCTTTTCAAGGTTATCATCAATGTTACATTTTCAGGGAAGATATTTTTTGTCTGTACATTGAGCTGGCAGAAGTATGTTTGACCACTAGTGTTGATTCTTTTCCCTAGGGAGCAAAAGAAAAGAGTCTTACCACAGGTTGGCTGCCATTATTGTGGGCCCATTGCTGACAACACCCTCCCCCAAAATTACTTCAAAACTAGTTTTCAAAGATGGATATTTGACATGGTAATAGCCAAGAGGTACTGAACTTCCTTCTGCAGCATTGTGTGGAAAAAACACCATTCCTCATAACTGAAATTTATTTTGATGTTCCCTGTGTAAAATATTATATATTAACAGTAGGTTTTCTATACTCAGCATGCACAATTTTGGTGGATGTCCCCGTGCATTTGCCCAAATAAATAACGTCTTCTTCTTAATGCTACATCAGTGTTAAAGAATTTTATTTTACCAATTTTTGGTACTAATATATGAATCTATTTCTACAGATGTTTTATTATTAAATAAATAAATTGCTCAAGGACTTCTTTCTTAATTTAGGCTAATCACAACATATCTAAAACCATTTGGTTTTTTAAACCCGTTTTGAAATAAATACTTGAAACATCAAAGATAAAAGGGAGATTTTCCTACTGCCTCTTAAAGTAGGAGTTTGGTCTATTATCATCCTCAGTTTCTGACTTTTTCATTGTGTGTGAACAGCTTTAATATGAGTTTTTAAGGGCTGTAAAAAGTCTTGAAATTCTAAATACTCTTTTAAATGCTGAAATATAAGAAAGATCACTATTATTAAAAATGATATTATAAAGTCAATTAATTATATTTGGTCTATATTAAAATTATGCAGATAAAACTATTAATCCATGTGATAAAATAAGAAGTTATTAATCAACACCAGTCACTATCCAAATAGGTTAATTGTATGGTCAGTAGAATGAAACAAAAATAGTGTGTATATTTTCAAATCTGGAAAGGATTGTCAACAGCAAGTGCTAAACAATTGTTGAAAAGAAAAAAATATAACATTGTTATTATGCTTTTTAATTAAATATTCCTATCCATACTGTATTTAAAAATATGGTTTTATCTAATACTAACACTAGGAAGACATCTACTCCGTTAAATAACTGTGTAAATTTAGAATTAACTGATTATAAGCCACTGTCCCTAGCCAAGGATATAACTGATTGCATCTAAAATGCAGTTTAGTCTGAAGTTTCTAATATTGTAGTAAGCCAGGCCTGGGTAGGCTGTAACAAGCACAGGATTTATGCACAGATCTCACATATACATTAATAGTTTGCTAAGAGATCACTTTGTAAATGGTCTTGGGAGTAGATGCTTACCTTTACTGTACAAAAAAACCCCAACTCCTTTTCAAAGGACGAGAGAAAATTATAGTGAAAACTAAAATGTGCTTCAGAACTGAAGGAGTCTGGCAGGCCCACAGAAGTTTATACCAAAATAAAGGGCACAGGGAGAATATCTATAATGTAATGCATGTGTAAAGACAAGTCCTTCCTGCCTCTGGAAAGACTCCAAAAATGGAGAATATTTTCAAGGGAAATCCCACCAACACTGTGACACTAAACACAATTATGCATCGCAGTGATAAAATAAGAAGTTATTAATCAAAAAAAGACACCATCCAAGTAGGTTAATTGTATGGTCAGTGGAATGAAACCAAGAAAAGTGAGTACTTTTTCAAATCTGGAAAGGACTGTCAACAGCAAATTCTAAACAATGGCTGGAAAGGAGAAAAGTTTTCTTGGTTTTAGATTTTCACCAGCACTTTGGGCAGGCTGAACTTAATGGGCCAAGCACTATTCCTGTGGTTGCAGTATGTTAACCATTTCCATACAAAAATATTCAAGAATGGCTAATTTCAGAGCAACAAATTTTAAATAATTGTGACAGGTATGGTTACCTAAGACCAAGTCATGGAGCCAGACCCCAAAGGAGGTTAAGAACACAGAAAATATAAATCAAAATATCTGTAAGGTCTTTAGCATAACTGAGAAAATTTATTCCTAAAATATCACAGGCAGGGGCTTACAACCAGTCCAGAAAGATAAAGAAAACAAAATATCTGGAGCAATTACAATGAGTGAATAGTTGGAAAATATGAAATTACAATACAGTATAAAAGTCACCTAGAGACAAATATGTTTAATAATAAATCCTATAAGACCAGAAAGGTGGACCTTTTTCCGTCTAACCAAAAGTATTTGGGTCGTCCTGACCTCCAAAGATAAATTCAAATATGTAATTTGTCTGCTAATAATGACTGTGTAGTCTAAAACTACTGAGTTCTTGGTTCATCTAATAGTTAACATTTTTTGTTTTCCTTTCAAACTGTACATACAAATGAAGGAAATACCAGTGGCCACTTTGCTCATATTCATATATTGGCAGAAATATGTTTAAATGGTTTAAAGACCGACAAGGAGACACCTCTGTCCAGCAACAGAGATGAGTACCCCAGGGCAAACTGGGAATACTGAAAGTAATACACAAAAAAGTTTCATCTTGGTGTTCATCAAGGCTTCTAAAACTGCCCACCCTTTCTTCAGATGTTGATTGTGTGGAGAGTCTTACAGTGTACTTAAATTCACCACAGTGTAATAGTCAGCCTAACCCTGGAACTTCTGTACATTTTATTAACCAATAGGAAATGTATGCCAATTTATACATCTCATTTCTCTGACTCTGATGATTGGACACTAGTAAACACACTGTAGTGCTAAGTGTTGCTATCACAATACTGAGAATGCTACTGACATTCCAGACTTGGTCAGACTTTAAATAACCATGATCTACCCAAGGTTTTCTGTGACTCAGGGGAGACCCTTGGGCAGAGCTGTGCTTGGTGCAAGGTAATGCAGCTGTTGACTAAGAGTAATTCTTTATGTTATGAAATACAGAAGACATTCACCAAGCAAACAGATCTTTCCTGTCGTGAAGTTTCCTGTCCTGAGGAGCTCCTGGCACAACAGGTGTCCAGAGTTAACAATTGCATGAGGCCAAGGGAAGGAACACTTGGGGGTGTACAGCTGAGAGTTGTGTGATTCATTTCTTCCAGCCTCTAGAAATGCGAACTTTAGGATGGAGACTTATGGTCATCTCAGCTAATCTCCTGTACCAAACTGCAAAATTTGCCTCTGAAGTTTCTGAGTTTGACCTGTAGCTCGTCTTATAAAATCACTACTTTTACAGATGTATCATCTTTCCTTTGCTTTTATGGCGTGCATTTGTTTGTTTGGTGTTTTTTAACCTCATGTTGTTCTCTGTCCTCATTCTGCTTGCTATGGCTGGGTTGGGAAGGGATCTTAAAGGTCATCTAGTTCCAACCTACCCACCATGGCAGGGATACCACCCACTAAACCAAGCTGCCCATCCAACCTGGCCTGAACACTTCCAGGAATGGAGCATCGACAGTTTCTCTGGGCAACATGAGTTCATCTTCCAGTCTGTGCTTATGCCTGGAATTGCCCCAACCCAGGCACAGCACCCTGCACTTGGACTTAAACTTCAGAAGGATCTTGTGGGCCCATTTCTCAAGTTTGTCCAGTTCCCTCTGGATGCCATTCAATCCTTCTGTTGTGTCAGCTGCACCGTTCAGCTCATATCATCTGCAAATTTGCTGAGGCTGCACTCGATCCCACTGTCTATGTTATTGAAGAAGCTATTAAAAAGTCCCAAGACAGAGCCTGAGTGCTTATCACTGGCCTCCACCTGGACACAGGGCTGTTGACCAAAACTCTCTGGTTGTCAGCCAACTCATTCACCAAAGTCCACTCTTCAAATTCAAATCAAGGATGCCATGTGAGAAAATGTTGAAGGCTTTGCAAAAATCTAGATAGATTACATTGGTCAGTCTGCCCTTGTCAACTGCGGCAGGCACAGAAGTGAGTCTCACAATCTGTAGTTCCCTGGATTTTCCTTTCTATCCTTGTCAAAACAAAGGAGTGATTCTCCCTATCATCTCCAGCAGTCAGTTTGGTTGCTCTAGCTTTTGTAGAAAGCAAGCAAAAGCCTCCATCTGGCCTTTGCTCCCCAATCCTTGCAATTGTGGTAGTGTAACTGCCCTAAATATCAGCTTGTGACAGCTCCACTTGGCTCCAGGCAAGTCTGGGTCTTGATCTCTGTGGGCTCCCTCTGCACTCCTTGCTGCTTCAAACTGCCTTGATCTGGGAGAAGCCTGAACCAAATCCTCAGCATTAACATTCCAGAGGATGTGGTCACTCACTTCCTCTCCTTATGAAGCCCACAGGGTGGCTCCTGCCAGATGATTCAGCAACACCAATTTCTCTGGAAGGAGCTCCCCATCATAAGGCACCATGGAAAGCAGAAACCCACCACAGCAGCATTTGTAACCAGGAAAATTTGAACAATCTTGTGTTTTAATCCAGGGTTTTCTGACTGGTATCTTCAAAGAAGAGGAAATGTCACCCATGTAGAAACATCTGGAAGTTCCTGCAACCCCAAATATAGCTGACTTTTAAAAAATATTAATTTTTAAAACTGATTAACCTTTATTTTCTGTCACAACTCGTTTGCCATATCCAGAAGTGATATTTTGCTGGAAGAAATACACAGTTCTGTCTTACAGGTAATAAGTTAAATTATTAGGAAACAGAGAATAATATGTATGTTTGCTTCTCTGAAATGTATTGTGTTAGTTTCATAGAACTATAATAAATGCTTTTTATATTGCCATATACATGCTGATGTTTTAAATGAGTATATAGTAACTCATAACATTTACAGTAGCTATCTGTAAATTCTGTAGAATTATAATTAGTAATTTCTTTACCTATTTCTCTGTCTCAAGGGATTATCTTTACAACCTCAGATTTTTAAAGATTCAAGTCTATTCTGAAGATTACTGGCTCAGGAATATCTAGACATGTTAATTTAGAAGTTATGTCTTTCTCAAAAATTGTATTTTTCATGATCTTTCACTGTCTCTAGAATGTCTTACCAAGTAACAGAATTATGCATGTCTTTATTTTTATTACACCCCAGTAGATTTTTCAACTAATATTCCTATGATATTCTGACATCATGTGTGTTAAATTTGATTATTTGTAAACATTCTGCGGAAACAATCAGAACCATGTAGTTGGGTATGATTCTAATTTATCCCACTCAGATAAGCATAGATTTTCACTCATAATGTCATTCTGTTTTCTACAAAATTACTGTGTTGAAGGGTTCTTAGAAGACTTGTCTGCTGTTTTTAGGTTGATTTACGAGTCGAAAAGTCTCTGCATTCCTCCCTCCAAATGTTCCTTCTTGCATTCTGCAAGACTGAAACTCAAGTGAAAATCTTTTTTAATCCCTATGCAAAATGACTGTTTTCTGTAGGAAAAATTGCTAAGGAGTATGATGATGAGTAATGAAATATGAGTCTGTTTTTACTTTGGTCTAGAAAAAAGGAAGTCTTACTAACAAGGAAAAAAGACTTTTTGGGCTGAGAATATAAACAAATAATCCAGAAATTTCAGTTAAATTGTGTGTACAGAGCACTCAAAGAACAGTTCATATATTATTTGTCAGAATACATGCTTACAAAGATTTATAGGCACAACTCTGATGATAAACAAACACAATTTTAGATAGATCACAGAAAGTCCAGGACTTACTTTACGCAGCATGCTAAAGCATTAGACCAGATATCAAGACCGCTAATATGTGATGGTGGCCTCTGAACAATACTTTCCTTCACAGCTCACCTAGTCACTAGGTGCTACCCACCAAAATTCAGGCCCCAGGACCTATGAAAATCCCATTTGCACCAAATAACTAGCTTCATGATACCACATTTTTCACCATTCTTGGGCTTCTTAGCACACAAGCCCACTGCTAGTTAAAGCACTGTGAGGATGAGGACTACAAAATGGTACAAAATCCTGAATTTATGTCCCACTTTTTTTAGGTGCTCCAGCTACTTATGTCTCTGTTTAATCTGAGAGGGTTTGGGTGGGCACAAAGTGCTGTCTTTTACTTGGTCCAAGCACCAGGAATCACCTCTAGAAGCATACACAGTTTCATAGCATGGACAGATCCTGCCCTTCTCTGACATCCTAAGTGTATTAGGAGATGCCAATGCCAACAGTTAAATGGACCATGTGTTATGACAAAGGTCACCTTTATGGGGTTAACCTTTCCTCCCCGATGTCACAGTTCCCATTAGGAATAGTTTGTGAGATGTACCATCCCCGGTCCATGCAAAGGTGCATACTACAGCTGATGGTGAGGCAATGACCCAACCTGTGGCTTGGCTTTGTTCTATTTCTGAACATAGCACCACCATCTAGCACCTCTCTCACACCAAAGAAGCCACAACCAATCTTGCCCTAAGAAATATAGTGGCATTTCCAGTATGATGGATTTTGTACTAAAGGCAAAATTCCCCTGGGAGATGAGTGATAAACCAGTACCAAATGCCTCTTAATTCAAACCTTCATACATAAAATGGACATGCTTTAGTTATCCTGTTACTAACAGCTGCACTGTTTCCATGTGTCATAGCTACAGACAGAAATTGGGATTTCTGAAATGTAGCTTAGTAGCCAAGAGTCCTTCAGGTATCTCTGTAGGGATTGGTGCCCAAAAAGAGGTTAACAATTGCATTGCCACTTGAGTGTTAGGAACCTGCAGCGGGGGAATCCCAAGGTTCAGGATCCACACTGGACTAATGATACACATGGGAGTAGCCTAATGGCAGGATACAATAGGTTTGTAACCAGTTAAATTTATTCAAAGAAAGAGAAATGAAAATGAGATTCCTGTTTCATTACTATAAACCTGATATTATGGTGAAGCATGCAGCCAAATACAGATAATTATCTTTTTGGTTATTTCTGTTATCTGTTCTCTTTAGAACAGAGAGATGAAATCAGTTTAGTAGGTTCTTCTGAAGCTTGAAATACAATTCACCATTTTTGCAGAAAGGTTATATCATGGAAGCCCACCAGCATAAAAGCTCAAAAGAAAACACATTAAAAAATCTCCAATCAAGTTAAATGCAAATATTTAAATATTTAATATTTAAGCAAAAGCCTCATGCTTAGAATTCAAGTAGTTCTAGCTGAAATATTCAAGTACTTCCAACAAATCTCATGATAATTCATCAATTAAAGAGTTAACTGCATTAAATTACTGCATACAATTTTAAATATCCTTCCCTCAAATTTCTCTCACCTTACAATGAGAAAGGTAGTTCCCTGTCTACAGTCAGAAATACCCAATTTCACTGAATATATATCTTTGATGTTCACAGTTTCATCTCAGAGACAAATGTTTCCTGATGTGTAAATGTTATCCTATATAGTTGAGAAAAAATAAATCAGTTTTGCTTTAAGGAATAAAACATATATAAAGCTGCAATGTAAATAAATTGAATTGCTGTTGCTGTGGGAACCATAACTTTGAATATCCTCACTATTGTACATTTAAATTTTCTACCATAATGTTGCATTAACTTTTTTCTTTTTTTGCATTACATTTATATATAATGTGATTCCATTTCCCACTCTTTACAGATGCAGATTAGCTACTGTAATGTTCCTGATGCAAAAACTGTTTTTGGTAAATCATATCAAAATGTTTCATGGAACTCACTGAGAAGTGTTGATATATGGAAATTGGTCTTTTAAAAAACTCTTCCTAAACCCCAAATTGCATATTTTGAATGGCACCCTCCCCTCTTTCTATCACCACTTCCCATATATCTGAAAAATTAAAGGGAATGGCACGTTTGTGACATTTCTAAAGAAAAGTTCCTATTATTGCTGGTCTAATGCTTATTATAAATACACTGTACAACATGTTAGAGTAAACGAAACAAATGTTAGCAATAGAAGTTAACATCTTCCCAAATTTATCAGGCTTGCATTGATAAAGAATCTTTCCCAATGAACTGCAAAGATCCTGATATATGAAAACACTGCATAACTTTGGAGCATATTCATAATAAAATAATTTTAGATTATTATTCGTGACCAGTGACCTATGAATCAACAATTGAATGTAAACTTATTATGGTATTGACTCTATGCATTTAAAACATGTTGTGTGATATAACTTTCACTGAAAATTGTCTCTGCACTGTTAGATAAACCCTCTGGAAATTTTCTTTTCTTTCTCTAGTAATTTCTGTCATTTTGGCTTCTTCCAGTTCATAAAAAGATAATGACAAGTTAATTTCAGCTAAAAGTCAAATTTTTTAGGTATTACATGGAATATATTTATAATGAATATAATTGTAATTGTTTAGATTAAGGTACTTAGGGACAAATAGAGTAGGTTCCAGAGAGAGTATTACAAGAGGGACCATTAAAATCAGGATAGAGCATAGATCAATAGTACTTAAGAGACTGGTTGCTTTCAAACAATTCATATGGGAGAGGTTAAATTATATCAATAAATTATATTATTTCAATGAACAGTACTGGTAACAAAAGTTGAGAGCCCTGAATCAGCTAGTGCACAGTTCATACCAAAATACTTTTCCCTTAGAAAAATTCTTACAAATTATGCTGCAGGCACAGCAGTAAAAAGCAGAGTGTTTTGTTCCTCACTGAATAGGAATGTCTCTGCACTTCTCTTTTTGCAGTGCTGCATTTGCTACTGACTTCCTATGGTACAGTCTGTGGATTTCAGGTCGGCTCTGCTTGTCCCAAAGCCATCCATGGCAGGTATTCCCACTGATTTAAATAGTCTAATGGCATGCAAAATAATATTAATGAAACCAAACCAAAACAAAAATATTGTGGAAGAGAAGGCTCTACTTGAAACTGCATATAAGGAGATGTGGGTGAGCAAACATATGTATGTGTCTATCCATGTGTGTACACATATATTTATACAAGCACAGGTCTGCATTTCTACTCTGACCACCTACAGACAGGCAAAACAACACACATTTAATTGAAAGCATCATTAAGGAGAGTATATGTAGGGAAGAAATGAGTATATTACACACTCCTGCAATTTGAAATTGATCACAAGTCATTCTTAGACGATCCATTTATTACAGTGTCTTGCTAGCTCTGACTTATATTTATAATCTATCAAGCACTTAATCAAAATGTTACACAGCTTTGACAGAGAACTTTCCTATACTCTACAGGATATGACTGTAAAATGTCTTCCTTTCTTTGACTGCATGATTGAAAAATCAAGCTTTGAAATTTTATTTTAATAACATTGTTAAAGGTCTGTGTATTTCATTTCATTGTCAAAGTCTAATAGAATAATAAACCTTGATATTTCATCAGCCTTAAGTGTTTTCTTTTTTCTCTCTCTCTTTTTTTTCTCCACATAATGGTTTTAGGATTTTAGTTACTTAGTAGATTTAAATTGTTCTCTTGGCATCTTTGTTATTGATTCAGGTATCCTTAACCTCTCTGAACATGTCGAGACATCCTTTCATACTTGTATATGGTAGAGATTTTCACTAAAGCTCCATCTAATTTAAAAATATTTTCCAAAAAAAAAATCTCAGAACTTGATTGCTTTCTGGAATTTCTTTAACCTCTTCTTCTTTGACTTCTTCTATATTTTGGCCAACATTAATAAAAGAAAGACTGTCATAGATAAGGATAAATAATAAATGTTGCAATAATGTTTCTGTGAAAGTGATCTCCAACTACAAGTAATTCAGAAGTAAAAAAAATGAAAACAAATCACTTTTTTGATCTAGTATTCATTATCTTTTTAAATCTCCAACTAAAATGCTCATTCAAGTTTTGTTTTGTATATGTAATTGATAATAGTGATCACTAAAAGAAAAAAACATTTTTTTTGTTGAGAGCTTAAAATATTTGAAAATTGGTTTAATTTCTGTCAAGCCCAGTTACAACTAAATAGATATCGCTTTTTGGGGTTTGTTTGGGTTTTTTCCCTCCAATTAATTTTTTTACCTCTAATAATTGAAATTGGTGTTTCAGTATTATATATTTGCACATGGCAATTTTCATCTAAATAGTCAAACTGCCTTCTCCCCATGTTCCATACCTGAGTTTTGCCCTAGATAACTATCGTCTTTTTTCTCTCCCCTCTCCCCCCGTCCTCCCCTTCACCTTGCTGGTATTATTCTGAAAAATGGGAGTAATAGGGAACTATTTTCTGGCATGTGCACACAGGTACTTTGACACCCATTTGAAACTGAAACCAAGGTGAATGATGGGAAACAAAAGTGAGAATAGATATATTTTAGCATTTTGGCACAGAGCAGATCTTTAAAGAGTGCACTTACACTTCTTCAGGGAAAGCTTCCAAGTCAGAGCCTGCTTCCTCCATGAACTGGAAGGGCAGAAGGTTCAAAAGGACTTCAGCACAATCTTAGGCTGTAAATATTGTGTAATTGCATCAACTCTGCTTTAACCTTTTAGTTCTCACCAGTTTGTGATTTGTCTGCTTTTTTGTGTCCTTTCATATGGCAAGGTGAAATATCTGTTCCCCATTTGTACCCCGCAGGCTGACCTCTGATCTAGACTGCTCACTCGGAATTCAGTTCCGAACGACTAGTGTTCTGTCAGGCAAAATCTACATAATCTGTTGTCAAAGACTGTCAAACAAATGGTTGACTTCATACACCCCATTTCAGTAAAATGATCAAAACAACAGTAAGAAAAAAAAATAAAAATCCTTCCTTGGCCTCAAAAATATGGCACAAAAATTGAGAAAATAGACTGAATAATGAAAGAAACCTTTGAAAAGGTAAAAATTAAATTATTCTTGCTGAGATGTAAATAGCTGCAAAATGCTGAATGCACACTCTTAATTTTACTCCAATTTTGGGAAGAATTTCTCCTACTTCAGAATTTAATTCTGTAAATTTATTTATGTATCTATATATAGAAAATGCTCTCAGATCCAGACTATAGTGCAATTAAATTTGTGAAGACGCACTAAAGAGCAAGCAATTATACGTGATCCAACAATTGTCTGGGAATAATTATTTAAAGTCCAAAGGTCTTTGTTTAGAAATGTCATCAAACCGGTTGACTGGATATAAGCAACCATTAAAAATAAGTTTACATATTAGTTTTCCTCAGGGAAAAAAGAGCAGTTAATACATCAATTTTTAAATGTAATTACATTTCCAGTTCTACAGGTATTTTATAGCATAACTTGTATCTTACTAAACCATTTTCTTTTGTTCGTGTAATAAAGTTCCTTGGAATGTTAAAAGAAGAAGCTGTAGGCATGCTCCATTTAATCTGTGCCCGCTAGAAATTACGTATTTTGCTTTCCAAGAGCTTTACATCCTTTTCATACATGAGGTTGTTTTCTTTTTACTGGCTTTATATGTATAACAATTTCACTTTATTCTGTCTCCGTGGTTTTGGGTTTTTTTAATTATTAAACCTTCAGAGATACTTTATGCTTGCCCTGAGAAGCAGCAATTCACTCTGCTAAAGGTAATGTGCTATTTTGTCTCATTATAATAAACATCAATGTTTTTACAACTGCAACAGTTCTCCACCAGTATTAGCATATTTTGGCTGAGGTATTGTTTTACTGTGACCTGTATAATAAGTGTCACATTAGCAACACAACAAATCAAACGTTTGTTAATTTCCCTCGCTTTCCTACACAGCTGCTGGTGTTATCGTGTCACCAGATTTTAATTAATATGATAAGTAACACTTGCAAGACAACAGGCTGATTTTTTCCCCCCTGTGTGTGTGTGTCTCTGTGTGCACACGTGTAGACCAGCAAAGCAGCAAATAAGAGACTTTTGTGGCAATTGCCTCGTTCACATTTAAAGCAACTCAGTAGTAAAAGATAATTCTCTTCCACCTTGCCCTGAGAATCCAGAGGATGAGTCTGAAAATATGTTATAAATGTACTTGATTTGCCCATTCTACTGTTTAGTTTTTTGTATTTTTAAGATTTCATTGCCTGAGATATACATGGCAGTCTATTTGAATCCGCCTCATTTCTTTTGCCCCTATATAAGTAATAACAAATATGTGCCCGACTTACAAAAACCCCAGCAAGTGGGGTTTTTTCAGGCATTGCATCCTTCTAACTGAATTGCTCTAGTACAAGTCAAAAGTGCCATCTATTTGCAACAGCCAGAAATGCACCGGAGGCCACTGCTGGATGGTTGTGTGGCATAACCACATTCAATCCCTGCATGCTGCCTCCCAGCCCACCCTGGTGTCACCAAAAAAGCAAAGAAGAGACAGAAATTGGTTTCAGAGAATTAACATGGGAGATTAAAACCCATTTTTGCTTGTAACATGTTGATCACACTATGATCAGCATCTAGAAAGAAACTCCCCACTTCTGCAGAAGTACCTGACTGGCTTTTTACTCTGCTCATGGAAGCACAGAAATGAACTGACTTCAAATTAGATGTGGAGCTTGCCACATTATCTGGAAGGCCGAGATCTGAGCAGCAATTCATTACAACACATTTTAAAATACCAATAGCAGCATTAGAGATAAACCCATAATTCTGTCTTATTATTGTTTAATTATACAATACACAAACGCATTCTTGTGAAAGATAAGGTATAAATGAAACTGCAAGTAGCAAGTTAACTGCTCTAGTACAATTTTCATTAGACATAGTGAAATGTCCAGAAGATTTCACCTCAACCACTGCCAAGACCTCCCAGTAAGTGGAAGGATTCTTTTCAACATATATGAAAAACAGGGCCACTCCTTGAAGAAGTTTTGACGTCAATTGTATTCTCTATTTTAAGGGCAATATCGAGCTTCCTACAACCTTCAAGTGGGAAGGTTGAAGAATATAACATATATCAAAATGAAAGGAGAAAACCCTGAGCAGCAGGGATCTGAAAGCAGAAAAGTGAGATGGGAATGGGTCTTGCAGAGAAAATTCCCCTGCTGATATCAAAGGAAATAAAAGTGCACACACAAAAAAAAAAGACACAGAGCTGCCTTTTATAAGGCCCTGTTACAAACTATAGCTGATATTAGGCTGCTGAATTTTAATTCCCTCCTCCACTAAAATGCCCTTTTTCTTTTAACCTGCTACTCATTATAGCTTGCAAACCGACAAACTCCCCAGAAGGACACTGCTGGGAGAAAAAAAAAAAAATGCCCTTATAAACTCCCAGAATCTCTGCACCATGCAGATCCCAAGCTGAATCACTTGTGCGCCAGAGAAAAGGAATGGCATTTGGACATTTTATTAGAGAAGAAACAAATGTTATTAAGCATTTGAGAAAATATTTAACAGGAAAAGCGAATGCATTGACTGTGATTAAATACTGGTAGATATTATGACCTTAAAGTAGTACTAAGGAAAAGACACATCAAAGCTGTACAATTCCCAAAGGAACATTGAAATATATATTCAACCAAGCCTGGCAGGCTTAGTCTGTTGCAAATGAAGTGAATCTGATATTCCCATTCATATGAGGAATAAGATTGAAGTAGAGTGCACAAATAGTAGCACATCTCCCAGAGCAATGCATTTTGCTAGATGTCTGGACAACACCTCGGTTAAAGAGTGTTGTCTGTAAGACAAATGTAACACCAGAGGATAAATGGATATGTAATAATGATAGCCATGTCTTATGTGTTTCAGTAGAATCAATAAGGCTTTTTATTCTGTGCTTAAAGAGCTGTGAAAAGGCTGTCCCAACATGGTCCTGGATACTGACATCTAATCCCCCTGAAGAAGAGATCAGTAAATTGGTGTTTCTGTGCATATAAACTAAAACACGCAAGAATACACACATGTTAAAAAACAAAAACAAAAACAAAAACAAAAACAAAAACAAAAACAAAAACAAAAACAAAAACAAAAACAAACACTTGCATATTTGATGCTACTGGGTCTAAAACCAAACAAGTTTGAGATGTTAATTGGGGGAAATTGTTTAACATCTTGCAAAAAAATTAAAAGGACTAGGGACCAATTTAATTGGCTAAGGAGACAAGAGTTACTTCTGTGACTAAAGGAACTAACTAAAATATGGCAGTCCCATTAAATGGTGGCTGCATCCTCCTGCAGTGACAGATGTGATTCAGTTGGAGCAGTGCTCCTGTAGAAGGTGCAGTTTCCCTCTAAAAGTCCAGTGGTGATGTGGAGAAATCCAGTTTTCCTCTGGAGTCCAGTGGAGAAAGGGGCTTCCTTAGTGTCCCAAAACCTCTGTTTTTATCTTGGTAAGAAATGTTGGGCTCTTCCCCCTGGCTGGAGCAACTTCCAATGGGATGCAGTAATTTTATCAGTCCCACAGTGGGACTCAATGGGCCATTAGCAGAAAATGACTCGCTGGAGGAAGGATGGGTTGTGAAAAGATAAAGAACAATGCCCTGCCTGGTTTCAATGGATGGTCCATTAGCAGAATATTTCATGTGGAGATAAGGATCACTGCCCCCACCCTCAACAGATGGTGATAGAATAGATACCTTTTATCACACTCTGTATTGTAACGTGCGGCTTATAATCAGGTGCGGCTTATGTATGGACAAAGAATGAAAAGTTGCCGGCACCCAGAAGTGCGGCTTATACTCAGTGCGGCTTATAATCGTGAAATTACTGTAAATAAATCTAAATGCAAATCACATATCCATACAGACATAATACTGTCTCTGTTTGCATTTTTATGCACTTTGACTGATGAACAGCAACTACTCTCTTGAGCTCTTCAGCAATTAAAAACCCTGACAAGAACAAGCCCAGAGTGGACTAATAGTTGTCCTATCCTTGGACTTCTGGAGATACAGAAGATTTGGGATAGATGCAGTCCAATTCCAACGAAGATGCCAGCATGTCCCACAGTCCCCAGTCATGTTACATGTCCAAGAAGCCAGTGCAGATGGGGAGAGCTAAATCTGCACCTGGAAACCCTTTGACCATACTGAAAGGAAATGACTTTGCAAAACAGCCCACAGAGCTGGAGGCTGCCCCTTGCCACAAGCTGTATGCCTCTCACTTCAATATTTCCAAAAGTATTCTTTACCAACCTTGTAATATTTACAAATTGCTCTTAGACAAGTTAATAATGAGAAAGTCTTTTCTGCCCCACATAAAAGTTAGATAAACGTCGATAATTCTTTGAAGAAAAAAACTCAGAGAAGAAAGCTAAGAAAACTTAAAGGACTTCCTAGACACAAAAGTCTTCCAAGCATGCCAGTCTCAGGCACAATTGTGCTAGTAGTTAGGTGTGGAGTAGGTGACAGTACCTCTGCTTGAGACAAGAGTTAGCAGCCATCAAAGACAGGGAACTAGCTCATTCAGCTTGCTAAATCCTTGCTTTCCTAAAACACTACACCAGGCCGTTGAAAACAGAGATCACAAGGGCAACTGTTTAAACTCTGTGGCATCCAAAAGCCACTCCAAAACAATAGCTTCCAACCAGTAAGTCATCAGTTTTCCAAAGCTGGGTGCAACTACTGCAGTACAACAGAGCTAAAACTGCCCAGGATGTTCTACATATGGATACAAGTAAGGACACTCCCACTCCATGGAAAACTTTCACATTTATGTTTGTGTCTAAGTTGAAGTGTTTAAACTGGATTTTTATGTGTAGATTTGCTATTCATCCGATAAATGTCTACAAAGAGAGACATCTATGGTCTATCTGAGCTTAGTTTTGCTCAAATACAAACTCTCATTCAGGAAAAAATGTCAGCTTTAAAATTCTGTTTCCTGAAAATGTTAATTCATACCCTCCCTCTAATTCATACATTTGCGTCAGTTGTCAGCACTGAGCTGATAAAAATCTCGGCAAAATTATCAGATCTTGATTCTCTATGAGCTTTGCAGTCAAGCCAGACTTTCAAGGGACATTTGTAACTGCTCAACAGAAGAAATGTGCAGCTGACATACTGAATCAGTGATCACCTTCCTCACCTGTGTAGTTAGTTCTAAGTAATTAAAACAAATAGAAGATAATATTGTGAGTGATGTGAAGCAAGTTTTGTTTGGTCAATTAAGGTGTTCTTGAATTTATTGCAAAATTTTAGGAAATACATTTAAATTAAGAACATTTTTTTTTTTAATTAAAAAAAATACACTATTGAACCTAGTGTGTTTCTCTTTAAGAAGGTGACTAGTCTAGTCTGAACACTGCATTATGGACATTTGAGAGGTCTGAGAAATCACATGAGACAGCAAATGATGCAGTAAATTTGTGTTCTTGTGCTTTTTTGTTAAATTCCTACAAAATTGTACTTGTAACAATCGCTTTGTCATGAATAGGGCTCTTTGTCATTTGTTAGCTGACCCATCTCTGCTGCAGCAAAAATCAAAAGAGAATTGATTTTGACAGACTGACATGCAGCTTTAGGGTAACACAACCACTAGATGAACAAAAAGCCAGCTTCACCACCAGTAGGCAAATCAATACTGTACCTGTGTCAGGTGTATGTGGCCACAACAAAGGAAGTAGAAAAAAAATCCAAAACTACACTCCACTTAAAATCTGAGACCTTCATTTGGTTTTGTATTTATCTGGGGATTTGCTGGTCTTCTCATCGAGCAATTTTTGTGTCTCAAAAGAGGAGGACCCTACCTATGATGTGCATATATTCATATGTATGTCTGGCCAAGAAATCTTGAAGACATAGACCACACCTTTAACCCTGAATGTTTCACTCTCCTATAAACAACACACACGAATCAGCAGAGAATACCATTTCTGTATTTAAATTGATAATAATAATACTAAAAATAAAATTATCACTCATTACACAAATTCAGTGCAGGAGAGCAAATGGGAAAAAATAAAAGACCATTACATCATATATGATCCCTACTTTTTCTTCTGATTTTAGTGATTGTGTTTAGATGACATCTCATTAATTTTAACATCCCTGCATCTTTTATTTCTGCAAATATAAAGTTCAGAAAGCAAGTGGCTATGAGGCTTGTTCCTAACTCATCTGTCAGGTTGGCCTCTCATTTGAAATAGAAGTGGCAACCTTAACTGTCAAGACCAGGTAGAGTGGTTGATTGTATTGTATTATAAACACAAGTTATGGTGTACTGATACATGTCGTGTTGTAGAGCATAATTCTTGATTGTTGCACAATGATATCCATATTCTGTATCAGATGCCCATAGTTTTAAACATTTTTAGGAAAATGTCCCTGGTGCCAGCATAAAGAAAAACAAGAGTTCTCAGAATGTTTTGTAAAGTATAAACAGATAATTAGATGTGCCAAAAATAAACCTTATTTTCATTATGGCAGAATTGAGGGAGATCTCTCTTAGACATGTTGCTCATGACTTAAAGGGAGTAATTCCTACAGTCTTTATTCCCCTGAGACATCTTCACTCACATTAAAGGAATGAAGGAATCAATTGAAGAAAGGTTTTTGGATTCGGTTGGGAAGATTCACTATTGTCCATTCATTTATCTGCTATGCTGCCTTTCAGGAAAAAACCCAAACTTACCACAGTTCCCACCCCTTTTGTGCTGTTTGCACATCTTAAATAATATTAAGGGATACCTCGGAATAGGCATGTCTAGGGGGCTGGGGTTGTTTATCCTGGAGAAAAGGCACCTCTGAGGAGACCTTATCATTCCTTTACAAGCACCTGAAAGGAGATTTTAGCCAGGTGGGACTCAGCCTCTTCCTCCAGGCAGCTAATGACAGGATGAGAGGACACTTAAGCAGCACCAGGGGAGCTTCAGGTTGGACATTGGGAAGAATTTCTTCACATAAAAGCTTGTTAAGCCTTGGAATGGGCTGCCCAGAGAGGGAGTGGACTCACCATCCCTAGCAGTGTCCAAGAATTGACTGGACTGCACTTAGTTAAAGGTTGGACTCAAGGATCTTCGAGATCTTTTTCATCCTAAATGATTATAAAAATCTATTTAATAAAATTATGTAGCAAGAAAATACTTCCCACACTTTATTAATAGAATATTTCTATTTCACAAATATTCCTTTATTTCCAATCTTCCTTTATTTCACAAATCCAAAAATAGACATATTCATAGTGGTCCAACTTACTTTTTAAACTCTTCTATAAATCAGTTCCCTATTTGTTCTTAGATGTATTCATTTGTGTCTTGTGAATGTTAATGATATACATGTATTAGTATGCTGTCATGTGAAAAACCTTGATATATTAATGTCTAAAAACTTGATAGCATGCATGAGAATGAGTAGCAGTTAATTTTATTCATAATTTGTAAGAAAGGCTCTCAAACATAGCACAAAAGCTCTAACACACATTATTTCTGGTTTATTATTTAATGGGGGGGAGCATGGGCTTGTTAAAGGTCTTTTCAGTTACATAGATCTGTTCTTACTCCTTGGGAATACTTCACATATTTTCATATGTAAACTAATATCACCTCATGTAAATCATATCTAACTGTGTATTTGTCTGAAAGATCAGAATTACCCTGAAGCATTTGCTTTATTCTCCCAGAACTATGTGAAATCCCTTTACAGAATTACTTTGTTATGGAATATTTGTGAAAGAGACTGGACCCCAATTCCTTTTCTTTTCATACCCAGCACTGAATTTCTTTTATGCTTCTATTAAAAATACTCTTGGGTAAATTTGACACAAAAAGCTGTGATTAAGTAATAATATAATGGTGACAGAAACAGAGAAATCAACAGTTAAAGCTCCCATTAGTGTATGCACCTGCTTCACGAAGGTATGTTACTTCATGTATCAATGGAATATGTGTGACAAAGCAGAATATGTTTTCCTTGAATTTTTTAACCTATGGTTGTTTGAGATAGTTAGACATCTCCCTGCTGCGAATCAGTTGAAAACTAAAAGTAATAAAAGTTGTATCCAGATCCAATCTTGCTCTGAACAAGTCTGCTTACAAAAAAAAAAAAAAAAAAAAAAAAAATTCAATACCTGTGATGCTTTTTGTGAACCCTAAATGCTACACAGTACTTTAGCTACAGTGGAACCTCACACAAGGACACATTTAAATTCACAATATTGGTGTTTTACAGGGAGACTCCATATCAAATCTGTCTGATCTTGCCATTTGTTGAGCAGCCAGAATTATAAATAAATAAATGAACAAGAATATTAATTGCAGCTGCAGGGAACTGTCTCAGCAAATGCCAAGCTGGATGATGAATGGTGCCTAAGAAATGGCAGTCTTCAGTGCCACCTTGGAGTAAACTTGGATAGAGATACTTCAACTGTATTTTCTGTCAGAAATATCACAAGTAAGGGAGCAGTGCTCCAGTGCACTCCCACACAACTCTGGAAGAGAGGGGCTGATGCAGCATTAAATGAGTGATAAATAATAGTCATGTAAAGAACATTCATGTTTCAATGCTAAAAACAAAGCAAAGCAAAAGAAAAAAAATCTGCCCCAGACCTTAGACCAGGTGAAATAAATGAATTATATATCTCAGGGGATTAGATTCTAAAATTGGACATTAGAGTTGTTGAAAGGATTAGTCAACTAAATATAATGCATTTTTGTTCACTGATAAACATCTATAAACTTAGCTAAAGAAACTTCCATTAAAACCTTTACTGGATACCATGAGTTTTGAAAGAAAAGTTTTGTTAGAGACAGAATATATGACTGTAACATACTTGGATGTCAGCTTCTGTCCTGCTGTGTATCACCTCTGTTAAAGGAGCTTCCCATTTCTAAATAAAAAACTAACAAAGGTGCCAGTGCCAGGGAGAAATCCCTATTCTAAAAGTAATAATTGTAAAATTGTCATTTACAGTTTTCATGACTCCTGATGAAATTGTTAAAATCTGGAATTGCTCCTTAAGAGCATTTGATGTTTCATTTATCCCTTTGGTATCAAAGCCTTTACCCACTTCTAGTTCAGATACATTTTTGTATTGTTCTCTATCCACTGCGAACTGCACTCTGTTTTAAAAGAGAAACTATTAACTCAGAGGGGTCTTGGGTTCACTTGCAGAGCCTGTTCTGCCCTAAAGCTAGAGAGGGACGCTTTACCAGAGTGATATGTAGTGATAAGACAAGGGGGCATGACTTCAAACTGAAAGAGAGAAGGTTCAGAATAGGTATTGGAAAGCAACTCTTTTTAAAGGTGAGACACTGGAACAGGCTCCCCAGACAAGCTGTGGATGCCCCATCTCTGGAGGTGTTCAAGGCCAGGCTGGATGGGGTTTGAGCAATCTGGCTTTGTGGAAGTTGTCCCTGCCCATGGCAGGTGGGTTAGAACCAGATGATCTTTAAGATCCCTTCCAACCTAAACCATTCTATGGTTCTATGAAGGACATGAGCGATGGAAAACCTCTCAATGCTCTTAAACTATTGAGGTTGGCTGTAAGACTGACAATTGACACCCACTTATCCAGGTTTAAAATGGAAGAGCACAATCCCCATTGCCTTTCTGGATATCAGATATCAGGCTGTCAACATACTGGACAGCAGAGATGGTAGAAAGGGTTGGTCTACCTCCTGGTCATAGAGGTTGAAGGCAGCTTGTTGTATGGGTCTGCTGAAACTCTGTATTCATACTCAGACTGTGCAATGTCTTGCATTGGACAGACTGGCAGGGCTAGATTAAAAATGGGAGAAGATAAACTCAGTATTGGTCTGCAGCTCTGGGATGAGCAGAGACTAGATCCAGAAGGCATTTATTCCTACTTTCCAAAACAAAGCTGCTGAGGAAAAATGAAATTTTGTTGTCATCAGTAGGCACTAGAGGAAAATCAATTACAAGATACAAAGACTGGGTAAAACACTTATTTAACTGGTCTGGATGCAGCCAAGCTATCTACCTGAATGGAGAACCACACTCATCAGTTTGGAATCTTTCTGAGTCAAACATGGGAGGTTAAGTTTCCTATTTGCTCAGTCAAAAGTTCTTTCTCAGGGAATTGGGGCTGTTGTAATTTCTTTCCATTCTGAGTTGCCCAGGAGATCAGACTCAAGTCTGAAACTGCCTTTTAAACAAACGAAAAGGAAGAGAGGGTATTTGGTATATTGGCAAGGTGCAAAAATACTGTATTTAACTTAACTTTTCATAATGCAAGCCATATAGCAGAAATGAAATTTTTATTGAAAAGCAGACAAATGAGTTTTTTAAAGACAGTATAACCAGGGTAACTGAAGCTTTTGGCTTAAATATTACTTAAGATTTCTACAAAAATTTTCAACTGAGAATAAAGTAGTCTAAGATATGACTTGATATAATACTTCTGAAAAATTCTCAAAGATCACAACTTTGCTGCCAAAGACTAGACATAATTGAACACAATTTATGTCCTCACATCACAGCATGTTCATTTTGAACAAGAGGTGATAGTCTACAGTGAAGAACAAATAAACACTGGGTTGCACCAGCAAGAGGACAACCCGCAGGTCAAGGGAGCTGGTCTGTCCCTTCTACTCAACTCAGGTGAGACCACATCTGTGGTAGAAAAATTCCATTGACATAACTGGAGCGATTCCAGCAGAGAACCACGAAAATGGTCAGCTGGCTGGAGCACTTATGTACAAGGGGACACTGAAGGAGCCAGCTTGACTTAAAGATGACAAAAGTAAGGGCCTTATTGCTCTCTACAACTCCCTGGTGGGAGGTTATGGAGCAGATGGAGCCAGACTGCTCTCTGCGATGCATGGTGGTAAATCAAGAGGGAATGCAAGTTGAAATATGAGACTTTCTGATTTCCTGTAAATTAGGAATTTAATTTTTTTACTATTCAGCAATCAAAAGTACAACAGTAAAGGCCAAGAAAGCAAGGTTGGGCTTCTGCCCCTAGCTTATATGTCTGCAAAGAGGTGGCCTGATAAAGCAGACACCAAAGCCATAAACTTATCCTGAAGAAAACATGATGTTGATGCTGGTAGACAACACAGCTACCATCAAGTTCTTTTAATAACAAAAGACATTTCTAAAGTCACTGATCTACAGAACCACATAAAAGTTAACTTTGTTTGTTTGTTTGTTTTCTTAATTCCTAGAACAAATATGCAAAAAGAGACAAAGCATTCTCTTAGCTAATAGGCAGAGCAATACCAAAATCTGTGCCCAGACAGATTTCTGGAAATTCTGCCTGTTGTCAGCAGAGAAGAAAGCCATTAAACCAAAGATGGCCATACGTATTTTTGCAAGTAACAAGGAAAAATATAAATTAAAAAAGAGAAAGGAAAATGAAGAGAGAAGCATGAGCAGGAAGATGATTAGAGCATAAAATAAAAAGCCATGGGAAAAGGAAGTGCATAGGTGAATATTTCTGGCTTTGCAAGTGAACTCTGTGTCCAAGAGCAAGATTACTTCCAAGAGCAGCAGGGAACACAAAAAGCTGCCCATCCTCACAGTATTGGGTTGCTTGTGCTGTGAAGGAGATGCTGCTGGCCCCAGGAACAAAGCAACAAGAGCTGCACTCTGCTGCACTCTAGCATACCTTTCTGCCATCGGTGGTTCCCTTTCAAACCACCAGCATAGTCCTGAGAGCTACACAGGGTCATGACTCCTTCAGAATATAACTGCAAATATTTTAAGACTATCTCCAAATATTGCAAAAATATTTTGCCCTCATGTAATTGTGCTACACACATTTTTCTACTTAGCAAGTGCACACTATATTTTTTTTTTTGTCCCTTTCTCACCATAGTCACCCAGATACTAAATTTTTCTCCCTGCTGAGTGGAACAATGAGAATTTTTTTACCATTATTTCAAATGTTTTTCACAAGCTTGATTCAAAAAAGGATAATTCCCTGCTATATTTTCGGTCTGATTATCAGATGATGACGGACAATAGATTGATAAGAGTCACTCAAGGAGATGCAAGCTCTTCTATATAACAGCCACTGCAATTATCAGACACTACTAAACTATTATTGATCCTGTTCACATTGGGTGATAACTGAGCATTTTCCACTTATTTAAAGTGCTGTTAGCCAGAAACTCCCATCAATAAAAAGCAGTAGACGAATTTCTTCAAACATGGTTCGATAAACAATAACTCATATAGAAGGTCTATAGTTCCTTAATGTCAGTGAAACAACTAACTGTGAGGCATAAATACACCATCCAGTTGCTGCTAAATGGTTGATTACAATAAAGCAGAAACCTCCACAAGGTCATTTAATATGTAACCCAAGTATCACTGGCAGAACAACTGCAATCCTCCAGGGGAAAAAAAAAAAGGCTGTTACCTTACATAGTTTCATTAATGTCAAGAAGAGAAAAAAATCCTCTCTGGATCAAAAAAATAAAAGTGAACTTCTCCCTATAACATCATTGGGCAGATCTCATTGTCTTAATCGCAGACACAAGGCTTCTCATATATAATTGCATTATTTCAAAGGTATGTAAAGCTGTGTTTAATATTAGACTGGTGCATTTTGATAGAACTATCATCATAGGAAAAGTCATCCTTATCAGTGAAATTCATATTACTTTCATTTTGTTCTCTTTAATACTGGGGACATACAGGACGTGATCTGATACTGAGTGTATTATATTTCTCAAGCAGGACCAGAAGCAACATAGCAGTGGACTACATGTAAAACTGGCTATTAAGGATATTAACTAGTAATTGCTTAGAGTAATCTCTCTAAATAATCAGTAATTAAAAAAATAAATAAAACGGCTGACCATTGTGATTTAAGCTCAGATTAAAATTGATCAAAAAAGTCAATTGGAATAGTTTTAATTATTTATGGTGCTGTATTTTCCTTCAACAGAAATGTTTTATATTTTACTGTGGACAAAATAGATCATTTGTAGCTACAATGGAACCTCTTTTATTAGTTGAACAAGTAATGCACAGTATTTTGGGTCCAAAATATCCTTGCTTGATTCGAATAAACCGTTAAGAAGCCAGTTCTCTCTGAATCCTCTGCCATCACAATAGCAACACCCATCAGCAATATGTACAGAGTCGGAATGAGCAGATTTGGTGGAAGACCCACCTACCTTCTCAGCAAGTTTTAGAGATAAATTTTTGCAGTTTATGCCCAAGGGCAGGGACACAGTGTACAGATTATTTGTTTGCCAGACTACAGCTGATGATTCATGCTAGCATGAGACTCAGCTTGGCCTTGGTGGGGCTCAGCAACATGGGAATTTGTCTTGAAAGAACAACTCCAAGTCTTGAAAAGTCCAGCTCCTGCTCCTCTTGATCCATGGAAAGACAAGGCAGAGGATGCAGAAGGACACCAGACACAAGTTAACAATACATTTTAGAATAGCATGAGTACTGACTCAAAAACCAGTGCAATAAATACACTAAATGCAATAAATAAATTTTTACCCAAGAAGGCTATTTATATGGTGTGATTTAAAGAAATATAGCTACGGCATCAATGAAAGCTTGTCACAGCACTACGAGCTGTGCATGGTAAAGAACCAGGGAACAGCATTATGAGCCTAAAAAGACTGAAGGTGCTTATAATTAAATCTAAGCATATAAAATTAATTGGGATCTTTGGGCTTTCAGTTGGACAGTGTGTGTTTCTGCCACTGTAAATTTGATACTTTCATTGCGCTATTCACTAACAGCTGGACACTGAGTCATTATTATATAAAACTGAAAAACACTTTTCAGACATTAACAAACGTTGATATTTCCATTTTACATTAAAAAGGCCAAAAAGCTGTTTTCCAAAGTTATTTTCTCAAGATTGAAATTCTCAGACTAGCTAGGGAAGGAGATCATTGTTTTGAACTCCGTCATAACACACTATCAGACCAAACCATGCAGCACTAAAGCAGATTCTAGGACTTCAAATCTGCAAAATTCATTAACAGAGCCTACAACAAGCATCTAAATAGCATAAACCAGATTTTATAGTAATGTAAACCCTAGGATCTATCTCGATTGCACACTCTTTTTGGGTTTCAAGCCTTCAAAATCCAGTTGAGTCTGGTTTTCAAATTCCTCCACCAAACATGATTATTTTCCCCTTTTTTTCTTATAATATATACTATTTCTTATTCTCTATCCATCTGTCTTATTTTAATGCAGGCTGAGACTCTCAAATATTTACTTTATTTTCTGAATCTAGAACTTTAGGTACCACACCAGATGGCATGGAACTGTCATGATGCTGCTGAGGGCAGCAGTGCCAGAGCTGGTGCTGCCTCACAGCCCTCACTGCAGGAGAATGTGCCCCACTTCAGGCTACTGGGGTGTCCACCATTGCACAAGTAAACTAAAGGTCTGACCCAACTGTTTTTTGATGCCAACTGGAAAGAAAAGAGATATCTGTACAGATATTTCATCAATGCCTTGGACCTAGATAATTTTTAATTTCCCTTCCAACATAAAACACTATTTGAGTTTGTAAGCATTACAAAGCATTTCATGACACAAGCTGGAACTGTACTTATGAACACTGTTTTATCAATTAAAAGAAAATACTTAGTCCCCTTTTGTTTGTGGTGCTTTTTTTCCTTTTTTCCCCTTTCTCTCCCAATCCTCATTTTTCTTTGTAATACATTTTTTAGAGAAAAAGAAGAAAGGAATTTAAAAAAAAATAAAAGACAGGAAATACCAAATTAACCATAAGGATGAGAAGGACTTTCCTTGAGCACTGCAATGTGTTAGTCTGGTGCAGTTAGGTCTCCTTGCACTTAACAAAAAATAGAACAGTAGACAAAAAAATGTTTTGAACACTGACCCAATTCACCCACTTCAGTTTATCTTCTAAATCCTTTTGGAGGCATGCTTTGCTGGATAATCTCTGAGATGTACACTGAAAAAAACTTCTTGAGAAGATCTCAGAATGGCAGCAACAGTAAGATCCTGGAGGGTTTCAGGACTTCATTGGCTGAAGTTCACTGCAGATGCAGCATGCACCTCTCGCTGCTGAACTGCACGAATAAGGAGGTGACAGAATCCTACCAAAAGCATCCCATATAAGTAAAGGGCACAACCAAACAAAATTAGGCTTATAAACAGAACTGCAATACCCCTTAACTTTAAATACAAACACAATTTCTGATCACCTAGCAGCAGGGCACAGAAAAGCAAGAGGAACTAGTGAGGGAACAAAGAGAGACTTGACATTCGCTTCCTCTTAACACCGGCGCAGAAGGCGAGAAGCTGCAGCTCAGTATCACACAATTATGTGGCTCATTCATTAGTACCACATCATTGACTACACCATGAAAGAAATGACAAATTAGCAATTTCACAGGACTAGCATAATACTATCATTTGTATCACAAAGTCAGCAAAATCTAACCTCCAATAATTCAGCTCACCATTCTAACCCAGGGCAGGCCATCAATACGGTTTTATGTGGCTTGTACTAATCACTAAAGTCAGATAATATGCAAGGTTAATGGTTGCAGACAGTCTGGGGAAATATCCAAGATCTGATAAGGAAACCCCACATTATTGCTGTTCTATGTGTGTATATCCTGATCAAGAATAGGCAAAGGAAGGAAATCAATGTCTAAGGCAGTTATAATACATCTCTTGGTGTAACATATAAATTGGCCCTTCATTGCCCATTCACATTTCAGTTAATAAATAGTTCAGACATAGGACACATGGATAGTGAAAAAGTGTAACCATTGTATGTTTGTCTCCCGTACTTTAGATTTATGCTGTCTTAGTACAACAGACTCTATCCAGTGTTTTTCAATTACTTCACTAGTCTTTTAAAGAAAATAAGAAGTGATGCTTAATCCTGATCGGTACTTTGTTATATAGTCCACCACCTGAAAGGAACTTGATGCATTTTTCCTCATTTAAACAAACAGATAATCTACCAGGATATTCTCATTCTAATCATACCCCACAACTTCTTACAGTCACAAATATATATTTCACCTACATCTCCAATAATGAAAATTCCTTTTTCAATACTAGTTAAAGCAGATGGGTTGTTGATTTTCTTTTCTATTTAGCACTGACCTATCCAAGGCTACTCTATAAGAATTTTTCAGAATAAGACTGACCTGAATACACTCATATATATATTTTAGTATAGCGTTGCTCATAAATATAAATTCACATAATTTAAATCCATACCTGTCTAGTGTTCCTAAAATGCCAAACCCCACATTTGGAAACTTTTTTTGAGTGGACCCTTTCTTTCCTTCTAATGTAATTACATCACTTTACTCTCTGCAAACCAATACCAGGCAGGCAGTGTATTTAATTCATAACCGTAGCACTAAATGCAAATGTAAAATTGGCAGCTTTGATGTTGCAGCATTAAATATAGCTTATCTCACCAGTGACAGTGAGAAACAGGCACTCTCTTAGGACTGTGAGTTATGACAGTCTCTCCAATGAGTGAAAAATCATCCCTGTACAGCTGTCACTGATGAGATTTTCCTTTTATTTTTCTTATGGCATGTGAGTGCTTCAGCATAGCTGGAGCAACCATGCTGGTGGCAAAAGTGGAGACTGCTTTGATGCAATGAAGTGTGCCCTTTTGTTCTGCTCAGTTTTCTTTGACATATTAAAAAAAAAAATTAAAGAACTCAAACTAGAACTAAAACCAAACAAACCAGCTTTTTCATAAGAAAGAAAACAAAACTTGTTGGATACAGTAACTAGCCGGTGTTAAACTAATGTACTATTTGAAGAAGAGATTAGAAAATGATAAGCACACAAAATCAAGAATGAAGAGATGTTCCAGCGCTGTCATCATTCAGAGCATGACTTCTTTTTGCAGATGTGTATTAGGTGCACCTTTACTCACTTCAACACAAGAAATACACAGGGTTGTTCTTTAAGGACAGCATCACAGTACCAATGAGCTTCAGTGAACAACTGAGCACACTGTGTAAACTAACTCAGTACAAAATATCTTCCCAAAAGTTTGCAGTCTGATAAAAACTGTTTGCAATTGACATCTGATGCTGAGAAGATAATAGCAAGAAATACTGATTTTAAAAAAGTAAAGTTACCGATCTCTCAGTACTTTACTGAGAGATCAGTAAGAAATACTTCTGAATTCTGGGAAGTGAGGCTCTTTTCATTATACAATTGTGAGATACAGACATCTCTTTTTTTAAAATACTCTTGGAAATTTCAGTCATAGCAATTTGAGATGAACACTGGGTGATAAATACTGTTGAACAGGGGAGACTAAACATGTTGCACATACCTTAATTTACCTGCTTCTGTCTGACTATGTGGAATTAGAAGCCTATAATCCTTTCTCAGTCTCTGTATTGGCAGCAGATATTGCAGGAGGACTGATGGTCTAAGGACACAAACAGGAAGACCCAGTGCAGTCATTTCTTCCTTGAGAGAAGAGTGCAAGATCCAGACTCAGTGGGCTGCACACAGACTAAAAGGATAGGGAAGTGGCTGCAGAGATGTGTGACCAAACTTACTGTTGCTTTACCTATTTCTTATATATCTTTACTTGAATATGAGTTTATTTAATAATAAAACGTTTGAGGCACCTTTAATCATAGACTCTCATATCATCTTCTTTCTCCCTCCAAAACTGGTTTCCTGGGAGACAGCATGTATGGAGCCTCATGTTCACAGCCCAGGAAAATGAAAGGGAGGGAATGGTGACACTCTAGTGTGCAAGTCCCAAAAGTTTCTTTAATTAGAAGGCAATCAAACTTCTTATTTCAGTCTGCACTCTAGAGGAAACAAAAAATGCATCTCAATTGCAGCCTATTTTGCAAGTGGGATACTGTCCTGTGACTGCCCACAATCCATTTGGAAATAACTGTGCAAGAACAGCCTGTACAGCTTTGCTTCCTCCTGCTTGTGCCTTCCAGCAAATACATTCCAGTAAGGCTGACTGCTTGATGGCTAAGCATAGAGAAAAGTCTTCCTCAGCCCAAATTTTGATGCTCCCTCTCTCATGACTGCTCTGTCCCTGTTCTTGCCATCCACCAGGTCCCCAGCTTTCCCTTGGTTCAGGGTACTTCTCAGTGAAACCCTCTTCTGCCCTCAGCTTCTCTCTTACCTTGATCTAATGGTTCTCAGGTAACCCACAGCTCCTTCTACTATATCCACTATTTTTTATTTGATAGCAGGAAAGGGAAGTCTATTCACTCTAACAGACAATTGCCCTAAATGTGTGATTTTTTTTCAAGTAATTTTTCTTATGTGCTTTTTGCAATTTTTATGGTTAGGTTAACCCATGCATCACAAAGCAACCCCAATTATCTTATTCAAAATTTCCCTCAAAATGCTTATCCAAAGACAGATAGACTAATAGTGGGCTGTGGGTACACATGTAAAATATGTCCAAAATACTGTCCTTGCTTTTATGCACTCTTCATATATTCTCTATGGATATAACACCTCTTGTGTTTTACTTATGAGGAAAATCATGGGCAATTTAAAATTTGTTTGTTCTATAATGGATCATTTCGAAATTTATGAGCTGGCTTGGAGGTCTGGGGATTTCCATTTCAAAATACTTCATTAACTGGAGGGAAGTTCCTTGAGTTGCAACTTTCCAAGAGTCTTCAAAAGAAAAGTCTAACAAACCTTCATCCCCCCTTTTTCTAGCTAGAAAATCAGGACAGGTAAATACTTTTACTGCATCCCAATAACAGAGAGTTCATACCAGGATCAAAGGTAACCATGGTCAAATTTGGACAATGTGGAGCCTACCCAACTCCTGCTATCTCTAGCATCTTCTTGGTCAAAGCTGCCTCTTTCAGGAGCAGAAGCTCTGCAGCAACTTGCAGCAGCTGTCTGGTAAAAAAAACCCCAAAACTACACTGAGAATTGCTCAATTATTAAAGCAAGCAAGCTAAAATTGAATCCTAGACCTGCCATCATACTGAAAAAGCAGCCAGGTTTCAAGGGGCAGAGAATAATAATGTAGTTATTCTTAAAAATACAAGAGAGAATTGACCATCAATTTGAGTTTTCTTTCCTTTGCTCAGAAAGAGAATGCTGCAGTCCTAGATTAACACTATCTGAAGAGAAACAAGTATGCAGAGCCTCAGCAGTAAGGCCTGGAGACCTCAGACAAGATGAATATACTCTGAACCCTTTTGCCACCATTGTGCAAAAGAACTGCAGGGGGAATATGAGATAGCAAGGCATGAGGCAGCTGGGGTAGTGACAAGAAAAAATCTGAGCCAAAGAAGTAAGGCCAAGGTGACAAATTATTTACCGTGGTTTTAAACTCCCATTAAGTATTTATTTGCACACAAGACAGAATTTTTATGTAATTTTCAGCCATAGCCTGGTCCCATGAAGAGGGATCTCCTGTTGACCACAACACAAGATTCAGCCTCAGCAAGACCCAAAAATTAGTTCTGATTACAAGAACTAATTACATAAAAACTATGAGTGCAGGAACTCCCAAAGGCTAAATTATTTATTTGAATACTAATAGGAGGTCTCCATCACCAATGTCAGTATCTTTAGTGCAATTTATGTTTTAGCAAGGATATTTGAGGACTAAAATGAATTATATTTGGGGGTTTTAAATACATAAAACAGTGATAAGTTTCATAGTTCAACAAGACTAGAATTTTTCTGCAAATGGGCAAGAGCTCATTGTGCAAAGTACTGACACCTTCTTTAAGGATAAATGAATAATAGCTTTTTTCAAAATCCTGAAAATAAATGTTTTGCATTGTTTCTCTCAATACAAAAAGGAAAGGATGCAAGGGTTGAAAGAACAATTAAAAGATAAGGACAGAAAACTGTCCAGCAAGTTCATTGCAACAGCTAATTGCAGCTGTTTTAAGGTAGCCTTTTCAATTCTATTACTAACAGTACTTCTCTTTCAACTCATATTAATGCAACAATGCTTACAGTAGTTTCACGAATACAAGCCGCACGGATTATAAGCCGCACCCCCGGTGCCTCGACAATGTTGCTGTCTTTGTCAATAGATAAGCCGCACCCCGAATATTAGCCGCACTTTCGTTCGTCGCGAGAATCCGTGCGCAGCTTTCACAAATTGGCCAATTAGTAAGAGGATCGCGGCATAGCGGGCTTTACTGGCTCGGGGCGGGGCCAGGCAGGCTCGGCCCGCTCATGGTTGCCGACGGGGCCGGGTGGCCCAGCTCAGCGCCACGGCTCGGCGGGGCTGGCCGGGTGGTGCTGCCGCCGCCGCCGGGCTCGCTGGCCCCCCTCTCCCGTCAGCACCGCCCCGCTGCCGCGTTCGCTCGCCCGGCTGGCAGGGCTGCCGCCGCCGGGCTCGCCGTCCGCCCCGCTGCCGCTTTCGCTCGCCCCGCGCCGCGCCTCGCGAGCGCCGCGCCCGCCCCGCGCCGCGCCCGCCCCGCGGCTCGCGGTTCGCGGCTCGCGGCTCGCGGCTCGCGGCTCGCGGCTCGCGGCTCGCGGCTCGCGGCTCGCGGCGGCGCTTTCGCGGCTCGCGGTTCGCGGCTCGCGGCGGCGCTTTCGCGGCTCGCGGTTCGCGGCTCGCGGCGGCGCTTTCGCGGCTCGCGGTTCGCGGCGGCGCTTTCGCGGCTCGCGGTTCGCGGCTCGCGGCGGCGCTTTCGCGGCTCGCGGTTCGCGGCTCGCGGCGGCGCTTTCGCGGCTCGCGGTTCGCGGCGGCGCTTTCGCGGCTCGCGGTTCGCGGCTCGCGGCGGCGCTTTCGCGGCTCGCGGTTCGCGGCTCGCGGCGGCGCTTTCGCGGCTCGCGGTTCGCGGCTCGCGGCGGCGCTTTCGCGGCTCGCGGTTCGCGGCGGCGCTTTCGCGGCTCGCGGTTCGCGGCTCGCGGCGGCGCTTTCGCGGTTCGCGGCTCGCGGCGGCGCTTTCGCGAGCGCCGCTTTCGCTCGCCCCGCCGGCAGGGCTGCCGCCGCCGCCACCACGCTCGCCGGCCGCCCCCTCCCGTCTGCACCGCCGCCGCGTTTCCTCGCCCTGGCCGGCACTGCAGGCCCCCGCACCGCCGGGCTCCCCCACGCTGCTGGCCCCGATTATGCTGGGCTTCCCCCGCTGCCAGGCAGCCCCACCCGCCGGCCTTCCTGCTTCTGCCATGCTCCCCTGCACTGCTAGCCCCAGTTCTCCCGGGCTCCCCCGCCCTGCTGGCTCAGGCTCTGCCGCCCGCCCCCGACACTGCTGGCCCCGCCTCTGCCAGGCTTTCCCACCTCTGCCGGGGCCGGCCGGGCTCCAGCTTGGCTTGGGGCTGCCGCGGGCTCTCACTTCCGTGTTGGCAGCTTTTAGAATTTTGTTAATAGATTAGCCGCCCCGGAATATTAGCCGCACTTCCGGGTTTCCACCAAAATTTTGGTCAAATTGGTGCGGCTTGTATTCGTGAAATTACTGTAATTGTTTTCTCTTGGTCTCAGGGATACTGGATTAGGTCATTATGTAGCTATGTTCTATCTTTATTTCATTCATACTTATAGCTCATAAATCATATTTTGTAAAAGTCTGCATTCACAGCAAGAATCTGATTTGATCACTAAAATTACCACTTTCTTTCCCTCCTTTTTAAAAAGAAAAAAATTATGATGGTTGAGTTGGTTTTTAACACGTTTTTTTCCCTTCTGTTTTGCTAAGAAAGTGGTTAGATCACAAGAACAATTTTTGAAATATTACTTGAATAATGCATTTCTGAAAATGTCTTCCTGAACCTGAAGAGAGCCTGAAACACCAGTTCTGAGATGTAGGTTACCTCATTCACTGCAAGGATTGATAACTCTGTGACTAATCACAGAGCTGTGTCTGTCACTGTTGGTAATTACATCACCACTAATCAAGGCGTAAAAACAGAAGCACTGTCAGCACTGGTGCACAATTCTCTGCGACACAAGAAGCTCACCAGTTGTAAAGCTCAGAGGAACAAGTTTTGGAGACTCTTAACACTTAGAATTATGGTGAATTACCTCAGAAAATAATTTCTCATACTGGAACACGACACAAATAAGATTTATTGGGAGAGGCAGTAAACCTGGTACTGGGAAGGGAAATCTACCATTAAAAATCACAGCAAAACATTGATGTGAACAGAACCAGTGTTTCATACCATTTTCTTCTTTTGGTTGAAGTAGTTGCACATGGGACATGTTGGAAAGAATAAGTCTCAATCCAAAAAGGAGCTGGTACATGGCAACTCTGTATTCTGTTTCTCATTTTTCTGATGTATTTATTTTGTTAATTAGATTTTTTAAATTTCTTATGCCAATACAGTGGAAATAGCATCTAGAAATTATTTGCTGCTTAGACATAGAGTAAAAACTTTCAAACTAAAGAAAGTGTTGAGCTAGTTGATTTGGTATTACATTATCAGAGATGTTTCTAGTTGGAAAAAGAAAGAAATGAAATGAAATTTTCCTGATCATGAGCTTCTCCCATCAGAATTTTTCTCTCTTTTCTTTATCTTTTTATTTTCCTTTTATTCTTTTTTTCCTGTGAGCTTCTTCAATTATTAAAGTAGATTTCTTCCATTTTTCACTGGTCAACAGCTCAATGCAGAGGGCAAGATGAGCAAAGATTGATCTTGGATTGGTCAGTAGATAGGACATGGGCCAAACAAACATTGGTCAGACTCCTAGAGCAAAAGTCCTGCATCCATAATCTTTATTACACCCTCTAACTCTTCAGTGTTATTATCCTCATTAATGAAAGGTTTATGAGAAAGCATGGGGAGTAATCCTGGCTGCTTCAAAGTTTCAGCTTTGAATACAAGGATTAGGACAGTTTGAGTTCTGAATGGGCACCCTGAAAATACAGTGTAAATATAAAAACAAGGTGTATAAACCTGTGACAATTGCCTGGTGTGAAGTTAAGAGTAATTTTATTAAGGAAAACTGAAACAATTCATCAAACAATATTAACCACTGCAGCGCTGCTGACCATGCTCTGAATGAGTGGAGGAAGCTTCCTTCTCAGCAGTGGGAATGTGGAGCTAGATAGGTCTTTATCAGAAGCTTCTAAAATTTGCCTCTAATGTTAGTGGCTGGATAATGATTAAATTATTAACTTTTTTTACCTTTTTTTTTTTTTTTGAAAGCCTATCATCAGTACCTCTCCTACCCCAAATTTTCTAGGGTAGCAATGGGGACCAAACATAGCTGATTGTGAACTTGGAAAAAAATGTGTAAAAAGGTTTTGATTGTAAGTGTCAAGAGTGAAAATTATAGCTGTCTGCTCCTGGAAACTGAGTGCTTTGACACAGAGGAGTAGCTGAGTGAATATACAATCTCAACTGTACCTTCCCTGTTCAAAGCTGTATCATCTTTCCAGAACCTTCTGCCATAAAGAACAGTGCTGCTTCTTGGAGGGGAATATTTTGTATGAAGTTACACAGCACATGGAGTTTGCTGTTCAACCTGATAACTGATGTGAGTCAGAACCTACATATTCCTGGGAAATTATTTTTGTTGCCTTATATGGGGTCTGTCCATCCCAAATTGCACTTCTAAAAAAGGAATTCAATTAGTAGCAAGCTTACCTATCACTTACCAGCTGACCATGTAAATAGCCTGCAAAATAGTTAAAAAAGGCAGGTAGTAATCAAATGGGATAATAGCTCAGGGGAAAAAATATGCTATTAGCCCTGCTGGACTCCACATGGCAAACAGCCCTTTCCACTCATAAAACCAGGAATAGATGTGCTGCACAGCAAGAAATCAGCTGGGTTCGGCAGCATGTGTCAAGGCAAGGAGGGAGTGAACCTGCTCTTGTGAGACAAAGGGCTACACTCTGTGAGATAAACAACATTAAGGCAGCATGATCAAAGAATATTTTAAAATAACCACACTAAAGAAATTCAGAGGGGAAGAAAATGTTCAAACAACCTAAGTGGAATCTCACTGAAAAATAAAACAAAACACTCATGCCATTCTCATGCCAAAGCATTGAATCTGCTACCTTGGAGTCACACTTTGTGTTCTTCCTGTTTCAAGGAAGAAAATATATAAAACAAGGGACAGAAATGTAACTTTTGCTTGTTCAGCCCAGGCTGGTATTGGAAGGTGGGAAGCTGAGTGTGGGTAACCATTGCTGACAGCCACCTATCCCTACCTCTGGGAAAGTGCCAAGGAAGAGGACAGAGGTTCTAAACAAAAACAAGCCAGTTATTTTGCTACTTTGAGCCCTTTTCAACTATGAAACAACAAGCTAATGATTTGTGTTATTACAAGCCAGCATGAGATTCCCTGTGCCTAGCCCATTTTCCCATCCGCCATGAGGAGTCTCATTGTGAAATGTTGGGGCTGGAGCCCATGGAACAGTTGGCTGCACAAAAAAAAGTCTGTGTCCTTCAGCATGTGCTTTAATGCACCTTTGTCTCCCATGCCCACCTCATCTCTAAAACAGAGGTAACATGACTTCTTCACTGGCTGCTCCACAGCTGCATCAATGGCTGTGTGCACTTGGGCATCCTCAGGTAGTCTGGCACGGACATCCCAGGAAGGATGATTCAAAGCAATGGGCTGTCTGCATTTCTTGGTGCCAAGGGAAATGGCCTAGCTGCAGACAGCAGCTCACCACACAATTATTAAATCAACAGCTCATTTCTAGTAAAGCAGAGTATTTACTAGCGTTAAGGTCCTGATGTTAAAGTCACAGTGCAAGAAACTGTTTGATGTATTACACAGAAACACTAAGGTATAGTACAGACTCTTTCCCTGACAGATTTCTTTTACTTATCTCTGTCTTACATTTACAGTTTTCCCCAGTTCACATATGTAGGATCTAAAACGTTTTAATTTTACTTCCTTGCTGCGGAAATAGTCTGTATTTAAATCCACTAATTCCTAGTGTCACTGAAAAATATGCACTAAGTTTATCTGCTTATGCACAGCTTGAAGCAACTCAGCAATAAAGGATTACTTTAAACACCTGAAATAGGATTTTCTGAGGTGCTGAGTGCCCAGACATCCAAATGTTCAAATCCAAATAGCAGCTGCAGAAGTTCAAAGCTACAGAAAAACTACTTCCTTATTTTCCTGTCTGATGTAAACAGATTTAATGAAGGAAGGAGGAGGGAATATGGAGTTTGCAATTAGTTTACAATTAGTTCACTTTTTCAGAGCAGATAGTGCTCTTGGAGGCTGAACAAAGGCTGGAAAACAGTGGCTGATGGAAAAATAAGCAATAGCAGACACCAAGAGGAAACATGGAAGAAAAAGTGCCACCTGTATATTTTCTCTGTCAGGGACAATGGCACTTCTCTCTCCACATACACACATCACTCAATAAGCATGCTGACTGTGTCACCAAAGCATCCCAGGTACAGATGAGAAAGAGGCAGAGCTTTAGCTCTGTATAAGGAGCTCAGAAAACCCGTAAAGCCTTTCAATATTTCAGAAGACATCCAGGAACAAACTGTTTACTAGACCTTGTGCTCACTACCTGTAATCAGAAGTGTAAGAACACTGCTTTCAGCAGTGCTGCTTCCACTCTCTAAGTTTTTCCATGGATATTTTCTGACTTATTCCAGTGCAGGACAATGCAGGCAACTCCACTGGTCTTCTCTATCAAATTTTTATGTATACTTATGTCTAATGAAGAGCACCATTATGGTGACAGGTTAATCGAAAGAAAGTTAGGGAAAGTACATTCTGTGAACATCAAACTTGAATAAAAAATTAAGAATGATAAGTAAAAAAGGGATGAATTTATCATTCTGTTTTAGTCTCTGTCTGACTCTCTCTCCTCCACTTCTTTGTTTGCCTTGTCTTTAAAAGATGAACAACCATAATTTAATAGAGACTTCCAGTAGACACATCAGTGAAAGGTTTCCAATGACAATCCTGAAAAACACTCCTAAAGTATGTTTTAAAGTTTTAATGAAACAACAATTGCAAAAAACTAATGGCACAAGCCTACTGATTTTTACATAAAGTACTGAACTTAATAAACTCAAACAGGTCATCAGGGTGGTGCCAGCCACATGCAAACTACTCTGGCCCTGCCTTTGTTTGGCCAGACCTCTCATTAAATTTCACTATCTGGCATTTGTGCTTCTTCAGACTACAGTAGGTAAGCTTACAGACCCTTTGTCCACCTATTTCCTGAAGTGTCCTCTTCCACACGAGTCATGGTTTTTTACTTAGACATTTTTTCCTCTCTCTTTCTTGAAAATTTCCAGAAAAAACAAAAACAAGCATGACTTTATACAAGAATGTCATCATCTTCTTTTGATATGTTTCAGCCATCAGGTCAGTCTGAATTCATGTTTGTTACAAATGAGAATCTGTAACACTATGACATGGAGGGAAAAACTACTGTCCAATTACCCCACAGTTATGTCCTCTGTCTTTTGTGCCCCGAGGTATCACTACACCTTTTCCTGGAGAGAAGGACACTAGAGCATTATCTTATAACCTATGGTTAGCTCAGTGTTACTTACACAGCATCAACTTGTGCTGACACCACTGAACAGCTGCTGCACAGAGAGAGTACTCACCATGATTAAGTGTTTGCCATCATTAACAGCCCAGATACCTGGTGAGGAAGACAGCTTTTCCAGCTGCCTACATTCCAGTTTCTCCTCCACCTGTTAGGCATATATTGTCATAGGTGCAAAGCAGACCACTAACAGAAGTGAGCAAACAAAAGGTCCTGTCACTCATCCAAGGAGCAAACATCTGTTAAAAGCACTCCTAATTTTGTAACATTGAAGACAACAGAAGAAATCAAAACAGGTACTGCCATGTCAACATTCTTTCAAAACACCATGACACACCTTTGTCTCTCAGTGAGGTGGCAGCTCACATCAGTGTCACACCAGGTGGGTGTGCACACTGCTCAACATGCAATCACAGTCTGCTTTCAGCACCCTAATTACCTGGTTGAGCATCTCAGGCCTCATTCACAAGTTCCACCAATCCCTAGCCAAGGCTCCCTTTCTCTGACAAAAGCAGCTTCTTCAGCCCTCTCATCCAGGCAACTCAAAATCTCTTGTTTAGCTGTGAATTGATGTCACCACCCCCCAAACAGTGCCATGCATTCACCATGAGCTAACTGCTTGTCTTCAAGAGCACCACAACTTTCCCAGTGACAATCATCTGTCCCTTATCACCGGCCTGAGTCCTGATAGTGAAGAGTAACAACAAGGGGCACCCAGCTCTCCTCTCCTCACAGTGAATGTAACACCAGGTTGTGCAAGCACAACAGACATTTTACATAAAATGAGCCATATCTGTGGCATCCAAGAAAATATTTTTGTCTGTATTGCAAGACTAGCTTATAAAGGCAGAATTGGATTATTAACAGTTCATGGATAATGGCATTGAGGTTCTGAGAATCCAGGAAAATAAAAAATAAGAACAAATAAGAGCTAATTATGCAATTATTTTACTCATTAAATTGAATGTACATATTGAAAATGCAGGGAAGTGAGACAATAATCTATATCCCTTAATTTAGAAACAAGCAGAAAATTAGACCTTGCCATAGGTAATACCATTACAGACAAGTAGGGAAGAAAGGTCCACTTCAAGCTAAACTGGTACTTACTGGTTTTAGAAGAGACAAGACAGCAGAATGTTCTAAGTCCCAAAATGATAAAAGGGGAAGGTTGGGGGAATGTTCTCATCTGCTTTGTTCAGTGGGTACATTGGGCTGTTGGATCAAGTCAAAATCAAGTCTGTTGCACTGGTTCCAGTATTATTCTGTCATTACAGTTTGTAAGTGCTTTCACAACAAATACACTTTGCTTTGTCAAAACAGATTTTAATCAACTGCACTTTCATCCAGAAACCAAAACCCCTTCCTCCCTGCTGCATGGGGCCTCTTACAGCTCTGGCAGTGGGAACCAGGGATCCTTGTACAGCAGCCCCAGCCCAGGATTAGCAGTGAGTCCCATGTAGGCAAGGAGCCTCCACTCTGGCAGCTCTGACGGGTGTAAAAGGCATTCTGGCAGGACCAATGGACTGTGAAGGTGCATTCCTTTTTCCAGTCCTTCTTAGGGTTTGTCTCTCTTGCTGTCCCCTCAAAAGCCCTACTTCTGCAAATGGAGTAGGGATGTGTAGCCCTCACCAGCAACATCATGGGAGTTCGTGCAGAGTAGCTGATTCACTGTAAACTCATGCTTTTGCATACCACATAGAAATCTCTCCCATGTAAATAAGTTTAAATGTCACCCTTTTTACTTCACCAAGGTGTTTATTGTGGACACAACATTGGTAGCCTGAAACCAGTGCATTGAGACTTAATTCTTAGATTTTACACTTGGGAAAAGCAAAAATGACAGCCACTCATATGTGGTATTCTGCGTGACATCGCTTACCCACATCTCCATGTATCTGCAGAAGATACTATCTGCAGGTATATAACTCAGAAGCCCTCTTGGGCCTCCAATCTTTCACCGAATCAGAACAGGTCAGATTAGAAGGTACCACAGTCGTCATCTGGTCCAACCTCCCTGTTCAAGAAAGGTCATTCCAGAGCATAGGGCACAGGATTGCATCCAGACACTTCTTGAATATCTCCAGTGAGGGAGGTTCCACAGCTTCTCTGGACAGCCTGTTCCAGTGTATGGTCAGCCACACAATAAAGAAGTGATTCACATTTTAGAAACCCCCATGCATGGAAGGAAAGAAACTTTATATGTTTTATAAAATTACAGTAATTTCACGACTGTAAGGCACACCCTTTTGACTAAAATTTTGATCGAAACCCGGAAGTGCGCCTTATAATCCGGTACGCCTTATATATGGACAAAGTTCAGAAATTTGCCAACCTGGAAGCGCGAGCCGTGAGCGCCGTGCCAACCAGTGCCAGAGGCGGGCGGGAGTGCTGGGGCCCACGGCAGGGGGAGGGTGCCTGGGGCTGCATTTAAAGGCTACGCCGATCCATGAAAAATGTTTGCAAATTGAGCACCTGCCATTGCGCAATTCCGTTACTAATTCGTTACTTTGTTGTCCTTGCTGCAAAAAAAAGAGTGCGCCTTATAGTCCAGTGCACCTTTTATATGGACAAAGTTCGGAAATTTGCCGACATCCGCAAGTGCACCTTATAATCTGGTGCACCTTATAGTCATAAAATTACTGTAGTCTTAATGATTACTTTAACCTCAGGTACATCCAGAGAATATAACTTATTTGCAAAACTGATGTAAATGACCAAAAAAAAATATTTAATCAAAAGTGATATAACTCTTTGCTGTTACCAAGTTTGTGCCCTTGAACATTGTTGTGAGTTTTGGAGGAGTCCATACAAAGAGAATTAAAAGCACTTGTAACATTGTATTAAGGAAATGTTCATACATATATGTATATAAGAATGAAAGAAAAGATAGGTGGTAAAATCATATAACAGGTCATAAGGATAAATTGGTGCATTCTTCAGGGACCCTGAAGTAAAGAGAGAGAAAGAAGCCAAGCAGCCTCATTGTCAGAAGAGCATTTACATCTTGCAGCCATCCATTCTGTCCTGTGTGGGAAATGCATGTGCACAGCTCTCCACTGCTTATTGCTGCCCTGTTTATCCCACCCACTTCACAGGGCAGCAAAAGTGAACCGACCTCACGTGACAACCAAGTCAAATGTCTAGCTTAGTTTCCTAAATAAACATATACACTTGCCATGCTCCAAAAGCTGATATTGAAGAATACAGAACTGCATATACAAATTCCTCTTTCCTTATGTAGTTCTGTAGGTTTTTGACTGAGTTTCTGGAGAAATCGTGGGTTTTTTGAGGGGAATGTTTTTTGTCACTGTTGAGTTGGATTTTTTTTTCTTTTTTTACCTCCAGAGGCTTGATTACAAATGCAAATTCAGCCATCATAGTTGCAATCAGTATTTCATAATACCCCAACTTTGTGGGTAGCTTGGCTGGCCATTTTTCCAGTCCCTATTATCTTTATCTATTTAATGGCCCAGATGTCAGAACAATAGAACATGCTAAATATTGACACTGGGGAAGCATAAAGAAAATTAATATTGCTTTTGTTTATTTTTATTTACTTAGTAAATGCTTGTTTTGGTGAGCTACCCTAAACACTCTGCACTGTTATGGAAGGGTTTTTTTCTAAAATTAACTGCTATTCACGGGTTAAACCAAATTCAGATGTCACAGGAATTAACCATTTTACATTTTAACAGTTGGATTACCTTATTAATCCCATTAATTATAGCTAGTCTCGTGTCAGCTGCATTGTGTGACAGATATTTGCTCAGCTGAACAGCATGTATTGCTTCTGTTTGCAGTGACCCTACCTCCACCAGCCTGTTTTTATTTACAGATACTTCTATTATCACTTGCCTGGCTTTATCCCCATTGCTAACATCCCAGAAATTATGATACAGCATGTCTAACTATAGCAGCTGCTGCAGATCGAGGCACAGCCCAGTAACTCTTCAAGCAACTCAGTGTCCTTACAGCATATTTCATTGAACAATTTATTTAGGGGGGAAACCTGTATTTTCACCATCTCATGCCACTATTTACAATCTGAAAATACATTTGAAACTAAGGTGCTTCTTTGGAGAATGCAGTGGACAAAGAATATTAATATTCTGAATAGAGTTTAAGTTATTTCAAGGTTTTGAAATTGCTGGTACAATTAATTCTGGTTTTAGGACACAGTGCCGGATACACAAGGCTGTTTTTTGCCCTATGATATCTATCCTATTTCTGTAGGACAAGCCACCCAACTTTTTAGTGTATTTTTCTCATTGGAGCATTTCATAAATGTTTCTTTAATTATTTTTGAGCTCCAGAAGACAGAAATTGAAGGTGGGCAATGCACTGCTGTTTGCTTTCCACTGATGATTTATTATAGTAACACATTCACAGACAATGACTACGTGATGCCCTATTACAAAGGTGGTTGATGACATATTTTCTTTGAGATTTCTTCAGAATTATAGATAACATGAAAGTAGCTCTTAGCTCATGATGCTTTATTTCAGCTTATCACAGGAAGATGTCTTTTCAGTGGTGCCACTGAATAGAAGCTCTTTTGGGACAACTACAGCCCACCTTTCTGAGATGAAAGTCTCCTTAACCATGGAATAAATCCAACTCAACCCAGCAGGGCTGAATGAACCTGCTAAACAGTTTTGTTTGCAGAGCATGGGCACCTCCTCTCCAGAGATGCTGCAGGTAGAGGGAGCCTGTCATGCAGAGAGGATAAGGTGCTTTGAAGACCATCATTGTTTCAAGTCTTACTGCAATAAGGGCGTTTTCAGTTCAGGATTGTGAAGAAAGATTTTAGTTTTAGCCTCAGGACTCCTTATTGACTTGACTTTGTTTTGTCAACCTGACATGTAATCTAAGAAATCCAGCCCAGCTACAGAGCCAATTTGTGCTGGAAGTAAGCACTCCCAGGAGGCTCAGGAAGTCTGAGAATGTCCAAAGGCTGATGGTGAGAGTCTCATTGTTTCCCTGCTGTCCCCTGAGAGTGGGCTCAGCTCAGCCTGAAGGACTTCCAGCAGCACGGAGAAGTGACCAAAAACCGTGTAACCCTCGTGTGTTGGAGCTCTGCACCATAGGAAGCACTTTGAACACTGAAACCCTTAAGCCTGCAGGTGCTTTTCACATCACTTTCTCTTCTAAATAACTTCCCTCAAACTAACCTGCCCTATCAAACATTCTGGTTTCAAAGAATAAGGCATTTTTTCCCTCAAGAAACACTTTTTGACGTGTTATCTCTGCAACACTCAAAAGTGAATATTAAGCTCAGCAACCTCTGGCCTTGAACATCTTCCACATCTCTGACATCCAAGGGTATCACTGAACAGGTTCCTGGTTGTGCAACAGAAAGGAGACAAAAGGAGTAGCTATTGGTCTCTAGCTCAATAATGGGATTTGGCACAATTTGCAAGGATTGCAAACCACAGAGCACTGCTGTTTGACAGTGCACGTTGCCTAATTTATTTATATCTTATTTCAAACAAAGACAAGTAAACATGCACTGTACACCAGAGCACAGTGGAACTAAAGGCACAATAGATGCAGGAGTGTATAATAAATACTCCATTAAGGAGAAAAAACAAAAAAAGCCCCATGTTAAAATAATGTTCAAACAGTCTACTCAAGCCTTCAGCAATCAGAAAATACACGCCATAGGGCTGTTTATACAGTCAGCAGAAGGTGCTGTCCAGAAATTCAGCAGCTACAGCTGCAGCTCCATGGGTTTCCTCAGACACATCTCCTGCCAGGCCTGATGGGTGCAGGAGAAGATCTCTCAGCTGTCCTCCAGCACAGGTGATGCTGTGTGGGCAGGCACCCCAATAACTTTGTACACACCGAGCCCAGCACAGACCTGCCTTCAGCTGGAGGCAGCTGCAGAAGGGCAGGACATGGCTGTGCTGCATCCAAGTGTGATCAAAGGTTACAGCTGAGGTGCCTAAAATAGAATTGACACAGTCTTTCCACATGACAAAACACAACGTCTTTGAGCCCCAATAGATGTTTTTTTTCCTTGGTTTTTTTGGGCTTGTTTGTTTTGGGTTTTGTTTTTTTGGTTTTTTATTATTATTTTTTATTTGTTTTTTGTTTTTTCCTTCAGTTAACCTTTTATGTCAAAGAAATCATGTTAAGAAAAAAGACAGTGAACACTTGCTTTGGAGGGGAAAGGAGGAGCAAGTTCAAGTGACATGCACTTTGGGATGATGGCTTATATTAGCTGAAAATTAGAACTGTGAGATATTCATCCACTGCATTTTTTCCTGCTTTCAATGTGACTGAGACGGTCATCATTCCAGCTGGAATTATTTAAGCAGAAGTCATATCCTAATGCATCAAGAATGAATCATTTATCTAATTATCTGTATTTGTCTCTGTTCCCATCCAGTTTTGCATATTGAAAAAGATAAGTAACAAACATAATCTATTTTTTCTCCCATTTACACTTTCAAATATTAGCTTTTAATAAGAATTCATAGGAAAAAAAAGCATAGCAACTAAAAATGTTGAGCACAGTGCTGTTCTTTGCTATTACACAATTTAAAATAATATGCTGCTTCTGATTTGCATTCTATATCTCATTGCATCAACTAGATTTTTCTAAAGAGAAAAAGTTGACACAAAAAGCACTGGGGCAATAGCATCTAGAATTAAACACAGAAAACCCCTCCCTCTGCTAAAGTGAAATGGTCTAACATAGCTCTGTGCCAAAGTTTGGATCAGAAGAAAAAAAATTAGGTAAGGCTCCTATCTAGAATTCCAGACTAATCCTGATAAGGGGAAAAAAAAAAAAAAAAGTTAAGGAATGGTGATAAAAGCAGGATGAAGGGATCAAGCTAGCTGAGAAATAGTCACTAAAGAAGGAAAAGCCATTAATTGGAGGTTGAGGATACAGAATTTAATTCCAGAATAAGAAATAAGCAATTACAGGGATTCAGGAGATGAACCACATTGATTTAGACACAGGACGGTAGGTCTTTAATGTCCATGACCACCTTCTTTCAGAACAAAAGCAGAGAAAGCAAAACAACATCCTTTAAAAACGAATTTTTACGCTCAGGGAGCATTTTGATCCTCAGTGGAGGATGGAGCAATTTAACAAGGGACCTGTGCTTGGAGGCTCCTGAGGGACAAAGTGCCAGGGGTCAAGACCTTCGGGGCTCTCTGTTCTCCCTTTCTGTCGCTGTGTCACACCGGCTGGAGCAGAGTCCCAGGCTGAGCACAAAGTGGCCAGGGTTGGGTCATGGTAAGCAAAATTATTACTATTTTACTCAAAATTTGCCATTTTTGTATTCGTGTCCTTAGCAAAACCTACAGGTGTGGATTTGCACAAATTCACTGAAGCCAGCGGCCCCCAGCTCCCCCTCCCCGCCCCTGTGCTCCCCATCCCGCCGGCAGCCGGTCTCAGCCAGGGCAGGGGGTTTCCAAATTCCTGGAACTTCCTGGTGCGCCTCGGAGCGACCTCCGGACTGCCCTGGTCCTCTTCCACATCCGCATTCCGCATCCTGCATCCCTCATCCTGCATCCTGCATGCCTCATCTCTCATCCCTCATCCCGCATCCCTCATCCCACAGCCTGCATCTCTCATCCCTCATCCCTCATCCCGCATTCCGCATCCCTCATCCCTCATCCTGCATCCCGCATTCTGCATCCTGCATTCCTCATCCCGTAGCCCTCATCCCGCATCCTGCATACCACAGCCCGCATCTCTCATCCTGCATCCCGCATCCCTCATCCCTCATCTCTCATCCCTCATCTCGCATCCCGCATCTCTCATTCTGCATCCCTTATCCTTCATCTCGCATCCCGCATCCCGCATCCCGCATCCCTCATCCCGCATCCCTCATCCCGCATCCCGCATCTCGCATCCCGCATCTCTCATCTCGCATCCCTCATCTCTCATTCTGCATCCCTTATCCTTCATCTTTCATCCCGCATCCGTCATCCCGCGTCCCTCATCTCGCATCCCTCATCTCTCATCCCGCATTCCTCATCTCTCATCCCGCATTCCTCATCTCTCATCCCGCAGCCCGGATTCCTCATCCCTCATCCCGGATCCCGCATTCCGCAGCCCGGCCGCTTTTCCAGAGGGATGCTGGCGACATCTGGTGGCGCCGGGAGGGACGCCCGGGCGGGCAGGAGCGGGAATGCCGGGGAGAGGGGAGACAGACCGGGCAGGAGGTGATGCCTCAGCCCCACCCCAGCCGCCGCTCACCGCCACGGCAACCGAGCGGGGAAAGCGAACCTCTCGGGCTGAGATACCAACAGTTTAATAACTGAAACAAAGTGAGATATTATAGTAACAAAAATAATAATTGTTATAAAAAGCAGAGAGGAATAAAACCCAAGACAGACAAGTGATGCACAGTACAATTCCTCGCCACCCACTGACTGATGCCCAGCCCATCCCTGAGCAGTCATCAGTGGCTCTCAACCCGCTCCCCACTCCATTTAACACTGAACATGACATTCTTTAGTATGGAATATCATTTTGGTCAGCTCAGGTCACCCCCTCACAGCTCCTTCATAGCTTCTTGTGCACCTGCTTTTTGGCAGAGAATGAGACACTGAAAAGTCCCTGACTTAGGGCAGTCACTTCTCAGCAACAACCAAAACATCAGTGTGTTATCAACATTGCCTTCATACTGAATCCAAAACACAGCACTGTACCAACTCCTGAGAAAAAAAAAACAATTTACAGTATGCCAGCCAAAACTATGACAGATGATGAGATGAAGAAATATCCTTGGCCTAAATAGTACGAGGTGTCTCCAAGCAAGTTCAGCATCATAGGGAACTCTAAAGGTCAGGTAACAAGAACAAACTTACTAACAGGGTGGTTGGAACTAGACAATCTTTAAGGTCATTCCATCCTACGTGTCAGTAACTACCCTCTTTGCAGTTTTTGTGCTGTTCTTGTAATGCAGCCACAGCAAATAAGAGATTTGAACCCAGGTGTGAGCGCCAAACTCTCTAACAGGGCTGTCTCTCACCATGTATAAAAAACATACCTTAAATAATACTCATGATTTACTAGAAATGCAAACCACACACAAAGTAGGTTTAAGTGTATTTCAAACATAGCAAGCTTATAAGAGTTTAAGGCTTTCATGGAAACATCATTCTGCTTCCAAAACAGAGCAAAAGAGTAACCAATTTGTAGGCATCTTGAAGGAACAGCTATTAATCAATTTCCCAGTTGGAGTTTTCAGCATACATTTTTACAGTTTAAATGCCATGTCTGATTGATTCTCATGCTACGAAGGAAATCCCAGACAAAACTGAAGAGTTTTACCATTTTAACCAATGAAATTCATAGGATTGTTGTACCAGACTCTAGATTACATCTAGTTTTCCCAGAGAAGTTGTGGATGCCCCATCCTGGAAGTGTTCAAGGCCAGGTTGGATAAGGCTATGAGCAACCTGGTCTAGTGAAAGGTGGAGGTCCCTGTCCACAGCAAGGGAGTTGGAACAAGATGATCTTTACAGTCCTTTCAACCCAAACCACTCTATGAGTCTATGATATCAGTACATTGACTGCTATGAAATCATAAATACTTTCTCCCCAAAACTGATAGCCACTGAAGGTCAATAAGAACATCTGTGCACACATCTTTCAAATATGAACTAGGTCTGGTGAATCCTCCCTCATCTGGATTCACAACATGGGCCAGCTGACCTTCCAAGGTTATGTTGAGGAAAATGGAAATTTTAGGCAAACAAGTTTCTCAGTTCTGCTTCCTGTTAGAAGTACTGCCAGAATCCCCACAAAGCAAGAGTCAGGAGCCTAAGAGACCTTAGAGGAGCTTTCAGAAGAGCTGTAGCTAATTAATAATCAGTCATATCCATGCATTTCTTAGACTTGAACATCATAAATATTCCACTAAACCTCTAGCCACCTGGATGATAGAACTGAACCTCATGTCCATAGAACAGCTAAAAATCAGAGGCATTTTGAGGTTACCCTTCCTGGTACATTCAGCACCTCCACTTGAAACTGGAACCATCACACGAAAATATAGGGAAGAGAAAGTACAATTACTATATAAACAGATTTTGAATTTGGCTTGAGAAATGCCCAGAGGAATGGACAATAGCATGGTTAAATTCAAGGACAAATTCTTTGCCAGAATGGTGTACAGGTTTTCTAAGCTGGGGGAAAAAAAAAAAACCAAAACCAAAACCAAACAAAAAAACAAACAAAAAAATTAAACCAAAAAAAACCAAAAAAACCCAAAAACAGAACAAAAAAAACCCAAAACATTGGGCCCTTTGCTTCTCTGAACTGTAAGAGAGGGGATTCTAGTTCAGGACAGTTTAGGACTTATATGAAATAGGTATTCCCAGACAATTCCTTTGTTTAAGTTTCCTCCATATATCAGTGTACCAAATGTGCATTGCTTTCCAGGAATCACAGACATTACAAAGAGAGGGAAGTACAGTTGGAAACTTGGGAATGACAGAATTTATGTGTTTCCACTTTTCAAAGAAGGCAACAATGAGTCAGCCGTAGATAATCACTGAAACCTTGACTCCAGTGTGCTGTGAATAATCCACAGTTGGAAATCAAGGAGTACAGAATGCTTTTCTCTATAGTGGTGGGTGCGTTGCTAAGAGTGGGGGTGAAGGAGAGAACATGACAAGGACTCTCTTGCATCTCAGTGAGTCTTGACTGTTGGAGTGGCCTATTGACACTGCTGGCAGCTGATACAGATTGAAGTACTCTGTGAGCCACTCTGACTTGCCTGACGGGGACTTCAGCTCTACTCAGCGCTGCTAAGGCAGCAGCAAGAGTGTGATGTCTACTTTTGGTCACAGCACTTCAAGAAAGATGGGAGCCAAATGGAGAGTCCAAAGAGGTAATAAGAATGAAGAGAAGTGTAGAAAACATAACCTGAGGTAACAAGAGAAAACAGAAAATACAGTCCATGAACTGTCTTCAAAAATGTAAGCAGTTACTGCAAATAGAGAATATATCCTTTGGGGTAGGAGAAGCAGTAACAGATTTAAACTGAATCAAGGATATACTGCATTTTCCTCAGGGTACAGAGCAATGACACCTTCTGGTTTTAACTGGATATGAATCATTCAATTTCTGAAATATAATCTCATTATTTTGTTCTTAATTATCCTATGTGCATTTTTCTCTACTGCCTTGGAAAAGTAATACATACAGTCAAAATAATGCTAACAAGATCAGTGTTTTGCCAGTACCTTATTCTCAGTATACCTCAGTTTACAGCATTCCTATCTACTTCATAAAGTTGTTGTGGGACCTACTCAAACACCTGTTAAGCTATTTGAAAAGTGCAAGTGTGAATAGCATAATTTTATTAATACATAATGATATTGTCTGTATTTATTAATAGCATATCTCAATATATGTTTAATAGTTTTTTTTAAATATAGTATTAACAGAACCAATAGAAAATGAGAAAAATGAGGCCCCAAACTGTGACCCTGCCTTCATCAGAAATTTTTCATTCTGGCATCTTTTAGTCATCTATAATTACACAAAGCTGACCAAAATGTTGTTTGGATTGTATTCTAATAATTGAGGAAAGAGACAGGGTTGGTAGAGTCACACAGGCATCTCAAGAGACCAACATCAATAACCTACTTTTCCAAAGGAGAAATGTAGTCAATAAAACATAAAAGAAAAGCATTTAAAATTTTTAAAAGCTTTTCTGAATACAGAAAGTCCATATTCTGACAGCAACTGGCCCCTCCAGGATGCACATTACCAAAGCATGAAAACACTGCTGAGGTGGCTGAAGTCACTCTGCCTTTAGTCTTTAGTCTCCCAGCACACCCAAGGCACATTAATGGCTTAATGTGTTATTGCCTAATTAAATGATTGAATGCCTTGCATGTAAAAGACAATCTGTTAAGTGGTATATTCTGGCATGCCTTGCCCTGAAAACACATTAAAAGCACTTGACATCTGAAAAGGAAAGAGATGAGGGCACAAATATTTGGGTCTACACTGCACAAAATGAATCCAATAAAAAGTGTCAAAATTTAATGATAGTGACAATGAGTGCACAAAATCATGAACTTGCATTCAATCTGTCAGAAGGGAATGAGGAAACAAAAAAAACCTGGATTCATATGTAAACCGGGTGGCAAATACCTTCTAAATCTCTTGCCTGGAGTATCTGTGATGTTTTGTGGATATGCATGCCAACACAGGTAAAATCTAACCTTTGTACTAGGCATTTCAAGGTGTGTATTTTCACTAAAAAAAACATTGCTGTTTGAGGTTTGACTACACCTGCTATACAAAACATCAAAAATACACTATAGCTATACCTTAGTAAAATTGTCTTGCACTTTAAGGGTGGATTAGCATCACCGAGAGATTGCTAAGGCTAAAAAAATCTGTGTTAGCTCCCCTTCTCAGTTCAGAAAACCTAAACTCAGTCCACACCACAAAAGATTACTAAGGGGTATTGCTTAAGACTGGGCTTAATCACAAAGAAAGTTGAGTGGCCCAGTTCATCACCTGGTTCTCCTAACTTCCACAATTCTTGAATTTCAGTGGCAAAACTGAAATGGGATTGCTTAAAGCAGAGCACAGCCCTAACTCTTGTCAACTGAACAGAAAGCCACTCAGTTGCTGTCTTTGCCCCATTGGAAACTTCGAAAAACTACATGCAGTGCTAAAAGAGAAGTCAGAGGAACCCTTGAACCTGATCCCCCAAAAGTGACAGAAGCAACAGAAACCCAGCCAGTAGCAAATATTTTTCTTTGAAGCAAAGCTGAAAATAGACAGTGCCCAAGGTAACAGTGCATGGAGTTAGGGCAGACACCTAAAGCATATGCAGACTATATTTTAGAGATTTTTCTAAAGACAAGAGCTTGAGGGTGACATGGACTTGAGGCAGAAAAGGCTGTAACAACCACCTGAGGTCTCTGGGCTCCATACAGTTGTGGATGTCCCAGAAGCCAGAGACAGCATGATGAGCAGCAGGATGCCAGGCAGCAGCATTGCAAAGAAAAGTGCATTTCTGCCAGCATGAAGCTGAGCTTCACAGCCAAAAACTGCCTTCTGGTCTACTCTGCTTTCAAAGACAAGACCACAAGGCATTTCTGCCTATCTGGACATAGCAAACTCCCAGCTGGACTGTAAGAAACAGGATGCTTCAGTCCACTTGCTCCCTCAAGCAGAGGGAGCTCAGTGTGTCACACCTCAAAAGAAGCTCCTGACTGGAGATAGGCCTGGAGATGGAGACCCTTCTCTCCATCTAAGCCCACTTCACTGACAAAGCTAACATCGTGGTTGCTTTGCATTCTTGCTCTATTTTGTAGAATAATGCATTACAGAAGATGGGATGTTGCTTAACAAGCAGAGGAGCATTACAAATTCCTAAGCCTGAAATGCAGCCACTGCTGCACAGGGACCCAGATCCCAGCGCCCCATAACATCATAGAAAGGTTTGGGTTGGAAGGGATCTTAGAAGCCATTGATTTCCACCCTCTCTGCTTTCCACTAGATCAGGTTACTCAAAGCCCCATCCAACCTCCTTGAACACTTTCAGGGATGGGGCATCCACAACAGTATCTCAAATGTCAGATTTGGGGTGTTTGATGTGAAAAAACACTTATATTAAAGATTCTGTAGCTGTAGATTGTTCTTTAAAGCTCCGAGTTTAACATATAAAAGCTGTTTTTGAACAGTTTCAGTTATGACTGCTATGAACTACAGCCTAAAGTTTCAGCCAGAGTAGTGAGGGCCAGGAATATGTGCTGTGTTATACTCCTGAAAGGCATGTTATCATCTCAGCATAACAGGAATGCCCTAACATGACTCACCTTCACTGATTATGATCATCAGTGAAAGCTGCTAAATTTGGCAAGTGTGAGTCATTTTGGAGGCTATATATATGTAAGGAATTGATTGTCGGTCTTTGTGTTCTCATTGAGTTTAAAATCCTGAAACAATGGTCGGCTCTCTCAATGAGCTTCTGTGTTTACAGGGAAGGTAAAATACATGCACCCACCTGAGAAGGTCACATTTTCATGATGGAAAATAAGAATGGGAGAAATGTAAAGGAAACAAAGGTTTTTTTCCCATTTCCCTAATCCTTTTCTTTAAAATCCCCACAGCATTCGAGATCAATTTTTTGTCTGGTCTCTTCTCCCAGAACAGTCACATGTGCTAGTATGTGCTTATATTTACTATAACAAAATATTGCATTTTATCAAACTTAAAGTTTGATGCAGTTTAAACTCACAATTTCTTGTCCTGTCAGTATAGGATGTAGAAAATTTCTCCTGGTTTTGCAACTTTTTCATCTATTTGAAGACCATTTCCCCTTTCCATTTGCTGTAGATTAAATAATTCCAAATTCTTCAATATTTAGTCATAAAAGTTTACTCTGTCATTACCAGGCTCATGGTTTTTCAATAAACTTCTTAAGTTTTGATGCCTCTCTAGCAGTTTATCAAGCATTTCAGCAGAGCCTTCCTCAAACTAAGTAGCGCAAACGACTACTTCACAGTATGCAAATAATTCCCATCACTTTCTCTTTCCACTAGATCTCTTCTCGTCCTTTTTTACTGTGCTTCTCATCCTTACTTAGCCTGTTGTTTCCAAATGTGGAGTTTTGCCACTCTCTATCCCTGCCTTCCGCTGGTATCCTGTATTTTGTGACACCGAAGTTCATCCTGTTCATGGTTTCCATTGGGTTTTTTTAGCCACAGCACTTTTCCAATTCACTAAATAATTGTGAATTGACACTGTCCTTCCTAATTCTGAGCATCCTTTCCAGCTTAATACTGGTTGCAAACATTATCACACCACTTCCATCAGTATTGAAAATACTCAGTGGTGCCAGCCCAGGAGACATTGTGAATGCAAAGGTTGCTACCAAGTCAGTAACTGGAGAATTAAAATGTCCTTATGCTTGCCCATGGACATTAAGGATTGGAGGGCTTTTTGCTTTGATCATCCAAGGTCACAATCATGATTCGTCAACCCACAAGGTTCAACAATGTTCATATTTGCAATTTAATATTTGCTCAGTTTATCAAATTTCATTTATTCTTGTAAGGACTGCAGAACTAGTCCTGATGCTGGATAGACTGGCTCTTTTTTCACTGATTCACCCAAACAGTAGATTATTTTTCAGTATTATTATTAAAAATATAATCTCCTTTGCTGACCTCCATCAGGAAACAAAAACAGAGGTCTGTTTCCATAAAAGCAGCTTTAAGACACTACATCATACTCAGGCCTCTCATTTGTTTAGTGTCACTTAGCTTTGTCCCTGGAACAATATTTAAACTAGATGACAGAGCAACAGCCCCTTTAGAACTGCAAGTCAACCCTAATGAACTTAGGCTAGTGATACAAAACAAATTGAGTTTGTACCGCATACATAATTTCATTCAGGGAAATCAGAAGTCTAGTGGATTGGTCAAGGTCATTGCTATGATGATGCTCCCTTCCTTCATGCCCCTGCTGTTTAAGGGATGCGTGCTGAGATAATGAATCAGATTAAGTATCTTGATGACACTTTTGATTATGCTCCTTCCTCAGAAAGGTCATCAGATTTTGGCTGGTGGTTGGCAATCAGCTTTGGAAAGGCAGCAAATTTCAGAGACACAAGCTGTCCCTTTTTGGTAATGCAGTGACATAACAGCAGCAACATATACGCTTGGGGCCAGAAGGCTTGATTATTATAATTCTGCCCCAGTAGGACCTTTGCAGTGCCTGCAGCTTGCAGGGGGTTCAGAAACATGTACATGCACTGGAGTAAGCATTGCAGCCTTACTCAGAATTATAATTTCCTTATGGCAATACTTTCACCTTAGTCAATGGAGCTGCTCCCCAGTGGCAGAGTTTGAGAAGCAAAATGCTACAACAGAAAGCTGTCCCTGTTTCCACATATTCCTCTGTTACTTCTCCAGGAACAAACACACATACAGGGACCCAGGATGTGAGCATACATGTGGCTGGGTTATGTAGCAAAAGAACAGGCACTTGGTTCAGGAGGGTCGAGGTTAAAAGCTGCTGTCACCCATTCGTGCAGCTCCTCTGAGTTGAAGCAGCCCAGCTCTGCAGCCTCTGCCAGCCTCAGCACCCACGGGTGTCACAGTGAACCGTGTGCCCTGTGGTACAGGTAATGCACGGGGCACACAATGAAAAAACCCACTGGGTCAGGGTGCAGCCGATGCGATGAGTGAATGCAGCCACAGCCAAAAAAGACGCCTCGTGTTCGGGTACTGTTTCGCTCTAAGCAACATCTTCAACATCTCATCACTAGATGGCGGCGACCTTCACAAATTTCTAATCAATGAGCGTTTTATTCTCAAAAGTGCTTGCCAACCCCCCCCTTCCTCTCTTTCAAAACCACTAGAACCGCTTTCTCTCCTACATTACAATTTTCTGCAGAATGCCTTTGCAAACAACCAAGTAGGTCTGTTTTTCAGTGCAAGTATTCTGAAAAACTGAAGTATATTTCACTAAAACTGCATTATGCCTTTGAAATAAGCCCTATCTGGCTAAACAGAGAACAAACATCCTGTTCTGAGCTTACATCCAATTTCTGGTTTTATACTCAAGTCTGTACGGAGAGAATCCTTGTACTCATATAGATCAATTATATAGATTGATCACATATGCAATTCACCCATATTATTTACATGGGACTATTCCATCAGAGAAAATTCTGCTAAGTCATCTCTTTTCATTAAAGCTGCCATTAATTTTTCTAGATGTTTACAAAAATTATTTCACTCAATGTATAGGGGGAAAAAGAACACAAAACACAAAGAAAGCACAGCTATGTAACAGGTCTTCCCCAGCTCCTCAGAAAGTCCTTTGTCCCTGTCTAGCAGACCTGCCAAGTGCCACACATGCGATATTCACTCCCTTGGCCCAGTTCCACATTCCCTCCTGCCCTCTCTTGCAAGTCACGGGAGTATTGTCATTTATCCCCTGCACCAAAAGCCTGCACTGCCACTGATCTATCAGTCAGAGGTAGGTCACACATAGGAACCTGGGGCTGAGAAGCAGCTCTAGGACTGCAGGAGCCCCGAATTTGATGCCCCTCAGCACACACGGTCTGAAGTACCTATCTGGAAGATGCATGCATCCCAGTTGCAGGCTTGTACCACAAGTCCTGCATCCCATCATCTAACCTAGCACAGAAAGGCACATCCACTTCATCAGGAAGCAGTCATGAGCCTCAGGAACTGAGTAACAGCTGCTGGGTATTTTGTCTTTTTCAATGCTGTGCTAAAGCTGGGCCACAGTGACACAGAACAAATCTCAAGTGACAAAGAGACTGAGCAGACCCCCAGCTTTAACCACAGTGTTGAGATCAGATCTGGAGTTAATTCGAAGTTTGGCCCTGGGTACCAATTTAATGACATCAGCAAAGGTGCAAAGATAATTTACTCTGGTCCTGAAGCTCAGAGCAGAAAGAAAACCTGCTTAGAAGAAACTCCACCTAAGTCTGCATGTCAGCTCAGAGCAGATCTTACAGTGCTGACCACAAGGTATACATTGGAAATAAATGGTAACATCTAAACTAATGACTAATAAACTGAGAGAAATCATGTTTATTAAAATAAATATCTGTTCTATTTCTGAGGGGTTTTTTAGCATATAATTATGCTAAATATACATAATAAGGCTAAAGATTAAGCTTTTCAAAAGTAATTATTTTCACTATATACATACAGTCTTGTAATGTCACCGCTATTTAATGTTTAATTAAATTATAATAAAAAATGTCTCTAATCCAAGTTCACTTTAAGTTGATCCAATAAAACCAGCTTACTACCACATTTGTTTAAGGATATATTTCTTTCACTGGTGCTTTTTAGCAGCAAATCAAATTTGAAGCTGAAGACTGAGACTTTTGAGACTTTTTCTCAAAGTTTGTCACCTAAGAAGCCTCTTCGACTCGAATGTCTACATAAGATCAGCTGCCAACTATTATATGTATGAGACACCTTTGTGTCAAGTCAGAGGATAGACGATAACGTGGGCATAACCCATAAGCACATGGAGTAAAGAGAACAAAAAACCGGGTAAGCATGTAGTGATCCTTCTTCCCTAGCATCCATCAGCTGATCTAACACAGATGTGGGCAACTGATGGGCCATGGACACAGCTCACATTCAGTCAGAGGGAAAGATTACCATTGTCTTCCTAATATTTCAGTCTCTGGAATTTTACAAGGTAGGGTAATATGATATTTTATATCTCAATTCATGGGGCATTTCCCTCTCTCCACTTCACTGTAAGCATCTAAGAGACTGCCCAGTCTGGGAACATAGTCCCCTTGTTTGTTGGTGGAATAAATCTCCTTCTGAGAACCCCTTTTCATCTTTTTGATTGACTACAGAGACTCTTTAGATGGGCATCTCTCTGAGGACCCTGAATTTGGAAGGACTTGCTTAAGTCCTTTCAATAGTGCATTTTGCCTTCAATCTCTGCAAATAAGGAGGTAAAATTTATATATTCTCTTGCACTTTAAAGAAAAACATAATGAATTTCAAGGGGAAATATTTACTTACACTGAACAGGGAAAAAAAGATGGGAATGATATCTGTGAGCTTCCTGAAAGATTTGATGTTGCTCTTCCAGAACTGCAGCAATATCCAAGATACATTTATTAGGAGCAGCCCAAAGTAAAGAGATTTGAGTTTATCAGAAATATTTCAGTTGCTCAAGCTATCATTAAATCAGACCAAACCCTATCAGATAATTGGAGGTCCGAGGTTTGTCCCAACACTTCTGAACTGACCCCAATTGTCAAGAGTCACTTGTCTCAAAAACAAAATGCCATGAATTGTGGTAGTCAGAAACTGTGAGACATTTATCCTTGCAGCTTGTTCTAACCCATGTAGCACTTCAGACTGAAGAATGATCTCAAACACAAATACTTTTCATAACTGAAAAAATCTTCTGATTTGTACTTTAAAGTGCAAAGAAAAATTTCCATCCCAAACCTAGTATTGCTCAATTTTGCTCTGTTTAAACAAAAATTTCAGTATCTATATTTTATAGTCTTTAAAATGAACAGCTTGACTCAAGACCTGAGTCTATATATATAAAGATATATATATATATATAAAAAGATATATATATATATTTTTGGAGGTATTTAAGAAAAGTGAGATCACTGAAACTGCTGCAGAAGACATGTTTTTGCCACACAGCTGTTTGATCATCCAGTGAGGCACAGATCAGATCAGAGTCCTGGTGTATCACCAGCATACCTTTGAAAATATGAGCCACTAAGCATTGACTTAGAAATGTAGACTCCACCCAAAAATGGATCTCCGTGGTCCACTTTTGTTTGGTTTGGGACCCAAACACTAGCATGATCTGCAACTTTGGAGGGTCAGCATCCTTAGTCATGTAAAGTTCTGCTCCCTAAAAACCAAGAAGAAGCATAGTCATTCTGAATATAGATTTCAATGCAGCTTATATCCAAGCAAAACCTGTGTACTTTTAAAATTGACATTATAATCTTAACCTTATGATATTATCAAGCACATATACTAAAATCAAAGCGATACAGAGAATATCAGCAGAACATTAGGAAGGAAGTTGTAGCCAAGTGGGGATCAGCCTCCTCTCTTAGGTAACCAGTGACAGGGTAAGAGGACAGAGGTTTAAACTGGGCCAAGGGTGGTTCACGTTGGACATAAGGAAGAATTTGTTCACAGAATAGGCTGTTAAACGTTGGAAGGGACTGTCCAGGGAGGTGATGAAGTCGCCATCCCTGGGGGTGTTTAGAAAACAACTGGAGATGGCACTTAGTTGATAAGGTGGTGATTGCTCAAGGTGTTGGACTCAATGATCTTAGAACTTGTTTCCAACCTAGTAATTCCGTGATTCTGTGAAAGTATTACATACCCAAAAATAATCTAAAACTATTATTTTTTTGGATCAGAGTACAGGCTTCAAAGTTACTCTGACTTCCTCAGACACTTAAATTCCTAAAGCTCAATTCTGAAAAACATACTGACATAACCAGTGAAAAGCACTGCATAGCACAGCCCACAGGTTCACCAGAGTCTGATTGCAACACCAGCCTCAGCCAAGGATGACAATGTTCTAAATCCTAGTGCTGTTTCATAAATTAGAAATGGATGCCATACCCACAAAGATAAAACTGATGACTCAAAGACTGTGTCAAATACACAGTACCTCTATGGTTTTTAAGAAAACAAAACTCTATGGTCAAATCAGGAACAGATGGCAACATGGGAGATGGAAAACTCTTCTGCAAGAGTCAACTCCCATTGTTTTTCAAACCAGTTGTCAAGTGACCTTCTGGTGGAACAGACTTAACTAGTTCAAATCCCCTCTTTCTTTACACACACAATGCTCTGCAACATTTCCTGGAAAAATGAAGCAAACTGAATGTTTGGTTTTCAAGTAAGACTGTAAAACTCAAAACGTGGTAATCTTTTTGTAAAAGCTTCTTCCCTGAGTTTCTCTCACAGAGCTTTACTTTCCTAGGATAAGTCCCAACATCTCAGATTCCAAATACAGTAATTTCACGATTATAAGCTGCACTATTGTGACAAAAAGTTTGGTCCGAACCCAAAGTGCGGCTTATAATCAGGTGCGGCTTATATTTGGACAAAGAACAAAAAGTTGCTGTTTTAGTTTGGAGGACAGGTGTCTGCTGAGAAAGACAGGAACTTCTCTTTGAAACAGAGAATGTAAACCCCCTCCCTCCAAATTATTATAATTTTGAAATCAAGGGGCTTTCAGGCAAAAATATGGGAATTAGGAATAACAGTTCTTTTCTAGGGAAATTAAAATAGAAATACAGTACTACAAAGAAACAAACTCCAAACCCTGACAAAGTCAGAGTACAACCTGACACCCCATCAGGCAGGGTGTTGGTAGCAGTCCCATTAAATGGTGGCTGCATCCTCCTGCAGTGACAGATGTGATTCAGTTGGAGCAGTGCTCCTGCAGAAGGTGCAGTTTCCCTCCAGAGGTCCAGTGGTGATGTGGAGAAATCCAGTTTTCCTCTGGAGTCCAGTGGAGAAAGGAGCTCCCTTAGTGTCCCAAAACCTCTGCTTTTATCTTGGTAAGAAATGTTGGGCTCTTCCCCCTGGCTGGAGCAACTTCCAATGGGATGCAGTAATTTTATCAGTCACACAGTGGGACTCAATGGGCCATTAGCAGAAAATTACTCGCTGGAGGAAGGATGGGTTGTGAAAAGATAAAGAATGATGCCCTGCCTGGTTTCAATGGATGGTCCATTAGCAGAATATCTGCCGTTGAGATAAGGATCACTGCCCCCACCCTCAACAGATGGTGATAGAAGAGATACCTTTTATCACACTCTGTATTGTAACGTGCAGCTTATAATCAGGTGCAGCTTGTGTGTGGACAAAGAATGAAAAGTTGCTGGCACCCGGAAGTGTGGCTTATACTCAGTGCAGCTTATAATCGTGAAATTACTGTACTTAATAGTCAACTTTTCTGAGTTTAAGTTACAGTATCACCAATATATTTCTCAGTTCTATTTCATAGGAAGTTTGCATTTGCTTTCAGCAATATAGTTTCACAAGAGAAATCAGTACTTTCAAGAGTGAAGACTAGGAACTGTTGAAGAAATTTTTACCTGAATTAAGGTAAGTAGGAAAGAAAAACATTGAGAAGAAAAAAGCTTGGTTAAGTGAATTTCCTTCCCACATCTTTTGTAGAAAACTGAAATATTAATCTTTGTGTGGATTATTTGCTGTCTAGTGAAAATATCTGTGTGGTTTTAGCCTCCCATCTGTAACTGCAACTTAATGTATGCTACAATCTGTCATGATTTAAAGCTATGGTCTTGAGAAAGAAACTCCATGATATATCAGAATACTATCTCTTAATTGGAAACTCAGTCTATGGGAAATAATGACAGCAGGAGGAGGATATACTGGAGCTACTGTGAGTAGCTATGAGGCATAATATGGGATTTTTCAACACAAATTTTTCAGCATTCAGTTCTAAGTCTTCTCATGAAGATGCCCTCTTGCTGCCTTCACTGCTGCTGCAAGAGACTTAAGGATCACAATTGCCTCAAAGACTGCCAAAGTCACAGAAGGAACTTGCCATAAAATAAGCCATCACAGCCGGAACTTGAGATAAGAACTGGAACATAAACTTGAGACCAAAAAAAAAAAAACCACTGAGACATGAACTCCTATTTGCTTTGACTAAACTGTTTTGGTGCCACTGCAAATTCAAGATGTTTATTTTCATCTGTTGTCGTCATAACACTTGAAGTCACCAAGAATACCCAGTTCCCATGAAGAAGCTACAATAAAACCAGATAATCTGTTCTTACTATATCAAATCCCCGTCAGAAAGCTTTAAATCCCTCTATATACTTACTTGTTTTGTCCAAAGAGGTGCTGACACCTTGTAATTGACAATGACTTACTCAAAAATTTAACCAGGTACATGATGTGAATGAAAAAATCTTTTTACTTTAACAGCAAATGGAGGTTGTACTGAAAAGCTGCTGCGGGCAGCAATATGAGATTTTAGTTCACTTCTTTGGTAAAATAAAATTTAAAATAAATAAAAATAAGAGAAAGTCTCCAGAACTTTCAACTTTTGATTTGTATGAAAACTCCTGGAATCTTTTTTAAATATATGCAGAGACAAAGCTTCTAGAAACATAGCAGCAAACATGACACTATATTCCCCTTCCCCTTCCACCCCCCCTCCAGTTACTCACTTAATATTCAACTTTAAAACAAAGACAGGGAAGAAGTTCAAAGGCCTTATGGTAAATTCCACCAATTCTTTTATTTTTCTGGTTTTTTTAAAGTTGTGCCTATGCATACAGCTTTTACCATATACTTTCTTCTAGCTTTTAAAATGTTGTGCTGGTCAAATGCACCAGAAATTAAAACCATGTGAATTTGCCTCAGATGTAATTTGAATTCTGTCATGCTGGAGTACTCAAAACTTCGCAAATATGAAATTATAAAACTGAATAACATATGTTTTCATGTAGCTCCATGAATGCCTATACTGGCATATCAAATCATACTTATCCTTTAGAAATACCCATACTAAATTATTAGAAAATCAAATGCAGGTTAACAAGTAATCAAGCATATGGTTGTTTGAGTTCCTTCAGATTGTTAGGTCATGAAGGAAAATAGAAGGTGAATCAGAAAAACTTTCCATGATGCATCTGTTGTGTTTCTTCAGGAACATATCCAAAATTCCTTAAAATATACTTAGTCATATCAAAGCATTTCTAGAGAACACAAATAGTTTAACAGAAAGGCTATAGCTTTTTATGTTTGAAAGCACATTTTTAAAGCTATCTCCATTATTTACTATTTCTGCAGAACTGGACTGCATCACTTTCATCCATGTGCCCTTGACTAGGAGCTGGTTATCCCTATTTTTGCAAACCTCTAGCACAAAAGCTATGGGTATCTTCTCCCCCATTCCAACAAAACCGAAACCCAGGGGACTTTGCCTAAATAGCATCTGGGAATCTGGCACTAAGAATTCTAACAAGATCACACTGGACACTAGGGAAGAACAGAACTCCTAGGTCTAACCACAGGATCTCCCTTCTGTGAGTGCTACAGTACAAGGCCTGAATTTGAGTCTGCTCCAGCATAAAAATGGATAACTGCTCTTGCATCTGCAGCTGTCTAGTATGAAGTTCCTGGGAAGGGTAAAGGAGATCTTATTCCCTCTCTCGACACCAGGTGGAATAGTTTCACAAGAACAGTTGTAACTACTCTAAATGCACTGACACATCATAAAAAAATATTTTGTACATCTGTAACATAAACAATCCATACAAGAGTTCAAAATAAAAGCCTTTCTTAACTAAACACTAGGACATATCATTAACAGTCCAGTCTTTGTGGTTGTGTGAGGTAAAAATAACCATTCTACACATGCAAAGGGTCTTTATCATTAACAAACCATTGAAACAGAACAGCAAAAGGTTGACATTTGCTAGCAATTACGGCAAGGTGTACAGATTTACCAGGATCCCACCTTCAATTTTGCTTGAGCACAGTGTGCAAGGGCAGTTTTAGCTTCTGAGGTTAATGCAGGTAGGTGTTTCCTCTGAGTAAGCCAAATAAAGGGTGCAAAATTTCTGCAGATAGACCCAAAACAAGACTCAATTCAAGGAACCTACTAGTTTCTGTAATTCTTCTAAAGTTAGGGTGTCTTTAACACAAAGCCTTAAAGGCTGATGACTGATGGTCTGCTGAGTAATTCTCCACCCCAGATAATGCCATGGGGACTCATGTTGCACCTTTTCAGGTGCCACGATGAGTCCTGGGTTTTGAACTGCCTGCATGACAGCTACCTGAATAGAGGGATAATAAGAGGGATTGATCCTGAGCTGTGAGTAGAATGTCACCCATATAATTATATACGGTTGCAGTAGCAAATTTACAATGAACAGGCTACAGGGCAAGATCGACTACCCTTTGACATATAGTTGGGCTGTCACCCATGCCTTGTGGCAACACAGCCCAATGAAATCTCTTCATCGGTTCTGCATGATTCAGGGTAGGCACAGAAAAGGCAAACCAAGGTGCACCATCAGGATGTAGAGGGATGGTGAAAAAACTGTCTTTTAGGTCTAAAATTACTAAGGGCCAGTTGAGGGGAATCGTTGTGGGTGATGTAAGCCCAGGATGCAGAGCCCCCATAGGTTCAATAATTGCATTTATTGCCCACAGATCCTGTAATAATTGCCACTTGCCATTTTGCTTAGGTATACAGAAGATAGGGGTGTTCCAGGGGCTAGAAGATGGACAGATACGGCTTAAGGACAATTGTTCTTCCACAAGCTGTTATAAATTTAGTAGCTGTTTTCGTAGGGGTCATTGATTGACTCACAGAGGGTCTTCAGTCCACCATGTGAGTTTACATATGTCCAGTATTTGATTTTGAAATGGTTGATCAATGGCCCCTATGAAAAAGGTTTTCCTGTGAGGTTGAGTCTATTTGTAGGGTTGTTCCAAACTGTCCCAGAATATCTCTTTTCCATAATGTGCATGGTATAGAGGCAATAAATTGGGAAATACAGGCAGTTTGCTTATCAGGGTCAAGGACACGACAAAGGTGAGCACTTTGGTTGGGGCACTGCATTCCTCCCACCCCAGTCAGGGTCTATGTGGGGTTGATTGTGGGCCAATCACTAGGCCATTCATTGCTTTTAATAATAGAGACATGAGCTCCGGTATCAACAGTCCTTTAACATCTATACTGCATGTTAAGGTTAGCTGAGCTGTTGTAAAAGAACTTGTCCAAAAAACCTATGGCTGACCTGTGCTACCAAAGTTATTTGTGCCACGCTTACCCTTACCACTGGGTGTGAGAATTGCAAGTACAGAGAGCTCTCAGGGCCTGGTGCGTACAGGCTCAGATATAGAGATGGATACAATATTTGACCTAAGGCTTGGAGAATTAGAGCATTGATAGTGAAGCAGACATAAAGCAAGAATATAAGTTCTTAGTTTACGTAGAAATATGATTTAAGCAAGCAGAGATATTCATTACATAAGTAATGCAATATGCTAAATAATAGAGTATAATATTTTAAAGTTTAACAATAAAATCTGTTAAAAAGTTAGTTAGAAGCTTAAGATATATCAGTGTAGGTTTGTGAAGTGTTATATGATTGGTTAAAAATTATGCACTGTGTAAAGCCACAAAAGCAAAGCAATTAATGAACAGTGTAAAAAGATGTTACCAAGTGTATGTGATTGGGTAAAAAAACTAACATGAGGCATTGTAAGAAGAAATTAGACAGCTTCTGATAGTCTGGCATTAAATGTATCACCTTTAACATCTCACCCTTCTATGAGACTCATGACATGAGGCAATAAACCATCTTTTTAAAAGTCTCTCCATTGCCCTGTCTCTTGTGATTTTTATTCTCAATAAGTGGGGGTTTTGTTGGCAAAGGGAATAAGTTGTGCTATACGCTGACCTGCAGGTATAAAGCGGGGTGGCACAGAGTCCACGGCATAATTTATATTTTGCCTTCATAATCCAAATCAATATCCCCAGGCAGTACAAAAAGTCCCAACCTAGTGGCAGAGAAACTCCCTATAAACAAAGCATGGATGTTATTATGAAGGGGTTCCCTCACTCCAGTAGGAACTTAATGTACTGAAGACATCATAAGAGTTACTGATTCCCTGGAGGCAAGGTCCAGCCTGCACTGGCTGTGGTTGCAGGCAGGAGTTCGCTCGCCAAATATTTTTCCTTGCATTCTTTTTGATTCTCCAGGGCGTGCAGATCCACCCCCCACCAGAAGTTTCCCAGCTGTGCATCCTTCCCTTTTACCGGGTGCAGCAGTCAACAGCCTAATGCTTCCCTCTTTCACACCAGGGGCAATCTCTAGGTGATACTTTTATCCCATCCGTTTCTTGAGGGCCATTTTGTTCAATGGGTCTTCTCGTTCAATGGGTCATTTTAAAAAGGATTGCTCCTTTTTAAAATGACCCATTGAACCACATTTAAAACAAGCCCCTGACCACATGTCTGAAACCTGGAAGTCCGTGGCTAAAGCCACTGCCAGAGAGTTAGCATTATTAGCAGCAGTTCCCACATTTTGGCAAGTTCTAACCATATCTGCTATATCACACATATGCAGGTTACAAACAGCAAGTAATGCTTTTCTACAAGCTTCGTTCACGTTTGTGAAAGCAAGCCATTGCAACAGAATAGCTCTGGCTTCATCATTATCAACATGCTGGGAGAGCGTGGCTTGCAGTCTGTCCAGGAACTGCACAAACAACTCCGCTAGACCCTGTAAAATCTTAGCAAAAGACATGTTACAATCAATAACCATCTTCAAGAGTCACCGCAGGGCATGCAGGGCTAGGCAAGTGATGATATCATACCCATCATGTGGGTTGCCTGCCTGCCTGCGCTGTAGGGACTGTGAAAGCACTCTCTGGTCAGCTGTGCAGCGACGATTGCTGGATTTCTGCCTTGCAGCACTTCCGCCTGGGTCATACACAGTTCTTGGTAATGGGTTAACCAGACTGCAAACTATGTCGCTGTTAGAATCATTTTCATTATGCTTTTCCAGTCGTGAGGTATGAGGACATATGCTGTACTGATAGACTCTAGGTAGCTTAGGGTAAGATGGAAGGATATGCTGCTTTCTTTTACCAGCACCCTCAGTTCTTTAATTACTTCACAGTCTAGTTCTCTGTAAGTTGGGTGTTGGTTAGGTACATATATTACTGGACACGCAGTAACGAGTGCCAAGTCACCCTCCTTCATGGTTTCTGTGCATTTCTGCCAACACTGCATCATCATTTCGAGCAGGAAGCAAGACTGCCACCCGCTCACGGCACGGGAACTCCACTGAGGGGATCAACTACACAGGGATTTCTATCGGGGTAAAACAACTTTGCAGGGCTTGGGTTAATCTTGGGGTAAGGCAATTTCGCAGTGTATGGGTTAATCTTGGGGTTCTGGTGGCACTGAGGGTTCAAGGGAATCAGCTTCCAAAGCCGCATAATGGCCGACATTCGCACAATTTCCCTTAATGGCCGCCATGATTGTCCTCCATGTAGCGAGGTGCCCACAAACTTCAACATCGCTATCCCTGGCAATATCCAAAAGTCGCTCCCCTACTGCTTTCCAGGTTTCTGATTGAAGGGGTTCACTAAAGGGAAAATCTCTGCCGTGATTAGACACCCCATCCAGCAGGGTGCTTAATTTCACACCAGCAATATTAACAGCTTGCTGATGGAGGAGCTTCTGTATCTGGTCCAAGCTCCTGCTTTGTTCCAGGGATATTCCATATCCCATATTTGCTCCCACTGGTCTACTCCCCCTCTAGGTGAGGTGTGTGCACTTTTGGATTTCTTCCTGAACTTTTCCTGGATCCTTCCCCAGATCCTTTTCCCGCACTCTTACCAGCCAGTTCCTTGACCTAGTGGGAGTTGCTACCAGAGCAGTCCACACACCTTGTGCCATCTTATAGGTCCTCATTTGGGCCAACCATTTGTAGCAATGGGGAACAAAGCAGCATGGACTCCCTTATGGATCTGAAAGAGATTGCTGTATTGTAGAAATCACACTCCTTTTATACCTTAAATCTCCACCCAACATAACTGAAACCAAACTGGAGCCTAACAGAACTTAACAGAAAGAGGGCACCCATTGGCTGGCTCAGTTGCAGCGCTGCTGTCCACGTGTCCTATCATCCAATCAGCTTCCTGCTCATATACTGTCCATGTGTTCTACCGTCCAATGAGCTTCCTGCTCATACACTGTCCACTTGTTCTACCACCCAATCAGCTTCCTGCTTGTACACTGTCTGCGTGTTCCTCCAGCCAATCACAATCTCACTCCCTGCTGTCCCTCACTGACTCTCTCCTCACTCACAGGTGCCTCTCAGCCCTCAGCCAACTTCCAACCTGGAGCTGTGCCTTTCCCACTGGGCCTTCTGGTGAGCATAAGCCTCAATCACTTTAATAATTATAACCCCATATCCTACACTTCTTAACTTAAAATATTGACAAATTTAGGGCATGCAAATTCCTCTAATCATTTCACTGTGTGTGTTGTATACTAGATGTCAACTTTCTATAGTGCTGAAAAGTTATCACATCACTCAGATTTTCATGAGTGGCAGAAAATGTCACCATTGTGCCTGCAATTACATGCTGAGTGTAGCCAGACTAAGAGCTCTGGGTTCCCATTGTTTGGTTTAGTCTGATCAGAGTTGACACTTTCAGTAACGATAAACAAAACAGCTATGTAACCATTCGCACACTTTGTTGACCAATAGTTTTCTCTTGCTGCTTTGCAGCAGACCAATTATTCTCTTGGTGTCTCTCTGTCGCTCCCAGTACATTTTGGATGTCTCTAAACTAGTTATATCATATTTTGTCTCTTTGGCATTTCTGATGTTATCTTCACTTGCTTATGCTATCCTTTTATAACCTCCTTTAAAATGAGACTCAGCCTGAATTGTGTGTTCCCTTCTGTACGTTAAGGTAGAGTTTTCATTGTCTGAGTTTTTCAATGAAACTCCTTCTTTTTTGTCCTTCAATCTCTGCCCATCATGACTATTTTTTTTTATTCTTTTGTGTATAGCTATTCAGTCTTATTTGCGTTTTTTAGAAATCTTGACTCTGCCACCATGTTCTAACTGCTTCCCTTTTACTCCGACTTCTACACCTTTCCTTTATCTTACCTATTTTGCACTGGTATACTCAAAACTATTTGTAGTTAATATGTTTTTTCCTTTGAGCTAATATTTTAATCTTCTAAGTGTATTGAGCTTTTTAGGAGGTTTTTTTTTTTTTTTCTTTCCGTTTACTGAGCTCAGGACAAAACCTGAACTGTTAATTTACTTTACAGGTAGGAAGTAATTTTTCCCCCCAGCATGCATCTCAGTTCACACTATTGGGACAAGCTGTGCTTCAAAAGCTATTTTTCCAGCCAGAGGTACTTAGATACTTCTAAATGCTGAATGTATTGCTTATCAGTGCTGGACAAAATACCACTGTCAGTCCTTTAAGGGCTTACCTTGTTTCTTGATGACTATTGTGCAAGGGCCGTAAATGTGTACCCTGGTGGGGTGGTGAGGTCAGAGGGTCCACATATGGCATTTTTTATGAATCATGCAAGTCATACAGCCTTCTGCCTTCTGTTTGGAGGAAGTGCTCCTCACACGAGCCTGTGTCTGCTGGACAATACTGAGAAAAGACAGACACTAACGTGGTCCAACAAAGACCTGCTCTGTACCATACCTTAAACAGCTAAGTGCAAACATGTTTCTGGGATGTCATTACCTGGAACGGATGCGCCACTTAGGGAACCCAGACATTCAAAGGTTTCTTTAGATGCTCACCAGATATAGCATTGGGTGGTTCACTGCTGGTTTCATTCATCTGCTTGTCCCTGCCTTGGAGTGGACATGCAGCCACAGTTGTGAACTTCCCGTGTCAAGCACTGCTAACAGCTTCTGAATCTGCCTGTCCAACCCTGTCATTGCTTAGCAACCACCTTGCCTTCGAGAACAGCAGGAGCTGGGAGGACAGAGATAATGCCACTGCTACTAGAGCTTATTTTTGCCAGTAAAGTCTCTTCTTGTCTCCTAACCGTTCCTCTGTTCCTGTTCCTCTACCAAGTATTCATATTGCCATTATTATGTGCTCCATCACAGAAACACACACTTTAGTCCCAAGTTCTTTCTCTTGTAGACTGCTGAAGCTGATTCAAATGCTGCCAACGGCATAAATAGCACACTGGTCCATGTCAGATGCCTATTATGTTGGAGCTTCTTTTGCATTCAAAAAGTCCTAGATGGTTTTGATTTTGAACGCATTTTCCTTCATTGTATAATAATAATAATTATTATTATTATTATAATACAAACCCCCTATATACAGCAACAAGATATCTTGCTTTTCCTAACAAATTTATTGTTTTGTGACCTTTATTGATATGCCATGTTGTCTCTGCTGCTTAAGATATATTCCTCATAACCACCATAACTGGCCTTCCCTCTACACAATATTCCAGTGCCACTATTGGCTACAGTCATAGAAATTGAAGGATGTTATGGCATGGTACAGGGAACAGTTTAAATGGGAATTTCCTCCTCTGGAAGGTCACACTTTTACACAAAGCCAGTAGAAGTACTCTTTACAGAAACTGCAGAAAACTAACGACAAAACCATATGGATTAAGATTTGAAGACTAATCTTGAAAGAGGTGGGTTTTCAGGGAGGAAAATAAGGTATGTGTTATTTGGAAATCAGATGTTTCAATTATTATTTACAGTCAGAAAATCTCAGTCAGTAGTTTCATACTTTCAAGATTTTCCAGCTGCCTACTCGCACGTTTTTGGTTGTTTTATTTTTTCCCAGTTCATTTTAATACATGCTAACAAAGAAAAATCCTGTATGAGTAAGGAAACATAATTTCAATGAAAATCTAAAAAAAACAATCAAAAAAAATCCCATAGAGTGAGAGAACAAGGATTTTTAAACACTACTGCAGCTATCTCCACATCCATCTCCCTTTCCAGAAAAACTAGCAAAGTATGAGGCTCTTAAACGCAAAATTATATTTTCCCTATAGCTTTTTATTTGTAGATAAGATAAGCATCTGCAATTTTTGATGGAATTGTGAATGAAAGTGTCCAACCTAAGTCTCAACAGTTGCTAAAATGGGTGATTGATTTGCAATTGGCCAATTTGTTGTAAAGAAACAAATTTTAAAACATACACTTCAGATGTAGCACAGGAAATTGCTCTTACCCAGCTCTCATTAAGGATATTGTCTTAAAGCTTTTCTAGCAGAGTATTAAATTACAGTGGTTTTCCATTTTGAGTCAAAGCAAAAATTCATGTAAGGTGTTGTAAAAGAGTGAAGAATTTTTGCATACCTCACAAGTTTCAGACTACAAAAAAATTCCAGCCTTAGCAAGATATGTATATGCTAGATAGTCTACCTAAAGTAATCCAACTCAGTGTATATGTAATATGAAAATACAGAAGATGAACACCATGAAAAAGTAGTGATGTGAAGCTCCATAGTGACCTAGAATTATAGATGGGAGCAGAAATAGGCATCTTGGGCTTTTTCTCACAATGCAGTCCATGGCAAAAAGCAGACAGCAACTCCACTAAATCTTGAGTACTTCAAGACAACAGAAACGAAGCACTGACTGGTGAAATAACCATAGAGCATAGTAATATTTAGTGACCTGCTTGAGACCTTCCATAGAATGCAATACTAATTTAACTTCACTGCATTCTTTCTCCTTAATGATTGTCCTGTAACATTTTACAGCGATGGGAAAGATTGAACACTCCTGTCATTCAAAGATACAAAGACTTCCATGTTTCCTGTGGGTTTTAATGAGCAGCCAAACATAATTCTGAAAACAAAGCTAATGACCACTTAAAAATTCTCCCCAAAATTCAGTGCAAGATAGTTTGCATTTGCATCTCAAGCAGGTAGGCGTTTAAGTGTCTATGCACAGTTGTCCAGTTTCATTTATGCCTACCAGCCTCTGCTGGTAAGGCCTCCAGCCTCCCTTTTTAAAAGACCACCTGCAATCAGGTATTTGAAAGACAAGGTTTTGAACATCAAGTAACTTCCCCTATGTTTTGGCATATATTTGAATCCACTGTATTTGCAAATATGAGTGAGATACTCGATTTGCAGAGCACTGCTACAGCATAGAGTTACTATGCCCTAAAATTTAGGAGGCACACAGAAGATGAGCACTCTGTAGGTGATCTCCTCAGCTCCTTCAGGCATCTCTAGAAAATGATTACTTTCATCCTGAAACTAACAGGTGAAGTAAACTACTTTCTTAACATGCCCATTTCTCCACAGTAGATGCAAGAACTTCTGGGCAATAAGCTCAGAGATAGATCTCTAAAGTGTAGTGAGATGAACTCCACACATGATTATTGACAGAAGAAATTCTTCCTAGAATTACCAATAATCACAAATCATCACTATTTTGCCTTTTTTTTTTTTTTTCAAAAAAGAAATGTAGTATATTTAAAGCCCAAAAGTAACTAGACAGCATTTAAATCAGCAGGTCTTCCCCAAAACAGATTTTTAATTCAGTCTCTGACATTCATACATTTCTCTCATGCTGTATTTGCCACAAAACAAATGAAGAAAAAGAGGAGAAAAATCTGTGTTATGAAATGCCATCAGAAACCCCTGACCTCACTCCTTTTTCTGTATAATTCAAAAGCCAAAGGAAGAGGAACAAAAAGCTCCCACCAAAGCTCCAGCAAAAAACATTTTCTCATGATGTTGCAATGGCCTTTTATAGTTCCCCATAGTGACTGACACTGCTTTAGAGAGCTGTGCAGAGAAGCTGGGCCTGCATCACCTCAGGCTTTGTCCTCTGTTTTCCATTTTGAGTAACTATCAAATTGAAAGTTCAGTGCACTTGAACTAATTTGCCCCTTCCAAATAATGGTAATGAGAGGAGGCCTACCCTGCCTCATTTTCTACATGCAGAAAATAAAAGAAAAAGATCACCTGCACCCAGAACAGGCTTCACAGAAAGGGACAGTAGTGTCAAAGGTCTCAGTGTGCTTCCAAATACAGGCAAGTGAAAACAGAATTTTATTCTGTGGTGTGGATAAGAGCTTAGTCAGATACATACCTTTTACTGGCACTGCACTGAGATGCAAAGTTTGACTGTAAAGGCAGACGGGGTAATTTCTGGTAGTGCCATTTAGGGTGAATTTTTCTCTCTGCCAGAAATCAGTAGTAAATAGCACACTGTTGTTCTGGAAAGGTAGTTCAGAAAAACAGTTCAGAAAATAATTTCTTTACTGCCATAAATGAAAGAACCTGGGACATGTATAGCTTAGTAGAATAGACAAGTTAAATTGCAGTATGTGGTACTGACTTCTCAGTCAACATTAAACTACTTCTGAAAATAAGATTAGTTATTTTGAACATATAAATGAGCCCTTCTTGAGTTCATATAATCAACACTGAAGTTCATTTTGGATTCAAAAAGGGAATAGACCCATAAAAGTTCCGTTATGAAAATACTGTTGACCACAAAGCATAATCAACTAAAAGATGAAGGAGTACAAATAGAGGCACTGTGTTTTCTGATCAGTAAAAGGGGGAGAGAGTTTAGAACTTTTAGAGAGTTTAGAGAGGACCAGGTACAGAAGTAGTTTCATCAGAAATTTGTCCTACTACTAAAACACTGAAAATCATGAAACGGTCTTATATTGCAGTATTACAGCATGATACTATATTTTGCACTATCAATTATATACATGTGTTTCTATAAGAGTATATGGTGTCCCATTTTAGGTAATATACTCAAAAATACAGTTTCCTTTCCAGAAAATCTGCTAGAAAATTAATTTTTCTGATGTGAAAGACCAGAATAAAAACAAATTGAAGAAAAGCTAAGAAACTTTTTTTGATAACAGAGAACATAAAATTCTTTTGTTTATCTAATGTATTGTGGATTTGTGGAGTCAGAGCAGGAATAAAATCTCCCAACAACATTTCTTCATTCAGAGTACAAGAAAGTTGGGCAGGAAACATCACCACATCACACACTGCCCATGCTGTGAATGTCAGCGATAGCAGCTTTCCATTAAGACTGTTCTATTGTCTGATAAAATATTCAAATTGTTGCCAGTGATGCTTACTTTTCTACAAGTATGGTAGCAGACAGCTACCAAACAAAACCAAATGTTGACATAAATGACAGCCTTCTAGCACTCTGAAATTAATTTTAGTGAAAAAATTATTTTCATAATGCTTCCAAATCCCACAAAAGGTAGCTGAGCAAGACTGACAAGGAAAAATACTTTTACAAAAGAGCTTTTGCCTATTTCCCAATCCAACAGGTAGATGTTTCACCCAGATGACAGGCATAATTGGTATGATGATGACTTGAGAAGTGCCTTTTATTTGTGAGTCTCTCAGATTACTCCTCCATCCTCAAAATGTTGTCTGGGAAGGCATAAGGTGCATGACCTAAGAGAGTGGGCTGGCTGCAAGGAACCCTAGAAAAATCTCATTCTACCTCTGTCTCTCTCTGTCCCCTAGAATGACATACTCTTTCCTCTTGAAGCCCCATTATGTTTTTGAGAGGGTATATGAGGAACAAGTACAGACTGCACAGACTGGGTGTATGGGAGGTGCAGGTATGGAATAAAACCATGGGATTGTTTAGGTTTGGAAAGATCTCTAAGATCATTGAGTCCAACTGTTAACCCAGCACCGCCACATTTATGACTAAACCACATCCACATGTTTTTCAAACACTTCCAGGGGTGGAGATTCCACCACTTCACTTGGCATCCTGTCCAATTAGCCTCTCAATGAAGAAATTTTTCCTATTATTATATTATTATTATTATATTTTTCTAATCTAAATTTCCACGAGCCATATGCTTGTTTTCTTCCTGCTGGTCTGCTTCCTATGTAACTGGACCCTAGCAGAGAACTGCCTAATACACTGTACTGCAATGTGAGTTATAGTACCTTTGCAGGGATACAAGGAACAACCCATGATCCCTGGTTTCATCAGGAATAACCAGTGATGAGAGACAATCACAACTTTCAAACTATCACCTCTTCAGAATGCACAAAATGTTTTCCAAATCCTACAGATCACTGATTTTATTTATTGCAAACTATTTGGTCTTTGCTAAGTTGAGAGGCCCAAATAACAAAGTTATAGCTGAATGAACTCAAATCAAAGCTGTGACACTCTTTTTCTCTGCCCAATATCTGTGATAAAGCAAAGGTTCATTATGAAATATAAGCTCTACTTAAGTAGATTGTTTCTTTCCAGTAAGTGCTATTGTTTTTTTAAACTCACCCATTATAAGCGAGCAACAGCCAAAAAAATGCTTATACATGATTACAGTGGAACTTATTTGCTTACTTCTTAGTTTAAAAGTGGTATTCCATTGGGGATTGTGTGTGAATTCTGTTGTAACTGAGTAAACAAAATGTGAATGACTGAAGTTCCTTTGGACCTGCAGCCTTCTCAAGACACAGAGAAATAGGCTGTCATAAATATTCCTGTGGAATAATGTGAAAACCTTCTCTAGTCAATGTGCATTCAGCAGGAATATTGCATTCATGTTATTTTCATTTTATTAATTCTAATATGGAAATCAGAGCTTCATTACAGTGCAACAAGAAATCCATGATAATACAAAATTTCAAAGCACACAAATAAAATTATGCCTTAGCAGTTTTCATTTCCCCACAGCACTCTGCAAATAATACAAACAGAAGTTTTGTTTCAGGATCGGTGTGGCATAACCAATTTTGCTCAGGCAGAGAGCCAAGAAAACACAAGTTCTAATCCCTACCCTCAGGCTCTCAATTCAGCAAGGCACTTATGTCCCTGTGTAACTTTGAGAAAAAGCAGTGTAGTTGCAGTCAATGAGCCCATTTCACCATTCATGCATTTTCCAAGTACTCAGCTGAGGTGCTAAGCTCCTTTCTGCCATTTTTCCACCTGTAATGGGAGACATGCTCAACTATGGCACAGTATTGCTGTGAGGTTCCTCATATGTATTTCTGATGAACTGATGCAGCTTAAATACCACAGAACAACAATGCTTTGAGGTCTTTAATATGTTTCTTTTTTAAAACATAAATTCCATTTTACTAAGATACTGCCTCCTGATTTTAAGCAATGCTAAGCACTTCTCTTTTTATTAGTACAAGAGTACAAGTGGATATCCCTTGTTCTTTGGTGGACCCACCTGAGCTCTGCTATAGTCCTTCTGCCACTGTGTACACATCATTGCTGCCCTTCTCCTTGGGTTTTGTTTGAGGGATTGTCTGTCTATGAAGATAAAGCATAATTTTAAATTTTCATTGTATCTCTACAGGTTTACATTTGGTGACTATCTGCACCTTCAGGTCTCTACCTCCTCCTTTACACTAGTTTTTGTCCTGGTTCCAAGAATTTCCTCCTTTTTGCACTTGATATCACCTCAGGCCTTTTTAAAGCTATTCACATCCCTGCTACTAGGATCAACCTTCAAATTCATCATCCCAACTGCTGTGATCCACTCTCCTAGCTCCCTTGCTAGAGTGATGGATCACCTCAGTAACAGGCTCTTACAATAAGACCAGCACCCATGCAGCAACCTAGCACACCTCTGATCCTTGCCTTACCCCGACAGTAATATCACAATACACATTTTCTTGCTTCTTTCCAAAATGTTTCCCCACTTTTCCAAGCTGTCCTAAATGTGCTTATTGGCTTTTAGTCTCTCAGTACTTCTGACATTCTCTTAAAAACTATCAACATTTCTGACATCAACAAGGCAAAAATACGAGCTGAAATCTTTGCTTTTCTGTGAAATTCATTATCCTATGGTCTCCTGCACTCCAGCTTATTTTTCCTGTTTATTCCTGCCTTTCCCTTACATGCAGTTAACTTGTTCACTGAGGTAAGATCCGTCTTCTTGCTTGCTCATGACTACAGCAACATCCACAACATACATCCAAATAGCTTTATCTCCAACTAGCCTTCCTAAAGCCCTGTGAAAAGTCAACCACTTTGTTGAGTCCAAATCACATGCTCATCCCTTCTGTTCTTTCCCAAGGGGACATCCTCCACTGGACACTCCCAGGAAACCAGCAGCTACCCATGCTGTGCTTTGCTACTGTCCCACCATCCCACGGTTCAATATTTTACACACACTGAGGATTATCAGCAGGTTAGTCCTTGGTCTAGAACATTGGTTTTTGTACATGGTTGCTGTGTACATTTTATTTTGATAAAACATAATGCTTTCCCCAAAACTGCAGGTCTATAACAAGATGTAAAAGTCTGTAATATTTGAGAAGCAAGGCTGAAACTGATTCAAACACATTCTAATGATGACTTGTTCTCAAAATATTGCTTTTCACCATATGACTGTAAATTATGTAGTTGCATATTCAAATTTTGCACCAGGAGTGGTAAAACACCATCAGTAGATTGAAGACCTGTTTCCCATACAAATACTGGATTGTTTCACACTTTCCCAGCAGGATAATTTTAGGGAACATGTACTTGGAGGTCATTTTCTTCCAGATATCTGCCCTCATTATTACAGCTAGACTGCTATATATGTTCTGGTGAATCCAAAATTGGGTTGGATGCACCTCTGTTCAGGATAGCTTTACACTCACTTACAAGTGCTTAAACTTCAATTAAGAAATTAAGGTAGACTGACTGTAGCCCCTTAGTCCTATGATGCTGACAGCACTAGGTCTTGTAGGATATTTTCAGTGAGTTTTAGGGGCCAGCTGAATATTCTGCAATACTGTGAGATGTATCTATGTAACTCCATCAATTTCCTGGAAGTTTCACTAACATAAAATCAGCACAAGAAAGCAAAAATAAAAATCACTGGTTTCTCTATCACACAGAGGAGCCTGAGATAACACAGAAGATGCAACTGCTATACATTGTCCTGACCTGCATTCATGCCTTACTATGTATAAACACAGAAAGATAACCAGCTTTCTACTTTTAGCACACTTTCCAGTACAATATCTGTACTACATGTGCTTCATTACAATACTTCCACCTAACACTAATAAGCATCTGTACACAGGCCTGTGTGGCCTATGCACCTGGAGCAGTAACAGAGCACAAGAGCTTTTAAAGCTTTTCTTTCTGAAAATAATTCAGCCACTGGGAGGGAGTAGACCAGTGGTTTGGGATCACTGTTTTTAAGACAATATTCATATCCTGCACTGCATTTGGGGTTGCATGTCTGTAGGTAACAGAAGGGGATCCTTCCCCCCAACTCACACTGGTGAGATGCATGTGATGTGCTGGCTTCAGTGTTGGGCTCCTTGGTGCAAGAATGACATAGACTTACCCAGGTCAGTACAGAAAAGGGCCAGAAAGATGAAAGCCTTGAATCATCTATTCTATGAGGAGAGGCTGAGCCCAGCACCATATCAGCCATTTCCTCAGATATAAGTCACAGCATTTCAACTACAGAAATATTTCTAAGTTTTCTTATCTCAGACCAACCTTACTACTGCATTGCTAAACAAACTCCTCTCAGACAAACACAAACACCAGAAATTGAAACGAGACAAGACCCCGCTAAGCTCTACAGATCTAAACAATCCTTGCAAACCTTATTTTTCCCACTGTGAAGCTGGGCATGGGACAGAAATGAGCTATAAAGGTTTAAGTGTTACAATTATCAAGTTGCCTTTGTACTGGTTCTCCATGAGGTTGAACTTTATTCCTAGTTTGACTGTCTCTCCCAGCCTATCTGAAAAATAGGTCTGTTGGCCTCATGCTCATACAGATCAGTCCAACACTGTCTCATGTACAAAAATTTTTTAGTAGCTACCTAGGGTTACTGTCCTAGCCCTCTCACATCCTGGATCCCCATTATAGCACCCACCTGCCATTGGAGGACCCTGCACAGTGACCTGATAACCCAGCTGGCTTTCAGACAGTCCTTAGTTCTTCAGACTGTCCTTTCAGACTGCAAACACTCAACTCAAGTTACTGAAGCACACAGGAGGTGACTCATGTCAAGACTTCAAAGCGTGTAGGATTTAGTGTATTAAAAAACTTAGCATCCAAGCTCTTCCAATTCTGGCATCTCAGCATAACCCTCCATCTTTAGGTTTATATTTGATGCCTCAGAAATAGAATAAAACTATTTCCATTTTATTTTTTCCTCTCTTTACATACATTTCACTCCTGTGCAATCAGTAACGTCCAAAATGGAATTCTAGTCATTCACTCTCTCTCTAACCAGGGAAGCAGAGAATAAAGCAGAAAATAAAAAGTAAGGTCATAGATGCCTCTAAAAAGTTAAGCTTGAAAACTTGGGAGTGGAGAGGACTTTCCATACTTCATGAAGCAATAGGGCAGACAATACCATAACCTTTACTTCAACCCAAAAGCAAGTGAAACATTCTTCCAACACTGTAAAAAGCCATGAAAAGCTAAAAGGAGCAGAAGTTAATGGAGATTGACACCAGGGGAACACCTTTACATTAAAATACATTCCATCAAACCTCATTCTTCATCACCACACAGGGGTTTCAAACTTCTTTTCTTACTGAAGTCATCTCATATGATGCTTCAGTTGTCTAACCACAGACAAATACAGTACCTGCCTTGGTACAAGCAGTTGGAGACAGCAGAGGGACCTGCAGAGTTCTGACTTCTCACACACATCAGCACCTGACTGGATGGCCTCAGCAGCAGAGTGGTGCTGTTTTTACCAAATCCTTATGGAAATGCTATTAAAACTGTTCATAGTGTTGCACAAAAGTTCTGTACTGAATGCACAAGTTGCTATTCACCAACTTTCAGACTTGATCTGTTAAACATAAAATGAAGAACATAAGAATATAGTCATAATCCATAAAACAAGAAGTCTTGAATATAATTATGATTTTTTTTACTATATTAATTTAAAATATTTCAGCTAACATCTCCCATATTCCACTGAAATATTTATGATAATTTACATTCATCAGTTTTAGTCCCGATTTTCAAGATTTAAAATTGTTCAGATACTACTGCCCAAATTCCATTTCCAGGATGTGCTTATATTGTATTCATGAAAATATCTGCTGAAACACTCAGGCAAAAGAAATGAAATTTCATGTTGGTTTTTATTTTGAAATTACAGGTCCTGCTGTAATCAAATGGAGGAATTTATAAAGATAGACCAAAAGAAACTAAGAGAGTTTCCCATATTTCTCAAATTTTTTAGTGTCTTCTTTCAGATAGCATGGATTTTATCATACTCCAAGGATTACAACACAGCATGGGATACCAATATTTCCCAAAGCAGTCTCTTTGCAACTAATGTATTGCAATTACTAATTATTTTAATGTATATCGTCTATCATGAATTAGATTATAATAATTATGATATTATTAAACTGTCATTGTTGGATCATGTGGCTTTTGTTGTTTAATCTTACAATGACTTGATGAAAATTAGATTATTTCAGGACTATTCCTACTGTCACTTGTAACACACCTTCAGTCACAACCACAAGTTGTTTTGTTGCTGTTGGGTTTCATCATGCATAGTTCATTGAGAACTGCTTAAGCAATTAGCCCACTCAGACCAATATATGTGAAAACATGACAATACTATTTAGCTTCAATGTACAGAGGAAAACAGTAGATAGCTACACCTTGTTAAGGTATGCTCAGAATGAAGATGATGCAAAATCTTCTGCCCAAATCTGCTTTTCTTCTGAGTAGAGGGTCAGCACATCCAGTCTGAGTCAAGAGCAAGCAAGGAGATAAGTATGTTTATGCCCTTTAGTTGTTTGTGTAAAATATTTTGGTTACAGAAACATACAAGGTCATTGGAAAAAATCTTTATCAACAAATGCATATTAATCAGTTAAGAGAGATGAGCAGGTTTTATTCTTCAATGAAGCAAAATGAAGTTACTGGCATAACATGAAACCTCTCCAACAACGTGAGTTCATCCTCATCTGTATTTAATTCTTCGCAATTTTTAGGGAACAAAAATACTAAACAGTGAAAATAAGCATGTGGGGAAAACATAACTTTCCTATTGCTTCTGTGGACCATGTGATGTGCCTGCTGGGCAGCCTGACAGAAATCCAAAGAAGTTTCTGATGCTCAGACACATGTTTTTTTGAAAAACCTGATTAAATAAAGTTTTAAAGGCCAGTGACTTTGTAATTTTCCCCAATTGGTCAATTTCTGATAATAATAATAATGTGACATCACATTACAAACTTTCTGCAGATAACCCATTCAGTTGCTTTGTATACTGAAAGATGATTTAAAGATGATATTTCTCATCTGGACTCACTTCTGTGTGCCAGTAGATCTAGCAGATGCCTCTTCCGAAACATGCTTAGAGTTTACTTAAAGTATTGAATTGAACATCAGCCCTAGTAGTGTCTTAATATGAGCCCAAAGCAGGCACTCTGTAACTGCAATGAAACAAGGGCCTTTCTAGCAGGTCAGCAGGGAAAACATCCTGCACCTGGTACCTCACAGCCTCACAGCTCTGTACAAGCCAGGAGCCAGCTTTTGCAGAGCTCCATCCTACATCAGAGTATGAGTCAGTAGCATGGAAAAGCTCTCTTCTTGCTATCAATGTACAGCTGAAGGCACTCCAGAAACTCATGCCCACAATCATATCAAAGAAGCTTGAGATGCTCTGCCAATGTGATTGCAGAGCCCCAAATCACAGCATCTTCCTAGCAGGTTAGAGATGACAGCATTAATTCAGACTGGCACTAGACTGTCAACATCTTAAGGGATTAGAAAGAGCTAGCAGGATTTAAAGGAAATAAAAACAACGCAGAGACTTGTCTCTTCCTTTGCTAAAGGCAAAGAAGGTAGAAGATCAAAAGAAAAATAATCTCTGTGGAGCTTAAAGGATCCCAACACTTCTTTGCCAGCAGGTAACATACGGCCAGCAACAGAATAGAGAGCAAGGTAAAAGAAGATTGTCCTGATTAAGAGAGGTGATTGTTTCCTTTTCAACCACGTCCTGAATGCTTGCTGGCTTTCCCTTTCCTCACAGTGGAAGTCAGGTAGAAAACAGAGACAGTCATTGCTTTCCCCTTTTCTTCCTCAATATTAAAATGAGGAAAGCCCTGACAGCATTTTCTGCTCTTCATTTAAGGATCCAGCATAAATTAAAATAAGGAAAGCCCTGAGTGAGGAGGGGAGCCCACTATAATGTTCTGCAAGGCTATGCTGGCATCAGCCTCCCAGGGAGTGCTAATTCCAGTGCAGCCTGCCAGTGGCCTGTACCCAGATGATGCAGTGCCACTGCTGCACAAGGTCAGCATCCACATGACAAGCTACCAAAAAGAATTGGCAAGCCCTCACTGCTGCTTTTGACAATCAACTTCAATGGATCATAAGACATTAGCCCTTCATCTACTGAGAGAGACATTATTGTATAAAGCTAGTAGATTTTTCACTCTCTTGCAGAATGAAAATCATGGGAAGCATTATGTCCCCTGGACATTCAGAAAAGAAATGTAGTTGTCAGATATAGAATCAGTACAGCATGTGACTGCTGCTAGACCTTAGTAATTGAACAAATATCACTCTATCTTTAGGTTTCTATGTCATATCCAGTCTGGAATGAGAGGAGCTGTAAGTTATTGTCACCTATGATTGTGCCATGGGCTATCCCTCAGGAACAGCTAGTCTCAAAGCATTTCTATTTGTCAAGATTACCCAGGAAAATAGTCACTTTTCACTTTCTTAAGTTGAAAAACAAAAAGAACTCAGAGGCTTTAAATTTACACATATTTCAGTAACACAAAAGTTGGACCCACCTTTCCAAAAAAGTCTGATGTTGTCTTCAGAGGATTTTATGTGTCAGTTTTGCACAGCAACAGCCACCCTCCCAGCTACACAGAAAATGAATACAATTACTCAATCACAGAGTTGACACATCCCCTTCCTGCGTTTGACACATCCCCTTCCTGTGTTATAAAGCTCAAACAGTCTCCCATGTTCTCTTCAGTGGTATCTTGAAAATTCCTTGTGCGTTTTGAGTGCTGGATCCATGTCACAAACTGTGGAGTGATGTCACTGCCTTCCTGCCCAAGCCTGCACTGCCCACCACATCTTGTCATATGATGAATTACATAACAGAGAGTAATTTGAACACATCTCAAGGTAGAGATGTCCAGGTAGAGACAGCCTTTAAAAACACACAGCACATCCACAGAGTGTGTGCAATGCCCATGAAAAGATATATCCCCAAATGCACAACAGGAAGTTTGCAGAAGTTCACAGAGTGTACAGCTTTGCCAGTTTCTACAGTGGCTTTTGGATGGGACTTTGAACAGCCTTTCATCACCACGTGTGTCCTTTGATTCAGGTCTCTGCACACCCCTAATTTCAGAGAGGCCTTTATTTTGAAAACATGGACTCTTACAGCTTAAAGCCTCTTTGCTTCTTTGAACAGGACTTCTTCCTTTTGCTGTGCTGCTCTCCAAGGCAGCACTTACACACACAAAAGCTTGATCTCTAAGGACAACGGGAATTCAGTGTTTTAAAAAATGAGTTCCCTTATTACATGAAAAACTTTGGCCTTATCTTTATAAATAACTAAACATTCATTTTTCTAAGCTGTCATTCAGTGTTGAGAGGAATACTAAAAAGGATCAATGCCCTCTTTCCCCTGCTCACACAATGTGAGGTACAAATACCTAACTGGACAGAATTTCTATAAGATAATGTACTGGTGTTATTCTGGAGTTGGTTGACATTAAAAAGTTGAGTCCCAAACAGTTTTTCAGGAGGATAAAAATTCAGACACATCCAAAATTGAACGTTTATCTACCTAGTACCACAAAATATTCTGGTCTGTTCTGCACTAGATTCGTGTTGAGACATTGAGGCAGTGTCTTCAGCAAAATGTGCTTTCACCATCAATAGAAGACAAAAATTGGTCACCCAGAATTGAACCTGAAATGGCAGGGTTCCCACTAGATTAGAGATCTGTATCAACTGGACCTTTTTCTATATTCATTCAACACAATACTTTTGCACTCCGGCCTCAAGACTGACAAGGATGCTGGCCATCAATATCAAAGTCTCTGATGCACATCTCAAACTTGAGTAAGCTCAACTCCCACATTCTTATTCTGTTAGACTAACCAGAGTATTACCTGGTTTTAAGTGCTGAAATGCTTTATTAAATTAACAGGCAGTAGAGTATCATTTAAAATGCTATTCTGCTTTGAAGACCTATTGAAACTATTCAATTCACTTAAAAAAATCATTACAGTAAATCTTCTTATGAACTGACATATCATTTTAGTGATTTCAGTACAGTTGTGTCAGCTTATGAAGTCAAGTGTTAATCAGTAATCCATTATTCATCTTACATATTTGCTGCTCAGCCTAATATAACAATTGGAGAGTCCAATGTCATTTTATCTTTTAAAATTTATGGGTATGTATACATTGATTTTGTAGAAAATTGTCAGTTAAAGCAAAGTAATGCCACATTTCCAATATGATTTAAACACAACATTTTCACAATTCCAATATGGTTAAAAACTTCCATGAAAGACCTTGATGAAAGATTAAGACCAGCTCTAAAGAGATACTGGAGATGAGCTCTCAAACAGATAAATCAAGACACATTTTGCTAGCTGCTATGAGATATGAAGTATTTGATGTACTTTATAAATGCTTTGCAGCTGGATGTTCCATTTCCTAGGGAGACTGTAATGGCATTTTTGTAACACTCTCTAAGTTTTGTATCTTTGCTGATTGGTAGAAGTATAAACTGTGCTCTTTCTTCAGTGTAAGCAGTGTTTGAGAAAAGGCTGTATAATTGTCTGGGGATGGCTGTTTAATGCTTCAGATGTGCTACAAGCCTAGACCATGAAAATGAATACCCATAACAGTGACAGTAATGAGTACCCTTATTTTTTTCCTTTTTCCTTGGTACTGCATAGTGGACACAGCAATTACTTCTTGTTCCCATTATTCTGAAATAACTGGTATTTCTTTGGCTTCAATGTGGCAGTGGGAACATAATTTTTTTATAGATGACCTTAACACTAGCACTAGCATGATGGCTTAAGGAGCAAAAGAGAAAGGCTGTTCAACTTCAATGCTTTTACATTTGACAAAAAAAGAGACCTGAAAAACTTTTGCAAAGCTAGCTTTCTACTCTGAGTGCACACCTGATTTCCCATCACTTTCACATGTGATTTCCAGTTAGTTACAGATATTTAAATGATGGAATTCTCTGGGAAAATTAGGACCAGTGCTTTGAGCAATGATAAGCTAAAAATTAAGAGAAGATTAAATTGTTTTTTAGAGAAGTAAGAAAACCAGTGGGGAAAAAAAAACCCGGTCATCACAAAGACACAAGTAAATTTAAAAATAAACTTGGCTGATTCATGCTTTGTGGTAGTTTTGTCCAGATTCTTAAGGGCTGCCAGTTTATATTTCCTCCTTTATGTACATACTCAATATACCCCATATGTATTGGTCTGATTTTGCAGCATGTATTCTCTTTGGCCGGTGGCATCAGACATGATGCTAGAAATATTCTGAGAGATCATTTCATCGAGAATTTACTTCCTTAAACATCTGATTCTTCACAGATGTGAAGAGTGATTTAAAACTCCCTACAGTTGCAGAGGGTGGTTTTTTGTACATTTATACCACTATTATTGTGGGGTAGCCTGCAATCCCAGAAATTTGTGCCCAGCCACCATTTCCTCCTCCTCCAATTTCATCATCTAACCTGGAGGATGCCCAGGCTTTGAACTGTTACCCAGCTACCATGCCAGCCTCCATTTTTACCTACCTTCTGAAATCACCAGAGAAACAGCAAAGTACTAGATGGTAGAGAGTTAGGATCCTGGTTTCTCATGTAACAGCAAATTGGAAGAATTTTTCTTCAGCTCACTGTTTAGTTGATTTTCCTCTGCTTATTTCCAGCCCATTTTGAACCACTAAATACTATTAAAGTGGAATCCCTAATTTTTTTCAGCTGCTCAAGTCCATTAGGTAACTGAACTGCCAGCAAAAATTTTACATTTTATTGACTTATTTGTACTGTGCTTCAGAGCCTTAAAGCCGAAAGATGCTGCTCCAACCATCTTCAAGAACAGTTTGGATAAAATGAGCTGAATTACACCGTGAAGTAACATTACCCTCAGACCACCACACTAAGAAAAGTTGAGGAACCAGCTCTCCTCATAAAGCAGAAAATTCCTATTTCAAAGCAGAACATTGGTATTCAAATAGCTACATTAAGAAGGCACCACATACATTAGAGATCTGCTCTGTTTTCTGGCCACGTTTCATAATGAGGAAGTAAGAGTGTGTTTACAACAGGTGACAGTGCAAAGCCTGAGCACTAGAAGGCAAAGCCTTGTTTACAGAGTTCTGCCTGTATGTCTTAATAAAAATACTTGAAGCTTTTCATTTTATATTCACCACATGGATTCAAGTACACTGATAAGGCAGAGTGCATTGAAAGCTGAGAACACAATAAACATTGAAGTCTGCTAACCTTACACCTAACTTGAAAATAAAAAGGCACCCGTAAACAAGCTCTGAGTTTTCGAGGATTGAAGTAGACAGATATGAAAGTATCGAAACTTCAGGCTGCTCTCAACTTCTATCTCTGCAATTTACATAAAGAAGTACAGCATTTTACTAAAATCTACAAAGTTTAAGCAAACATAACAATAAGAAGAGCAAAAGCAGGAAGGTCTATGAAACAGCACTCTACAGAATTCATCCATAAAATATGGGTTGCACTTTCTGACCTTCATTATCATAATTATTGATAAAAATCCTTTAATATATTTTTCATGTTAAGTATTATTTTTACACACTCTAAAGCCTATTAGATAAGCCTCATGTCAGAGCTATTCTAGCATCTGATTTCTAATATGAATAAATTCTCCAGATACACCATTACTGAAGACCTTTTTACAAAAACAACTACATGCAAATCCAGCCAAGGTGACCACAAACTACTTGAAAAACAAGGCTAAAAAATTTAAATACATTTAGTACAGAGACTGTGAATATGTAAAAAATATGTTTTATGTTTATACTTGATTCACTTATTTTACCTTCTTGTGAAAAAAGTCAGGGCTTTTTTTCCCAGTGGTAGGGTGCATTCATTAGATAAGATATGCCAAACTTGGATATATTAATTTTTATTTTACTGCAGGGTTTGATGGCCTTCAATTACACTATTGTCTGCAATGGTTGGAACTTGCTTTTTATTGCAAAATAATTACTATCATTTGCCTTGCATCTCTAGGGGAAACCACACTCAGTAAAGAATTTAGGTTCCAGCATCAGCAGAAACTCAAAATTTCAAGACAAGTATACAGACCATCATCCAACTATGTCAACAGGGGATATCTTTGTGTGTTGTAAGTAACCTGTAACTTATGGCTGCATAGACTGCAAATATGTTCCTTTATAAACTTATAAAAGCAAATTGCAATTGAAAAGATCTGCTTTTGTGAGTTACAGCAGTACATAAAGTAAATAAATATGATGTTTATTAATGTTAATGTTATAGTCTAAAATAGGCATCATGAAATTAGTTTGGAGGTCTTACAGTGTTTCACTGTTAGGTAATTATTCCTAATTCATAACACTGCTAAATAACAGAATAATACTTGGGCATGAGATGCATTAGCAGTTCTCTCATGGGAAGCTTGTACTTTCTTTAGTGCACGGCTGTCCCACTCTGGTGCTATCAGTGTGGGAAATGTCTAATGCCAGTGAAATTTAAAGATGTCATTTGTTTTCATGGACGCCTGTGCACATAGCAGAGCTTCATTAGAGTACCTAAAATGAAGCTTCCTTTCTGCCTGAAACCCAGAACAAACCATGCATTTCCATGACAAAGGTAAATCCAACATCAGAAACATCAGGAAACATACTCTACTTCAAACACATTCACTAAATCTTATTCAAATATGGCAAGAGAAGGAAAATTCTTTCTCAAGCTGTAGACAAAGTGAATTCCTTGGCAAACTTGTTGTATCTATTATATGTGTTTGGTACTAGGACAACAGCACTGTCCAACTACAATTGAAATGTTTCCTCCTAAAGAAAACTGATAATGCAATGTACCAGAACTTGTAATTAAAAAGCTAATATCACCACCACATGTCAGTTTTTCAATGAAGCAAATGCCAAAACCACATTGCTAGATAGTTTATTTTTCACCAAAACAAAAAGGTTGGTTCTGTTGAATAGGCTCTCTGTTCTCATATTAGTAAGTACCAACAGATGCTCTTTTATATGCTAACATACATTCCATTCAAATGCACTTGAAAATTTAGTTATATTATCATTCTTTTAAACACAAGCAATAGCATTTATCTCAATTCAACTTTAAATGTAATATAAAGCAAATTTTCCCATTGTGAAGAAAACTGGAATTGAGTGCATGCTACATTTTGTCTAACCAGCATTTACTCACAATTTTTGATTTTAAAGATTTTTCTCTAGACAGAGTTAACCCAATAAGCAACAACAATATAAATATTTGTAATGTGCACAAATATCATTCCAACTGTAGCAGTAAAACATATACCAGTCTTAAAACACTTTGAGAAATAAAACACTGTATTTCTGCGAGCCAAACACAGAGGTATGTTAAGTGAATAATAAAAACACATTTGTGTGTACTAATTGGATAATGACATATATTGCTTTGACTGTCAGTTACCACTGTGCCTTTAAAAGTTCCTTTTGTTAAGCATGTAATTTCACTGTTAAAAATGAATAAAAACCTCTGCAACTACTTCAAGACAGCCTTGCATACGTACAGATCTAATGTCAATGTTACTTTGAAAGTAATCCCCACTGTACGACTTTTCACTTCACATTCTCATTTACTTTTATCTGCCTTGGATATGTTTTGGCTTGGTGAGGGTGGGGGTGGGGTTTGTTAAACTTTTCTAAACCCTTGGGCAAGTTTTAAGGGGAACAATACACCTGGTATTAATCCATTCCTTATTTCAGTTTAAAAGAGTGTGGCTTGCAGAGCCTGGGTTACAATCCCAGCCCTTTGCAAAGCTGCTTCCCCCTTGCCACCAAGACACGCTCGGTGCTCCGTGACAGCCACAAGTACTGCACAGCTCTGAGCAGCTGGCGTGTAGTTCTGTAATCCAGGCAGGAGGACTAGTCAAAATTCAGCAAAATCTTTAAGCAATCTCTCACCTCAGCGCTGGTGAGGCTGATCAAGTCTGCATCTTACACGTAAACAGATTCCAAATCAGCATTTTTGCATATCTGTGTCTGCATGCAAATTTGTCACCACTCAGAGCTCAACGCTACCAAAGCTACCAACAATTTAAACGCCTCAGCTGATGGAGAGGAGCGGGAAGGAGGTAATCTCAGGTACTCAGACTGAAGTTTACCCTCCACTCCGCCCAGGCTGAGGCAAAGAACAAGAGTCACTACAGGCAGGACAAGCTCCCAGAGTTTTCTGCCAGCCTCTCGCCTTTGCTCACACAACCTGTCTGGGGAGCAACCTCCATCCACACCAAGAGCTTTAGCATCGAGTCACAAAGCACAGACGTGACAACGCCAATTCGACAAGAACCAGCGCCGACTCGAGCGTCCAAAGTCTCGCCCGGCTAACTAGAAAAAAAACCACCGAAGCCCAAAAGCAGCATTCGCAGGAGCACCTCCCAGAGCACTTGGAAAGCCTCACTCTCTGCCCCTCGCGTCCCCACGCAGCCCCCGCTCGGCTCCCGAGCGGCTGAGCCCACGCCGCGCTGCCTGGGGCTGGGAGCCCGCCTGGCTCCCCAGCAGCGCTTGGAAAATTCCCAGCCAAGTTGTCCCGGCGCACGCCTTTGCTTACCCTGGGCAGAGGGCAGGCAGGCTGCTCCCCGCGCTCCGGTCCGGCTGCGCGCACTGATGGAGAGCAGCAACTCTTCAGAGATAATCAGCGCTGAGAGGCTGCTCCTGTGAATAGTGTACATCCTGTAGCAGCAGGCTCTGTTTCTAGCAGCTGGCAGCAGCTTTCGCAGGAGCAGTGATGAGCACAGCTTGAGATCTTCCACAATTAACCAAATATTGTATAGCGGCAACAAATCAACAACTAAAACCCTGCTCGCAAATAAAAGCAAAGTACAATTTCAGATGGGAGCTGAAAGCTTAAGTCACCGAACGCTACATCTCTTCTTCAAGATTATTCCAGCAAGCTCCTTCTGCTATTTTTACTGTACCATAATGCACTAGGTCTGGCTTTTACCCTATTGAAAGAACATGAATATATTATTATCCACACAAAAGAGCAGGTTATTGTTTATGAATTACCAGCCTTCCCAGCAACAAAGGCTATTTTCATAAGAAAACTCAATTTCATTTTAGCTCCAATTTGATTACCAGCTGAAGAAAAGCAGCCCTGCGCCTAAACCTCAAAGGATTTTTATTCATACCATTGAATGGGCTTTATTGCTTCCTTTTCAAAACTGATGTAGAAAGCTTTTAGAGTAAAACATTGACAAAAAATTATTGCGCTGCTATTTTGTGCAATAACAGAGCTGAAGAGGGGCAATGATTTCTCAGTCATCCTTCACTGTACTTCAGAACAGTAAAGGCTGGAATTAATGACAGACCATAGAGAGGAGCTAAGCCAAGGTCTCACAATGCATGTCAAATCTAAATGATCACTATACATTGAAAAGACCCAAAAAAGCCTGCAGCTGATTGATTCATGGCTTTCACAAGAAAGACAGGCTTGAAGAGTTTATTGCACCACAATTTACTCTGAATTATCATAAAAATGAATGTAGAGGCTGAATGTCACCCCGGCACACTCCAAAAACACACATCCAGGGACAAAGTTCACCCAGGAATTATAGCAGTGCTGTTCATGCTACTATAGTTAAGGGTCTGTCACTTTTCTCCTATTATAGGGGGTTTTAGCTCAGCTGTAAAGCTGTGCTCCAGCATAAAACTTGGCACAAAGGTCTCATTTTGAGGGAATATAATTTTTTTAAACAAATGTAAAAAAACCCAACAAACCTTCCTGACTGTTTTTAAGTTAAACATTTCTAAAAGCTGCTTGCTAATTTCTGAGGCTTTTAACAAATTGTATACCTTCAAATTGGGTTTAGGAATTGAATGATTTTTTTTTTCTTCAAGAAATAAAAATTAAACTGTCAGATCATAAAGGGCATAAAGAAAAGATTTTTAAATTATTTATTTTTTAAAAATGTTTTGTTGGACATGTATGACAGAAGAGTAGAATTGAACTGCTAGTGCATGGACTTTGCCAGAGACACCTGAATGCCACATTATGAAAGCAGCCTCTGTACTAATTGGCTCAGTCACTAAATTAAGAAGTCTCCACAAAAATTCGCATACAGCAGATTGGAATGACTCAAATGCAGCAAATTTAAGGCTACTAATTCTGAGACAATTTCTCTCTCTTTTCATAGCTACAGTAAAAATTCAATTTATTCATTTTCATATTTTGATGGTTTGACATCAACTTCTAAAAAGCTGAAGTAGAAAATAAGCTATAGTTGGGCCATAAGGACTATTTGGGGCTCTTCGTCTAACACAGAAATGTAAAAAAAAAACAAAATTAAAAAAAAAATGAAACAACTGTATTACTTTTACAAATAAACCAACAAGTCTTGGCTCATGATGTCTTTATACCTTCTGCTTCACTGTGCATTTTTTAACATTACCTGTCCTGAGCAGAGATTCACATTTCAGGCATTCCTCTTAATCTTAATACAGATTTCAGGAAGAAAGAAAAGTTTATCTTTAGGTTTTGGTGGAATTCTGGAATTTCAGAATAATCTGAACTTCCTTTCTGGTTCTCTTTTGGAATGGGCACAGCTCACACTGAAAAGCTGAGAGTTAAGCTCTGGCTAAAGGCAGATGCTATTTCTAAGGTTCATTTTTAGGTCCAAAAGGGTTTTGGCTCTGATGCTCACTTCAGTGAGTCGGAGTTTCTGTGCTGGGATGGTCTGACTGCAAAGTCCTTTGTGAATTACAGTTAAGATTAAAAAATAACCTGTTCCAGTACATTTTTATTATGGAGTGTTCTCACTGAAAAATATCTGGAGAGTTTATAAAAGCAAAGAAGCCTGAAAACCCATCCTTTGGTGCGAGAAAGAAAGAGCATGAACATTAAAAGAACTGATTTTTAGTTAAATATTGCAGTTTGGTTTTTTCACAGCTATTTCTGACAGTCGGGTAGTTCTCTATGAAACTCAGTGTACACACAGACCACTGTCAGCTCACAGGAGCTGAGTACAATGGAGTGTTTCAAAATTCCAACATACAGCTTACTACACAGCCTACTCTTACTCACATCCTCGAGTGTTTTGTTTTCATTATTTCATTTTATTTTTTTACTGTATTTGAAACTTTTCTAATGAGTTGGTGACGATGGCTATGCATTCCCTTGAGACACAACCATACTCTGGCAAACTGACGTGTAAATTGAAAAATTTTGCATCCTAACCAAGGAAGGGAAAAAAAAAAGGAAGAAAAAAGACAATGGCATAGACCACAGACCATCAACAATTACTCGGTTTTCAAATTCAAGAAGTTCTAATTCCACAGTAATTTAATATCCATAAAAGATCAAGAATGTTATATACTTGTGTAGGTATGTCTGAGTAAAGACAGGATGGCTACAACCACTTACATTCTGAAAAATAGTGTTTTTTTAGGGAAGTATACTGTAAATAGTAAAAACTGTTTGTCCACACAGAGCAATTCCAGTTCCTATTCACAAGACTTGTTGGCACATGAAGGCAGTGAGAGCACCTGGTACAATACCACTGCCCAGGCACACAATTTTTAACTGCAAATTCAGTTATTCTTGGCACCATTTCTGAGTGAAAAACTACTGAAGACCAGAAGAGTATTGAGCACCAAAAGAGATCTTATACACTGTTGTGTATTTAATACATGCAGGCTGTAAAAGTGTCTCCATGTATATCTGCACACAAAATCTAGCTGGTTTTGCAGCGCTCTCATAAATCCTGTGTAACCATTATATGCAATCATGCACACGTGCACATTTTTGTTTACAGCAGATGCTTTCTGAAAATATCTATTGTCTCGTATCCCACTTATTTTAAGCATAGAGGATCTGACAGACTAGGGAAGTCTTACAAATAGACAGTATTTTAATATATTGCTGCTCTCTGAAAGCCTGAGCTGGGTTTGGAGACCCTTCTGATAATCCATGGCTGCACTTGTCTCTTTTCCTACTTGTTAACACCTACTGTTTTCCTTTGGGACAGGTAGTGCTCAGGGTAGTGTAAAAAGTCCTTCACACAAGGCACTCTGCAAACCAGCAGCAGACAGCCTTCTGTCTCCTTGGTAAGCCCCCACTGCAGGAATGCAGGAATGGCTGGCACGGTGCTACACCGGGGGACAGTTCCCTGTAAGAGACCGGGGGTGGAAACCCATGATAGTTTTCAATCCCTCAGCACACACAAGAGACTGATGTTGTGGAGCTGGGAGATGTCTTTGAATGCTATGTCATGAATGTGCATTAAGCACTCTGCCAGGACAACAGTAACTAGGGAAATAGTCACAGGATTTGTCCACACTGTTTCATTAGAGCATTACACAGGAGAAACCAAGGGAAGCTGCCAAGCCACCAGTTAAATACAAGAGTTTATTTAAAGCAAATGGACTTGCCTGTACCAGGTCTTCATCATTAATTTTTCCACAGGAATGATGATGCAGAGTTATCCCTCCCATGCCTTCACCCTTAGACAAAATATGATCAAGATGCCCTTGGGTGCACAGAAGAGCAATACCAACGCAGGGTTCCTAGCTGACACTGCTTTGCTCCAGGTTTCTTCCTGATCTTAAATATTTCCACAAGTCTTTGCCATAGACCCTTTTAGTGTTTCATAGAATCACAGAATTGATTGTGTTGGAAAGGACCTTAAAGATCACCTAGTTCCAACCCCTCTGCCATGGTCAGGGACACATTCCACCAGACCAGCGTGCTTCTCATCAGATCTAACTTCAGCAGCAGCCTTAAAATTTGTCCCATCACATCCTCCCCCACAGGTAAAGGCTGTGCTTTAACTGTCCCTGCAAATCTTGACCCTCTTGTTCCCTTCACCTCCACTGACTTAAGTGACTGCAGTGAGAGTGGAGTGTGCTGGCACTGGAGAGACAGGGAATAAGTGTCTCTGGGTCCAAATCTAGGATGTAAAAGCTGCCTTTACCTTGAAATAAAAAAGCAGGAAGGTCTGACCTGTTAGAACATGAGTAGTAAATTCAATACTTGGCCAATACTGAGAAACTGTTGCTTTGCAAAGGGAGGTGACACAGTCCATTTTAAACTGTTTGAACCAGTTAGCACGAGGCAGTCCCTGATATTTTAGAGACAGGTTCACTGTTTCATCACTGCTTTAAAAGTGTGAGTCAAAGCACTGTCAGTCATCCACCTGCTCTGCCAGATCCCAGTTCAGCCTGTACTTCAGCAGTTGGATGCTAAGTTACACACAGGAAACCACAGAGGTTTTTTACAGGTGAAGGGGGAGGGATAGGCACTGCAGAACTTCAAACCACAAATTAAGTTACTCTTTTGATATTACCTCCAATTCGACTGGGATCAGACAAATGTAAGTCAGATTGATCAATTTATTGAATTTTTATTATTCACACTTTTGTGTTTTTGTGTGCTCTCTAGGAAGTGCCTTAGGCTCGCTACTAAATTAAAAGTTTACATCCTCTCAATTTTCATATTACACTCATAGGCAAACCTTCCAGCAGCCTTTTGGCTGGCACAGCTGCTCCTTTTTCACCTGTTGGGAATCTCAAGCAGAGATGGTGCCTCTATCCAATCTAAGTCCATGAAGAGAGAAGTTGGTACAAACTGGCTAACAGCATTACTATTGTGCATGTAAGGAGGCAAATAAGGGCTCACCAGCACCTTTTTTCCCCCCTCTTGCAAAAGGAGGGGCATTTTGATGGGATCTTTGGAAAAAGAGCCAAGAGGTACCTTGTCATTGCTGTTTGCATTACTGCAGGAGGTGGAAAAACTGCTGATGGAGTCAGAGCCCATTATATCAAACAGAAACTGCTCTCTGGTGTGGGGAATCAACAGCCCAAAACAACACCATGGATGTGGGAGCAAGTGAAGGTAAGGCTTTATTGTCAGTCAATCCTATCAGCTATGTTCTGCCTGGACACCAGGCCTTTAATTTCATTCATGTTTTCATCCTAGAGACTCCTATTTTTAGCTGGAAACCAGATCAGAGATTGTTCCCTGTAAGAAACTCTGGGTTACCTGGTGGAAGGTAACCAATTTTTCAGTTAGAGTGGAACAGGGAAGTGTTGAGCCACTATGCAATTTATTAACAAAGAGAGTTAGAACCTATACCATGTGAACCTAAACCCTAGTTTAACTATTTGTAAGGATACAGGCAATTGTCTGCTCCATGGCAGAAATCCTTTCTCCCTCACCAGAAATATATTTATCTTAGAAAAATAAGTAGTATTTATTAAAAATGCTGTTTAAAGTCAGAAAGCAAAACACTCTTGTAAGAGGTAGCTGGCAGAAAAACCCATGCAAAGTAATGTAAAAAAATATGTAAAGAAAGAGTAGCTGTCGGTGGGAGGAATATTCAAAGACAGCAAGGGAAAAAAGCAAGCTCATTTCAAAGGGAGGTTGTGATAAATGACTGCCTGAAGTACACTTAAATGGAAGAAGACAACTTAGAGACACCAAAGAGACAAACACTGAGGACAACAATCCCTAAGGTACAGCCAGGAATTGCAGCTAGGTAGCTGAGATTGTTCCAAACAGAAGCAGCTGTTTTAGGGCAGTCCTGCATTTCTGACATAAAAGGACTGCCAAAGAAAATAATCCTCAATAAATAGTCTTATTTGTGACAGAAGGAAATTACATCTTGCTTATCTGGTTCTTTTCTTCACTGTGTATAAACATACTGAGAACAGGTTTGTTTGAAAAAAAATGTACTCATTGTGACAGTAGCCCACTCTTTTATCTTTCTTTTTTCTTTCTTACCTCAGGAACAACAGAACCAGGAATATATTTTCTACCAATATTTCAAAATAAAAGATAGTTCTCTAAACATCACAGATACGGTTTGTGACAGGATGCAGTGATATCTGGTGCAGTGCCACTGGAAGGAATTAAATTTGTTTGCAGTGGAAGGGTTTTTTTAAAATGAATGAGAATTAAAAAGAAATTGAGAAGGAGGCTGACAGCAAAGGTTGAGGAAAACACAAAGGGTCTATTGGACAGCAGTTCTATTCTTCTCTGTACGGTGCATTAAGTGCATTATAGTAAAAATGAAGGAAATTTCTTTCCTTCTCTTTAAAGTCCAACATTATTGAACTTGAAACCTTTAACTGTGAGCAAAGCTGTGGCTTTTCTTTAATACAATTCTGCTATTGATTTCTTCATACATTTCATTCGAATGATTCTGACAGTTTAAAAAAAATACATTACCTTGATGAAAGATACAATTTTTCTCATGGAGAAAGGCATTCAAGTAGGTATGTGTGATGTACCAGACATGTGAATCTTAAGTGATGCTCTCAAGCACAGAAGAAAAAACAAAACAAAAAAGACATTTCAAAGAATGGTCATTCAGTTCTTCTCATTAAATGGGACTCTGCAGACACAGGTATCACAGCAGCTGCTTTGGCAAACACAATCACTTCTTCCTTTCTACTGCTTTTCACTATCCTAGATCCCTTTCTGGTCTGTTGACCTCTCTTCTGCTGTGTTTCTCTCTTTCATTCAGCATTTGGTCATTGCCACATTGCATTGGCTTCCTCTTTATGCAGATTGTGTTGTTCTAATAATGAGAAAGGTGTATTTTTAATATGTCTTAATATCCTGGCACCAGCTGCTTTTTTATCACCCTATAACCAGTCTCCCCATTTCCCATCACAGTCATCCCATTTGCAATGTGCTCATTTGAAAAACACTACACCTTTAGCATGTACTAAAAAGGCTTCTCTTTCATGCAGACAAGGAGCTACATGAAACTCACGGACCTGAAGGACAAAAAAAATCCTCTAGTCCAACCTTGTGCATTATGGCACTATAAGATTATCTTTCTGTGTGTTATTTCAAGCTCAAAAGCCTTTCTTGTAGTGGAATGTATGCCTGCCTGAATACTGAGCCAAAAAATGTTCGATGAAGGGCATTGCTGCCCTTGATATATTATAACAATGGTTAATTTTCTGTACTGTTAGAGTTTTCTTCATCATACTTTTACTTTAGGCTGAATTTGTCTTTCAGCCACTGTAAAGAGAAAGTCTCTATTCAAGACTCTGCAGCAAGACCATGTTCTGATTTTTTTCTTATTCTGAGGACAAATACATCTGAGCTAGCAGTGCTGCTCGCTCTTTTTCCTGTACTACACACATCCCCAGCACACTTGAATAAGTCACTTGTCCTCCGAGCCCACTGGCAGCTGGCCAGATGTAGGCCTCAAGCAGTCTGGTAGAAAAGTGGTGTGGCACTGGCAAGAACCAACTTTGCAAAGAGGTATCTGGAATCTTCACTTTTGCAAACCTGCCTCCATGAAAATGACACAACAAAGGATTCCCTTTGCAACCTCTTGCCAGCTCATTAATCTCATTGCTCTTCTGTGAAGCAGTTTAAGAAATCATACATGTCCAGATTCCAGGAACTCTAAACTGACCATGAATCTCGTAAGAATAAAGTTTTTAATATTTTTCTAAAACTAATGAATCAATTTATCAATCTCCTTATCTAAATTTGGGGGAAAGAGCAGCTATTTGGATGACTAGCACTCTGCTGGGGGACTGGAGCAAAAATTTCCATTTCTGTTCTGAGATGTTCACATATTCTGGTGTTGATGTTCTTCATAATTGCATTTCTAGAAAAAATGGAACAAATGTGGGAAAATAGAGGGATAGGCAGATGTAAAGGGCTGGATACATGTAAATAGGGAGCTGGTTGGCACACTTGTCTGCCCATGCCTTTTGCCTGATAAATGCAGTCTGGCTTATTCCCGAATGAAACTCCTTTTTCCTCTCCTGGCTGCAGGCTCTCTGCTTTCTGTGTGCCTGTGTGTTACAGGGTCTGAGTGCAGCAACCAGAGACAACCTGGGGGTCACAGGGGTTCTGTGGACAGCGGGTGTGGGTGTGCTGGTGAGTGTGTGAGCACGAGCAGAGACACCTGCAGGTACATAAAGTGTGAGCCAGGTGTCTGTCTGTCTGTCTGTCTGCCTGTCTGTAAGGGTGAGACCACGGGAAGAGCAGGTTATAGGTGGGAGCACTGGAATCCCACCAGCTTCCAGAGTTGTGGGATCTCTAGGAGCAAGACCCGCTTTGTGTGTGTCTCTAAGGGTGAGGAGGCTGAGGGCCCAGGGGAGAACCAGCCAGCTCTGGGTTTTGGGGGGGATGAGTGATGTGGTCTTTGCCAGCAACTGCATAGGGGGTCTCACACATCCAGGGGCCAGCAGCTGGGGGACTGGGATCCAGGGGCCATCTATGGGGCAGACAGTGTCTGAGCCCAGCCATTGGAGGGGTCCATCCTGTATGGGTGGGCATGCTCTCACTAGAGACCTCCTGGTTCTGCTCAGGGATGAGCAGGAAGAGGCTGTCATTGTTTGTGTGAGTGCTCTGTGTGTCTGTCTGTGACCTGTGTGGTCAGCCATGTATATACAGATGTGGTGTATATGTGCGCTCCATGTGTCTGTGCCTCCTGGAAGTACATTTCCAGCCTCACTACTGGGAGGAGCTGCAGGCACATAGCTTCAGCATCCTCACCTACCCTGGGCTGCTGGTTATGGCATATTTTGCTCTAATAGTCTAGATTATCAAACTATTCTGGATCTTTCCTTCATACAAATGTAAAGTATGTAGCAGGGCAGGACTCTACCCCAAGGTCAGATGACATAGAAGGAAAATGTAAGCTGAAGGTACAGACTATGTCAGCAGGTTAGACCAGAGAATGACAATCACAGAGCAGTAGTCAAAGTTTAGCAGATTTTTATCCTGTTATTCCACTATCCCATCCATTTCTGTATGAATATCTAGGAGCAAGAAAGAAAAAGAACCAAAATCTTCAGTTCATACCTTGGAATATCCAGAACAAGATGTGGGTGACTTTGCTCCATTTCAACACTTCCCATTCCAAGGTGAGAAACCAAGGGCTGTGCATAACAGATATCCCTCTTGAAGGCTCGTCTTGCAAATTCTGTAATACTTTTCCCAACTCACCTCCATAATTTGTTCAAGAATCACCACTATGAGTGGAAATATTATCATCTGTCAGTCAGGAAAAATGAAGTTACAACCAGATGCCCAATATAGAATTACATATTTCTTTGTATTGACGTTGTGTGGCCAGGATTTGGTAGCAGAGGGCTAGAGGGATGGTTTGTCTGAGAAGGTGCCAGAAGCTGCCCCCATGTCCAGTGTAGGCAGTGCCAACTGGCTCCAAGACAGACCTGCCACTAAGGCTGAGTCCATTTGTGATGGTGGTAGCTCCTTGGCAATAACAGATTTAAGGAGGGGGGGAAAATTACTGCACGATAGAAGTTGCAGACAGAGCAAGGAGAGAAAATACATGAGAGCAGCAGCCCTGCAGATACCCAGGTCAGTGAAGGAGGGGTGGAGGTGCTCCAGGCAGAGCAGAGATTCGGCTGCAGCCCATGGTGCAGCCCAGGGAGGGCCAGCGGAGCAGGACACCATGTAATGAACTGACTGCAACCCCCATTTCTCATCTATCTGAGCCTCTGAGGGAATATGAGAATCAGGAGGAAATTTAAGTCCCAAGGAGCAGGGAGGGATGGGGTTAGATTTATTATTTTAAGATTTAGGTTTACTTTCCATTATCGTACTCTGATTTGATTGGTAATAAATTAAATTGTTTTTTTACCCAAAGTCTTGTCTGTTTTGCCCATGACAGTGACTGGGTAAGTGATCTCTCCCTGTCCTTATCTCAACCTATGAGCCTTTCATTTTACTTTCTCATCCCTTAGGAAAAGAGTAATAGAGAGGCTTTGGTGGGAGCTTGGCATCCAAACCTTCATTATTCCAGGGTTCCTATGTTTGAGGAAGTCAGCTTTTGCTCTTGCTGTCATGAGCCCCCCTTGGAAAAACCAACTCAGAACTGCCTTTAGAAATATTACAATAAATTGTTCTTGCAACACAGTGCTTACAAAAGTTTTGACAGTGCTGAGATTACTGAGTATTACTGCAGTGTTATTTCAGTGATGCTCTTTAGACCTAAGGAGACAAAGGAATATAAAACACCAAAACTGATAAGGGCAAAAATCAATTCAGAATAATATTCTGTTTCTGATGCTGGCCAGCAGCTGGAAATATTTGTCCCCAGTATATCCTCCCCATCTCATTGAGGAGCACAGGGGTTTCCCAAGGCAAGCATCACAGTCAAAGTACATGCAATAACCCAGCAACCCTATTCTTGAACTTCCCTACATCTTTTTTAAAAAATGTTTTTATTATTTTACTGCAATCTGTGGCATATTAGATGATTTAATTACACATCATGTTCATTTTAAAGACAGGACGTTGTCTTAGCTATGAGTTCCATAGCCCTTCTCTTGTGAAAAATAACCAATAATAATTACCTTGTCTTCTTTCTAAATTATCTGCAAATTTATGGTCTTCCAGTCCAACTCAGTTGGAGATTACTGTCTCTAAATGCTTCCTACAGAAAACCTAGAAGGCTTGGAGAAGCCTTGAAGCTGAACTCAGACATCTAATTTAAACTTACTAAAATTAAGGAAGATTAATCCTATCTTTTACTGTCCTGAAAAATACTGTCTGAATATGGCTACTATTTGAACACTCGTTATTTTTTATGATTTTGTTGAATTGCATCCAACTAATGGATCGCCTTGGTTTTTTTTGAGAGCAGGAAATAACATAAAGTCTAATACCTATGAGCTGCTATGCATTGTATTCACCACATAATTAATATACTGGGTGCACAAAATCATGCATTCAGTACAGACTTATGAGCTTTTTAAAAAACATTACCTTTTTTCATACCTATCATAGCAGAATATACTGTAGAAAAAACCCTAACACACACATACACACATACACACACCCCTCTATTCTGCATCATGGAAACAGAATAATGGAATGGGTCAGGTTAGAAAGGACCTGATCATCTGGTCATCTGGTCAGCTGGTTCAACCTCCCTGCTCAAGCAGGGTCACACTAGAGCACAATGCACAGGATGGTGTCCAAATGGTTCTTGAATATCTCCAATGAGATATTCTCTCAATGAATATCTCCAATCCCACAGCCTCTCTGGAGAAACTATTCCCAGTAAAAGGTTATTCCTCATGTTCAGTTTCTGCCCATTGCCTCTTGGCCCATTGCTTGGCACCACCGAGCAGAGCCTGGTCCATCCTCTGACACACTCCCTTCAGATACTGACAGACATTGAAACCTCACTGCTAGCTTACAATGTAAGTTACCCTTGATGGAAACTCAAATTAAAGATTAAATTTCCTTCGTCATTCATTTAAAAAGATAGAAAATACCATGTTAGAGTTACTGATGATGATTAAATAACTTATTAACTATTTATATAAGAGGAATGTGTAAGCTTCATGTTGTCTTTGTTCATTTTAAGTGTCCCTACAGTTGACAACAGTTCATAAATAGGTGGATTTCACTGCAGAGCTGTGACACATGTTTTTAGTGGAAGCTTTGTACATGTCATTTCTGCTTCATTAGAATGCCCAATGTAGTCCCTGAAATGTCAGTCAGAATGCCTTGTTCAGCACCACAGTTCCTATCAGAGCCATGGGCTGAGCTGGGAGCCCCCAAGCACTGACCTTAACAGCTCCAAACCAGCCCCTTGGGGCAGAATTCATGTGGAATTTCACAGGAGGCTGTGCTTTCTGAGTATGTGTTGCACAGTTTCTTGAAGACCAAGTTCTTCAGAGGCACAGGTGCTGATAGACCTTCACCCATATTAGACATCATCTAATCACTCATCTGCTCAAACCAGGAACCTTCAAAGAAACTTGGAATTCAAGCTGGAGCACCATGTAAGCTCCAGGCTGAGTAGGCTACTAGAAGGAGGAAGCTCGGGGTGCAATATTATCCTTCAGTGCCTTAAATCTTCCTGCACTTCAGTTTGTCCTCAGGTGCTCTACTTAATCTGGTCCTTACATGGGTACCCCAGAAAATTCAGGATTTTGGGGTGTATTTGCACCACAGAAAAAATAGTCCATCATTAACAGCCTGTAAGAAATGAGGAGATATTCTGCTGGTTGCAGAAACCCAAACTGATTAAACTCATTTGTGAAAACAAAGATTTGGTAGAAAACTATTAAGATTGGTAGGAATGGAGAGTGAATGGGCATATCTGGGTGAGAAAGGAAAGGAAGGGAAAGAAAAGAGAACCAGAAGCAGAGCTGTAAGAGTGGTAGGTGTCAATAGTACCCAGATACGCAAGTTTCTCATCATCCAGACACACAACTTCACAGAACACCCTGGCAGAGGAAGCACCAAGGCTTAAACAGAGGACAGTGTGCTTTATGAGGAGATGACAGGAATGTAATGGACAGGACTGGAATGTTAAGACACAAACATAACGAGCTAAAAAGGAACAAGTATTAATGAGTTACACAAATGGGTCAGGTCAAAAGACCACAGCTGCAGTCAGTTCCTTAAAGATGCATCTTGGTGATGTCAACTTGTCAACCACATGCTGAAGAGCCCAGGAGATCTGGAGAGTGGGAGATAACTGGCACCCCTCATCCTCCTGCTCTAGCCAGGCTCTCTCTGGACATGCAGCTCAGGACTTGTGAATAGGGAGGAATGAGTGGAATTAGCTGTTTTTAAAATACATATTAAAAAAAAGGTTGATCTTAGCTATGGTATCTCCTGGATTCTGGAGACACCAACAAACCTTTGGATTGGACTTCAGTTGCTTTCTCCCCTGGTAGTTCTGAAAGTACTGAAGGCCCTTTAGCACCCTTGCCTCTGCGCAGCAGCCCACAGTCTTCTTAGGCAAATTAGGTAAAGTGAGGGATAAAACCACTCACAAAGCGAGTCTGTCTCATGAGGGGAAGCATATATCTCATGGAGGCACAAATCATGAAAATTATTCTTGGCTGACAAATACACAGCTATCAAGTCTCCCATTTTGGAGATCGATTGCTCAGAGTCTGGTAGTTATTCAGAGTATTCACAGTTGATCTGCCAGCTGTTAATGAATTTAGAGGCGCTGGATCCTTTATACTTGGGAGGAGATGGAATGATTCTTGGTCATCAAAGGTTGACTTCCTTCAAGGTTAAATTCAGCCACTGTTGCTCTAATGGAGACGAAGCTCTGGGGTAGTTGGGAGCAGTGCCACTGCTCTGTAGCTGCTGGCAGCATTACATTCACAGTTCCTTCTCTGCAATTCCCCATGAACAAGCAAAGTGCATTTGTGTTCCTAGGCTGTATTTCAGCTGAGAAGTGCTACATGCACAGGCTAATGGGAAAATAGTCCCTGAACCTTCAAGTATATTACCTGTGGTAAATTAATCATTTAATGTAGGTATACATTTATGTAATATTTGCCCAAGAGTTGCTGTGGAATTCTCCTTGAATAATACACAATTAGATTTAAATGTTTTCCTCAATTTTCCTTTCATGAGCATATTTTCCAAATTTTCTCTGATAATTCATTCCATAGCTGCATTTCAACTGGTTTGTAAAATTTTACTAACTCACAAAGATGTAATTTGCATAGAAATGAAACACAGACAGAAATGCTGAAGAAAAAAGGAGGTTTAAACTAAGTATAGCATCGCAAACAATTTCTTTCATAGGTGCTTTCCAGTGCAGTTGGAAACAGTCATTTAAAAGAATACTATCAAAGAACATGCTGTACCAAGAAATGGTATAATATAAACCCAATTCAAACAGCCACATCTAAATTCCACATTCATATGAATTGAATGATTGACTGATTATTGCTGGCATTTATTTCACAGAAAGAGGGCAGCTTAATAAAAGTGTATTATTCAGTCAATGGTATGCTATGATGGATAAAGAGGTGAAAATCACAAACATTTAAATCCAAAAAAAGGCAGAAGGCAAAGCAAGTACTGAAAAGGAGGGATGGAAGAGAATTCATTGCTAAGTGATCGTCTTTTAGGCTACCCTATTGACAGTCTACTCTAGCAACCAGGCTCAGAAAACATGGAACACTGTGCCTGGGACAGGATTTACAGATGACTCTTGGGTAAAGAAGGAGAAGCTGCTCATTATTTTTTTTCTGCTTATTGCATATCTGTTCCCATTGGTCTTTATTTACTGGTGAAATAGGCCTTTATTGATTAAATCTTGCATGGGCTTCCTAAAAGCAAATAAAATTAGAACAAATGTTGTTGTCTTACAGGGAGGCAATGTGTGCATTAGCATTTGTACCACATCAGCCAAAGGCAACCTTCAAACAGAGTCTTAAAACCACTTTTCTCCACGTGCAAAGTTCTCTCTCACTTAACAGGCTGAATGCAGAACTTGAGCTGTGCTCCTCCCGTGGCCTCAGAGCACGATCCCTCATTGTGGTCCTGATGATGCACAAAGCCCGGAGGGAGTCAGGCTGCCTCTCACCCAGACTACACCTTCATGTCACCTGGTGCTCACACAAGAAGGGGCTGACAGTCACAGCCATTCTCTTCTTCCCAGAAAATGAGTTGAAGCCCTTGGCAATCACCTTTCCCATCAATTCCTCCTTTCCCAAGGTTTTAGCAGCAACCCTAGTGCTGAAATTCAAGTCCCTGCAAAGACCCATCACCCCCTTCAGCTCCTATGATGCTCCTGTGAGGGCCAGAAATGAAGCACACAAGGAGACAAGACTGTGAGCAAATAAGTGCCCTCCCAGCCGCTCTTAGCCAGCCTGTCTCCTCACAGTACTGTTTCACAACAGCCAAAACTGCATTCTGCAATGGCACTGCAAGAGCTTCTTCTGGGGGCCTCCTATCCTGACATATGTGCACATTACCTCTCCTCCTTTAAAAAAAATTAAATATTTATCACAAATCAGCCACAGGAATAAATTAGAGGAGGCAAAGCATCATATTGACTTTAACAACACCCTAGTAAAATCTGAATATGAGAAACTAAAAGATTTGGGTAATCCATCATGCACCAAGGAAGAGACCCAGCTCAATTGCTGAGAAACATCTATGTAGCATTCATCACATGCTGCTTTACTTCAGCATATCCTTAAAGCACAAAGAAAACAACCCAATTCCATCTGGGGAAAAAAAGATACATTGACTTCTTATTTTGAACTGAATTAATTTTTTATTTTTAACATGAGCTTTTCAGTTACAAAGAAATCTTTTTATAAACACAAGACAGTTTCTAAACAGCAATCACTGATCTCTTCCTGGACCACAAATTATACCTAAACTATGCTGACAGGTCAGAGTAATTGAATAACCTGAAAAATGCAGTTCACATAAGTCCAGGAGTTTGCACAGTTCTCCAGATTTTTCTTGAAGAAGGATGGAAAAAATGTAGTCTACTTTCTGCTTGTTACTCCAGTGGTTTCTCACACAATGCTTACACAAAGGAGATTTGGAGAGCCATTTACCTGAACAGTGCTTTATAAATCCTTCCTAAAAATGGCATTTTGCAAGTATAACATTCAGTTTCTACTCAGGAGACTTGGTTTAATGTCAAAACAAAAAGAGATGCTAGAATTGCATAGGTGAGTAAAAACCAGTATTCCTCTTTATATTTCCAGTTTCCTCAGTCTTTATTTTGAAATATATACCACCTTATCAAATGTTTGGATTTTTCTTTTAAAGCTCCTAATAGGACATTTCTTATGGTGAATGAATGGAGCTGGGAGAGGTGAGGATGGCAGAAACTGATGCAATTGGCAAAACTTCTTTGCTCAGATTTGGGCTCTTAGCACTAATAGTCCCTAGTACTAAAAGAGATCCTTTTGTGTATATTCTTACAAAAAAAAAAAAAAAACCAAAAAAACACAAAAAACCTAGCAAAGAAGTCCTGAAATGCATTGCTAGGTAAGTGAATCTTTTAAGTAGTCCGTTCTTTCAACATTTTCTGAATGCATGCCAAGTATTTGGAGTGAAGAAAGAATTCTAATTATGCTGTTTTTCCTATCAGACTTTGTACTAAACCAAAAGGCTGGACCAGGTGATCTTTTGAGGTTCCTTCCAACATAAGCTAGTATATGTTTCTGTGAAATGGTCATTGTATACTTAATTCTCTTGCTTAATGGATATTGATTTGTAAATAATTTCCCTCTGTAAGTCTCCTTTTGGGTGAAAATGAAAATCTGGTGCCCATTTAGTCCTCACTGGAATAGCAGGTCTATGTCTCATCTGCCCATTCTGTCTCTGCAGAGGAGTAGTGTTCAAACTATGTGTATCATTGTGATTATGTTATCAGTTAAGTCCAGGATTATATTTTACATTTGCTTTTCATGATAGCAAATGGCCAAAATAAAAAGAGTGAAGAGCAATCCCATGGGGGTTCTTATTAACCATAACTAATGGGTGTGTGAACACCGACACTCTATTTCAGTCTCTTGCAAGTTTTCTATGAAGTGTCTGACACTTTTATCATATAGAAAACACACCTCACTCCTCTGTCTCATGGTCATATTGTGAAGCTGGAGTCACCCAAAAACAGCAGTGAAAAAGATTTATCATAAGCTCTTCATTCAGGAAGAACATAAGATCTTGGATGGACTTGGAGCACAACGAGAGGAAGCAAGGTTTGAACAGCTCATGCTTGTTGGGAGAATGATGTTGCAACTGCTGTACCTAAAGCACTGATTGACTCTGCCCAGGGTCCAAGAGGAATGTTATTGCACACTGTGTTTTCCAGTCTACCTTCACTTCCCCTTGTAGCTCACCACATTTATTCATACAAAACTCCTTTGGCAAGTAAAACCCCTGTAACTGTAATGTTACCACAGGACCTAAAGAGATCATAAAGCATTTTGTTTCCACAGGTCCAGAAGTACAGCTGCTCCTCTGTCATTTAAATCTTTAGCATCAACTTTGAACAAAAAGGCACAGCCAAGACTATGATATTCCATACAGCATAGGTAAATGGAAGCACACACTGGATGCTTTTTTGCCCAATAAAGATTTTTAAGCCATATGTAGCTTAAAATCATTCAGAATCTCTAAAAGCAACATGCAATGTTCATGTTCTCACGTGCTTCTTTCTTTATAACATAACTTCATCCTGTTCAATGGCAGATGAGTGAAAACAAAGGAAGAAACACACCTTCAGAATGATAAATCCCTATCAATATATTTTTTCAGATTATATAATAGGAAACAAGGTTTTCTTTTCCAACAATGTCCCACTGCAAAAGAGTTATTTTACATAAGTTTAAAACTACTCATCCCTAGGAATTAAAAGCCATGTTAGAAACCACAACTACAGGAATCACCAGCCAACAATATTTTAGAAAAAGTAGGAAACACTAGAAAAACAGGGAATATCTGAAGCTTTTACAGGGCAGCTGCCAAAACACAGACTACTTCAGAAAACAGTCAAGTAGTGAGTGATAGAGAAGCTGAAGGATACACACAGAAACTTTTAATAGCAAGGGAAAAACCAGTTCCTCTCAACATCTGATTTAAAACTTCAGGGTGGAGTGGAAGGAGGCAGCTCCTGCTCCTGGGCTAGTACTGGCCATTGCCATCACCCCATGTGGAGATAAACAAGCAGCACACTCATAGTGGGTAAGGCAGGAGCATTTTTCTTTGAGTTACTGGGTTTTGTTGGGCTTTTGGAGCAAATGGGCAGGAAACAAGGTGTAATAGCTCTTTCCTTCTTTGTATTGCAACCCATCCCATGAAAGTGAGAAATGCAATAGGACAGAAGAAATGGGAGCAAATATGGGGAAAGTAGGGGTAGTTCTGAAGATTAGGAATCTGGGACAAGGGATAAAAAGGAGAATATTGGTACTCACTAAACAAGGGAAAGTGTGGAAGAATGAGAATATGAGATCAGGAGAGGCTGGATGAACAAGATTCAATCGAAGTTGCCACAGAACAGAGGAAGAGAAGAGCACATGCTGCCCCTGCACGAGGCTGAGGAATCATACCACACTTTTGTAGTAAGCACCATCTTTCTGATCATCTTAAGACACTGAGAAATAAAAGAAAGACAAAGAAAGCTTTCTAAAAAGAAAAAGAACAACAGATCAGGAGTAGGCATAGTGTTAACACAATTACTTTAGATAAACTGGAACCTGTATGTTTGTGCAGATGGAGGCAAGTCTTGCTTCTCATGGTCTAGGAATCACATGATGAAGAGTATTCAGTATATTTTTGCAACTTTTTTTCTTCAAAGTTGTTCCAGATTTTACTGAGATGTTGACAACTTTAACTGACATAAACATTTAACCCAGCCAGTTTTTAAGATCTGTTGCTCTCTAACTAAAGATAGATCCAGAGAAATGATGAGTAGCCTTCTCTGACCACTCAAATAATCAGGAATAAATGAAGCAGTATCTGTTTCCAGAAATGAGACCAGTGCATTCTGCTAATTACAAAACAAGAAGCAACAGCCACAGATTCCTGAGAGATGTTTCAGTACACGAAATGGTCCAATTTTAAACATGTGATCCCCTGCATACCTAAGGGTCTCTTACTCACCCACATTTTCCAGATAGACAAGTTTGGCATGTTCCACACTGGGGGTTTCTCTCTGGCATCCATTCTATAACACTCCACACCTGGGCTGCCCCTTAATTGATAATGTAATTATCAGCGTAGTCATATTACTTCACACTAAGCATTTTCAACCATTTATCACAATGTTGATCTTTATTTTAAATATAAATCAGGCAATCATTTATGTCTTTTATGTTCTTTGTATTTATTCAAGAATATTTAACTGTAGACAAAAGGTGACTTATTCATTATTCATCCTGAACAAGGCAAGTATGGCAATTTGAAAAGCCTGACATTTGAGCTTTTTGCCAACACTAGCAAAATTATATCCTTCCCATTGTAAATCAATGAAGTAGAATCATTGTGCACAAAAGAATTAAATTGCCTTGTCACTTTAATAAGGCCACCTTATATACAACCTTCAGCCAATGCCATTGTGCAGAAAAAGGGTGCATCCTTTGCCTCAGCTGTCTCAGATCTCAGTAGGCTTTCCAATTAAATGAACATCCTCTTATTCTTTCACTCCACTCCACTCTTTCTCTTTTGAGAGGCAATGTCAGAATGTCATAGGCATAACTTGCTATCAGTGGCATGCACACATCAATGTGAATTAACTTCCTCCAACTCCTGCTTTCTTTTGGCAGCCTTTTTAACTTGTTTGTCAATTCCAAAATGATGGAACTCCAAGAAAGGGGATTTTTTTGTTGTTATTGTTTACTGAGCTTGGATAAAAGCTGCAAATAGCTATCTGCAAACCAAAAAAAGCCATACAAATGTGAAGATTCTTTGCAGGCAATGTAGATAATGTAAAATGGCAAAGAAACAACATGTCCAATCAGGCAGAACTCAAGTGGCATATGCCAGAAAGAGAACAACTTTGTATGTTCTCACTTCACAGGCTAGGACCGTCTTACAGTAAGACTCGATTTTTCCCGTCTAACACCCCTTGGACACATTTTACCCTGAGAGCAGAAACCTTTAACCAGCCATTCCCAGGCTTTTGAAGACTATCCAGAGCAGCTATTTCACAATTCAACAACAGACAGTTGCCCATAATAGTCATATGCCTGCCTTGCCCTTCCTTCCCATCAGAGCACACAGAGGTTGAAAGAGTAACTTCAGCCTGGATTTTTCTCAGAATCAGAGAACTGAAAACAATTGAACAAAGCCATGCACGCCAGCAGCTGAAACACAGCAACGTGAGTGAATCTTGGTATTTCAAAACATACCTCAAAGTCTGCTGCTTTGCAATTGTTTTGGAGTCTCAATATTTTGTCCTGTTTTGATAGTTAACTGATAGGTGCGTGGTAAAGAAAAAGAAACCATATAAGTAAAGACAGAGTGATAATATTCTGGATGATGTTAACATTTCGGATTTAGTCAGAAAATGTTAATAACAAATGACCTTTTTCTGAAGGGTATTTTAAGGAGAACAAGCAATTTTCTGTAATGTGGTTACCATAGTGATTTGCCCTCTAAAAAGACCAGAAAAAAAGAGAAAGATGTACATCTGTAATCAACTAGCTCTGCAACAACAAATGGTCTGACAAAGCAACACTTCAATTCAAGCTGGAAAGATACTTGGTTTGAAGTTAAGTATAAAAGAACCTATTTATAGATGCAAAATAGGTCCTCTATTAACTATTACAGAACATTTGTGATGATTCAGAAGGGATTTTCCTTGAAAACTACATTAGTGCACAATACATAATTTTTTTCTTAGAAACTACTTCATCATCTGTATCATGTTGAGCCATTCAGTAGAAAAGCTCAGCAAGCAACTGGGTTTGGTAAATTGGGACCTCTGCCTCCTTCATTCTCTGTCTCTTCCTTTCCTGGAGCATACCTGGAAAATAAGCAGTTAAAAGCAGCACTAGAGTTTTAAACATTTCTGCAACCAGACATACACACCAGTACCACAAACATTTTCAGCCTACCTGGTAATGTTGGTATATTTGAGGACAGGAACTTCAAATCATCCATTAAAGTACATATAACTTGACAGTCAGAGTATTAAATCAGAGTTCTAAAACTCCAACTATCTTTGTAATTCTCTTCACTGGTTCTTGACACTGGGCAAAGACCATGAATATATCTCTTTCCATGCTGAAGTTCTCTGCAAGCTTTATGTGACAAGCCTGCCCTTACTCTGAGAACACCTTGCCATGGCAAGATGCTGCAGCCTGAAATCATGTAATGCCCAGAACAACTCCTCCTTTTGTAACCTTCAAGGCTTGGAACATGTCTAACAAACCCCAGCACAGCAATGCCAAATATCAAGTGACTTTTTCCTTTGTTTAAAGGCATTTTAAACCAAATTATGAAAGCAGAAGAACAATCGTCTTCCTAATAGTTAACAACACAGCACAGAATAATAAATCCAGCCCAGCACAGCACAGCAATTCACATTAATGGATAGAAGTTGGCTAGCTCTCAGCTGGGATGTCCCAAAGCAAGGAGGTGGGACCAGTTCTCACCTTGGGAAGCGAATTCAGCTCTTTCTTCGATGTTGTAGGCATTTCTTGGGACACTCTTCAGTCTGAATACTTCTCTACAATCAGTCTAGAGGCAGGTTCTTCTAACTTGGTCTGGAACAACTACAAGTACCATGCCCAAATCTCTGCTGGCCACTTCCAGCTTTCTCTACAACCAAGGCAGACAGGCATGTACACATGGCACTTTTCTCTGACTAAAATTAGTCATGTATACAGAAATACAGTCAGATTATGAAGCTTCCCTATGCACCCACAAAGGTGCAAAGCACAGAGGTACAACAGCATTCAGAGGCTGGACTGGACACAGCACTCCAGATGAAGCTGAGTAGAAGGGAAGGTTCATCTCTGCACACCTGTTGGAAACATTCATCCTACTGCAGCCCAAGATGCCACTGAGCCTCTGTAGGCGAAGGGATATTCCCAGCTCAGGGCCAGGTTCTTGCTGCAGAGCTGCTCTCCAGCTGGGCAGCCCCAGCACTGCCAACAGGCTCCTCCTCCCCAGGAACAGGACTTGGCTCTTCTCTTTGTTGAACTTTGTGGGGGGTTGGCAGCCCATTTCTCCAGCCTGTCAAGGTCCCTCTGGCCTGTCAGATACACTTCGCAGTCGGATGTCATCTGCAAATTTGGTGGGATGCACTCATTATGATGTTAAACAGGGTCAGAGCCAGGATTAATTCCTGGGATACATGACTGGTGACTGGTCTTCACATAGACTTCATACACTGACCTCCAGTCTCTGAGCCCAGACACTCACTTGTCAACCTGCTTTACTGTCTGCACATCCAGCCCACACCTCATCAGATTTCAATGAAGACTGTATCAAAAGCTTTACTGAAATCTAGGTAGACAATATTTGCTGCTTTCCACTCAGTTACCAAGCCAGTCATTTCACCATTTATCAGATTGGTGAATCCATGCTAACTACTCCAAACTATTTTTGGTCCTACATGCACCTGGAAATGGCTTCCAGGATCTTTCCATTACCTTCATGGAGATCAGGGTGAGGCTGATCAGCTTATCCTTTCCTGGGCCCTCCTCCTTGCCCTTCTTGAAGATATGGAGGACATTTGCTTTCCTCCAGTCCTCAAGCACCTCTCTCAGTCACCATTATCATTCAAAGATATTAGATAGTGGTCTCTCAATGATGTCTGGCAGCTTTCCCAGCACTCATGGGTGCATCCTAGCAGGCCCCTTGGATTTATGTAGGTCTGGTTTGCTTAAGTATTCTCTAATCTGTTTTTATTTGCTCCAAACTTTCCCACTGTACTCTGGATCCCCACATTTCTGAAGGAGGATCTTACTTTTATAAAGTATGCACTCAGTACCAGTGGAAGAGACCATTCTTGAACTAGAAGGAAGCAATCCTCCAATATCAACCAAGTCTTCTGAATTCTTTTTGTCTCCAGGGCCATCTCCCATAGGATTATTCTAAGCATATCCCTGAAGAAGCCAAATTCTGCTCTTCTGAAGTCTGGGCTTATTGTCTGGCTTTTTGACTTGCTCCTTTTCTAAGGATCCTGTTCTAAGGATCCAGTTTTCTGAAAAAGCTTCATCTTCTTCTTCCTGATGAGGCAGCATGCCGCAGACACCCACTGCAACACCACCCCCTAACCCTGATCCTATAGGCTGGCTCATCATCCTTTCCTAGCAGAGCTCCATGCAGTCCTGCAAATGTCCTCTCTCACAAATGCTGTCTCTCTCCTTTTCTTCCTAACCTGCCCCTCTACAGAGCCTGTATCCCTCCACTGCAGCCCTCCAGGATCACGAGCTACCCCAGCACATCTCTGTGCAAGCGCACACAGACTTCTAAACCCTTCAGTTTGTTCCCCTGCTGCATGCATGACTGTATAGGCACTTCATAGTGCACTGACAACCCAGAAAAGGTGAGAGCTTTGCCCACCATGCTGTCCTGTAGGCATTTCTTCATTTATGTGTACACACTTGGAGTAATTTCAGTCCTCTTTCGCTGTTTTTTGCAGGGTCTGTCCTGACAATATCACCCTGCACCTTTTACTTGCCAACCACCCCCTCACTTGAATGTGGTCATCACCTCCCACTCCTGTTATTCCTTCATAAAGCTCTTCATACCAGGTTAGTCAATTTGTTGGCTATGATGCATTTTCCCCCTTGTTCAGGTGAGTCATCTCTCCTCTTAGACCTCACATAGGTCCCATTGTCGTAAAAGCCTCTGTTGTAGGTACCACTGCAGAACCTGAGTTTCAGAGTGACTAGGTCTGAGCTGGTCCCTGCCTTTAGGGAAACAAGGACAACCAGATAACTCCTCATCTTTATTTCAAACCTGTTGCTAGAAGAGCCCCTCCTTTTATGGATCCTCTCTACACTAGGGAAATTAAATACTCTTAAACTAAATGCTCTTTCTTTCCTTACTACTGCTGATTCCATGCTTACAGTCTTGAAGAGGTCTGTTTGGGCTTATTCATCTAGGTAACAAATTACATCATCCAGCTGTGATGTGACTCTACAGATAACCATTTTGTGCAAATACTGGGCAACACCTAGTTTAGGAACATAAGAAATTGAAAACTCTCTCTGATTTCTAATGATAATAAATATTTCTGCCTTTGGACCTACCTACAAGAGTTTCTGTGTTGATATCTAATCAGGTATTTAAGGCATGAGAATTTTCTAACTGCATAAAACAAAAATACTCTGAAATTCACCAGGCAGGCAGGCAGGCAGTGTGAATGGCATGGCCATTATCTCATGAATACAAGCCAGTGTTTTAACAGCAATCACATTTTTTTCTTTTCCAGTTATCATTTAATTGACTTTAAAAACAACAATTTATTTGGATAAATGTTTTAATTCTCTATATATCATTTAACCAGACATTAATGACCAGTTTATAATGAGAGTATATCATGTTGCCAATGGTTCCATATTAGTTTGACTTTGATCTGATACTGCTCTAAATTTCTCTGGATCATTTGATTATTTCAACATCAAAATATGTTTGATGAAAATGTGTCATTGGAATGATTGCTAAAGTCTGCCTCTGTTAAATGAATACTGATTATGGATTTATGATGAGCCACAAAACAAGTCCCAGGTGATTTTTTTTTAAATTCCTGGAGAAAGTATTTTAACCAAAATGTCACAGTTTTCATTTTTCATAGGAGCTCTTCATACAAAATAAAGAAGAACACATTATAGGCATCTTTGGGCAGAAAATGAAAAGGAAGGTGACTTTAAAACCTCTGTCAGGAAGGACAAAGTTGAAATCAGTCAATCCAGGTGCAGTAACTTCTTTAGACTCCTACTGGAGGGCCAAGAAACCCTCTCTAGAAATGCTGGAACTTACAACATTTACAACATCTTACTTGCACCCATCCCATAGTGACCCTCAATTCTTCCAGTCATTGTAAATGTAATTGTTACTACCCATGGAGCAGAGGAAGGCTGTTCTTAATGAGTGGAAGCCCAAAGCATAGGGGGAAAACTGGTAAATATTGCCTGTGGACCTTGATCACTGTTCAATGCAGCAAAAATTAGTGTGGATAAGCTACATATCATTGTCATTAGGTTGTGTAATAGGAAGAAAGACTTCAGCCACATTTGAGCCACAAGCAAACATCACAATGCTCAGCCCTTCCACAGCCCCACACCTCACACCCCCCAGCATTTCTAAGACCAATAGAAGGCATTATAAACAAGCTCATAATCTTTTTTCCCATTGTCTCATCTAGGAATTCTCAAAAACTTTTGCTGAAAGCATCCGTCTGGCTCCAAATTTTCATTAATAATAATCTTCTAAAAATCTCTGCATTTATAAGTACAGTAATTTCACGATTATAAGCCGCACTGATTATAAGCCGCACTTCTGGGTTTCAGCAACTTTTTGGTTTTTGTCCATACATAAGCCGCACCTGATTATAAGCCGCAGGTTACAATACAGAGTGTGATAAAAGGTATCTGTTCTATCACCATCTGTTGAGGGTGGGGACAGTGATCCTTATCTCAATGGCAGATATTCTGCTAATGGGCCATCCATTGAAACCAGGCAGGGCATTGTTCTTTATCTTTTCACAACCCATCCTTCCTCCAGCCAGTCATTTTCTGCTAATGGCCCATTGAGTCCCACTGTGTGACTGATAAAATTACTGCATCCCATTGGAAGTTGCTCCAGCCAGGGGGAAGAGTCCAACATTTCTTACCAAGATAAAAACAGAGGTTTTGGGACAATAAGGTAGCCCCTTTCTCCACTGGACTCCAGAGGAAAACCGGATTTCTCCACATCACCACTGGACCTCCAGAGGGAAACTGCACCTTCTGCAGGAGCACTGCTCCAACTGAGCCACATCTGTCACTGCAAGGGGACTGCAATCACCATTTAATGGGACTGCTGCCAACACCCTGCCTGATGGTGTCAGGTTGTACTCTGACTTTGTCAGGGTTTGCAGTTTGTTTCTTTGTAGTACTGTATTTCTATTTTAATTTCCCTAGAAAAGAACTGTTATTCCTAATTCCCATATTTTTGCCTGAAAGCCCCTTGATTTCAAAATTATAATAATTTGGAGAGAGGGGGTTTGCATTCTCCATTTCAAAGAGAAACTCCTGCCTTTCTCAGCAGACACCTGTCCTCCAAACTAAAACAGCAACTTTTCGTTCTTTGTCCATATATAAGCCGCACCTGATTATAAGCCGCACTTTGGGTTCGGACCAAAATTTTAGTCAAAATGGTGCGGCTTATAATCGTGAAATTACTGTACTAAAGGTCCATAAAGATGTTATGCCTTAACCACAGGACCAAAATCATTAAGACAATTCCCTCACAAATCCCAGAGAACACACTGAAATAGAACAGTTTGAAGTGGTGACCAATACCCTATAGACAAGTGACTTTTATGAATGAATGAGGGACACAAGACACAAATGAGGGACACAGTAGGTTTTCTCTGTGTCAGGAATATTACAGGACCTGTGCAGATGGCAGTCAGTGTGACTACTATCATTGAGATGAGCTGGGTGTTCTGAGTGGCCTCCAGCAGGCAGGGATTTCCCACTCTCTAGGCTCCAAGAATATAGTGCCTTGGTGTCAGGAGAGCTTAAGCACCCAGCACACACACATTTAGATGTCTTAATTGCAGCTGAACTGCAAGGTCAGGGCAGGGTCCAGCTGCTTGAGCAGCTCAGGCCTGTCCAAAAGGGCACAAGTAATTTTTCTCAGACATTCCCTATAGTGGAATAAAGTCATAATCCATCCATCATCCTTTTACCATGGCTGAAGGGAGTGAGTTGCATCAAATAACCATCCAAGCTTGTAGGACAGGATACTCAAAACAGCCTGGTTGTGCCTTACCACACAGTTTATTCACATACCCTATCTTCATTTGGCATTCCCTGGGCCAGCAGCACAGACTTCTGGGGATTAAAAAGAAAAAAAAAGAAGAAGAAAAAAATTCAATATCTCTGAAAGCCCCTATAAGCTTGAAATCAAGTTATATATGGTACTAATTCAATTTTGGTGAAGTCAATAGAATTACATTTTCTTTATAGAGTAAAAGCACTTGCCTGCTGTATACATAAACACGATGAAGATGCCCAGGACAAGTATTATCAAGCTGGCAAGCACTTTCACATAGGCTGAAAAACAATTACACTTTGTCATCTACAACTCCTCAACATTATTTCTTCCTCCTCCTTTAAACAATGATGGCAGCAGCCTGCACATTACATACAGGAGCAGCATGGACAGCACACACTTAGTGGTGTGATTAATATTAGGCATCACTGGAACAGTTTTTCTCTTCTGACATGTGACACTTGTTCACAAATTTGAGACACTTGTAGGGTACTTTTGGAATAGATATGGGTGATTTAGACCCTTAACTGGGACTTCCTTTTAATTTTCCTTAAATGAAGAGTCTGATCTCCACCTTCGACTTACAACAAGGAAATTTTCTTGATTAGAAGATTAGGTGACTGATTCCTTTGAGATAGACACAGGAAAAAAGTGCAGAAAAATAATGATTTAGGATTTTAGAAGATTTTTCTTTTTTTCACTGCAATCTGGAAGATAATACTATTTTTGGAACCCTCCACAAAATCATACTTTAGCCTTACTCATTGAGGAAAAAAATAACAAGCTTGTGCTAAAAGGTAAGATGCCTAATAAAGGAGCCCCCATATGTACCACTAGAGGTACTGTTGATATTGTTATCTTAACATTTTAAAAAGCCAGTTTTTAAAGGGCTGGAATTTGCCTGCTGGAACACTGGCAAAATCACAAAGGCACCTTAAAACACACTTCCTTTGCCATGAAGGAATCAAGTCCCTGAATATCTTTGTACTGGCATGTAAATAAACTTACATAAAATAGGAAGTATTTCAGTGTTGTATTTATCCAGCCAAGGGTCAAGGGATTTCTATCCCTGCTTCACAGACTCACTGGCATCAGGATGAGAAAGGTTTGAACTCTGTGTCTCCACAAGCCAGCAGATATCTCCTGGGATTATCATTCAGTAAGGGAGAAAAGCAGCACTGCATCCTCCCTGCACTGCTCCACAAACCCATCCTGAAGCACTGTGATGGATTTTTTTTGGGTCATTTGAATCAAGCATTGCAAAATGTCATGTATTTTCGCCTCTTTTGGCCAAAACTATTCATGTAATTCAATCAGGATGTGGAACTCTGAGCAGCCTCAATGAAGCAGCACTTTGTTGGCAAAGACATTTGTATGAAAAACAATACCCTTTTCTGTGCACAACAGTTCTTTCAGCAAAGCCTCATACAGAGTCTGAGTTAAAGGTGCCCTGTGCCAGAAGAAACAATGCCACACACCATCTTCCCTGCACTCAGCATGAACCTGCTACTTCAACAGTGAGTAAACTAAAATAAATAGGGAAATGCAGAGAAGTAAATGGGAAATAACCCAGATGTCAGAAAAGGGTGCTGAAGGACATGCACACACTTATGTGAGTGTTTCACACTTGTTTCACAAAGAAAAAGGAATTATGAGGAGAAAAAAAATGAAATGAGGAGCATGTTTGATCTGGTAAGCCCATAATGCTGTGATCATAAAACAGCCTGGGTTGGAAGGAACCATAAAGATCATTTAGTTCCAATACTACTGCCCTGGGCAGGGACATTTTTCTGAAAATGAAAACGTGCCTGTGCAGCTCATTTTGGTGTTCCTTGAATACCCAAATTGTATGTCAGAGATCTTTTTCTTCAGTTGGAAATTAAAATCTGTTGAGCGTAGATGAGTTCCTTACTTGCAAGACTCTTTAGGCTGAAGAGTTATAGGTCAGTAATTTTCCCTTTTTTTTTTTTTTGAGTTTCATTTTATTCCCTTACCTTTCACACAGATACTGTCTTCATTTTAATATGATTTTTTAAAAAATTCCTTTTGTATCTCTGGCTTTACACCTTTTGCATTTTTGCTCTTCATTACTATTTGTCCAAGCTCCTCATAGAAAATGCTGAGTTGAAAGGGATACATCAGGTTCATTAAGTCGAACTCCCAGCCCCTACACAGCACCATCCCTATGAGTCATAACATGTGCCCAAGAGCACTGTCCAAACACTTCTTGAGCTCTGTCAGGCTGGTGCTGTGACCACTGCCCTGGGGAGCCTGTTCCAGGGCCCAAATACCCTCTGGGTGAAGAACCTTTTTATAATACCCAGCCTAAATCTGCCCTGAACAACTTCAGGTCATTTCGTCAGACCCTGTCACTGTCACCACAAAGCAGAGATCAGTGCCTGTTCCTGTGCTTCCCCTCACAAGAAGCTGTAACTGCAGTGGGGTCTCCCCTCAGTCTCCCCCAGGCTGAACACACCAAGTGACCTCAGCCCACACAGCTTCCCCTCAAGGCCCTTCACCATCCTTGTGCCCTCCCTTGGACACTCTCTATTGTTCAGTATCTTTTTTATATTGTATCACTCAGAACTGCCCCAGCACTGGAGGTGAGGCTGCCCCAGCTCAGAGCAGAGCAGGACAATCCCTCCCTTGCCCAGCTGTGATGCTGTGCCTGATGTCCCCAGGACAGGGTTGGCCCTCCTGGCTGCCAGGGCTCTGCTGGCTCATGTTCAACTTGCCACTGACCAGGACCCCCAGGTCCCTTTTCTCAGTGCTGCTCTCCAGCCTCTCATTCCCAAGCCCATACATCCAGGGCTGCCTCATCTCAAGTGCACAATCCATCACTTTCCCTTGTTGAACTTCATACAGTTGGTAATTGTTCAATCCTCTAATTTGTTGAGGTCTCTCTGGAGGGCTTCCCTTCCTCCAAGGCAATCAACATTTCCTCTCAGTTTTTTATCATCTGTGAACTTGCTCAGTATCCCTGGAAGTCTTCTATCCAATTATTTTGCACTCATCTAGTTAACTTTCTCCTGTTCAGTCAGGAGCCTGCTAGTTCAGTCTGGTAGAACTTACAGCTCAGTCCAAGTAGACTTCTTATGTGGAAACCAGGTATTTTCAACAACAAGATTTTTAACAACACAGTATTTAAAGAATCACAGAATTGCATAAATACAGATCTAACTTGTATGTGCATAACCCATACAGGAAAAGGAAAACTGTCTATCCCACTTCTCTCTGAAGGTGCTCTTTTGCAGGTTTCTTTCTCCTCCATGGAAAAAACATGCCTGCTCTACATTTTTGCAAACCACTTCAATAATTTTTCTGAGTATACCTATTTCTGCCTCTTTACTCATTAAGATTTTGTTCTCTTTTCTAACATGTCTCCTTATCCCGTGGTTCTATGAGAGGAAGCTGAAACCAGCCCTCTGAAAGGCAAGTACAAGTCAACTTATCAACACCAGCTTACACTTTGGACAGAACTGAAATATAATCAGTCTGTAGCTGCTTCCAAACAGGCTGATTTCTCAACGATTAACATACACAGCCTGTCAGGGACATTTTTATAATGAATCTGGGTATTATTCCTGCAAATTCTCCTCCCACATTAGCCACACAGTTGATGAAGTTCTCTTGGTTTATTTAGTATGAACAATGCAATGTCAGAGGAAGATGCAGGGGCACAGGACATCAAGAACTCGAAATGAGAACAGAAAGACAGTGGCCAGCTTCATGGGCACAGGTCCATCTCTTTCTTCTTGAGACATGAGCACCACAAAGCTGGTCCATGAAAAGCCATTAATCTCAAAATTAGAAGCAAAGTCTGACATCTGAACAATGTTAGTTTTCAGATAACTATCTCACCCACAGAAGGAGCAGTCTATGGCTACACACACCTCTCCTGGAACATTTTGGTGATGTATTTCATAAGCATGGAGCTCAAAAAGGACAAAATCAAAAACAAAAAAAAGGAGAGGAGAGGAGAGGAGAGGAGAGGAGAGGAGAGGAGAGGAGAGGAGAGGAGAGGAGAGGAGAGGAGAGGAGAGGAGAGGAGAGGAGAGGAGAGGAGAGGAGAGGAGAGGAGAGGAGAGGAGAGGAGAGAGAGGAGGAGAGGAGAGGAGAGGAGAGGAGAGGAGAGGAGAGGAGAGGAGAGGAGAGGAGAGGAGAGGAGAGGAGAGGAGAGGAGAGGAAAAAAGGCAGTGGATTTAACATTAGGTTTTCATTTAACTTCACTGCAAGTGGCTGTATTATCTTCATAATCAAGTGAAATCTGTAATGCATATGTAGAATAAATTAAAGTTTGAAGCAAACAAAATAAAGGTAGAATTGTCTGTGCATAACAACACAGTCTTCAAGCCATAATGCATTTCAGTGGAACACTCTTGCTGATGCCAGTCTGAATAGTCCAGCAGAACACAAGACAGACTGAATACAATAGAAATGTTGAGATTTGATTTGTAATATATAATTATTTCACATTTTACTGTATTATAAGTTTAAATTATCCACATCAGAGGCTTTAGTATTTCAAGTCTGTGTAATAAAATAGATTTTTTTACTCCCATTCTGACAGGAAAGGAGGAAGATAATGAATATGTACTGCAGAAGAAGAATAAAGAAAAGTACAGCTTTGTGACTGACCAATTTCAATATATTTACGAGTAGTTCAACATTTAATCAAGAAATAAAATTTTTTATAATATGAAGTGGAAATGGAAATGGAATTGTAAAATCACTATAACTAGGTAAAAAACTAAAACTGGAGGAAAGCTGTATGCTAACACATTGAGGGGCTCATACAGGACACTGCCTGCAACAGGAAGGAGCACACTGAACCCACATCAGGGGACATCTCCCAGATGAGAGCTAATATTAATGGAACACAAACATTAATAGATCAAAATTTTTAAAGGATTTTGTTTCAACAGAAGCTCTTTGAAGCTGCACTTCTGGAGGTGTCTGTGGTCCAGAACCATAGGCATGACCTGCAAACTGCCTCCCTATAACCACCAAGAAGAAAGAGAAAGCCCATTCCCAATAAACTGTCCCATTTAAAAAGTTAGATGTATACTATGGAAGTAGAGGCATTGTGGTCACCATCTCAGGGTATTTTGTGCTGCAGTACACAGCGTGGCATACCCTGATGCCCAACACGAAGCAGCAAAGAGAGCACCACATTTTATTGGAGCTAGGACCCACACCAGCTACACTGCAGTCTTACAGATGTGCCCAGCCTATCTTCACTTCTGCTGTTTTAACTAAAGCTCCTTCAGCAGCATGAGCAGTTCAAGCCCAGTGGGTTCTCTGGTGAGTTTTTCATTCTTGAGGCTTTTTGACACCTGACTGGACAAAGCTTTGAGCAGACCTCAGAGTTGTCTCTGCTCTGAGCAGGAGGCTGGACTAAAGAGCATTAAAATCCCTTCTAGCCTGAATGTTTTTAATAAGTACCTAGCCCATAACAGAGCCTATACTGATTTAGCTGATCCTACCATCAGTGCATCAGGTGGAGATAACGATGTAGTCAAATTCAGGCTTGTTTCTCTCTGCTACAGTGAAATTTTTAATGCCAGTGTAGGCTTATGAGCTCTGAAATGTAGTAATTACAGCAAGGCCCACCTCCTTACTTTTTTTTTTTTTTTTTTAAAGCAAGCACCTGGGAACCCAGCCTAACTGTGGAGCATATTTAATATGGGTTTAATGCCTGTTTTCCCAGAGTCAAATCTTGACTAAGCAAGAAAGCTAAGTAAAACAAAAAAGACCAAAAAGACAAGCTTGACCAGATTGTTAAGTGCCAATGGGGAAAATTTCTAAAGAACTAATAGGATTTAGATATTCGAATATCTTGAGCAGAAACAGGAGCCATAGTCTGGAAGGATGTTTTTCTTTTTCAATGTGAGTTCAGGGTTTCCGTGCCTCACTACTAGCACTAGATAGTGGTTCCCAGTTCCAACTAGGAATAAAACTTCCCAGTAGTTTCCAGTACCATTTGTTGGGCTGCAGTACCACTTGATGATAGCTGCAGGAAAAAGTTAGGGTTGTCTTTTTTGGAAAAAAGAGAGCTATTGTGATGGAAACTACCACACAATACCACAGATCTGCCAATTTATGAGGACCAACAAAAGAATTTCTATTGAAAATGGACAGTGAACATGCAGAAGGCTGGATCCAGCCAGTCTCCAGAAGCCTGGGGAGTAGTATCTGAAAGCTGTACTTGGTTTGAGCAGAATCTAGTTATTTTTCTTCATAGTAGTCCGTATGGTGGTGCTATGCTAGATTTGTGATGAAAACAGCATTAATACACTGTTATGGCTGAGCAGGGCTTGCACAATGTTGGGACCTTTTCTGCCTCTCACCCCACCAGCAAAGGGGCTGGGGATGCACAGGGAGTTGGGAGAGGACACAGCCAGAACAGCTGACCCCAAGTGACCAGAGGGATGTCCCACACCATACCGTGTCATGTTCAGCGTGTAAAGCTGGGCTAAATAGGAGGAAGGGGCAGGGGGACATTTGGAGAGATGGTCTTTGTCTTCTGAAGTCACCCTTAGGGGTTGTGCAGTCTGGCTTTGCTGGAGATGCCTGAACACCTGCCTGCTCACAGGAGGGGGTGGAGGAATTCCTTGTTCTCTTTGCTGGTGTGTGTGACTTTTGTTTTACCTGTTAAACTGTCTGCATCTCAGCCCACGAGTTTCTCACTTTTACCTCTCTGATTCTGTCCCCAGTCCCAGCGAGGGAGAGGGAGCGAGCGGCTGCAGGAAGGCAGCAAGGAGGAGAATGCCAGAGCAACAGGAAGAGGGCCTGACAGAAGGGGTTGTTTGGGAAGATTTTAGGCACGGTCCTGTTTAAACCCCTCTTTTCCCTGGACTGCGGCCGCGTTGGTTCCCCGAGCGAAGGCGGGGGCGCGGCGCTGCCGGCAGGAGGAGCCGCTCCACCGCGGATGGAGCGCAGGGAAAACCCGCCTGGGAAACCCGCCGGGACAAGGGCAGGGACAGGCACACAACAGGCACAGGCACAGGCCCCTTGCCAGGAAGGGCAAAAATTGTATATGTATATGTGTATATGTATAAGTGTATATGTATAGGTGTATACGTATATGTATACGTGTACGTATATGTATGAAACTGTTTCCTCAGCCCAGCGTGCTGAAGCCACTCCGATGTAGCACAGCAGGGATTTTGCCAGACTTGCAGGAGGAATGTGTACGGGATCGGGTCTCCCCGGACTTCAGAGCTTCTTCGTGCCTTCTGCATCTAGTTTGAAGGCATTATTGCAATACAGCACATGATGCTGCTTTGCTGCTGCTGACTGATGTGATTCCTCCAAGTCCTACTGCCCTCACGTTGAGCACAGAAAACCTTACAAACAGCAGCTTGTTCTCTGTCCTTTGGGGACTCACTGCGTTCCCGAGATGTTTCTTTGTTCTACTTGTACTCTCTGAGCTGTCCTTAATTCACACCTTCTTCATGTGCTTCTTCTCTTCCCACCACTGCTCCTATGTGCCACTGTTCCCAATCCTTGTGTAGTGGAACAAAGTAATTCCTACTCTGGTTGGTGAACACTTGGAGCCTCTTCCCTGCAGGCATTCACAGAGCCCGAGGTGTGCTGCTCTTTAGGGGATGCAGGTATCCAGGTACCCAAGAGCATTATCCAGGGGCTCTAGGGAGTTCACCCAGCCTCAGTGCTCCCAAGCATCAGAATAAAACACACATTTCATTGTCTGCTTCAGACACAAATAGCACAACACTGGGATAAATACAAATGAGAGAAGAGGGGCTAGCAGGCCTCCAACTTGCCCAGCCTGTATCCCTACATCATGGCTTTTGTTAGGATTGTGCTTGTTCTAGAGATAATACAATATATGACAAACTTCTCTGGATCTGGTTTTCTTTTTCTACAAATTTGTCCATATTGAAAATGCATTATACAGGATTAATCACCAAAACACACAATATCCTCACAATGCAATGTCCCATACAGTGAACAATGGTAAATTAAACTTTGCTGAAATGTTCTGTGAACCTTATCTGTCCATCACGTTTCAAAATCTTGTCCATGGCATCAGATTTCAGAAGCACTCACCTTCTTTCTTGTTCTTACTGACAAGTACAGGACTGAAGTGCACCACTGCACTTCTGGATCCTGTTTACTGCTTTTACTGCATTACCACAGTTTAAAGTAGTGGCATGACTCATTTACAATATGTTCCATTTTGTGGTGAAGCCCTGTAATATTGATTGTTTACATTTCAGAATTCTCTGTCATCCAGTGTGGCTTTTTCTTGCCCTGAAGACAAGAATGGTTGTGTATTCTTCTGGGGCCTCACATAATGGATGAACAGCATTGGCTTTTTGCACTTTAGGCATGTAAACAAAAGTAAATATTCTCATCCAAAGCAGTTTGCTTCCTGTACCACAGCTTATGAAGTAACAACTTGTCCCATCTATCACTATTTCAAAGCCAAATTCTCAGAAATAACTTGAGTAATTTCCAAAACCTGGCAGGAAGGTAAAGTCACAGGAATGTCAGTTGTATTCCAGGTATGTTTTAGTACCCCAAATTTGGCAGAAGAGAGGGAAATACCTTCACAACAGTGTCAGCTACAGCAAAAGGCTGGATTCAGTCCCTCAAATATTCCCTTTTTGCAGTTTTCACCTGTATGTGTATCACTTCCAGATAACATTACCTCACAAAACAGGGGCTGAAGAAGAGATCTATCATGCAGGAGGAGTTTTATTTTTTGTTTTACACAACTTTTCATTTACTTCTCAGCTTAATGTGGACAGTCATTTAGTCAGATTAATTTAAAATATTTTGTGAACAACTGTAGAACATATCCCAGCAATGCCCTACAATTACTGCTCCAGGACAGCATCTAAGCAGCCAGTTGTGAGTTTGGTTCAGACCAGGAGCTCTCATGGAGAGATGAAAAAGGGGCAGATTCAGAAAGAGATATGGTCAGGGTTGCCTGGAGAACAGCCCTTGCAAAGGCATTGGGCTGGATAAAAGAGTTTGTCCAGGCTACCTCAGCCAGCACAAAATATATGGACTCTGTGCTGTCAAGAGCCAGCAATCAAAGGCAGAAAGAGTTTGATGGAAGTGACAGACCATGAGCCATGAGCAGGAGGGACAATGCACCAAAGAGACAAGAGGATGCAAATCTGTGACAAGTTCATAGAGTGGGGCTTGTAAGTTTAGTTTTGCTCTAGCCGCTTTTGTTCAAATTGCAGACAGTTTCTTTAAGTCAGTTGCTTTCCCTCAATCAACATGCCTCAACTTTTTATATTTTTTTTCCTTCAAATTTCAATGGCATTACTTAACTCAGAACGGGGGGATTGAAGTCCAGCAACAACATTCCAAAATTGTTGGGCAGCTGTTCTTAAAACAGAACTTGGCAACTAAACAAGCAAAGTGTTACTGGCTTTAGAGAGAGGATTTTAGCAAAACTGCAAACATCCACATAACCTTGTGGCTGTCCACAGGCACAGCCTCCAGCAGCTGGCAGACCTCAGCTGTGCTGGGCAGCAGGCACTGCCACACAGGCACCGCATCCCAGCACCCCATAAAATCACAGAGAGGCTTAGGTTAGAAGGGATCCTAGGCATCATCTAGTTCCAAGCCCTTGCTATAGACAGGGACACTTCCTGCTAGACCAGGTTGCTCAGAGCCCCATCCAACCTGGCCTTGAATACTTCAGGGATGGGGTATCCACAGCTACTCCAGTGTCCCATAGAGGTGTCTGACGTACCCCAGCTCCATCGTGTTATTTCCAGTTGTTTCAAGACTGACAAGTAATTACTTGATTCATTACAAATCTGTACACAGTTTTAATTTCATTTTCATAAGGTACCTGCAAAAGTCACAAAATCTGGCAAAAATAACCAACTCCTCTGCTTTCCATACTCCCTCCAAATCGGAAGGATTTCTGAACCTCCTGATGGTGGCTCAGACTTCAACCATGTTTGACAAAGGGAACAAGTTCATTTTCCATAAACCAATACTCATTAGACCCAAAAACCACTGTAAATTAATCTCCTTAAATCAAGGTAAATTAAGAGTCTACCTTATGAAGGCTGATCACAGAGTTCCAAATGTTGCAAGACACAGTCAAGGCAAGATGCAGAACATCTTACAGCAGCACGTTTTTGCCTAGGAACCAAGTAATAGCTTACTGAGTAGTTTAATATATTACAATGTGCACAATCACTGCCTGCACAATGCATGAATGCACAGAGTAAACTAGTTCTCTGCTTTCTGATCTTACTGGAAAAGCTTCCCTGTAGAAGGAAGATCTCCCCTTTGGAGATGTTGCCTGAACACAGACAGCGAGTTTACTGTCAGTGATGATGTGACTTACGGGAAAGGCCAAGCCCGGAAGCTGAAGGGAAGCCATGAGGAATCCCACTAACAAAAAACACTTCATCATGGTAGTCTGCTGACCTTATTTGCAAAGTTGTGAAAAGGAGTTTCTGGAAAGCCATGGGTTGGAAATGAAACAGAAAAAAGGCACAAGGGATTCTAATGTGGTTGAGAAAAAAATGAAGTGTTCAGTGCAGCCAAGATCAGTAGCTTAAAGTTTAGGGGTAGAAGTTTTTCCAGCTGGTCAGGACCTGCATCCAGTCTTCTTTCCCCACAATGTGGGCTGATGCTCAGCGAGGTCATGTGGTGTTCCACATAGCATCATCATTTTCAGCACATGGACATGGGAGGCATAACATAGAAGAGAACACTAGCAGAAAAAGAGCAGAGGAGCTCATGTTCTGTGGACAAAAACCCTCCAAAATTCCCACTTCCTGGGACAATGCCTGTGGGTCGCACAGTATTTTCAGTCCTGCCTCCCCCTCAAAGAAAGCTTATCACTCCAACCTCCTCCAGTAGTCAGGGTTTTCAGTAATGCCAAGCAACAACTTGTCTACCACTTCCCACTCAAGCTTTCACACTCCTGTTCTTCTGTGCACAGCACACAGGACATGCTGCCTTCCTGAAGGAACACATCAGTACATCCCCCACCAGGATCATCAGACAAGGGCATTTTCACTGTGGTTTTCTTAAATCACAATCATGCTCCCATGTCACAGCTCCCTGTTTCCTTTGTCATGTCCCCCCATAGCACACTGCCTACTTTACCTGCGTGCAAACCCACTTGGTTTGGAGTGCAGCTCAAAGCATGACTTGTTTCCACAGGGTGGTTGAATTAGCCTGTAAAAGCTTTGCCAAGAAGAACCCTCCTGGCACACACCACACCAGGCTATGCACATGAATGCAGCCTTACAGACACATATAATGATTAGGGTAGAAATTACTTCTCCTGCAATACATCAGTGCCTCTCAACTTACAGATGCATGTGAGCTCTTTATCTACAGGCTTGCAGAACACAGAAATTTTCATGTTAAGTATTTCATGGTGGATGTTGATAAAATCTGATGCTCTTAATTAGCAGGAAGTTAGTCAGAATAGCCAGAGAATTATATGCTTTTTATTTTAATCAAGTGTTTCCCTACTAGTGGGAAATACATTGAAACATTACATTATTTCTTGCATTGAAGTGTTATTTCACCTCCTAATAGAACCCAGTTCGTCTGAATTGTTTTAAAGTCATGTCTAAACAGATTCCAAAATACCAGCACCCTAAAAGGGAAGAGGGAGATGGGGAGCAGAACAAAACTCCCATAATCCAAGGAGACCTGCTACACCACTTAGTCACACAAGTCTGTGGGGCTGAATGGGATTCACCTGAGCATACTGGGGGAACTGGTGGAGGTCCTCATTGAGACACTTTCCATCATTTCACAGTCACAGATGGGTCAAGATTTAAAAGTAGCACCAGTAGGCCATCTAGTCCAGCATCCCTGCTGTGGGTGTTGTTTAACTGGACCTTAGCAAAGCCCTTGAATCTGTCTCCTGCAGCATTTTCCTGGAGAAACTGGCTGCTCATGGCACAGATGGGTGCACTGCAAAGGGGTAAAAAACTGGCTGGATGGCCAGGCCCAGAGAATGGTGATGAATGGAGTTCAGAGTTCCAGCTGTGGATGGTCACAAGTGGTGTTCGACAGAGCTCAGCACTGGGGCCAGTTGTGTTTAATATCTTCAACAATCTGGATGAGAGGTTCAAGTGCACCCACATCAGTTTGAAGACAACAGCAGGTTGGGCAAGATACTGATCTGCTGGAGGGCAGGAAGGCTCTGCAGAGAGATCTAGACAGGTTGGTTTGGTGGGTCAAGGCTAAGGGTGTGAGCTTCTACAAGGCCAAGTGTCATGTCCTGCAGGACCAGGGCAGTGATTGCCCCCCTGTACTCAGCACTAGTGAGGCCACTCCTCACATCCTGTGTTCAGTTCAGGGCTCACACTACAAGACATTGTGGCACTGGAAGGTATCCAGAGAAGGGCAGTGGAGCTGGTGAAGGGTCTGGAGGATGAATCATAAGAGTGGCTGAGGGAGCTGGAACTGTTTAGCCTGGTAAAGAAGGCTCAGTGAGGACCTGACAAGTAAAGATGAGACAGACAGAACAGGCAGCCAGGTCTGGATGCAGTGGCAGAAATCCTGCTGAAAATCTGGTCATGGCAGGGCAAGGGAGCCTTCTTGAACCTGTATTTTCAAATGCTGGTCTTCAAGCACAGGGAAGTTACCATGCTCCCTCAATGCACAGCTCTTTGCCCTTCCCAGCACTGTTAATAGTCCTATATCAAAAATTCCCAGCAGTGATGAAATTGAGTGCAGAGGATGGAGCATGCACTGCATCATCCCAGTGTTTTCTCAATTCAGTCTCAGAATGGACATTTCATGTGTTACATAATGTAGCAGTACATTTTTCTCAGTTCCTCTGAAATTGTGCCTGTTGTACAGCAAGGCCAGAGGTTTAAATGAGTTAGTGATCACAGACACATTCCTTATTTAGTTCTGCCTGACAATAAACCTGTGTTACCTCCACACTGCATTATGCTGAAAGAGCCCTTGTGATGCTGAATGTACAGATGCTATAATAAGTCACATGTGCCATGGGGAAGTGCTAAAAACCCCACACAAATCCCATGGGCATCGCTTGGTCAAATTTTACATGAACACTTTCAACAGTGACTGTCTACCTCTGTACTACAGAACAAAAGGTATTTAATAATAGACTGTACTTCCTGGAGCTTGAAAATCTGCTCCAAAATATGCAAAAAGCTAACTCCATTTGGTTATAAAAACATAGAAAAGTAGAAATATTAAATTCAGGGAAAAGGAATATTTTCTGACATAGCAGAAGCTAACACAGTCCCCTGCTGGAAAAATATTGCAAAAACATGCTATTTCTGTATTGTTCATCTCTGTCTACTGCAAACACATAACTATCATAGGCTGCTTGACTGACAAGAGGTGGCTAGCAATAACTAAGAAAAAAATAAATTGTTTGGGGAATCTCACCAGGCCTACATATGACAGAAGAATGGACATTAGGAAAAGGTTTGTCCTGGTTTCAACTTGGACAATGTTCATTTTCTTTTTTCTTACTAATTGGTACAGTACTAAGTTTTGGATTAGAAAAATGCTTCCTTGCCTAGGCTGGTTAGCACTGCCATGTTACTGGAAAGCCAGCAGATATGGCTGCAGGTGTGCACACTCACACAAATGGGATGGATTCAGGACAGTGAATGGGCAAAAGAAAAGAATACCACAGAAGTGAGCTCTGCCATGCATAAAGGAGAGCCTGTGCATGTTCAACTGAGAAAGGGAATGAGATCAGTGAGAATGTGCAGGAACTAATGAGAGCACCTGAGCAAATTCTGGACTGTGAAAACCTGCACTACATAATTGGTACCACAGTTGTAACTATTCATAGTAACTTGCAGAACTGTAGCTCTCATTTCTTCCTAATGACACAAGAATTAGATTTAGGCCTGGACAGTGGCTTTAAGGCAGCCACTCAAATTACTGGAGAGCTCAGGAGGTTAATTTAGTTCCAAATCCAGGCTCAGCTCCCCTTCCAAGACTCGTGCATTAAAGAGAATACTTAAGTGCTGAGCACCCAAGGTAAAATATGGCAAACCTCCATCCCTTTTCCAGATCATGAAGCATGTCTTGCAGAGGAAATTAATCTCAAATTTCATCTCAGCATTTCTCCAAAGCGTGAACTCTCCTTTTCTGGGACCCTTCAGCATCATTACTGTGGGACTTATGGAGTACCTACAGATACACACGCACATTAACCCACACCACCCCTGACTATTGTAGGCCTCTCACTCCATAATCAAGGGTTACATGCTCCTTCTTTTCCCTTCTCATGACCCATCACAGAGTGTGAAGGTGTCCACTGAAAGTGGGTAACAGCAAGTTCTGAACCTCAACTTCTGAGTCTGGTAGGTGCAGCAGGTCCAACAGAATGTAACTGAGACATCCCTTGAACAAGGAGGACACAGCTGCTCAGACAACATGGCAGTGCCTTGAGGAACACTCATTTTAGAGTGCAGCAGTGAGGGAAAAGTGCACCAAAAAGTCCTGTGAATACGAGGGTTGTAGAAGGAGGGGAACAAGGTGCCAGAGGTGCTGGAGAAGACTCCCCTGCAGCCTATGGAAGACACCACAGTGAAGCAGGTTTTCCCCTACAGCCCATGGAGAACTCCATACTGCAGCAGATGCACTGAAGGACTCTGCAGTCCATAGTGAGCCCTCAGTGGGGCAGGCTCATTGGCAGGAACTGTAGTCCAGGATGAGCCCACCTTGGAGCATATCTATCCATGAAGGACTGCCAGCAGCAGAGAAGACCAACACTGGAGCAGGGAAAAGCACGAAGAGGGTTTTTATAGACAGACCAAAACCCCTATTCCCACACTCCTGCGCTGCTTGGTGAGGGGGAGAGGGGAAGTCAGGGGCAACAGAAATGGAAGAGCCAAGTTCAGCCTAAGAAGTGGGGTAAGGGAAAGGTGACTTAGTTTTTCTGTTACTTACTGATAAGAAATCAGTGGTTTTTATCTCAATGCACAAGCTTTTCCATCTTATTTCTTCCCCTGTCTCCTGCTGAGGGGGAGGAATAAAGAGAGCAGCTGCATGAGTCTGGCAGCCAGCAATGGTCAACCCATTACAATAAAAAACATTCAAAAGAAAATCCCCAATACACTTCAGGTGACAAGGAAATGACCATTTCAAATTGTGTAAAATACCCATCTTTACACTGATGAACCCAGAGAAAAGTTGAAAGTGAGATTTCTGAGAATAATTATAAACCACTACAATTGAAGTCCTCTGTTCTAAGTATATCTCCTTGCTGAACTCAGCTGGAATAAATATATCATTTCACACACCCAAGATGTTACTAATCCCTTCAAATGCCTTGTCCAAAGACTGAAACCATCTTTTCAAACAAATGGCTCCTGCACTTTCCTTAATCCATCCCATCATCTGGTATAAAGCCATACTGATGATTCTGTAACCATAAGAATCATCCCTCTCCTTTATATCAGGCAGCACCAACCACAAAAAGTTTATGACACACACATCACAAATTTCTGTCTATTCAGATAAATCATCCATATAGACATATTTTACTCAATTGATGCAGTTTCTAGTGTCTCTTGCTTTCTTTCCTTTCACTATTTTTTGTCTTTGATCTCCTCCATTTCTTACATTACCTGAGCAGGTCAGGTTGCCAAAGAAAGAGAACATTTCTCAGTGTAAGACAGTTAAGATCCTCCTTCTCACCCCTCTAAACAACCCTTGCTTTGTTGTTTTTTTCCAGGCATCAATTTACTATTATAAAAGACCATGAAAAAGCTCTTTCAAGATAGTGTAGCAGCTACTGAATTGGAGAGGTGGTTATTTATATGAAAGGCAGAAAAAAAAAAAAAAAAAAAAAAGGCAATTTCCCTTCTTTATCTCATAACCCACATATTAGATGAAATGTAACACTTCATAGGGTAGGGGAAAAATTCATGGTTTAATTACAATTTAGCATAAATGCTTTAGTAGTGGATACCAGGATATTATTGTGACATCTAAGCTAGATTTCTCCACAGACACTGTAAACAGATACTCTAAATTCCCTAAACGATTTGCATTAAAAAGATTTATACAAAAGCAGTCAGTTATTCAATCTTTAGGATGTCATGACATGGCGAGACAAACACACATACATCAGTAAGTACAGAGAAATGTTATGCTACATTTTGGACAGTTCAGAACTGAAAGTGCTTCACATCTATAGGATAAGAAATGGCTTCATCTCCTCATCCCTAAATGATGAGAGCAAACAAACAACCCTTGAATAGGTTAAATAAACAGTGCCCCATTTATCCATGCTTATATAAAGTTTCCAACAATTCAGAAGGTCCATGGTGACATTTACAATCTATATACACTGTAACAAACTGTCAATGAAAACAAGTTCAGGTACTTCTCAGTTCCCAAAAGTCAGAAGCTGCTCTCTGCATTAGAGACAAAAGCTATCTACAATATTGGGTCAGTTTTCCTTTTTGCCTCCTTTTTTTTGTGTGTGTATGTTTGTGCAAAAATTAGTCCTCCCAATCCACCTTGAATAAAATCAGTCTCTATGTCCTGGTCATATTTAACAACTGCTTCATCCCAGTGTTTAAGGCATGTTCATAAGATGTCAATGGAGGGGTACTGTCAGAAATTATAATACCACAGGTACTAAGAGTCAGCAGATTTACATAGCAACACCACTCTTTACAATATTATGTAAAACAAATTGTTATGATGGAAGTTGTTCCTGAGTTAAAATTTGCTAAACATTGCTAAGGTTAATGTTTTTCCTTTTATGCTTCTTCCTCTGGAATGTCTTTTTGCATATGCTCAAATGAAAATTAAAAATCACTCTGAAAATACCCTGGATGTCAGAAAATGAAAATGTTAGCAAAATTCTAATTATATTGGCTTTCCCAAGTCTAAATTTGGCCATGATAGTATGCATTTGCAGGGGTTAGTATCACTTCGTTTTTAGCAAGAATATTTTCTAAATGTGAAGATAAATACAATGTCAGTCCACAATTTTGTGCAACAGCAAACATCAAGGAAAGATTTTCATATCAAGAATTAACAAATTTAAAGTTCTGTGAATATATATAACTGTGGTAATGTAGATGTTGATTTTTTTCTCATTTAGATTTAAAGGAAAACATTTTTAAATTGCAGGAACGCGAGACACCTACAAATATATTCAGCTTTCTAAAAGAGACAACTTGTCTGCTCAGGTTATGAAGCATCCATTCTCACAGAATTGTTTCTCAAGTATGTAATTATTGACAGAATTTCCTATTTTAAAAATGTCGTTCTTGACTGAAAAAAGTGGGTAGCTTTAAAAGTAGAATTTTCGTTAGATTAAAAATGCATGACAATTCTTACAACCCAAATCATCCTGGCTCCAACTCACTGAAGTTTGTACAAACATTTGCTTAAGTCCAAGCATTACATTTAGCAGGAGTTAAAGGGCAGTAGAAAATCAGAATGACAAAAGATGTGACTCAAGTCTGTGCTATACCTGCACTTCTGACTCAGCTGAATACAAACCCCTCAGAAAGCTGCACTGTCTGGAGTTGAATCCCAAATTTGATGAAATCCATGAAAACAATGAGCTTTAATGGGATCAGTATTTTAAGTGCTCCATCTGAAGCTCACCATTTGCAGTGATATATCATCTCCTATCTTAAATACAAGAATCTGCAGTGATTGCACCTATCAGACTAGGGAATTAATGTTCCTTTATGTATTTAAAAATCTGTCAGCAGTGCAAATTATGAATTACAGTACGATTAAAAAAAATCTTACTTCCACATTTCTTTCCATTTAAATCCTAGTAGGACAGAAATCAGCAACATGCAAAGAAAACAGGGTGGGAAAGGAATGACTGCTTCCACAGTATGGGAACTCCAAACAGAGAATCTTATATAGTGGTATAGAAACAAAACTCTGAATGAAGTTCAGCCTAGCCCATGTGTCTTATGCACAAAGGTTAGCTAAAATTTAATTGCTGTGACCATAAAATATAAATAGCAACAATTTATTCACAAAATTCTGGATTAGATTGAGTTTTCCTTTAACAAACTGTATGATCTGTTATTAGCCAGCTGTATGTTTAAGCACAACAGTAGAAAATGTAGTACATAAACACCTAAAAATCACAGTCATAAAAAGCAGGCAAGTACATCAGTCTTTTGGTGGCCAAAGCACAATAGATTAGTCTGCCAAACAAGTGTATGTGAACATAAATTGTGGGCATTAGATTTGTTAAAAATTGTTTCTACTGTCAATAAACAATTTCCTGTATTTTAATACTGTTCTTAAGGAACTGTAAACTGTTTAAAGTAACAGGTAACAGTAAAGGATTTAAATATAGTGGTAAATAGGAAAAATAGGGGTTTAAATTTGCATGTGTGGTGAGTGGGTAATTTGGACCTAATTCATAATCATCCACAAAAAACTCTGACCTTTCTTAGGTAAGACAGTACTGCCATCATTTCTAACACTCGTGACCATTATAATAACACAAGAAAAAAACCCCAGCATATCAGCCCTGATACATCAATCACATATGCATTCTAAATTACAGCTATTTACATGAAAAATACATATTTAATTAAAAAGCCACTGAAAAACATGGACTTTTAGTCAGGTGCTGCACTTTCTGCAAAATGAGGTAATTTGGATGCAAACAAATTAAGTTTAGTAGAGTTCAGGATCCACAGTCTCCATGCTTAAAGTACAGATTGCTTCAGTAAATGGCTTGACTCTTTCTGTATGTTCAGAGCAAGAAATCATTAGATCCAGTTAAATCCTGTTTTATAGTGCTCTTGATGCAACACTGACTAATGTCAGAAGGCTTCCCAGCTCAGTTTTACAACTGGTCTTTCAATAGAAAGAAGAAGGGGAAAAAAAAGTGGTTATAAGTTGGTTTCATCCCAAGATGGATCATTCATATTCTTTAAAACTTTTCTAACAAGCTTCTCCAAGTCCTTGCGAGCTCTTTGTTCCTCTTCTAATGATTTCTTCATCTTTTTGTTATCCTGTTTAACAGAGACAGAGATATTACTTGTTTATTTGGGGGCTTTTAACAGACCTGGCTACATATACACTGTCAGTTACAAACTCTGAAGGCTCTTCCCAGTAAAACTGATATTAGCTGTTCAAAAGCAAAGCTTCTATTAAATCTTCACAAGTTACATAGTTATTTCACACAGTGCAACCAAAGCTACCAAATGGAAACTGAGCTACTTCCTATTTGTAGTTGCCTTGATACAGCAAGTGCTAGTAACAGATGGCCACTAATCTTGAATTCTTCTGCTCAAATCTGATCAATGAGGAGTAGAATATATTTGTTGCTAATGGAGAAGGGAAATGAAGCAGTAAGCAGACTAAATATCCCCTGTAAGAACCTCCTGTGATTTTAACTGGTTTCAATCTCCAAAAAGCTTCTTAAAATTTAATGCAAATTAACTTGCTTCATTAGGAATGTAAATAGTAGAAAGGAGTATCCTGAAAACCCTTACATTCTCTGAAAAGTATTTGGTGACTAAATTTTAAACTAGACTGATGACTACCAGCAGTCTAAGAGAAGTCTGAATTTCAAGGAACACCATTTCTCCACATGTATATTGACAAGTGAGTTCTCACTGTTTAGAGCCATCAGGCAATATTGAAATAAATGAACAATAGGACCATAAGGATGACAGGGACCAATCCACAGGAATGCTTACACTGTTTAATCCTGTTCAGGTCAAGGTGATGTAGGGAACAGCAGAGGAGCCACCAGAAGGTAAAATAACATTGAAATAAGGCCCCAAGGTAAGTCTAATGATGTTTAACAAACACAGGCCTTCAAACCAAGGGTCTAACTGGACTCCCATTAGCTGTCATTTACAGATATTTTAGAAATATGATGGGATCATAAAATCATAGAATATGAACTGAGTTGGGAGGGACTCATCAAGATCATTAAGTCCACCTCTTGACCTTGCACAGGACACCAAGAATCACACCATGTGCCTGAGAGCACTGTCCATATGCTTCATGAGTTCAGACAGTCTTGGTGCTGTAACCTGGGCTGCTGGGATCCTTGGGGAGCCTGTTCCAGTGCCCAACTACCCCCTGGTTGAAAAACCTTTTCCTAATATCCAACCTAAACCTTCCCTGACTCACAGTGTTTCCTCAAGTCCTGTCACTGGTCATCAGAGGAGACTGGTACCTGCTCCTCCTCTTCCCCTCACAAGGAAGTTGTAGTCCACAATGGGGTCTCCCCTCAGCTTCCTCTTCTCCAGGGAGAACAAACCAGGTGAGCTCAGCCAGCTTCCCCTCAAGGCCCTTCACCATTCTCATTGCCCTGCTTTGGACACTCTCTAATACTTTAATATCTTTTTATATTGTGGCACTCAGAACAGCCCCAGCACTGGAGGTGAGGCTGCCCCAGCTCAGAGCAGAGCAGGACAATCCCTCCCTTGCCCAGCTGTGATGCTGTGCCTGATGCCCCCAGGACAGGGTTGGCCCTCCTGGCTGCCAGGGCTCTGCTGGCTCATGTTCAACTTGCCACTGACCAGGATCCCCAGGTCCCTTTCTGTGGCACTGCTTTGCAGCTTGTTCCCTAGTCTATACACAACCACTCTGTCACCTCATTAACTCCATTGCCTCCCCAAGTCTGTTGAGAAACTCAAAGTTCATTATTTTACGTAAGAATAAATTTAAGTTATTAAGTCTGCCAGTTCAGGACCAGTTCAAGTGTATTGCCTGTGGAACAACAGCTATGAATAACTAATGAAAGCTGCTAAAGGAAGGATCCCACTTTGCAGTCTGGTGTCTACACCAACCAGGACACTATGCACTCCCAGAGAGCCTTTATCCAAAAAGCCCTTGCCAACTCAGATATTATTTCTGCCACTTCTCTGGTTGGCAGTATCACAGCAGTGAACCAATAAATGCTTTTAAGATGAGATTGCTGAAATCCTGATATGTAAGAAAATTAAATCAGGCTTTAATATGTCTTGGCTTGGAGATGTAAAATTCTGCATAACATCTATTAGGAAAGGCACCAGAAAAGAGAGGTGTTGCATGAAGCTCAGGAGAAGGTGACTTTTTGTTTAAGGGTCATGGAGCTGTGCAGAGCCTCAGTAAGGCTGCACATTTATTCTTTGTATAAAAGCAGGAGGTCACAGGAGTATTAGTGGGCTATTATGGCTGCTTTCATTACAAGAACTGTATTTTTTAAAAGACTACCAAATTCAGATCTAACCTGGGATACTCATTCTTTATATGCTGACCACAGCAGAATTTAAGTATGCAACACATAAACTGTTCTATTTCAAGGAATATGCACAACATCCTTAGAAATACTAGGCATGCTTACAGATTGCAAAAAAAAATCACTTTTATAGCCCCAGACCTGAAGAAATTTGAATACAAATCCTTTTTACATTAACACAAGAGGTTTTCTCCAACTTCCAGAATCAGACTGGTAAGCAAATTCACACTTTGCATAGTGAGGAAAATCCAGTGCTTCTTTCTACCTTTACATTAGGCAAAGACTACATGCAGCACCATTAATATGGTTAAAACAAGATATGTCCTGATAAGATGATATTTTTATTTATTCATGGTGGATACTTAGAACAAGTGACAAAAAAGCACCCAGAGCTACTGGAAAGCCCTCATTTAACAAAAGCCGTGTGGATAGGCACTGAAAAGGATTCTTGTTCTGGAAATGAGCAGTTTTAAGGACTGAACCATAAGATGTGTTCATGTTACTTTAACACTGTATAATTTTAGAACTATAAATATCTGGTTCTATTTAGGCATTTATTAGCGTTCTCTAGCAAATATGATTTCTCAGTCTCTGTAAGCTCACGTTGCTGGTGAGACCTAACAAGTGAATTTGCTTCACACTTCCACCATTTCAGAAACTGTAACATCCAAAAACAGCTCAGTAATTGACTTCAGAGAAGCAATCCTCAATGCTGTTCTCAGAAGACTGATGACAATAAGGGAATGCTTTTTGGCAAACTATATTTGACTTTTAAAAGTAAATCTAGTCCAAAATTCAAGTTCATGACTGTCAAAGTGAACTTGCAAGCCATCTTTAGTTTTATAACAAGCCTTCCATCTTCTCTTTTTCCATGTTGCTATAAATGTAGCAAATTACTAACCTGTCTTAACTCCTGTACTTCATCCTTTAATGCATATACTGTGTCAACAAGGCTTCTAAAATGAAAAAAGAAGGTCATCTGTAACAACAGTTTTCAGAAATACACATCTGAATCTATTATTAGACAAAACTGTTTAATGAAATGCAATTAAATAAAAAACCACCCCACACCCAATAGCTAATTGCAAACCTGTCTCTAATCCTGATTTATATTCAGTAAGGCAAGGACTTGTTAACAGCTTCTGTGACAAGAAACATCTCTCAAGCACTGACGGGCCTCTACTAGTTTCTGGATTACGACTTTCTACACCAGAACTGTAGTTTCATTTCCAACATACACTTTACCAAAAAAGTAGAACAACTCCACACACTAACTAGAAGGATGACACCTATTTAATACTGAAATCTGACAGCACTTGGAAAAATTATTTGTAAGTGAAGCACATCACTTCTTGGCACAGGTGGAATAGGGTGCACAGCACATACAAAGAAACCAGACATTTAAATGAAGGCCAGCTGCACTCAGAGGACTGGCAGCATACTCCAAATGGCTCTATTCCAAATACAAACATACCATACACACCCTACTATAATGGGAGACAGGAGGAGGAAAAAGTGTGCAAAGTTTACTACTTTAATTCATCATTCATTAAACATTTTCTTACTTCTCTTCTATAACAGTCTGACCATTACTTTTAGTTTCTTCTACGATAATTTTTTCTTCTTCTGGAAGCAGGACTTGAGGAGCTGATTCTTTACGGGAACCTGTTGTAAAAATAAATTACAAAATGAGCAACTCACAAATACCACTGGATCATTTCAAAGATTATTCATTCATTCACTGCATGATACACCCCCATAACCAAGGTATATCCATTCCATTTACCCCTTCCCTCTACATGAGTTACTGGCACACTTTTCACTTTTGAAACCACAGCCTTACAACAACAAAAGGTTGTCTGACTCTCCTATCCCACTGGTGACATAACTCCTGAGTCACTGACAGGGATGTTACACTGTTCAAGGAGCAGTGCACTATTCAACCAACAGTAAAAGCTGTTCAAATTCCCCACAGCAGACTGAGAAAGACACAACTGTGTTTAAGTAATAGCAATTTAAGTGTCAAGGACAGATTCTGATCTCACACTGACACAAATCCAATATATAATTCTGTTCTAAACCCATTACTCTGTCAGTAAGGAGCAGAATAGTGGTATCAAATGAAACAAAAATTAAAGAAAAAAGTAAAAACTCTTTTCCCCAAAACACTGTAAGCACCACATTTTGTGTGCACACATATACATGCAAATACTCTTATAGTCTTTTAGTCCTATACCAAATGAAACACACTGGGTATTTAACAGATGTTTTAAAAAGCACATGGTTTGATAAAAACGCAAAACATTCCAACATCTTCACAACTTTTTCCACACACTACAATTTATAACATCAAGTTAAATCATATATATTACAAAAACGTAGTTCTGACTAAATAAGCTACAACTCAGAAATGTGCATCCACTCACAAGCAGGTGTTCTAAAAACATTATTCAATTGGGCTGCAACAAATTACAAGGTTGTTTTTTTTTTAAGAAGGTCTGTAAATAAACTGGTGTCTAAGCATATGTTCAGAATTCAAACACTGCAGATAAAGCATTGAAGTTCTTACATTTTTTAACTAAGAAACCCGTTTTAAAAACTAAGGTACACCTGCCCACCAATTCACTGTAGTGAACTTCCATTAACCAGGAATTTCTCAAGTCTCATACAGTTCAAACTGATAACTTGGTACTACAGAGTACATGTCTGTCCAGAGAAATTAGTTACTGAACATCTCTTTGTGCTAACAGCACTTTTCTTTTATGGTTCATGGTAAAACACATAATGTAAACAAATAAAAGTGCTGAATAAATCACACTCATTACAAAATACAAACTTCCCAAAAAGCTGCAGTCTTGAGTTCTGAACAGCGAGCTTGTAAGGACCCCATCTTAGCTCTACATGTTTAGCTATTTAAACTATTTTAGCAAACAATGACAAATGTCTTTAACAAAAAAAAAAAGTTTCCTTAAGCTTACATAAAGATCTAATGTATCAGTATGTGACTGTCAAAATTATATAGAATAAAGAGAACAGCAGATTTGAGAAATAATCTTGTCCTTGAAAGCTGTAAGTTCTTCTTACGGAGCGAAGAAATCTTTTAAGGGTTAATATACTTCCAGTTATTTTCCAGGAGGAACAACCTATAAAACAAACACATCCAAATTCTGTAGGGAGCTCAAGGACACTTCCCTGTTTGCTCTGTGAATCTCTAACTGTAAAAAGCTCTCATGTTTACTTCAGTTAATTGCTTACTGCTCTGCTTTATGAGCCTTGCAGCTAACACAGAACTGAATTAAATGTTGTATTAGGAATTAGTTGGCAACAGCTGCTACCAGATCACTGCATTTTGGGTCTCTGTACTGATGTGGAGCACACCTCAGCCCAGCACAGGCCAAGAGAGACACTGACCAAGGGGAGAGAACTGCCAGATATTACTCACTCATGACTCCCTCCACCCAAATGGAGCACACGTTATCTTTCCCTTTGTATGGAGCTGCATCCAACTGTCCGCTGGACAGGGTAACACAAGTCCTTGCAAAGCACAAATAGCGTGGAGGAGACAGTTTGACAACAAATGTCCCAGCTGTTCACCCATACACACACATGCATGTGATGCAGATGTCTACAGCAGCACATCCTGATGAATGTACAGCAGATGCAGCACACAACACTGCAGAGACACACAAAGCACTTCAACAAACAAGGAGACCTCGTGCCACACAAACATGGAAAAGGAAAACAACTGCTGTGAACACTGACCTTCCTGTGCCACAGGACAGTAACTACTGTGGAACACAAGTTTCACTCTTGCCTTCACTGCTCCTATACCCTTGGTCATACAAACTCTTACTTGTATGTCAGAACTCTTCCTGTTTTTATGGTTTGGACTCATGCAAAACCCCTCACACTTTCTCCTTGATCGTGGTTTGGGTTTTTTGAGCTTTGGAGGGTTTTTCTTTATTGTAGATTTTTCTTTCCTAAACCCCAGAAGCACTTGCTGAGTATCAAAGGTACAAACACACAGCACATCTATCCTGCCACACAGGATCTGGTCATCAAATGAGTACGTGCACAGTAACATCAGACAGGAGGTGTCAAGTCCTAAAGGCAAAATGAAGCTGTTTCAAAATTCTGCACCATTTACACCAGCAGTTATCCTTTTTTATTATTTTTAAGGTGTTTTTTTGTAATTACATATCTGGAAGTAACTTCAAGCAGAGTCATCACTGGCACTCAGCAATATCCCCTAAGTTCCACCTTGTGCCTTCATCAAGTTCTTTATGCCTACCCTCTGTGTAACTATTTCCTTTTGCAAAAGCTCCAGCTTTAGGACATGAAGAGAAGGTTGTGCTACAGCACAGTGGGCATTTCCCACTAAATTATTACTGAAAGGACAGTCTAAGACATTCGTACAGCTCAGAAAATCCTAAACACCTTTGAGACATACTCCACATTTTCATGAAATAGGGTAGAAGAATCAAGTGACTTTAGTTTGCCGTATTTGTTATTCCTCAATCCTAAGCATCCAAGTTTCACACTGAATTTTATTACAAGACACTATTCCAAGTCAAAAAGGCCAAATGACTATATTTAAATTGATCTCAAACAACTGCCTAATTCACCTTGAGAAAGCATAACCACAAGTACTAGTCAGTTTGTTGGGGTTTTTCACGTGGGGATTTGTTGTTGTTTTTTGGTTTCGTTTGGTTTTGTTTTGGGTTTTGGTTTTTTTTTAATAGGGAATAGGTGTTGAGAGAAGTAGGTAGATGGGACAAGAAAGTATGTTTAACAAAGTCAAACAATTACTTCAAGACTAGCAAACAAATATTAATGCCAAGTAAGTTGCTATAACTTCTCAGCAGAGAAGGGTCTTAGAAGAATAACCCCACTGTCTAGAAGTCTGTTGAATAACTAAGGCAAACAACTGACCTCTATAATCAAGATTCAACTAAGTTTCCATAAATTTAATTCCATGAAAAAAATAAAGGTATCTATTCAATATCAGTATCTCTGAGCCCTAGAGTGGAGAATCAAGAATTACAATGTTTTTTGACAAAATCATACGCTAAATTATAGGTTTAGCAAATTTAGCCTCCAGAGTAAAGCCAGCAACAACACAGCCCACCTGACATTCAGACCAGGGCTACAGATCTTAGCAATAATGTGGTAGAATACCTGAAATACAAGAATATGCCTGTGAGGAACAGCCCCTAGCTTTTGGTTTTCAGTGCCTGGTCCCTTTTCCAGCTAAATCAATCAGTCAAAAACAAGCAAGCAGTTCTGAGAATTTCTAGAAATAAGGAAAGTTGAAACCTGTTTGGGTATTTACATGGTTGAAAGACTTCATAACTAAAGTTCATTTTATATTTGCCCAAAACAGGTAGAGTGTCACTCCTCACCCTGGAGTATGGTCTTAACACCAAATCAGTAAGATCCTGTAGCAGAGACTGGATGTCACAGTTCTCACTGATGTCTGTTTGCAATCCTAACTCACAACCTCAGCTTTTATTCACTCTCCCCCAGAAGGAGCATAACACCTTACAAAAGGGTTGACATAGAGTGAATCCCCCTGCCATGGGCAGAGACACCTTCCCCTAGACCAGGTTGCTCAAAGCCTCATCCAAACAAAATCCTGTTTGGACTGAGTACTCCCAGGGATGGGGCATCCACAATTTCTCTGAGCAACGTGCTATTTTTATATGGCACCATCCTGGTTCCTGACAGAAGCCAGGTTTCAGAAAGAGCTGTACTAGTGAATAGTCTGATCCTTTGTTTTGAATCATTTAGCAGACAAATATGTAGAGAGTTCAGAAGTTTTGCAGGAGGGAAGTAAGAAAAGGGGGATGAAATTCAGAAATCTTTCTACTTTAACTGAATATTAAATCTCTGCCTATGTTCAAAGACCTGTCTGTCCAAGAACCATTTAAGCCAAGAGTAAAATGGAGGTGGGTGTTCACATCATCTGCTTAAAGTAGCTCATTTCAGGGCATCAGTTAAAAGACAACTCTCCCCAGTCAGCCAAGAACAGCTTCCTCCAGCTGGTGAATGGGAAGAGAAGGATCATAGTCATAGAAGACAATGAGTGTCCTAATTTGAGGTGTGGAAGTCAATGTGTGGGGATGGTGGTAATGTCAAGAAGTGCACAGCACTATCTGAAGCCATGAGTAAAGACTGTGTTGCACAGCTTTTAAGTATTGTTGTTTCCTTCACTTCACACCTTTACTGTGATTAGAAGAGGTAAGGAGAGAAACAAGACAGGGATAAAGGTCAAAAATTTGCAACGGTACTTATAAATATACAATTCTGTTTTTCACCAACTTTATGAGCTAATAAGCTCTCAGAAATTAAATTTACTTGAGTTTCAACGAAAGGAGCATGACTTGCCACTGAAAAACAAGTGTGTGTACACAACAAGTGTGTCTAAACACAACTGTTTAGATCTACCATTAACCACTGGCATGTACAGACATGAGCATTTCCGAGTGAAGCAAATATTAGAAAAAATTGCTTGTCATTTAAAATATTTTAAACATTCAGTGTTTCATTGCATTTGTTATATTAAATATGTTAAAGCAAATGAGCAGACCTGCCAAATTAACCTTCTCTTTTAAATAAATTTTTCATGAGGTCCTAATACAAAGAAGTCAAAAAATGCTGCTCCCAGACTCTGCATGTGTTGAGACTTAAAAACTGGAAAAATCTGTGCTATGGATCTGCCAAAGTCCAAAGGGTATCCTTTGCTATCTTTGTAAAGAATACACATATCAGAACCCAAATATCTGCTAAACTTTAGTTCACTGTATAAGATACACCATTGCTTGCATACTCTTAGGAATAATAAAAAAGGTTTAAGCATGGAGTTGGTTTTTTTTTTGTTGTTTAACTAATAGAGACAGATAAACAGGAATAAAACCCTCATGACTCAGATATGACTGATTTAGGCAGTTTACAGCAATATGCTTAGATGAGTAAAATGGAAACAATAAAGTGGACTGAAATATAACTTCATGTGTAAGTGTTAGTCATGTAAGAACAGAATGAATAATTTGAAAAGACAGATACCAACAGAAGACATGGGAAATTCCTAAGACAACATTTGGAAAGAGCTACTCCACTAAACTGCTCGTATTTTGCTAACCAATACAAAAACTTTCAAGCAGATCACTGCAGCATTAGAGTTGTTACAATCATAATAAAGTTATGACCTTTCAGTAGAGAGGGATAATTATTAAATTTATTCTTATGTAAACATCTTAGCATGTATATTAGCTTATTGATTTGTTTAAATTCACTCATATGTAAGTATTTTTAAGGAGGAACACTAAGATAAGTCTTGCATTAAAAAGAAAAATGTTGTAATATTAAATCATGAAAACACATAAGGTTATTTACACCCTTAGTATATTCATAAAATTTCTGTCAATAGGACCTGCAGAAGTAGGTTTTAGATTGTTCCAATAATTCAGCCCATATTTTTACTGAGAATATACCATTTTTAAAAACAAACAAAAACAAATAAACAAAACAAACAAAACCCCCCAAAACCCAAGAAACTCAACAATTAAAAGGAAGAAAATAAAATTAATTTAACAGAAGAGGAAAGCAACAGAAAAACAGTCTATAGATGGCAATGTCTCTGAAATTATTTTTACAAAAAAGGAAGATATAGAAGAATACATACTTTACATTACATTGAATTTCCTGTAGATGTCAACTACATTAAACAATGATTACACACTTATGTCAAAAAAGGTCTTTCACATCAGCATTTGATTCCTCTGGGAAGAAGGGAGGAAGAGAAAGGAGGCATAGGGAGAAGAGGATGTGTTAAGTTACAAGTTCTGCTGTCCTTTTCCCCTGTGTAATAATTAAAGTCACAGTCTAGCAAATGCAAAATTTATTTCAACTGTACATAACAGATGTCCTTTTCATATAAAACAAAACACTTAATTGATATATGCAACCACAAACAATATGCATACTGTACAGTACAATGAAACATTCAGATATACATCCATTTTGCATTTTCCAAAGGCAGTCACCTACTAAAGATGGCTTCTCCCATTCACAAATGAAGTGCACAATATATATTATTCTTTCTATGTTTTACGTCACTATATACACATTACTGTGTTTTGGCAAGGTTATGCAAAACACCCAATCAATATTGGTTGGTTTCAGTTTATGGTAAGTACTAATCTAAATGGAAACACTGCATAAGCCATGAGAAGAGGGTCTGACAATGGCTTGAACCTACCTTCCAATTCAGGTTCTCCATCCTTCCAGTGTATTTGTTACTGTACACATACAATTTACAGAATTGCATAAACATAAGGTACTGTTATTACCATGACTAAAGTTCCACAAAAATAGAAACACTGAACCTTTGGACTGAATACCACCATTTCCACATTTGCCTTGTTTTTGTTTGTTTCAAGCATTTTGCATTAATAGTCCTGATCAGTTCACAATAATTTACAGCCTGTAACATTGAAGACGTAGAATGGTTTTAAATGTGCTGTGATGTTAATATGAGAATACACAATATGAAAGATACTAATTATGATAGTATTTAATGACTTAAATGCTACAATAATTAATGGTGGTAAACTGTCAAAGCTTTGGTGCATAGAAAGTCAAAATCTTCGGATCTGGATAACAAAACTTTCTGTGTGATAAGGAAAGTTCAAGTGCAACAACAGTATTACAAACTCATATTTACACTATATAACATGAAACAGACACAAAGGAATTATCATTTATCCAGTGCAGAAAACATTATTCAACTAGAACACCACAGCATAAGAAACAGGGCAAAAAACAATCCATACTTTCCATATATGTTAAAAAAACAAACAAAAGAGCTGACTGAAAAGGAGGGAGTGAAGTGGGTTACAAATGTGCTGTGAAATGATATGGACCACATATACTTATCTCCTTTCTCTAAGCAGGACTCCTCCATTTGCAAAAAGTTCAACATACACAAGTTCCTGGTCATTACATTAATAATATATGACCAGTCGTAAAATGTACCCCTGAAAACCCTCCTTGGTAAGCACTACTGCTTTTGTTAGTCACATTATAGAACGCCAAAAACAGTGAGAGGATAAAGCAGGGGATCAAACAAGATTGAACATAAATCGAAGACGTGAACTGGCTAGAAACATCTTCTCCACACTGACCACATTCTGGAATCATGCATGTCTAGCAATTGCAACTTTCCGTTCACGTAACCTGCGGAAAGGTATTGATTATCTCTTAAATAGTGTGCTCAAGTTCCCAGGCTGCAGTTAAATTTCAGCATGATTACTCGGAACTTGTTCACAGTGTAGTACCTGAACACTGGATAACATGCTCATGTGAAAAGTGATAAGGTGTTGCACTTGGGAACCCTTGCAAAACTGAGAACCTTTTCTGTCCTTTCATCACTTTCACCACACTTTTCCCTAATGCTTACAAAGATTTGGAAAACATGCTGCTTTTGTTTTGATGCCAATTATTTTAGCAACAAGACAGAACACACACACACAGTTCACCCCAGCAGTGCCCCAGGTGCAGGTTTGAGACCTTCAGCTGTGCACAGCATGTCACAGTTCTCTGAAAAAGCCAACATGACTGTAAGTGAAGAGTTGCTGCTGAAAACAAACCTGCTTATGAGAGAAGTTACAAGACACAATAAAATCTGTCACAGACGTGCTCCAAACAGTACAACCCAAAAGCCAAGCATTCTATTATTCAGAACTTCAAACAAGCCAATTTGATCACAGTAGTACCTAGAGTTTCAGATGCTGAACACTGGAGTCTCCATCAGGGGAATCATTTTCATCTCGTCTTTTCAAGAAGAATGGTCAATTGAGAGTTGACAGTTGTGTATTTTAACAGGCAAGCAAACATCTAAACCCTGCTTTCTGCCACACTGCTGCATACAGTAAAGTGACAGCATGACCACAGGTAACATGAGAGTACCAAAACACTGCATGTAATGAGCATGGACTGCCAGGTTTTCATGACAATTGCCAGACTGGGGTGGGGAAAGAGCAGTGAGGTCCTTCATATAAACGTTTTAAGCAATAAGCAAAAGACACTAGTATAAAACCAGAAATTTTTATGGATTAGCAGATGCTCTTCTAAACAAACAGGCCAGATACATGAATATCTGAATGATTGTACAGCTCTTGTACTGCTTATTTGTAAGCTGCATTGTACTTCCTCTACCAGCTATGTATTTTGTTAATAATATGTAGAAAATCCTACCACTAAGGTATCTCCATATAGCTGGCATTCAGCTCTCAAACCAGTATGGTTTCAGTACAAAATATAAAAATGTGCTTATCCAAAATAAAAAAATTAAAAAAAAAGAGTAAAGGACCTGCTACTACACTGACCAAGTCAAAAGAAAAAAAGACCATTCAGAGCTACAAATTAACATCTGTCAGTTTAAAAAACCCTCAAGAAGTATCATCCCTAACAGGATATACACTTTTTAGAATGACTTATTTGTACGTGTACTGAATTGACAATAGAGCCTTCCACCAGGTATAACTGAAGTTTCAGGAGCTCCCTCAGAAGTTGTTAAAATATCACATTAAAGAGACAAGGAACAGCAAGAAAACATCTAAGAAAAGCAGGCTGTGATACAACAAGCATTTGTTAAGAAAAAGCTCAGAAGTGCATTAGTTCTGGTGAGAGATATATGAGCAACAGCTCTTACGAGATGTAGACCCCATTCTGTAACTATGGGCTGTCCATATACTGTCATAGTCAGAGTCTTCTGAGAGGTCTGAAGGCTCCAAACGAGAAAGACTACTGCGACGACCCAAGGAGTCTAGACTTGATTGGTCATCATCAGCCAAGACGTGATTATGCATCAGGTCAGTGCCTTGCCATGCTAAGGATGTATAGGTGAAATGAAATGGTGGATGTGGATAGGCAGAGGTGGGATGAGGAGGAGAACGTAAGGAATAGCCACAACCAAACACATGAAATAAAAGCAAAAAGGTGATGGGAAGAGAAGGAAAAGAGAAAATATTGTTAAAAAGGCACCAAAGTTGGGTTTTTTCTTTCTTTTTTTTCAGATTTGTTTGGGGTTTAGGTATAAATTACACTCAGCACATAATAATGTTTGAACGGCTACAATACAATTTTGAAGTGGCTTTTAAGTTTCTAGGCAGTCTCAGGTGAGAATTTTGAGTAACAAAATATTGTTTGAACACAGAATTTTTTTGAAGAGGAAGTCAGGTTCCTTTGAAATACAGTCAGTTTTGGTCTGGGGATAATTTGACTGGGCACAGAGCAGTAAACAAACACAGTAAGCCAGCATGATCCAGCACCAATGTGAAAAGCAACAGCCCCTTCCCCATCACATGTCTGTACCTCATCCTTTCCCTCCCTTGCAATGACACAGTCTTTTGTATAGCTGCTTCATGAGTCAGGTCAGGAAACAGCTTCAGATGAAAAAAATCATTTGTAGGGTTAATTTTTTAAAGCAGGTAATTTTCCCAACAGCTCACAACACAGCCAACAGAAGTGCTTGTGTCACCACTGTGAAGAGGAAAATGAAGGGGGGAAAAAGAAAAGCAAAGGTTCTCATGCAGAGCAGGGCTGCTGATTACTAAACCAGCAGTAACATCTTGCACCCATTGAAGGAGATTGTCAAAGTATAGTTTTTTCTGTGCCATACCCCTTGTTATTTGTTAAACCATGTGGTAAATTAGCTCACAGAAAAACATGGCCAAGAGCCTAGCAGTGACACAGCCTAGCCCATTCTGACCCCTCACACACCTCTTGCTACACACCTGAGTTCATCTCCCCAAATAAATACTTTCAGATCTCTAGGGTAGTTGGTCAAACATAGTAAGGACAGTTTAATTTTTCAAGGTCTGAAGCCATGTAAGTGGCCATGTTATGAGCCACCATACACATGATATTGTAGAGGATTATAAGTCTTCATTTGAAGCAAAAGTGCAAAATAAGCTCAGTGCTCAAAAAGCATGAGAAAGTCAGACTCTGCTCTTCCCTTTCCATCTATGTATCTATCTATGTATCTATCTATCTATCTATCTATCCAAATGAAATCCCACTTCTTTCCCACCTAAACAACTATTAAAAAGTTGCTCTGCTACCTCTAATGCCACACCTTACCAGTCTGCACTGGTGCCATAGGTCTGCTGTACTGACACTGCCAAAAGCAGCAGATTAAGGTGCAGGAAGGGGAATTGCCCAGTGAGTGCTGTGAGGGACAGGCAAAATATTAACAGGGAGGTAAGAATGGAATTTGTAAAAAACCAGCATACTTGGCAGATGACAGACAACTACCTCATTCTGTTATCCTACACTGACTAGGGCTCCAACAGAAGCAATTCCAGCTTTATTGGTCCTTTTCCCATTTCCAATTCCAGTATACAAATGGACCTTCTGAAACCTAGTCTTAGGTGACAACACTATGCTTTCCAAACAAAGCAGCTGTGTGCCTAACCAATAAAAAATTGTTTCTTGCTGCAATTAAGAGCAAATAAAAGCTGCTGACTTCTGATGTATGCAATGATACCCACAGCACTATGTATATTTCTTAAATATACATAGACAGGAAAAATAGGCAAGCAAAAAAAAAATCATATCCACTTCATCTCTGCACACACAAAGTACTGTGCAAGTGCAAATGTTTTCCCAACCATTTCTTGTCACATTTTCCTTGGAAATAACAGATCACAGTTGAGGTGTTTAAACAGCAATCATCTCATTTGATTTTGTTTGGAACAACAGTATATCTTCAGAACTTTGAACTCATTCATTCCCTTTATCCAATTTAACACACTACTGTAATGACTGTAGGGCTATAAAAGAAGACTAGTATTAATAAAAAAATAATAGTAGTAGCTGATTTCATGATCTTGGAGATCTACAGTTCATTAAGACAGAAAATTAAAATTAAGGCTTTTGTTGTTATTTGAGAAGTTTTTAGTCTAATATAACTGCTATATTCCCATTGTAAGTTACATAGGAATACAAAGTAGTTGTGTTTTTTTTTAAGGTGGTAATAACAAACGAACATGTATTAGGAAAATTCAAGAACTAAGTCTGCAATTGCATTTTAAGACTTCAACTGTCAGCATGAAGTGCTTTTGCTTGGAAGCAAAACACTGTAGGCAGCAGTAAGAGTGATTAATATTGCAAAATTTAAATAGCTTTAGAGGACAAGAAGTTATGATGTCCAGTCTTCTAATTCCAGCAAAACCAGCCAAGTACTTCAAGATCATTATACTGTGTTCCAAGGATCTCCAAATTAAATTTGTATTCAACAGTGCAAAAAGGAACAAACGCAACAGCATTTTCTCCTTCCTTGTGTAAATGGAACACATGCTGGTGGACTCCCCTGCTTTGAGCAATGTTTTACTTACAATACAGAGGAACTCCACATGGCAACCTTGATTTGGATTAAATGAAGTAGGACCCCAGAGGCACGTTACAGGTTTTCAATATGCTAGGTATTGATCTGAGAAACTAAAAATGGCTTTAAGCAACACACATCTGAGAACAATTTCTCCTGAAATTATGAGATGGGATTAAAATTTGTAATTAATACTAAAAACAACTAGTGGCAATAAAATTAAAGAAAGTCTTATAGATCTAAGTTACTTTCCCCTGGAAAAAAGCCTTTGTTGAACACAACACAACAAAAATACAAAATTATGATAACTTCTTCATTCCTCCTACTTACCACTTCTTGAAATTTATCCAAAAGCATACTGATTAGCTGTTACATTCAGTTCAGACACCTCTTATTCATTTGTGAAGCTTTAGTACAATTTCAAACCATGACAAGTAGTCACATTTAGATTTTTGTTGTTTTGGATTTTTTCAAAATACTGGAAAAATGATAGTCTCTAACTACAGTCCTTGGCATCCAATACATAAACATGTGGCATTGATGTTACACCAGAAACAGGTTATTATTTGCAGGTCCAACTTGCTATTTGCAAAGGCCTGAGAATATACAACACCGTCTTTTGCAAACTATCTTATTTGTGTTTTAGTTAGTCATTTCTAACCATTTCAGTACTTTCTAACTTACTTGAATTTAGTGTTTGACGTGTTTTGGCACTTGTGCAATATGCTTCAATTACTTTAAGAATCTGAGCATCTTCTTCTAATGCAGCTGTACCTAGAATCAATGGGAAAAATAGAATTTTAAACACAGGCATGTTTCTCAGTATGGAAAAGCCTTTGCAAATCAGTACAGTTCAGCTGAGTCCAAAGTTCAGCCTAATCAACCCTTTAAAATCATACCATTTTAAAAATCAAACTTTGATGAACAAAAGTAACAGTTTAAAAAGACAAATACTATTTTGAAATGCTTAGAAAAAACTCAATTCAGAGTAACCACCCACACAGTCAAGAAATTTTCTGAGCATCTGATGTTGTACAGAATGTGCTTTGAAGTGTGAGGACTCTCATTCCAAAGCAGTCATTTTACTGAAAAACCTCTATATACTCAAGTTATTATATAAATATACAATTCAATATCCATGCTATTCCATTATTTAAAAGAAATCAAGAAACAGATTACTAATTCACAAAAAGCATCTTGAAAACTTTTCGCATTTGTGCATATATATGTGTGTATATATATAAAATCAAATTTACCCCTTTCAACAATTGAAAATAAAACTCAGAATTAACAGCATAATTTCAGTCCAGAATGCAGAAGGAAAGACACCACTATCATGTACATATACCTCTGAAAAGTTACTACTCTAGACTATTCAGACTTCAACATAGAAAAGAGCACTACTGAACAAATTTAACTATTCAAGCTTGGCAACAAGGTAACTTTTTCCAAAAGGTAAAGCCCAATGGCAAATCTCACTGGGTGACTCAGTAAAAATAATGTCAAATTGTTCACTCACAAGAGAGTGAAATCCCAATCAGAAATCTCGAGGTGCCTCTACCATTATTAGTTTAGATGAAAGCAGAAGCCTACATGCAAGGCAAGACAATTTGTTACTTTAAAAGCATTTTCCCTCCATGAAAAACTAGATTTGAAGATTTCCTGCTACATGAATCTGAGCAGCCTTCAATATAAAAATGCAGTTGTGTTCTCTGCCAGTAAATGCATCCTGTTAGGTTTTGTGATTTATTATCACCAGAACAAAGTCAACTTTCCAAACATTTGTTGGGACAAGCTAGCTAATGCAGAAATTATCTTGACCCAATATCATTTTCCTACAGTTGAAGAGATGTAGGAACTCCAAAGTATGAGTTATCCCTCTTTCAAGGCAGGAAAAACAATTGGATTTTGTAGTTAGAATGAAGCACCATATTATTAAAGTAGCAGGACAAATACTACACTTCTGAAATAGTATTTTGAGGGCACTCAGTTGAAACACCTCAGTTGTTTTGTCTGTTGAAATGCTAATTTGACACAGCAATTCTCAAAACATAGCCCATAAATCCTCTGGATTCCTGAGAAAGGAAGTAACAAAGGCCAGACCTCTCTCTCAATATGCTTTCAGTTCAATGGAAGTGGGAAACTTGTAGTTCCACAAAAACAGTTAAGAAAGTTGAAGGACCACTAACAGAAGCTTTTAATTAATGATTAGGGAAGATGAATACAAAGACTCTGCAAGAAACACTCTAAAAGCTAACAAAAATACCTTTCTACAAAAATTATCAAATCAGAAGTAGAACAATGCATTTACAAGCTACAGACCTTTTCTTTCCCCCAAGCCAGAGCCCTTAACTCTGTGTTCTTTAACAATTGCTAAACCTGGAGGTTGGCAGTTTCATCATCACATCATCATCATCATTACAACTACTGAATCTCTATTCTTCAGCATCTCAAGTGATACTGTATTACAGTACCTTCATTTTTCCAAAACAGATGCCTTCCTGTGAGGATAAAACATTCTGAACTACAACATCCACCTGCCCACCCATGAATAGAGAATCACTCTACTCACTACCTTAACCTTTGCCACATGAAATTCACAGAACATTCGGAAGGACTAACACCTCAGCCAAACCAAGAACACCCTGAAGAAAAACTTTTTCTCTCCAACTCTATATTAGCCTGTAAGAGACAACTGCCACAATAACACACTTCATGCACTGAACACTCATGGCACAGACTATCTTAAGAAGCCCATAAGCAGAGGACAGACAAAGAGAAGCAAAAGCTACAGCAAAAATCTGTCCAATAAAATACCGTCTTTTATTGATACAAGTAATCAGATTATTCATTCACACAAATTTCTAAGGAAGAATTGCAGCAACACTGCCAACTAAGTGAATACTGTGTTTGTTTGATAACATTAATGCTCCCTCCACTTCAAATTATCCCAATATCCAGATTTTGACCTCTCTCTTTGTGTATATTACTCAGTCTCAGATCAGCATTTTTCTTCAGACTTCAGGCAGCCTAAATATCTGCAATTTATTTACATATACAGACATGTGCAAGTGACTTTATTTACAGGAGATATTTATTTACATACAGACATGTGCAAGTGACTTTATTTACAGGAGATAAGACTGTTTGATCCTAGAAGAAGTGATGGTGGAAGCAACTTGTCTTCAAATAAGCAGCAATAACCAGCTTTCCAACACCTAGGACAACAGAAGCTCCTACCAAAACCAAACTTAGGAACATAGCTACAAAGTATTCTGCAAGTTCAGTATCTTCACCTTGTTCTTTACAGTGCTAAAAGACAGGTTTGCCTAACTGAACTTCACATGGCTCTCCAGTTAAACTCCCTTCTTCCTGCAGCAAACAGAAACAGGCACTTCACAAGCAGACATTCACTACAGCAATCAGTAAAACTCTACAAAGCAACTAATGCCATCACAGCATAAGATGAATATAACAAACCATCCTCTGTCATGAGAGGAAATGAGGTTACCTGCTTACACTGTACATCTAACTCTTACAGAATTTAAACTGATGTTAATTCCACCCTTTGTATTATGCAGATATTTGTTCAAGTGTCTCTTACTTTTTCTCAGTGCAAACTCTTCATCCGATGGCTTCCGCTCTGGCTTGCGTTTGGGAAGCAGTTTTTTCATAGTTTTAGGGCTTTTACTGAGATCCTGTATAGGAAAAAAAAAAATGTAGCTTCTAGACAGTATTTCAAGGATTTAACTTCTAAGATGCATACTGGCATTACTAACAAGAAACCTTTTTACAGCACCAATATTCAATATACTAATATTTTTTGCCATGTTCAATCTGCCTGAATTGGTTGATTTCCTCTCTATCCTTCCTCCAACTAATACACACAGTCAAGCATTTTATCTGTTCTATTAACAGAAATACACATAAAACGTGCTGCAAAGGCATTCAGCCTGTTTAGGAGCTAGAGTGAAGGGAAGAGGCAGGAATACATTAGCAGGTCCTTTTTCTGAACAGCTGAAGAGAACTCATTTCACTTGTCTACTGGGAAGCACGTAAAAAAGGAAATAAGGAAACAAGGTAACAAGGAAGCTTGGCAGGTACTATATGCTTTTGGCAGGTACTATATGCTTTAAAGCCCAAATTTTTAGAAGTATAGGTTTATTTTAACAGAAGTCAACAGGGAAAAAAAAACAAAAACAACACAACAAAAACTACAAACAAACAAACCCAGCTGCATTTCTGCTCAAAATGTTGTCATGATAATTTACAGGAATAACACTAAGTTTCAGGAACAAATAGAAAATGCTGGCCTACCCTTTACCTTAAGGATAGAATACATCCTCTGTGAAAATACAGAACAAGAAAGTAAAAAGGTGACTGAGCAGAACCTACTAAAGACAATCAAGATAGGTTTTGAACATTATTGCATGTTAAACCCTATAAAGATGATTGAAATTTTAATACATTGGAGAATTTAGTGGCCTACGCATGAAAACATAAAAGGATTTAAAGTTAAATTATAAAATAAGCATACAGTACAGCCAAACAGAAGAATATCCTATAGCAGCTAAGTCTGAATACACATCTTGCACTGCAGATCAACTCTCACTTTTTCCCGTTGTTTAGGAGATTTACAAAATTAAAGTCACATACACACAGACAACACAAAAAATTTACAGCTTCCTACTGAAGGCCTGCCACACTGTTTTTTTTCTTGGTTGCTGCATCTCACCTCTTTATAGCAGAGAGCTGCTGAAGGCCGTAGTGGAGGTGCTGGCCGCAGGCAGCTCAGACTCCAAGGCTTGGGCGTTTTTGGAGGTTCCAGTGGTCCCCAGTTTATTGTGGTATGTGGAGTGCCATGATGTGATGGATGAGGGAGAGTGTGGTAGGCAGGAGTCAGTGGTATTGGCTTGCTGTCTGAATGCTTGCTGGAGGGAGTTACTGGGTGGGAAGGAAGCTGTCAATCATAATGAGAAAGGAAAGAAAGCATATTATCATAACAGAGACAGTGTCATCAAGGACTGGTGAAATAATCTCACTTGCTATAGCATTTCTGTTTATTACAGTTGGCCTTTGAAAAAATTTACACTAAATTATCTTTTGGAAAAAAGGAGCTTCAATTTTTTTATTGTCTACCACAGACAGAGCACAAACTAAGGAAAGAACAGCTACAAGCAGCCCTGATCCCACTTCTCTCACCACTAAGGGTGGAGCTAAATTTAGAACCATTCATATCCAACAATTCAAATGCAGAACCCAAAAGAAATTACTGTTTCTCCAAAGCCTGCCAAGAACATCACCAATTACAACCTACTGCTCTAAGTACACTTAAAAGAGGGTGGTGTGCACACTTGGTCAAAACAGAAAAAGTAATGATAATGAACTTTCTTTCACCCCATTAAATTGTTGCGCTGAGTTTTAAGAATTTTATTCTTCATTCACACAGTTAAAGAATTATCTTTTTACCTACTAAAATACAGTGACAGAATTCAGTTCTTGTTACTAATGGCTAAAAAAAAAGCTTCCCATGGTGTTATATTTGCCAGACAACCTAATTCTGCTCACTCACTTGAGTCCAGAAGCTCTTTCTTACCGTATGAGATGGCACAGAGTGAGGTTTAATGGTGGGATTCCCAACAGTTGTGACTTTGGTTTGCTTCTGCAGGTGATCCACCCATTCATGCAAATCTTGTTGGTTGTTACAAGATACTAATATCCTTTCAATCATATTTCCTTGGTGATAGAAATACATAGGAAAGGAAAAAAGAACACTTTAGTCGATCTGACATGATTAAAAAAGACACTCATTTCTTAAAACATTATGCCCTCTCAATACTAAGCAAAAATTTAAGTCATATTTTCAGTACAACAGCATCCCACTTTTCCAGGTTGTAACACACATCCTCCATGTATTTATTCTTAGTCTAGCACAGGAGTTCTACTCTTTTCCCCTAGCTCTAGTAATTAAGCTCCAACAACAAGAGTGGGAGATAGGCTCATGGACCAGCCTTATGCTTCTCCATCTTCCCCAGAAAAGCCAGCACATAGCCTAAAATGTCATTCTTGAGTCTGTACACTACAGTAGAGGAAAAGTTGTAAAATAAGAGCTCACCAATCTTCTTTTAGAAGGCAGCATAAAATTAAAGCTAAGGCAAAAGTCTCTTGGGAATGTAATCTCTACCAAAGATAACTTTCATTTCTGCACTGAACACCATTTAACCCATCACATTCCCCTTGAGGGCACCTTCATATCTATTATTGCAAAAAAACCATTTTTTTGTCAGCAAACAATTTCTTCCCCTGTGACTCATGGCATTGATATCATACTGGAGACAGTTAAAATCAGTTTATTTAAATGCAACCTGCTTGGAGGTAGAGTTGATCCAGGAAATGAAGATACAACACTCCAGCATGGGGACCCTGCACTGCCCTTTAAATTGTCTCAGGACAAACATGATGAAATGAAACTAAACAGATAGAAATCACCCAGTATAACCATAATGGCAACAATCATTAACATTAGAAATGCTAAAGGAGCATCTCACTTTCTCAGGAAAGAGATGGAAAACTCTTCCTCAAAGCTCTTCCAGAGCCTCTCGAATTCCTTCCTATTATTTCAGTAAATAGTGTACTTTGAACTGCTTCATCACAAAATATCTTCTCCAAGGCTACTGCCTCCATTCATTAAGATACAGAAATTCCAGGATGAATCCCATGCAAAGAGCTCCTTAACTGCTTAAGAGCAGCAGTAAAAAGCAGTTTTCAAGTGAGGTTCTGTCTAGCTGTGTTACAAGGTTTGTATAACCACATGATGGCTGAGGCTACAAGGGGCTTCTGTAGGTCCCACTCCCCACTGCTCAAGCACAGACACCTGGAGCTGGTTGCCTGGGATCATGGCCAGGGAGCTTTCCAGTACCTCCAAGGACAGCCATTTCCCCAGGCACCCTGTGCCAGTAGTTGGTCACCCTCATAATGAAAAAGATGTTTTTCTCTGATCACAGTGAGCATTTGGTGTTTGAAACAGTATATCCTGGAATAACTAGTAAATAAAAATACTAATGGGCAATACCTGATATTTCAAATGCATTTTTATGATTTTCACTGTCTTCTAGTTTTGTAATAGTCATTCCCGTCATAGGCAGTTTTCCCTTTAAAAAAAAAAGATGGTAACACAGACATTAAATAGAAAGCACATAAAACTTTACCAATTAAAATACTAACTTTACAGTCTGAAAAAAGACATTCATAGTACAATGGCACATACACCCCAATGAGTTTAAAAACATCTCACAATGGGAGTTTTTCATATGTCCATCTTCTGCAAATGACATCTGTGATGACAGTAAGTCTAGCTGATACCTACTCAGGCTACAAAATCCATGCAAATACAATAGTGATCATTCCTCAGTCTCGGGTTCTTGAAATTGAGACCTTCAGGATCATTCATATTACATGAATGGAAGCAGTAGTGACTCTTCTTTAAGCACATTTGTTTGCAAACTGTTTGATTAGTTCCCAGAATAAGGTCTGTACATTTATAAAGCAGCATTTTACTAAATAAATGCATCAATTTTTCACTAAAGATTTATTTTTCTAATCATGCCACTACTAAATTCCCTCATGGAAATACTTTGAGGGGGAAAAAAAAAGCAGTGAACACCTTCAAATTTGTAAAACTTCTTCAGAAGAACATACTAATTTTGCAGAAGATCCCATTTAAAACCCAGTCAAGCGGTAAAAATAAAGCCAGTTTAGGATAACTTTTTGGCCTTTAGAAACACAGAATAATAAATAAAATTGAGTATTTTTGAGATGAAAGGCTTTGCCGAAAATGAAACTCCAATAAATGTTCTTTAAGACAGATCCTGTATTCTCCTGCACAGAAACACTATTCAGCAAATACTGGCAAAAGCACAAATACTATGTACTGTGGAATTTTGGCTCCATCAGAGCAAAAAGAATAAAAACCAACTTTATGTTTTCCTCTTTCCTAAAGACAGCAGAATGGACAAAGGTTTCTTAGAAGCTTGAAAACAAAAAAATTACTTGGCATTCTGTAGGCACAGAGCACGCTCAGGCCCAAGATACCAAAGAGAAAGGAGGAGTTCTCTTGTGACAGCTTCCCCACTGAAGGAAACATGGTGGCCATACACACTACACAATGCAGCTAAAATTTACTCTTTTCCCTTTTTTCCCATGTTTGCTGGCTCATGATTAACACTGCATACAACCACAAGAGCAATGTGCAAGAACTGCTGACACAGGTGGGGAGGCAATATAGGGGTACACTGGTGACAGATGACCTGAACCACATGGCAAGAAAAAGCACAGTGTCAGCAATATAGAAAACTGAAGAGAACTTATGGATCATTTATATTTCCCTTCTTTTAACAAACAATTGTGTAGCCCTCCTAAATATAGTCCTTACTCCTTGTGACTTCAGCTTACCACTGCTAGAAGTTCTTCACATTAGTTCATGTGGTAGATATCAGCACTATCAACCAGAAAATCTGAAGCCTGACAACAACTGCCTTATTCAGAAATGCAGGGAAGGTGTCATGCTGGATGAGGCCTCCAGTGGCATAATCTCCCTGAGAATCACTGAGGGAACTGCATCATCTTCTGTCCATATCTATTCCAGTTCTGAGATGTGAACCTCAGAAAAAAATGTCCAGGAGGCCCACGTTATGCACTCTAGACATGGGCTCTGAGCAACTGTCTCAGACACCAACAGTGATGAAATAATTTCGCTGTGAAACATGCAGTCATTAAAATCTGAGACATTCTCAGTGATGGGACTATCACACATGAGGTTGTGAGGAAATTAAGAGTTTTGCTTTCAAGAGATGGCTGGATAGTGAACACTAAGAGAGGGCTGTGTCCATTCTGAGTAGAAGCTAAAGACAAATAACAGAAAATTACTTATTTATTGAACAATGCTGTGCACTTAGGAGATAAAGTGGGTGGGAAGAAGAAATGCAAGTGATAGGAGAGGAAAAACAAGGTTTGATGGACTGTTAAATTTCATGTTGCTTGTTAACATACTAAATTTCCAGTCAGCTGCCTTTGTAATGAGTACAGACGAATCTATCCTCACCAGAAATTCTGACTGTGCCACCTGGAACACAAAACTAACTTGCTTTTTCTAGTACATTTTTCATCAACAGTGGGATAATTAGAAATGGCACAAAGTTAACAAACTTGACTGTCCATTTGAACTACCTAATGCAGCAGCATTTCAGACAAATCCATCTACAATTGTGGCAGGCAAGGTACGAATCCAAACACAAGTCTTAGAATGTAATGGTTCTTAACTAAAAAAAAAAAGTCACATTTTGTGACTGATCACATAGGAACACCCAATGACCAACCTCCTGCGTTCCTTTGAAGCAGGCCAATCACTGCTCAGGAGAAGGGAATGAACAGTTCAACCATCTGTTTTACAGAAGAGCTTTTAGTAGGTAAACTCTGTCTTCTTTTAGAACTTCGTTGCAGCTTTTCCCTGTATTTTGATATTTTACTGTGATGCCCCAAACCTGCACGGCATTATTTGAACATTTACAAGATTTGGAAGTCATGGATTGCACATTCACCTCTCCCAGGAGTATTTGAAACTATATACCCAAGATGCAAGTGCTTCTGTGGAACACAGCCTAGAGCTGCAGGGGACCAAGACAAATGGCACTGCTGCACTAGAGCAGTGGTTCCACCTCTGGAACAGACTGTGGGGCAACAGCCACAAGTAGCCTGCTAGGAAACTTGGGAGAGAGCTCAAAGACTGAGTCTACTGGCTGTGAGGAGAGGAATTGTGGAGTGAAACACCTGGTGCTAAGGTGCCTAGGGACACATTTCAGGTGATGCTACACTGGGGAGCCCCAGGCTGGGGCCAGGGACTGAATGTCAGTCCACGTACTTGATCTTTTCCCATAGAGTATATCAAGCATACATTTGGAGCATGCCTTCCACTTCATCCAGAGGGAATCTAGTCTGTCAGCCCCAAAACAACTCCTACTCTGTGAGTCAGTGCTCATTAGAGAGAAAAAACTGAAAGATGAATTTTTAAAGTGTGCCACTGATTCCAAGATGAAACCCTAATGTGGATGCATCTAAACAAACCGATGGTAACAGCCTGATTCACACTAACAAAAGCTTAAAGGGGATGTGCAATTCTGTTAAGTCTCAAGCAACAGAAGAGCACTAACAAACCTATGCAGCAACACTGGTTTCCCACATAGATCTAAAAAGCTAGCAATACTTCCCCTCATCAGCTAACTACCAACAAGTAAAAAAAAACCCAAAAAAACAGTGTCTCCTTGGTGACACTGCTCTCTTTTGTCACAGCCACAAAGAAAACCAAACCCTGGGCTTCTAGGCCAGAATTTTATAAGACAGATGATCACTTCTTATTGCAGCTATTACCTTTTATCTTTATAAATGCAAAAGTTTAATAACCCTTCCAAATTTCCTATGAAATATCATTTGCAAAGAACACAACCCCCAACACATTTTTACACATACGTAAATGTATTACTTTACCTGATAGATAAACCCACTCATTCTTGGGCTGGCAGACAACATAAGCAAAATGTTAGGGAAGAGAAGAAGATACCTTTCATTCTTTTCCTTGTTAAAAGAAGAAAATGGAAAAGTAAATACACCATCAGAAGTCCATTCTTTCATTTTTCTATTACTAAAAGCTATCAGCATTATAACTAGATGATTACTCCACAAATATTTTCACAGTGCAAAAGTATCTCTCCATTGTATTAAAAAATTTTAAAAAAGAAAAAAAAAAAAAAAGAAAGAAGACTATTTATTTTCCATGTGAAAAGTACTACTAACACATGCCTATACTTTTTCCAGACGAGTACAGCCTTATATTTTAAAACAGGAATTTTACAGTCCGGGTAAAATACTGATCTGGTTTAATATGATAACAACTGTTTGGCCAATTTCAGTAAAACCAAAATTACTTACTGGATCTATGTCTTTCTATAATTTAGATGGATAATGTTACAGATGTATCAAGACTGTGGTCTCTCAAATTGGACATGAGATTTTTTAAACACTGGATTATGCCCAGAAGTAGAAAAAGCAAAGGAATAATTACTACAGTCACAAAAAACCACTCATTACTTTGTTCTGGTTTTAATTTTCTGGTTCCATGTATGAAGTTATCCATTGTGGTTTTGTTTTGGGGTATTTTTATGGAAATAGGAATGAATTTACTCTGAATCTACTGCTATAGACAACAAAAGGGAGAAGCATTAAAGTGTAATATTTTAATAGCAAGATAAGTATATCAACTGACAAAGCTACCATCCTAATTTCAAGCATCTTTGCAAAATTACAAGTCCTTAGCAAATTTTAATGGTTTTAAGTAAACATCTGTAAATGTCTGTATCCTTTTTAGAAACACAAAACCAAACCCAATTGCTGTTGCACAAATGAAGCTGTCCTCTATCTTGTCAAAAAGCTATAATGCTAAACTGAAACTTCTAGAAGTCCATTATATTTGACATTTTACCTCATAATGAGAGTGGGGGATGGTGATTTGTTTTGCTGGCTTCAAAAAGATACATGACTGCAGAGATGCACTATCAGTTCTACTGAATCTTATTTATTTAACACCTAACAAAATATCTGAGAGAAAAATACCAAGTGACTAACTTTCAAATATTCAGTTGCATAAACACTTTTCTTTTTCTTCATATTTATGGATCTCCTTGTTCTAAGGGAGGAAATGGACTGAATGAGGCTGCAATTCAAAAGCCCTCATCAGGTTCAAAGCCTCATTGATTTTTCAGGAGAACAACAAGCAATAAAAACATGTCAGTAACCTGTATAATGTTGCCTTTCTGTTAGTACTAGCTTTTAAGAATATTTTAACATTATTTCTGGCAGGACAAGTTTTTCTTTGTTTTATTTGCTTCTTTAGTAAGAAAAAAAATCACCCAACTTCGTCACTTTTAACTTTCTAATGTATCATCTTATTCTGTTTCTCAAAGAGCATTTGGTACTCAACCTTGTATTTCAAAATTTACTACTTGAACAATGTGCCCATAACAGCCAAAAAAAAAAGTTTGTCTCAGAACACCTTACAACACAGAAGTTTAAACCTTCTGCTATTTAAAACGCACCATAAAAACTGCTATGCACAATGATCCTGTAACAACACATGGAAAATCTTGTTTAACTATGCACTTCGAAAAAAAAAAAGCCCTGCAAAAATCATCTTACAATTTTTTAACTGCTGTATTCAGTCACTTTTCAGTAAATTTTACAGATGAGACCATCCGTCTTCAGGGAATTTTATTGCAGATTTTGTAAAAAAATGCCTTAAATCAACAGAGAAATACTTTAGCTTAGATTACCATCTCTGAAACACTCTTTATTTCTGTTGCATAATAATTATAATGAAATTTTTATTCAAAATTGGAAGAGTGACAGTAAAGATGAGAAGGACATTACCTCACTTCCAGCACACTGAATCATGACTTGGGACATGTAAATCACATTGCCAAGTGTTTTGATATCCTCTCCCTCCCAACAACGAATAGCTTCTGTCAGTATTTGCAGCTCAAGTTCTTTCCGTTTCCGTACTTCTTGACATTGTGCCTAACAAACACAGGGAAAAACATCATCTCTATAAACTCCACCAATTTGGAATGGGTTAAGGGTAGAAATACCATTAGTTGCATTTACTGCTGCTGTACAAGAAGACAGCACCTTACTTGAAGCATTTTCATTTAGATGACTATTACCAATATTTTTAATAAACTAGTTTTACTAAATTAAATATTATGGTTTTTCAATACATTGACTTCAATTATCATTCCAAATTCAGTCATAGCTCTGTTACTCAATTTGCTCCTTCCCTTATGCTTCAAACTTTGGTATGACTAACCAAAAATGGACATGCTCAGCAGCAAAGAGTAACATAACTGTCAGAAATAAATGTCTGTACAACAAAGCATCTCCTTTCAGTAAAAAGAAACATGCCACCTGTGCAAACCATGAGTGTTTATAACCTTGTGTTTCTACTTTTATTAACTAACTCCAACCTGCTCTACTTCTATTCATTTGAATTTTTCTCAACAGAATTGTTTACTCTTGTTTGTACCACACCCAAGAGGATGTAATCCATAAACCTCTTCTGAACACTGATAACAGAAAATTTCTATTTAAAAAATAAAAGATGCCAGGTTATCCTCAGCACACATTCCTAATAGGAAGTGCAACACATTAAGTTTCTTGAGACTGCATTAATCATTGCTTGTTGCAGTTGAGGCATAGTTTTTAATTTTTTTGTGAAGATAGTAGCAGGCAGCTTATCTGTTCCAATTAGGCTTCCTGTTCCAACTATTACTGCAAGTTTTGCATCTTCTGAACTTCACTAGCACTTTTCTCTTCAACCTCTCTCAAATCCAACACCATTCCCTGAGAAGGAATGCATGCAGAAAAAAAAAGTCAGAACATGTATTCATTTGTTGTAAAGAAGCCCTTCTTCGGGATACTAGTCATGCAAACACTAGTAGAAAGCGAGATGAAGTATGATGAGAGGGCAGACAAAGAGGTACAGAATACTTTGAACAACTCTAACACCAATAGTCTACTTATTACAACTCCCCAGCAAATAACCATCCTCAGCTCTACCCACATACAGCATTGATTTCCAGGCTTTCGAAAATTTATTACACATTTGTGAAAAAGCTTCATTTTGTAAGCAATAGAAGAAGATGTAATTAGAAAACATTCTTAAAATGTATTCTTTTATCACTCTTACAGAAAGATTTTTGAAGGCAGTCATGGATTTTTGAATATCTGGACGATCCGGATGATAATCCTAAAAACAATAGAGAAAACATATATAAACTTCAGTTCCAGCAAAATTAATTTTAAAAAGGTTTACAAGCTTAACTAAAAACAAATAAACAATTCTGCAAAACTGAGCTTGTAGACTGTCTCTTCATGGTCTTCTTATATTAAACACTCGTGGGTCTGTCTTGTAGTAAACTGCAGCTAGTTAGCACAATCCTGGTCATACTTAAAATAGCGCCAAAGAAGTTTTACAAGACCTAGTGGATAAGAGATTCTGAAGTCTCAAGAGGAAAGTATTTACAGAGTTTTGTCTGGCAGGTTAGCTTTGTCACAAAGGTGATTCCCTACAGACTAACTAGCACGTTCTGCTGTCACTGGCTGACAAACCAATCTGTGTGACAAGATCCCTACAACTTCTATTTCCCTGGTTTTTTTCCCCATTCCAAGTATCTAACCTATAAAATGCAAAGGTGAAAAGAGCAGGTCCTCAAACACCTTTGCATCCTGTAAACATCACTTTTGGACAGCGTTTACCAGAAGTCAGACAGATGTTTTTGACAATGTGTTTGGCATGCTGAGGTGAAAAGCAGCACTCCCTCCACAAAGTGAGGCCTCAAGTAGTGTGCAGTAGACACATTCAATGTCAAGTCCACTAGAGACCCAGGAAGACTGTTGTAGCAATGATAATTAACTCCTCTGAATAGTTTTACTTTAAATGTTTAGCTTTGACTACAGTGACTTTTACATAAACCACTGCAGCCTGTAGTTTAGAAGGCCGACAGAAGAGCAAACAAATGCAATTTTGGGTCCCATCATGTTTGACATGTACCTTTAAAATAATTGTTGTCAAATCATCATTAAGCTGGAACATAAATGCTGATAAGATATACCTCCATGTGCCTTTCAAGTTCTTTGAGTAACGTGGGGTATTTATCCAGACGCATAAAAGGTTTGCTGAGGCCCGTGGTCAGGACAAGGATCCCAGGACTGTTTGCACCTTTCATCTCCATGAATTCTCCTAGTTCCTCACTGTGCACACAAGATATTTAAACAAATTACAATTAATTTATCAAAACAAATAAATTACATTGGATTAATGATTCAGTCTTTCACCTGCCATGAAGTATGCCAATATAACAGAAAGCCAAATAAAAATGAATTCAAGTACAAATTAAGAGCTGTGTCCATTTTCTGCATTAAATAAAATACAGGAACACAGCCATGTGCAGACTTGAGGTCCAACCAGGGAAAAAACTGTGTAGGATCAAATCCACTGTTCTGGAGAACCAGTGCTTAAAGACAGCTCCTAAATGTTGCACCATTCAATTACAGAATAAAGCTGTATTTTATTACTCAGTTCTTTATTCTAGTAAAGTTGCATATCACCTTAGAGGTGGTTTACACAAGTGATACACAAGCAACAAATGCTTCATATATAACTTAAAAATAGGTATTTTTATGGCCAGAAACTAATGATAAGACAGAACATATCAGAAATTTTTTCTCTCCCACACTTACATGTTTAATGACCTCATCTCCAAGATGTTAATGCAAAAAAATTTACCAACATCCACACAAATGGTAGAAATCATCACTGTGCAGTCTATTCTCTAATGAGCTAGGGTTTCATTAGGTGTGGACTTATACAACACACTCCTTTTCACAGCAAAGCCACTCACAAATCCATTTCCATACATCATGAATTGCTACTTCCTCTCTCCAGATATTTTTTGGTGTTTGAGTAACTCAGAACTGGCCCAGACCTTCAACTTTTATAGCAACTCAGTTAAAACATCAAATCTGAGAATTTCAGCTCCCTTTGCTATCAAGGAAACAAAATAGCTACATCTTCTGCTTATAATGCAGAGATTTTATAGGACTATGGTGGAGGAGTTTTCAAGAGTTTAAATCACCAGGAACAAAATGAGCCCTCTCCATTCAGAATGGAAGATATGGCAGCGTCTGGGCTGATTGCCAGGCTTCATAAAACACAAGTTGCCAAAGAACACAGAATTCTAAAAGCAAAATTCTAAATAAAAGAAATACAAAGTCACTTATTAAAAATGTAACATCTTACTACATTCAAGACACACATTCTTCCCCATTTCAGAACAGGTGATGCTGCTTATTAATGTTATTTGTCCAAATAGATAAAGACAACAGAACAAGAACACAAACACGGTGCTTAGGGGCATGGTTTAGTGGTGGACTTAGCAGTTCTGGGTTAACAGCTGGATTCTATCTTAAGAGTCTTTTTCAATCTAAATGTTTCTACAGTTCTATGAACTGTGACCTTCCCATACCAATGCAAGTGCTCTACCCACCATCCCACCTGGATAATTCACCTCCCAGATATCAAAGTTTCCCCCAGTATCAGAAGGTACTTTTCCATACAGTTTACTCCAAGTTTACTTGTCTTCAGATTAGTTAATTAGAATTTACTTACACTACCTTGCACTGTTTTTGAATTGCCAGGTCCATCATCATTTTACATCACCTCTTTCAAGAGCTTTCTGCCCCCATTCTAAGGGGGCTCAGGCTCTCCTCAGTGAGATGCATTTGTGCCATTTCAGCTGCATTTAACTACAGAGTGGAGAAAGAGGGTAAGGGGATTTCTCAACATCTGCTGTGCATTTTAAAGATGCAAAGAGAAGGGTTGGGCACACTTGGAAAAGACCTTGCATTGCTCTTAAGCAGATATATCAGCAACTCCCAGCCTTCTAAATCAGTTTATGACATAGACAGGTTTTAGCCAAAATTATAACACCTTGAAAAACTTCCTCCAATACATTGCATGAAGAGTTGTAACAACGCAACATAGATGAATCCGAGGATCTTCTGAACTTAATTTTAAGTAAAGCTGGCCAGCTCTGAATACCTAGAGCCTGAAGACCTACTTTGCCTAACACTTCCTTAATCATAGCCAGTCCTTGTTTAGCATAAAATCACACCACTTCAGAACTTGACAGCTGACTGCAGCAGCACTCTGAACAAAACTAAAGATTTTGACTTGTAACTGTGTCTTGGGTTTATGGTGTTATCAGTTACGTCAAGGTCAAGTATTCACAGAAACATCAGACTGCATGGCTACAGTGTGGGGCACCTGCTTCCCTCCTGACTCAGAAGGAAAAGAAACGGTTTCCAGTAAGTAATAAAGGTATGACACCAGTTTACACAGGAAGCTTTACCAAAGTTCACCTGGGAAAGCCCTTCTGCGGAAGGAAGTCACTGGTTTTAAATTTCAATTCCCTATGCATATGGCACTGATCATGTGGCAAGTCGTCACTTTTTTGTTTTATCCATTCATTGCACCTGTAATCACTCCCATCATAAGTTAGCAGGTTACAGTACTTGATACTTCATCATAGGTCATCTTCTTAAAGACAATTTCTACAAGAACCAAGAGGAAGTAGCTGTTTAAACTCATTCTTTGCGTTCTGTTTGCTTCAGTCAGACACAGCCCCTGCTGCCTCATTCTACCAACTCTGCCCTTTTACAGTATCTACTACTCTCCCCCATTTCAGGTAGCACAATCCATAAGTGCATTACACAGATTCTCTTTCATCCCTATGTAGATGCATTGGCACATCCTGTGGAAAATCTCAAATACCACAGGCCACTCAACACTGTTCTGTACCATCCTTATTTTTGCCCTTAGACTGCTAAGGGTCAAAAACCCACATTCCTAATTTCTTCAGCCATCTCCATACTGTTGGGTGCATATACAAATAGTATTTGTAAAGCTATCCACTCAGACAATGCTTGCACTTCCCCATCCTCATTTTTTTTTATTTTAATGCTTTTAGTATAGGAGAAACTGGTTACTATTTCATCCATATTCACATTTCTAATTTTCATTATCATTGTTCCATTTCTCCAACTTCAGCATTATGGAAGAGGTGTGTGAAAAAACAGGGGAAAATTCGCTATAGCTTGAAATAAAATTGTCTTCTTGGAAACCTGAAATAAAAACTGATATTATCTTGTTTTCACTCTCTACTCTGCAATCCCTTTAACACACCCTGGTTATGCCATTCTCTGCTCAAGTGACACTTGATGTTGATCATCGCCTTTTTTACTTAATCACAATATAGGAATCTATGGAGCAAATTTAAACCCCAGCTCACTTGAAACCCTGAAAAACAGGCTTAGCAATGGCATCATCAGGAAGCCTTTAACAGGGAGCAGTGTTAATAGGTGCAATTAAAACTGAATGACGTAGCTTTCCTCCCAACGTTCCCAAGAGGACAATGTTTTCTTTCATACACTTCTACTTCCCTCTGACAAGTTTTGACATGCCTGCTTGTTCAAGCTCTACTCTGAACACAAGCACACACTCCTTTAATGCAATAATACCCAAAATTTTGTCTGAGCAGTTCCATCATGCAAATCACCTTAGCATTCTGTTCATGCTATACCAATCTGGCACCTCTGCAGCTTTGTGGACATAAAATATCCATCAACATGTGGATGCTACTTTAGCATCCCTTAGCTCAAAGTCAGTGTTTTCATCTAGTCACAAAAGATAAATAACAGTACAGGACATAATGGAATGGTTGACTTTCAAAAACATGTGAATGGGTTAAAATACTGTTCAAACATGACAACAGCTCACAACTGTTTTTTAATTAATTGCAACATAAAAAATGTCTGTGTCAGCTGCTTTGCCAAAGACAATGGTTCTTTCATGTCATAATTTCGATTGATGCCTGCAAGTACCACAGTCTCTTTGGCAGTACACGCTAAATGAAACTCCAGCCCACAGCTAAAAGTATGTTTTAATAAAAAGCTATCATTTAGCTGAACAGGAAAATCTTTTGAACAGTTAAATCATCAACTCAGTCAGAATTGCCTAAGCAAGTAGCTTTTCAGAAAGAGGTAGATGAGACTTTAATTCACTGCTTGCGTCACTTTACACAATAAAACGCAGAGAAGCATACAAAAGTGCTGTGCTTCATTTATTCTGAAATCTCAAGCTGAAGAGTTCTCCCTACTCCAGACTAGAGTTAGTTCACAGCTTGAGATATTTTAAAACCCACCATGAAAAGTGTCTTTAAGCCCTATTAATACATTCAAATCTTTTTCACTACAACTGCCTCAAAAGCTGCAAATCACACTTAAAGAAGGAAGAAAAAGTTCAGATGTGCCTACAAGTAACAGAAGGAAAAAGATAAGGCCATTGAACCTTGAGGAAAGCAGACCCAGAATCTAAAAATGTATACATTTAAAAATCACAACTTACACTTCTGAAGGAGGTCTCTGTTTGTCATAGATGGAGCACGAGCTATCACTGCTGAGGGGTCTGAGGACTGCACACAGGCACCGCATTTTGAGAGTGTCGTGACACAGCTTAGCTCAGCAACCCCTCAGCTGCAGCTTCTGATTTCCTAGGGCTAAACTTCCCAGTCAAGCTCCTCTCCCAGGGACTGTTGCTCAGCGTATGACATCAGCCTGCACACTTGCAGGCTCAGGGAATCCACCAAAGTGGGGAAGGCACAAAGAGTTTTCTGACTCAAGCTGATCTGTATTCATGCTCCAGTTACTCAGAGTAATTGTGATGTTCCAGTTCCACAAATTTTATCCAGACTGCTACGTCTGTGATGCAAGTGTAGAATATGTCTGGGACATGTTATCTAAGAAAACAGAAGTATCTAGCAAAATTAATGTTTCAACAAGTAAAGGTTTGTGAATACCTTTCTTGCTGCTGAGAACCGACTTGATATTTGCTGCTTTGCAAAATGAAAAAAGCAGGGGTGTGTCAGTAATTTTCAACTGCCTTTTCATCAAATTGAATTTTCTTCTGGTAAGATTTTTCTTCTGCCTGTTTAAACAGCACCATATTTTAAAAGTTAAAAAGTTTAACACCCCACTCTACCCCTCCTGATGCTGGTTACATCGGGTCTGTACTGTCCATATTTCCTCAAAAGAATTTTTTGTCCACTCATCAGTGGGGTCTGTTACATTTGCTTTTTTAAATTATGTTATCCAGTCTTCAGTAAATCCTATACTCAAATATCTTTCCTCTTCTCATTTTTGGACACAGTCCATAGTAAGTCCCAGTCCTAGCTTCTGCCTGCTCTTTTACTTTTCTTTCGCTAAACTTTCTTGTTGCACTGAACTTTGTTGCTTATGATCTTTCCCAGCCAGGTACCATTTCATGTTCCTGGCACTCCTTATCCTGCTGCAATTACCCGTTTCTGTACTTTGTATCCAACTGAGTTTTTTTAATCTGCAGGAAATTCACTCTTTCACACCTTGGGTTGTTCATTCTGCTCCCTCCTGGAAGGCAAGCGTATGTTTATGATCAGAAGCACAGAGAGGAAAAGTGCTAGTTTGACTAAACTCTGCACCCTCAAAGCAGCACTGGTCTCACCAGCAAGCAAAATTAACTCCTAAAATAACACCATTCATTGGAACTCCTACCCTTAGACCTGAACAGGGATCTTCAAGCAAAACTGTAAATAGTAGAACCAAACCTGATACAAGAGAGCCAAAAAGCTGGGACTGTTGTGGAATAAATAAAATAGGGATGCTGTACAACGGCACTACAGCCACTATGAGAAGAGAGCATGTAAAACTCTGAGCTCTGCCAGAGCACCACCCAGCCATAACCCAGAAAACTCCACCTCTTCAGCTCTAGCCAGCAGCTTAAGACACAATTACAAGACACAATGACAGATCTGAGGAAAAATTACCTAATCCTTCAAAAACCTGATTCATTAAGCAGAAGGAATTTAAACACTGGAAAAAAGTATGCAATAGCTCCAAAACAATTCCTGAGACAAAAAGGTACCAACCAAATTTGAAGACAATATAAAAATGGAGAAATTATGTTGCACACCAACTTTAACACCTAGATAAAACTTTTAAAGCCCCAACTGGAATCAAGAAAATATTCTGCTTGCAAACTTAATAGAAAGATTTTGTTGTCACTGTGATTATCAGAGGCAAATACATCTTCAGCAACACACAGCCCCAGAATCTGAGCTCATATATGGGCTGCATTAGGCTTTATTCCCATTTCTTCATGTTCACATACACTCAGGTGTCCAATGACCTTAATAGTCTGACTATTAATAATTTAACTTAATTAAATGAAAGATGTTTGTGGCTTTGAAGATTTGAACATGATAAATATCTTATTTTTTAAATAACGTAATTGACCTCCTTTGGCCCAGACTGTGTATTTACATAAACAGGCACATACATGAACATATATGCACACACAAACCCTTATTCTGTATTAATTGAATAAAAGCCCCCTGTTGCTGCTGGATATGATCAAGAAACAAATGACCAAAGATAAAGTGGAGACAGATTTGCATTCATACTGGATGGCATTTAAAAGAAGGGGAAAAAAAAGAGAGTCACATTACAATGGAATGCCCTTTTTAAATCTCCAACCCCATCCCTAGGATTGCTATTTAGAATCTACTTCACAAGAATGCTATTCAGACAAAGTTTTTGTCTAGAAGTGCACAGTAATTCTGAGCAACTTAATATCGTGTTTTAGCTATACATACACACAGAGCCTTCACAAGGTGTCAACAACATTTTAACAGGTCTTACAACACTGCTTGAAGAGCATCCTTGATAGCTCAGAAAAGGACATAAAACCCCCACGTGCAATGCTCCACAAAACCAGACAACTGCTTACAATTTTAATGTAAGTGATGCAATCACTCTGAAGAAAGAATACAGTTAATGTTTCAGCCAATTTCCTCAAAGATTTTTTTAGCTAGTGACAGTAAAAAAATAAAAGTAGTGTATTTTATAAATATTTTTAAAATCTTCATCTAGAGCAATTATCTAGATGTTTTTGTTGGTAGGGGTTACCAGAAAAACTAGAAGCCTAATAAACAGAGAAGAACATACTAATTTTGTGACAGAAGCATTTGACATTTGCTAGGTTTTTATTTGTAAAAACGCTTTCAGAGGTACAGTTATTGCAAATGTGTTCAGTTTATGAATTGCATAGAGCTCATGGCAAGAAATAACCTTCTGTAGACAGTAAGAATTTATGTTCCAAATCAAACTGCTCCAGAGATGTCAAACATGACATTAAAATCCAAGCATTTCACATAAACTTATTTCTTTGCCCTACTTTTGCTAGTATTAAAATACATGGGTTTGGACCCTCTTCTAAAATTGTACTGACAAAACAACCAACTAACATTGCCTTTTCATAAAAACTTTAAACCTTGTACTTTACCCAGTATGAACTGCAGTGTAATTGTTTCAGCATTACTACAATCATGGCTATCCTCAAACCTCATGGCAATTTTAAAATTAATTTTTATAGGAGATTTTTTTACACACTAAAATCATTTCAGCTAAACAGACAAAAAGACAGTTCTGAGTATTTTACATTTCTTCATGTCTCCAACCAGTCTGTTATTTCTCTCTTTCCCTCTTGCTTTGAAACAATGTAATTTTAAAGTTTTCTAGCATTCTGAGAGGAAGAGATTCAGAACTGCTTAAAGCCACCTTCTGATTTCTTCATGACAACCAACACAAGCAGGATATTTAGTCAGGCCACTTGCTACCTACAGCAGTGTTGAACAACAAAAACTAAGGTATTAGAGCAATGAAACTGAGGTAATTAGAAAGAAAAGGAGGCAATTCTGTTGACTCATGCCTAGTAACACAATAGCACTAAACAGAAAGCTATCTCAACTTCTCTTCCCTTGAGCTATCTCATACGAACAAACTTCCAAACCGAATTAATCAACTCCTCTATGATACTTACATTGTCTCCACCAGGAGACAAATTCAGCTTCAGGTCTCTAAGAGATCTTACACAAAAAGAAACATGAAAGAGAAGAAATGCTTCTCTTCTCCATCTGCAGAAGAAAGAGCTTTCCTCCCTTGCATTTCTATCACCATTTCTCTGAGTTCTGAGATACCAAAGATATCCCTGAAGCTGAAAAAATGTAGATGATAACTTTGCTGTCACCTACCATCTCCCACCTATAGGTTAAATTCCAGACCTCTGGGAAATAGTATAAAGACTCAATTCCAAGCCCAAGAATATTAAAAACCATTTACAGAAAATGGTACTAAGAAGAGGGTCACTTGAAAGAAAGCAAACACATTGGGATTGCATCATTGCTGAATTCTAATGACAAAAACTTACCTTCTTTCTGCTTATAACGTGAATTTGCAGCTTGATTTTTCCAGTTGGGGTTGGAACGTATTAATAATATAAGTGAAAGTTCAGAGTATGTGGTAGCTAAAAGTTTTTTTGTCTTCATAATATTATAAGTAAAGCTCACAAACATGCCATAATGTTACTGTTAAAATGAAATTTGAGTTTCTGAAAGAAACTAAGATTATAGGGAAAAAACTGTTATGATCCCCTTTGTTTTCTAAGTATTAAGAGTACAAAATGTCATTAGTCCAATGCAACAAGACAAAAAAGGAGAGGGGTGTATGAAGCAAAAAGAACATATATCCTGCTAGAATTGTCCTATAGCTAACCTCCAAGAAGTAGTCATGGTGCTGTTGTGCATCACAAGCAAGCAAAAATAACAGCTAAAACTAACAGCTAACCCCAAACGAACAGCTGCTTCAGCACAAGGGTCATCAGAATACAAGTATATAGCAAAGGCCTGTGAAAGTTGACTGTCTCAATCAAATTCTGGCCTCAATACTTTTCCCTCAATGTGATACAGGGCATCTTCTATGCAAATTCAAGGTCTGTCCAAAAGCTGAGTAACCTGCATGTTAGTAACTGTGTTAAGTAAGCATCCTACTTCTTACAGAAAATAGTAATTTTGTAAAACTCACACTTCCCTCATATCACTCAAACATAAAGCTAAGGGTGTAATACATTTTGAAGTTAAGTATATACAGGCATTTACAGGGCTAAGTTACAATGTACCATCTAAGAAGTCTAAATCACATCAGTCTTGCCATAATTCCACAAACTTGCTTGTTTTAAAAATGTTGAGATCAAAACAACAATCAGTAAACTTTGGTTTACATATTCAGAGTCCAGCATGTCTTCTTTCAATGAAAAAAATTATCTCAAATAGCTGATAATACACTAACAAAAGTGACAAGCTATCCTGATCACATGAAACAGCTTTGTTTTACAGGTCATTTTGTCTTTTTTTAAGAAGTGTAATTTTTTTCTCGAACAAGTTTATTACACCAAACATATCAAAAGAGATGTCACAGCTTTACAACTGAAGTTTGTTACATACATTTTTATATCAGACTCAAAAGACCACAAAGTTAACGTACCTGTGTTCTGTAAGAACATTTACTGCTGACGGGTGGTTGGCACAATATGTGAGATATAAGCTTTTCATTTGTGGCATCAAATTTAGAAAACATCCTCCAACCCTCTGCTGAGCTTCAGGCAACCTAAAACCAGAGCAATAAAGACAAAAATACTGTAATATCAACCAGACAGAGAAATTAATTAAAGCTCAGAAAAGCAGTGTATATTGTGTGCTGGGTGTGACTGGGGCAGACCTAATTTTTTAGCTGGCAGGGGACCATGGTTTGGATTTGTGCGATAGCATAAGGGCAACAGAAGGGACAAAACTCTTCTCTACAGAGCAGCTCCCACTTGAGGGGCTAAGCCTCTTTAGCAGGAGGCTGTATGGTCAATTGTATAACCCACATTGAAGTTAACCAGAAGATGGGCCACCTGCTTTCATCAGTCCTAGATGACAAACTTACTCCTGACACCTTGTCTAAAGCACTGTACAACATGTGTAAGGTGAAATGCTTCAATTTCTCCATGCACTTGCTCTCTTTCATAAAGGTTGCACTGCCTAACAAATATGCTGAACTTTTTCTTCCTTGCAAGACATGACAGTGGATTTCAGTCTTGTTAGCACAGTCAAAGAGCTTCATTCTAAGATTAGTTCCAATAATTCTTCCTGGAAGAAATTTTTTTCCCTGAAAAAAATTAAGTCAGTATTTTCTGTAGTTGTCCCAGATATGCTCATAAAGTTCCTAAACATCAATATTCAGCATATCTCCTTTAGAAAAAACTAAGAGATGCTCCAGTGAATTTCAGCAGGAAAGAAACCATTCAGCTTTCCAGGACAACCACTCCTGCGAGCAGGGGATGTTCCCATTCTCAAACACAGTCATCTTGTCCCAGTCCTTAGGTTTGCTCATAGCAGTCCAAATTCAAAGTTCATCCCAAGAAATTCTCTCCCAAATTCCAAAACAGTGTCTGTCTCCTATTGAGCTGTTCAGCCCCTCTGCATGGGAAGACTACCCAAAATGAAGTAAAAATTGACTGCAGAGGAGTGCCAAAAACAAGTCAGAGAAAACACACTCCCTGATTTGAGAGCAACGCTTGTTACAGACACCCAGAAAATGACAGCTGAATCCCCAGCACATCATGCCAGACACATTCAGGTCACAATATCAGCACTGCTTATATCAAAGCCTAGGGCTCACATTCTAAAAATAAAAGATGCAAGCTTAAAAAGTTTAAAACTGAAGTCAATAGTGGCTGCTTTTGCAGGTATTTAGGGAAAAACCAAGGGCATTCCCCAGCATACTGCTATTCTTACAGCCTTGCCAAGCAGCATTTCCTGCCTAGCAGCTGGTCCCCTTTAATAAATCTAGCATGAGCTAATAATACATTCTTCAAGTAATAGATGCAGCCAAAGTCTCAAACTCTGAAGACATACTCAAGGAATATAACTCAGTATTAAATAGCAAGAGGCTCCAATAAACAGTTGCTAAAAATGGTTAAATTCCCATTTCATACTGTAGTGATGGGGGTGGAGGGTGAATTATGGTTGCTTGCACCAAGCAGACATCTGTGTCTTCTCAGTCTGCAGTTCTTTTAGCAGAATCAAAGACTGACATTATTCTCTTTCACATGTTGCGCATTCATTGCCACTTTATACTGCACATTCTTTGTTGAATTAAGATATTTAATAGATTTTGTAAGGGGGTGGTAACTCATCCCCTTTGACTTTTCTAATCCACACATTTTAGTTGCAAGTGCTCTACTTTTCAGCAGATAGTTTATCTGCTTTACCTGCTGAAAAAGCCAACAATTTAATGCCTATCAGCACATCATATAAACCTTCTAGTAATTAATGTGTTCCATAAGGATCATAGCTATTTTACAATTTATTCTGAAGTTATCATCCCAATATTCTTCTAATATTTGGGACTTTAATGAAAAAGAAATCACAAATATTTACACATATATTTAAGTTATACCAATTTCAGTTAAGAAAAGTCCAGATGCATGTTTTAATTCCACTTGCAAATGTAAAAGAACCATAAAGCTTCTGCTCTTGTATATATGCTAGAGGAATCACCATGTGACTGCATCTAAACTACCTAACATTGTCTGCTTGTTGGAGTTGCACCCAATAGTTATCAGCTCTGTTTCTCCAGACCTACAATGGGTAGCCACTGCACAGTAACTTGAAGAAAAAAATAAAAAGTGCAGTTGAACTTCAAAGGGTGCAGCTTGTGAAGAAATTGAATGGTATCCACAGTTAACAGAGATACTGAAATAAGGGGCCACTTTGCAATTTTCTGAGCTACTGTTTGCACAAATTGAGGCACAACTCAATTTATTCACAATCCTTCAGTCACAATCCTTCAGGGTCACTACCATACCTTTCACTAATTGTCTAATTGTCTTAGCTCTCAGACATCAGTTACTATGCATGTTTGTTTCAGGATATCTAAGGACACCAAGTTTAAATTCCCCTAATATTGATAGCTTTATTTCTGTTGATACTCATGATAACCAAAAGTAAAGGATGATACTGGGATTTAATAGACTTAACTTGTATCTGCACTCCAAAACCAAACCTGAAATAGTAATGAGTTTGGGACTAGATTTAAATAGTCTCTCCCTCACACTCTGACCTCTCCCCTCTGTTTTTGTTGCTTGGTTTTTTTAAAAAATTTTTAAAATTTCATTCCACTTCAGGATCAACCCCAAACATGAAGTATCTGCTTGCACTTAAACACAGAACAAGACAGTTACTGCAACTGCAAGAGCAGGGACATGAGGGAAAGAGAGGACAAACCCCAGCTACGGCTGCTAAAGGGCAAAAAGGTAAGCCTGTGATAATATGTAAAAGACTTCAATTTGCTACAGAGGAGATCATATCTAGCAGTCCATGTAGGCTGGTGTCACCAGCCAGCCTGTGTGTCATGTGTCCCCCCTTATTGAGAATACAGCCATGGACTGACAGCTTCTACCTCCAGGTGAATGGAAGAATCTTTTCTGGAGCAGGAGATCAAATCAGGTTCCTTCTTCTGCTACAAAAACACCCATAGAGAAACACTTCCAATAGAAATAATTTACATCAGGGCAGAAATCACCTGATGGAACTGACTAGGTTCAAGAGACTTTTGCTGTGTGAACTACTGCAGAACTGATCTTTGGCACAGGACCAGAGACCTGGAATGAGACCTAGAGCACTGGACCACATTTGTCTTCAAGAGACCAGAGCAGAGAGCAGTCTTGCTATGTTTCACTGTCAGAAATCTGCTCTTTCACAACTGAAGACTCCAACAACATCTCTGGTTTGTCTGTTACAGTTCTTTTCTGCCAATGAACCAAGTGTACTGGAAGCTGATCAGCCAAAAAAAAAAAAAAAAAAAAAAAAAAAAACCACCTTTGAAACCTATCAGTTAGAAGATTTTCACTCAATACTAGTTAGATTTATTCCACGCACCACTTTTGTTTGGTAAATTAAGAGAAGTTACAAAGGTGGAAATAACCCCAACTTAGACAAATTCAAAGACAAACCCTTAAGGAAGCAGAAGACATTCAAAGCTGAGGGTAGGGTGGGAGTGTGGTACACAACTAAACCCAAACCATATCCAAGTAACCATATCCCCCAAAACACACAAAGAACCCACTACAGCATTATATGTTCTGAAAAAAAACCCACAAAGTTTAACAGCACGAGGACTCAATAAGCCTAAGTAGCACAGACAAAAAGAAGGAAAGTCTAGGAAAGTTTCTGCCACAGAAATACATGCCAGGATTTGTAAAGGAGAAAACTCAAATGACAAACTGTCTCAAGGTGGGTGTGGAATTCAAAAAAACTTTTAACTCTCATGCCCAAGAAAAGGAATTTGTCAAGACAGGTATGTTGGCAGCATTACAATCGGTAGGATGACAGCATTTGGTCATTCTGATATGTCAAGTTAAAGTCAAGCAACACACCAGATGTTGCAATATGAAGTGCATCAGTGATGAAACTTTGACCCTTCTGCCTAAAATAAAAAACTTATTTTCAGCCTGGGAGCTAGCCTAAGTTTACAGAACAGGTTCACCAGCCACAAAAAAAAAAAAAAAAAAAAAAACACACAAAAAAACCACAGAGCAGGCATTCTAGGCATTCTTCTACATTATGGGAATCACGATGGATTAGTAGATTAGATTCCAAACAGGAAGATGCTGTATGTACAAGTTAATGTGCTATGATGAAAATTAAACTGAAAATACAAGTCGGCACGATGAGCATATTTATGAAATGAAAATAAGACAAAATGTTTGCAATAACGCTTCACTAACTCTAGGGCATCGCTTTCTCTGCCCACCTAGTAGTGTCTAGTATGTTCCTAGTTTATTATACAGCAACATTTCACTCAGCACAAAGAAGAAATAAAGGACACTATGAAAAGGTGCTTTAAAACAGCTTAAGCCAAGCAGACTTATTAATGAGCTTTCTGAGCTTGAAGCTCCATTATCATATCACATTAACCTACACTGCAGGTTAAAAAGAACTTTGCATTATATTTGTTTAAAGGTATATAGTATTTTTCTCTCTTTTTAAGGTCACCTTAAAAAGTTTTAAAAGATGACAGTCAGTTCCATGGAAAGTGTTTAATTTCCCTAACTTCTGATACAAAGAAACAAAATCACAGTTAACAAGCAAACGAGACAACAAAGAGCAGTGACAAGAAACAAAAGGAAACATTTGAGTATGTCAACAAATGGGCACTTTCAGAGATTTAGACATCATAAGTCAGAATGTCTACCCTTCTTTCTCACAGCATGTTTCAAGAATGTTTCTATTACACTGTTAAAGTGCCATGTGAACTACACACCATCCTGCCTTCCCCTCTCGCTGGTCTAAGTTACCCAGAGGGAGGAGAGAGGGACAGAAGGTGGGTGGTGGGAGGGTGTGGAATCTGAAATCAGCACCAGTACCAAACATATGTTACTGCCCAGTGGAGATGAAGTTTATACTTCATCATTACAAGGCTGCTTCTTACACAGAGCAGCTCAGGGGAGAGGAGGGAAAGGTCTAAACAAAACATACCGAGGTGATCCAAAGCTTACTGTTACCAAAAGAGGTATTTTCGCCTCCATCCAAGACATTAATTTGTTCTCACAGCAAACTGAAACTTGTTAAACCCTTAGCAGCAATTCAAATTACTAACTTGGCAGAAACCAAGGAAATTTGGATTAGGAAATTGCCTTAGCTCACCATGTGGTCAGACAAAAACTAGGATATAGGTAAGGAAAATGACAACTGTGGTTAGGAATGTAAATTACACTTTCAGTGGAGTTTCAGAAAATTGTTAGGACAATCCAAAGGCAATATGGTCACCTTCTTTATTATACTCCCAAGTGCTGAGGTAACAAGCTGAAAAATACTGAGTTACCACTTCAGCCTAAGTTATGGAAGAAGGACTAGTGTCTTCATACTCTTCTTTCTGTGCTCCATGCCTCCTATATGGTGCAGGACAAGCATTTGAGGGTTTTATTTAATTCAGGTTACTCTTTCTGCCTATCCTGCAGACCTCTCTCCTAGCACACTTTGATGACCACTTTTGTTCAGACCAGAAGAACACTAAGTACAAGCATTCTCATACAGTGTCCCTCATCCAAGTCACTTACCTCCTTCTCCATTGTTCCACCATCACATAAGGTTCCTCCATTCTTTCTTTCTCTACTTTGAAGAAAATACTTAAAACTCATGCCCCCAAAACCAAAACTACCACTTTCCTACTGGTATGCACTTGCATAATGAAAATTCAAAATTTCTTTTAAACTATATCAAAATTTCCACCTTTGCAATTGCATCCTAGGGCCAATATGTATCTATACAAATAATCAATATATTCTCCAAATATCAATTACTGTATTGCTCTGGCAACAACTCTTGAAGTAAAATGGAAAAAACCTATGCCAAACAAAATATGCAACAAGTAGAGTAATAGAAGATAACTTGCACGCTAGCATTTCCTCTACGCAGTATGCATGGTACTTACTTGGTGCATTCTTCTAAAGACTGTACAAGCATTTGCTGGAAAGAACTTATTTCTTCCAGGTTTCCCATTAAGTATGAAGTATTTGTCAAGGTTAACCTGGAGCCAAAGCAAATAAAACATGTTTAGGTTTGCAGCTATTGACTAATTGTGCATTAATACTATCCACTGCGTTGAAAGAAAATGCTTACTGGTTCTTAGATCAAGGACCTGACTGTTTCAGACAGCAAGCAAAATGAATAAAAGCAATCCCTGCCTCAGAATCACACAGTTCACAGAGGTAAATTCACACTGACATCGACATTTTGACCACGTTAACCCTCCCCAACACATGAGAGATCTCAAGTTTAATTTGAAACACAGGACAAACTCACATACTTTTCACTGGCTTGCAGTGGTCGCAGGTAGTTTGAAAGCATTGTTTGTAGCTCCTTAGCATATTCATTTTCTGTTTCTAATATATTTTGTAGCACCTACAATAAATGACAATTGCTAATTGGCACTTCTTAAGATATATCAATACCAGTTTTAAAGCATACTATGATTTATTTAGCATGAGAAAAATTTAAGTTAGAGTCCCTACTTTAAAAATGTAAATATCAGCAAGAAAACTGAATATTACATATCTATGAAATTCACAGGGAAAAGAAATAACTACACACAAGATGAGCCATCCTTTAGGCACATAAAAAAAAAATGGAAGCTAACAGGATAATCACTACACATTTTGCTGCAAAATTTGAGTTACACAGAGTTTTATTCCAAAGCCAGGGGTAATTACTCCCCCTACATATTTCTCAACAGTCACATATAATCAGAGGATGGTAAAGCACAATAGAAGTTGCAACAGAAATGAACAGTGTCATTTTCTCAGTCTCAATTACAACATATTACAACTAATGTTGCTAGTGGAATTTTCAGATGCACTAAAGGTTCTAGAACACCTGAATATTAACAGATTTACAAAAATCAAGTCATTTCCAACTTACCAATAACATACCAATTAGCACCATTACATTATTTTTAAATAGTACTGCCTAACCTTACGCTTGGACTACACACAATAAGAAAATTACAACAGACTGATGCAAAACCAGGTATTTATTAAATACAGCACACACTTAGGTTTTGGCTGAATATAAATCAAACAACTAGAATAACCCCAAGTATGTACAGGAAAGCATTTTAGTCAGGCCACTTCTTGGGAGGCTGCTTTAGAATATCTTCCAATATAATCACATCAGGTTCTACTGTGCTTCTAGAAGGCAACTGATTTTTTGCCTCCAAAAAGTTATTTAGCAAGAGAATCATCAGAATTAAATGCAGTTTAGTGAACAGAGCTGAACTTACTGCTATTCACTGGTCATAAGGCACACCACAAACCTCATTTTGTTACATGCCATATTTGTCAAGCCTACAGTAATATCTCATTTCAGCATTTATAGGAATGACTGTAATTGAGTGTATTATTCACTGTTGTAGTCAATACTCCTTCTCAGGAAATAAAAAAAGCCATTCATTCCTAAATGCAAACCTGATGAAATAACTTTAAATAGTTCAGTATGTCAATGAAGAATTCACTGCTCCTTTCATTGGTGTCATTGATTCTGCTTATTCCTTGAATGCTTCTATTCATTTGGGGAGAGAGAGAGAAACCATTTTTGAGTCCATTCTTTTGTTGCAAGTCTGAATCCTGAACTGAAGATTAAAATGTCTCCATTCTCTGCTAAACACTGTGACAGAAGAATGTCACAGGGAAAGTTATGGCTACTAACTGGGAAATTACAGCAAAAAGTATAATAAGGGCACACAAATTTTTAAAAACCTAAGGAGTTTTGACTATTTAGACCAGGCAAATAAAATATCTCTGCCAATCACAGCAATAACTAACCCCCATATTCTCTTTTATATATATATAAAACAAAGAAAGCAAATCGTTCAAATGGCAATATAAAAATAATTTGAACCTCCTTGAGGTTCAAAACTAAGTGCAAAACCAATCTTTTTCAATATGGTTTTTCCCACAAAAATCTCCCAGCCCAAAGTCATTACACTGGCAGGAAAAATTAGTAGGCAACAGGAGACTGAAAGCCAGGGGAAAAAAAACTGTCCTGATGAACCAAATATTATTAAAAGACACTTAAAGATAAAAATCAACAAATTTGATAAACATCTTGAAAGACTGCACCACTATCCCATTTTCTCAAAGACAGCTTCCATTCTGTGCTCTAAAAGGCTGCCTGAAAAGCTTGAAATAAAACTAGTTTCGTGTTGGACACACTTTGTTATGTTCCTTGTGCTGGTTTGGATTTTTGTTTGGGGATTTTCTTTGCCATATGGAAAACATGGGATTAGAGAAAAAAAGACATAAGTGCAGGAACAGGTAATAACAAGAAAGCTTAAAAACTAGAATTAGTAACCTGACAATTAGTGGAAAAAGGAAAATTAATGCCACTGTGAATAAAACTATGCCACAAAACCTGTGCAGAGTATCAGACACACTTACACATCTTTGTATTCTAGTAGTTTGCGTGTTACACAATATTTGAGATAAACACAGTTTCAACAGCCCCCAGAATACATTAAATCCATTATCCTTTCTTTTTAAAAAGTACAGTTTTCACTGCATACAACTTTTTTTTTACTTTGAATATATTTTTTAAAGAATAATCTTGCTTACATAGCTCTACAACATAATTTCTGTGATACCTTGCATTCTTCCAGCTTGACTTACCTACCTCACTGAGAAGCTATGAGGATTAAACTCTTGGACTGTGCTTTGAAGTGACAAGTAGTCATTACTGCAACTCAGTATTCTGGCACCAGAAATCTCTTACATTCCTCATATCCACATCTCGTCCGCATGATCTAATAATCACCTTTCTTCCCTTTCCTGTTTTCTGTGCATTCTGGCTGCTGCAAGACCCCATGAGACCTCGAAGACCTTGTTTCCACAACTCCACCACAACATTTGCACAGATCCGACCGAGTACCAAAAGAGCAGCATTGAAGGGGCAGCCTTTGCAGTCCGTAACACTGATGAATGGCAGGCACAGAAACTGAGCTCAGACAGCACCAGTTCTCTCAATCACATGGCACACAAAATTAACAATTCTGTCACACAAAACCTGAGCCATCTCCCTAAGGCCATAACCACCGCCCAAAGATGGATTTAAAATCACCTACGTGAAGATCACCTTCCAAATTGGTGGGAGAAAAGGCAGAGCTCAGAGAATACTTGGGCATGACTTTGTAGTACATTCACATTTTATCATAGTAGTATGGCACTTAACCAAAATATCACATAGTCGAGCAAAATCGTGATCAGTATGTAATTTTCCTGGATTACAAGAATTTACACAATTAATTCCTTAAAACATGGCCCTTGAGAGGGGCAATGTAAAGAACTGCACAAGTTTCCCTGATCTTGAGGGTCCTCAAAAACCTCTGTGAACTTCAGTAAACAACTTGATCCAATTTTAGAAGTGTGGCCTCAAAAGGAGTGTTTATTTTCTACTACTTCACAAACACTTAAAAGGAAACATGGTCATCCAAATACTCACAACTGTGGAGAAAATTGCCTATTTCCTCACCTGCTTTTAGAACAGCAACCTAATCTCAAAGCAACTGTAAATGGAGAGAACCTGACTTTATTCTGGGTACAAAGTTATAAACCCTCAAGGGATCCGAAGTAAAAATAAAACTCAGTAATGCCTGCTTTGTCTTCAGGGAATAACATGCAACAATACACCCACTTTTTCAGTAATAGGCCACTAAATTACTCCTACATGAAAAATGCTTCATCACAAGTCTGGTTCATATTATGCACTACTATAGACTTGTACCATTTTATGGAGCACAAAACCTCAGAATTCTCTACTAACCTGACTTCCTAAGCCAGGTCAAATGTACATACATAACAAATGTCTGTCCTCTCAGCAACACGCAGTGCAAGGAGTAACTAATTAAGCACACAGACTAAGAAAGCATGTGATTTGTCTCACGAACTCCAGACAGAGCTGTGAACCCACAGAAGTACAGAATATGTTCACAAGGGGGCAAAGAGCAGAAGAAGGTGGTGAAAGCAGTCTCCTCTTGACATTAAGTACTTTTTCCTTAGCTAATCCCAGTCCTCCTCCCAGAAAAGGAGCCTCTCCTACCCCTTTGTGAGCTGCCCTTTGATTTTGTCCTCAGTCCAACAAATGTACCTTCAGGTGCTGCCTGCACAAAACCTTCCCTAGGGTAAACAGCAATAAATAACTGTGAGGACTATAGAGTCTCAGCACATCCCATGCAGGAACAGCCACAAACCCAAAACAGTACACAGACCCAGAGCACCAGTTTAAACTCAAGCTTGGTAGCCAAGAGACCTTAAATATGGATTTTAACATTCACTCCTTCACTTGAGCTACATCCTTTCAACTACCAGTTGAAGAAGTTTTTTTGGAGCTCTTCTGCTTTTTCCTCAACTTTATTATTAGTAGAGACTGATGATGCATAGTACAGAGAAGTCCTGTGTCTGCTGCTTAGGTATTAGAACAAAATCAACTCAGAAGTGAAGTGAACAGGTTTGCTGTTTGTCCTATCTATATGTAAAACATAAAAATCATACATATTTAATAATAATTGAAAACATTTTATAGACATATTGTCATCAGAAGCTCAAAATGTATTTCAACAAAACATAAACATCAACATGTCTAAGTTATGTTTCAGACACAGCAGTACAATCTCACTTCTCTGAAACAATGGGCATGCTACAGCACAGACTCTCGTTTTCTAAACCAGAAGAAAAAATGGTGAGTTAGAAAAAAAAGTAAGGGCATTTCCCAAAAACGTGAAAAGGCAATTACCCAATTCATTGCAGACAGACTTAAGAACAGCAGCCTAGTGTCAGTGCTGTGATGTACAATATCTCTATATTATTATGAACTGGTCATTTTCACCCCCTACAATGTCATCAACAGTCAAGTAACTAGCAGTCAAAACACTTGCCATCTCATAACATCAGGTTACTTGCACAAGAAAGTTGCATCTGAGCAAAATGAAAAATAAACTAATCCTAAAAGTAGGTATATGATGGTCATTAGGGTTTGGGGGTTTTTGGATAGTTTGTTTTTTAATTAAACTACTTTAAAAGCCAGCTACAGGTGTATTTCCCAAAGTATAGTAGCTTGAGCCTCCAGAACAGGTTATCCAGGGAGCAATTATAAAAATCACACAAACCAAAGATGATATATCAAAATTGTATGGTATAACTTAGATGCCTGAACAAATTCAACATTTACCTGCTCTTATTTTCACTTCAGTACTCTTTCACCTCTCAAATTTGCATCCACAAACTACAGTAACTTTAAACAAAAACAAAAAAATACTATTAAGAGATACAATGAAAACAAAAATAAGTGAAATCAATCCCCTATTTTGTCCCTGGATATACCACAGCAAGACCATTACTTCCTGCAGTTTGAGGGAAGGGGTTGTCTGCACGGATACTTTCCATTGTGACCAGCAGTTGTGGGACGCAGTAGACAAAGAACTGCAGCCTTCCCTTCAGCACTGAACTGCAGCTACTGACAGAGGCAGGAACAGAGCCAGATGGAGGAGCAGGAGGTTGCTTCATGGCTTGCAATTAGGGACTAAAGACAAAACACCACTGCTCTTCCAGGTGCTATTCGTGCCACAACCACACAAGATGAAAACAGAAAATTACGCTTTATGATCCTTTTTAAAAACTGACATATAAAATGAAAACATAAATTGAAACAGCTGCTTGGAAAAAAAGGGAAAGGAAGGTTGTGGTTTGGTTTTACACCAGCAGGGAGCAGTGCTTAAAAACAGTAAGATGCTTTTTTGCTTCCCAGTGTATCTACTTCTACTCAATAAACAAATGATTCTCAACATGGTTACAACATGCTTAAAGAGAGTTGGGTATGTTTCTTACATGCATCTAATAAAGAGGTCTGAGTACCAGGTTAAGAATTCCTGGGACTGTGATAAAGGTTCACTCTGCCTGTACTGCCTTACTATGAAATCTATCCAGCAGTGTAAGGGAGAGGTTCCATAAGTTAACAACAGAGTTGATTTACAAGCATCAGTACAAAATAAGCAAATTGAACATTTTAAAATGATCTCTTATTCAACAAAGAGGACAAAAATATACTTAATTTAACACAGCAGAATTTCAGTATTTCATAGAGATTGGGAAATATTGATGGCACATGACGGGAAAGAAAAAGGAAATTAACAACTAGAAAAACAAGTTAAATGAGCATAACATTACACAAACGCCAATTATTCACTTAATTTAGACTATAATTTTTGCACCATGTTTAAGAATCCACACATGGATTAACTAATAAATAAACTAATAATAATCTTGTTTATATGACAATCCACCAATACCCCATCTAGTTTTGGTACCTCCTGGTAAGATTGCCTTTTTTGTGGAGATAAGAGCATTTCGTTAAATGACCTTCTACTGTAGATAACGGCTCACATGGAGGAAAAAAATCATCACTCACCACATTGTAGTAACTTTTGTTAATTGCAGATGTATCAAAGCCTTTAGGTGGACTCTTCAATGTACCTGATTTGGGTGAGACTGGTTTTTCTGAAATATAAGATATTTTGGGGTTAATAGGGTGCAATTTCACAGCTTAACACTAGAGGTCAAACAAACCAAGATACAGGGAAAATGGTGATTCACTGAGAAATATACATCATTGTACTTGAAATTACTGGTAAATAATCGATGTATTCACAATGAATTAAACCTTAGCCTCATTGAAGGCAAGCAGAAAAACTCCCATTTTCCTGGAATCAGAAAGTCTGTTAACAAGATTTGCTTTTCCAAAATGATTTTTCAAAAACAAGATGTCATAGACTGCAATTAAAAAACAAGTAAAAAATCAGTAACAGGCATTTCCAAACCATGGACGCACTTTCAAATAAAAGGAGGACTAAGTGTTAATGAACTCAGTGAAAGCAAGTGACCAATAAAAAGCTGAACACTCCAGAAGTCAGATGTCACACAGCCTCAAAACAGATTCAAAACACTGTACTACTGAAGTGGCTTACCTTATGCCCAGAAAATCATCTTTTAAAGTAAATTATCTTTACCTATTTATGAAGTATAGGATAAAAATGCTTATGCACTTAAGAACAGGGTGCTTTATAAAAATAAATCCTTCCTATAACCCATAGGGAATCTATCCCTCAATAATGCATGCTCTTCCTAGAGGGACATTAATCTGCAAGATCAAAATAACAGTCCTGAGAGTTACCCAAATATAACTCTGTTCTGGGCCAGAACAGAGAGGCAGAGAAAACACTCCTAAAGCCTTCCCTCCCACCACTACCACTCCTCTAACTTAACCACAGTGGGGCAAATACGAGGTAAGAGAAAATCAAAAGCAACATGCTGCATCTTGCAGAAAGAGTAAGATTTACAGCATCTCTTTTTGATCTCTCACACTTGACTGTGCATTGAACCAACTGAGAATGCTTGTTTATCAGGACATTTTGGTTTGTCTATTTTTGTATGTTTTTAATTCATCAAGTTTGCCTAATATGCAAATGTCAAATGAGCATTTGAGTAGTTTACATCCAAGCTATAAAACAGCAAATTGTCAACTGAACTGCCCCACAGAAGCATCACCAAAACATACCTACTGAAGGCTCTACCTTTATTTTAAAAAGCAAGCTCCTGTTTCAAACACGTTTTAATAAAGATACATGAATAATTTAACTCTAGTTTACCTGATACCTCAGGCTATGAATAAATTATGCAAGTCTCAAACACCATTCCAGGAGAAGCCCAGTCAGTCAAGCTAAGGGCCAGCTACGGAAAATTCCCATGGACAGCAGAGCTGACCAGGGAAACACCACCATAAGCAGAACACTCCCTGTGGTACCAGCCTCTCCTGAGCAATTTAGGGATTCTCCAGGCTCCCAGCTGCAGCCCATGGATGATGCCATCTCAAGCAAGCTGACTCCAGGTGCAGGTCACCCCTTCATCTCCAGTACCAGGACAGCCTGGCAGGCCAGAGGTAACATGAGCTAACAGCCCATGAAGAGCAACTCAGGCCCCATGAGCACACAAATGCAAGTATCTTTAAGGGGATTTGCTCTGTATTGCACTAGAACTTCCCTCAAAGAAGCTAATCTAAAAATAAATATAGTCTTAAAACTGTCAAACATGAGCAAAGCAAAAAAAAAAAAAAATTCTCCTTACCACATTCAGGGATGACAGTAAAAGCCTTTCGGTTAATATCCCCTGCCTACCCACCCTATGTCAGATCTAAGCTGACACACAGCACAAAAACTATTAGACCCAGCAGTTATCCAGCTGGGAACACTGATGCTCTGAGCCACCAGCCCTGCAATACATACATGCTCAGCTATACAGCCAAGTAATTCCAAATGACAGGACTCCTCCCACCCCCTTAGAAAGAAGCTGTAAACTCAAGCAGATTTGCCATCAAACACTCAGTGTGAAAGAATCTAAAATCGTGTCATATGTATGGCTATTCATTTGTATATTTATCTATAATGCTAGTCTATATGGGACAACTAAAATCCTTTCTTTGTACCAAATGATGAAAATTATGTAATTCCAACAAACTTGGTAATTTGCTTTCATTCTCTGTGGAAACTCTTGGACTTATCCTACCATTTATAGCGACTTACAGGTTCACTCAATACCTAAAGGTTTATTAATCATGTGCCAAAAAGGATGAGAGGAGAAACCAGAGTTATTTAAGGATATAAGTAAATACTTGTCATAGAATTTATCGTAATACAGATGCCTGGAAAGGAGGAACAAGAGTTATTTAAGGATAAAGGTAAATACTTGCCACTGAATTTATCATAATACAGATGGCTGACCATTGTTAAGCTGGGTGACCATGGAATTCTGGTTCTTTGTTATCTTAAAGGGTACAAAAATATCTCTCTTCCCTTAAGCTGCTGAAGAAAGCGGGAGATTTTTTTTGCTGAAGCATACAGAGTCATTTATATTGCTAGCTGTTCTGCTGATTCAGTTATCCATCAGAGACACTCACATCTCCAAATTCAGATTTAAAGACAGGACAGAAAAAAAGAATCACACATTTGTATCATTTTGCCTGAACAGTCATAATCAACATTTAGCTTTTAAAATGTAAAGACCATTTCTATTGCAGAAACAGAGAATCAGACACAGCAAATTAGTCCAGCTGTCTATCATGTCTGGTATTCTGCCTCCAAGCAGTGCCTTGCTTCATAAGGAGGAATAAGAAACAGTCTTGTTGCAATTAGCTTATTGCACAATGCATTACACAGAAGAAAATCCTGATCCTGCACATAAGAAATCACTTTCTTTGTTTATGCTAAGTTAAGTGTAATTTATTATCCCTGGTAATAGAACATTAGAGTATTTTGCAAACAGAGCATATTTCATTAAACATTTCAAGGAGGTACCACCCCCATTCAGCACACTACATCTTTAAAAAGTCCATAGGGTTTTGAAACATCAGCAAAACCCTGGCATCCTGCCCACTCCACAGAGGCTTTATTTCTCAAAGCCCTGAAAGGGAGTGACCTGAGCCAGACACCAGCTTTTCCCACACGAGATTTTTGCCACTCCCCACTTTTCTCACAGCCACAATGCGTATCCCTTACATGAACACTGAAAGGGGTATGAAAATGGCTCAGCATATGATTAAATCCAAAGCTGGCAGGCATCTGCTCAAGTAGGGGAGGAGATGGCATCCTGCTGGTGACTGAAACCAAGAGCTAAGTTACCACTGTCCATCTCTCTGGTGATCAAAGCATAACATTGAACTGCCCTCAGTGACACTTGATAATGCTTTGTCTAGTGGCTAGTGACAAACCAGATGGACTTCACTTAACAGACCACCTTTGGTGGAGAATGAGGCTTTTTAACATTACTCTTCCAGCAAATAATTATCCTCAGTGGAAGCAACAGCTTTTAAAACCTTTCCCTAAGTAGTAAATAAGATACCACAAACTCCCTAAAATGAAGTCATCTTATTCTTTACAAATGTCTATTTATCAGCTATAAAAAGGTAATTTACCCAGTCCTTCCCAATACTTTGTTTCTGTTTTAACTTACATGCCTTCAAATTGCTGGACATTCCCACATTCTCTCTCCTCTGTCATGTCTTCTGTTTATGCCACATTCATTTTCATGCAACACTACTTCATGCTACTCCACAGAGTATTTACTCCCTTCAGAACATAAAATTTACTAAAGCACTTTGACCCTACTGCTACAAGAACACCCCTGCACGTTTCTGTGATTACTGCGCCATGGTGCGCAATCAAGATAAAAAGAATTTATTTCATCCTACTTTAGGGGAGGAAAGATGTGCCAACAAGAACACCAAAAGCTATGTGGTCCCTATCAGCAAAGTGCTACAAGCAAGCTGCATCTGCCTAGACTAATCAGTTCAAGTCCAGCATCAGGAGGGCAGACTTAAATCTGTTTCCAGCTCCCAAGATGGCTCAGGCACTGCTGCAGTGCTCCACTCTGCAATACCAACACTTCTGCCCCTATAGCATTCACCGCTCCCAACCTCTATTTTATTTATGCCTGCAGAGTTATACTGGACAAGAGAACACAATACTCCTCAGTGTATATGGCTGGAGAGAGAAAAACTAATATTCTTCATGGGGTTTCAGTTATTTTTTCCTTTCCTTTTTTTTTTCCCTAGAGCCAAAAGTGCAATTTCTCCTTCCCTCACACACCACAAGATGGAAACAGCCGACACTCTTCTCCTCCACTATATTCTGACCTTTTCTCCACACTGATTTTGTTTTTTTAGCATCCAACCAAAATAAACACTATCACTATAATTTGCACTGGGCCTGATACCAACAACTGTCAAGAAAGTATAACAGAGGCTAGGGCAGTAATGATACATTAATTTCTGCAAAGAATTACAATAAGTTTGTGGCATATCAAATGTAGTTTTCACAAAGCTATATTCCCTCCTGTGTAATCTCATGCCATTTAAAGGGATTATGCTTGGATAAAACTCAGTAACTAACCATGTGATTTTTTTAAAAAATCTGATTAACATTTGACAGTAGCTAAGTAAGTGCATCCCATTCTGGCTAGCCACTCTTATTTTCATGGCAAGGGAACCCTCAAAACTAGGTCTCCAAATCTCTCTAACCACTGTGTGAGACAGAAGCAGCACTGTAAGAGACAAGACTCCACCTACACCTTCACCCCTTCCTGTTCCATTTTATGTAAGCAAAAACAACCTCAATAAGGTCACACTGTCAAGTATCTTGACAAGTTTACACATTATTTTTTACCCTCTGTCATGTGTAACAGTAAAGCAGGATAAAAACAAAATCCTTTCATTTCAAAGTATTTCCTGACTAGTGATCAGAGAACATTTAAAAACTTATGTTACAGGGTTTGAAAATGGAAATGAAAACACAGGAACAGAGGGGAGGGAGAGAGAAATAGACCGAAGTTCACAGTATAGACATGTATCTGAATAGAAAATACTATCTTTTTTCTTCTTTTTTTCTTTTTTAATATTTACATGTTTGATCATAACTATCACAATTTAAAACAAATCCTCTTTCTCTTTTTCCCCTTGGGTCAGGGAGGGGGACAGAATAAATACACACTCAAAAGCAAAACAAAAACAGTTTTCTACCGCAACCAAATTTATTTTCCCCCAAAACAGTAATTGTCCAGCCTAAGAAAATGAAACGCTGTGCTTTGCTCAATAATCTCAGTATGTGTCCTACAACCACTCGTAGCTCACCTCATGCATGTATTAGCATTGTGTGCTAACTCTAATCACTCAGGCACAGCTAAACAAACAAGTTACAACCAGGTCACAGCCACTGTGAGATACCTTAGCACATGATATCTCTGCTGGTGTAATTTATGTAACACAACTTACTTTTCTTCTAAACTCTCTAAGAAATCAATGTGGGTAAAGGCAGTTCCATTGCCACACCTCAATTTCTTCCCTTCCTTGAATATATAGCTTCAGAGCCACTGTAAAAGTAAAGATTACATATCTATGGGGTTTTTTTACATTAGAGGATTTCAATTTAGAACAAAAAATCATTTATCTAAACACCTAATGGCTATGAAGTTTGTGAGAGTTAAAACAAAAACACACATGCATAAATAACTTCACTAATTTCTTCTTTTACTCAATTTGCAAATGTCAGGTTACAGTAGACTGAGGGAATTTAATTTAGTGAAACCCAGGAGCTTATTTAGTCATGTCCTGGGAGCTCTCCATAGAATGCATCATCCTATACAGAATTTCTAACTATTTACAGTATTTTCAGCTACATTTGAGAGAAAAAAGAGTAGAGTGAAACTGCCAATGCCAGAACATTTTACAGAGTATTTGGAAAGCAGATGAGATGTTTAGGATTAATTTTCATAGAGACCGTAATCAAGAGCATGTATTCCAACAATCCTATCTGGATTTTTTTTTAAATCAATCTATTGTAACACTGTCAGAAAACACATTTTGAATTTGAGTTAACAAGGCTCCTAACTACTTTTAAAACACGTAAGGCAAAAAAATGAGCACTTTCATATTTCAACCTCATGCTAAAGGAATGAGAGCACTTAAAATACTTCTGAATCAGGAAATCCTAAAGTGGGGTATATATAGTTACTGGGAAGTCAAAAAAAAAATGGTCAGTGTAAGATTATCAACTGAAGAAATGTCAGCTTTCTTAATGAAGATGAACTAAGAAGAGCAGAGACACGGGAAGGTAACAGAAATTACATTATAACCTAGATGAAGTTTCCCATGAGCACCCACCTATTCAAATAACTTCAGAGCTTTACAGCATTACATCCTTGTTTCAACAAGGACAGCAGAACAAAAAAAGTCCAGCAGCAGGACACAGTGGGAATTTGGATACAGAAGAGAGGAGAATTCCAGAAAAGCCCTCTCTCTAGGATCTTCAACAATACCCATAAAGCAAAACTCAGTGAGAACAGAAATATTCATAACAAGTTTCATGGAAACAACCACTAAAATAAGAAAACAGTGCAGCAAAATCACAACATTGGACTTCAAGCAAGAAGAATTTCAGTAAACTCAAATATTAGTAAAAAAGGAAGTCCCACTAGTAACAACATAATCAGAAAAGACTCACAAGAATGATAATTCCTTTTAAAAATCAGCGGCATGTCAAAGAAAGAACAGAAAAAGTGGATGCAAGCTGACATGGAACAAATATCACAAATACATACACTGACCACAAACACAGAAAAAGCAGCAAAAGTAAGCAGAAGTTAGGCCACCATTTAAAATACAACTAACACGTCATGAGGGTAGTAGCAGCAAAGCAATCCACAGCATGCATATGTACATACATGAAGGAATAAGGCTAATCTGCAACTCCACAGCTACTAACACACTAAGAAGCTCTTGGTATGTCATGCTTCCTTCTACCACTCCCCACAACCTCCTCATAAAAAAGTCAACTTCAGACAACTCAAACATATACCTACAAATGCATAAAAGCAAGTTAAAACTACTATTTTGATAAATTACACAGTACCTGTTGCGCTGATTTGATAGTAAGAGAACTAGCTATATCCATATCTGAAACCAGAGAGGACAAGTGAAGTTCCATAAAGTACTGGAAAAAGCCAAACACAGTAATTTTAAAATGGAGGAGAAAATTAAGGAAAGCTAGTGAGCTGCAGCTTAGTCCTTTCAACTTTGTAATACTCAATGAACTAAGTTTCCTGAGAAGAGAAAAGCATGGGCACAAACAGAAGAAACCTCTATAGAGGAAACTATGAGATAGCAGTCCAAGAATGCAAGAAGTCTTGCAGAAACCAGAAGGGATAAACTGCTGTGGCAGACAGAATACACCTATATAGTGGAGGGAAAAGGACTTGAGAGAAAATTCTTCTGAGGGCAAGAAGTGAAAGTAAAAACCCTGTCAGCCCCAGTGATCAGACAGGGTTGCAAGGAGTCAGAAGTATCAGACTGCACTTGGTGCTAACCTTGGAACTGCATCTTGCCTCTTCCTCCTTAGAGGAGTTAGTTCACCCAAGTGCACTATTCTTAATATAACAACAACCACTTAATTCCAGATACTGGCAAATTCTGGTTCTTGCATGTTCCCTCTTAAAGCCTTTCTATTCTGGAGCTTAATTGCCTACCCAGGTTCCAGGAGTTGGAAGAGGTCAAAACTGACAAAACCCAAACAAAATCTCTGCAGCAATGATTTAAATGACTAACAATGAGATAAGAGGGTCATCATGGCTGATGCTACAACACTACAGACCAAAACCAGGCTTCAAGTATTGTTTCTCAGCATAAGCTGCATCAGAGATCTCTAAAGTGCATTAAAGCTAAGCCTTACATTGTGACTATGTCTTAGAGAAGCTGGTTACAAAGGACAATAAAGCTATAGATCTAAGACTAGCATTTTGCAGCAACAGACTGGAGATATTAAGCCAAGCAAGAAAAATAAGAGGATGCAACTGAAGGAGAACAGGCAAGTTTAAAAATGGACTTTTGCTCCCACAAGCTCACTGCAATCAGGCATCCGAATAGCTGCCTCATAATGGAGGGGGTCAAAAAAAGCCATGCCAAAGACTTTAGCACAGCCCCAAAAGATGTGTTTTCACTGGAGCTGTTACAAAGGAAACTGTGGTAAAGCCTTCCAGAGACCCTGGGTAATTTTATCCTACCAGGCTTATCCCTAATCTATGAAAATAAGCCAAGGAAAGGAAAGACACAGGGTAAAAGAAGGAAATAAAGGAGACAGAAATTATGTCACCCACAGCAATGTCCTAGTGGATTAAAAAGGAATGCTACTTCTGATATTCAGATGACATTTACAGAAGGCACTTTGACTGTGTAAGGTTCAAAATAAAACTTCAGCAGAAGGATGAAGCCTGTATGAAGAAAAGCTGAAGGCACATGAACAAGAAATAAAAAGAAATCAAATACATTATCTTTCAAAAGCAAATTTTGAAAGAACTGGGATTCTTTCCTTCAGTTGTTTACTTCTAAGTAACAGGATGTGTTGAATAAATTTTTGTTTGGTTTGGGGTTTTTTCTTGGTTTTTTTTTTTGTTTTTGTAGGAAATCTCTCACTGTTTAAACCAAAGCACCAATTCAAAGTCTGTCAGCATTGGAGTCAAAATCCCATATTCCAGGAATTCCGACCAAGGAAGTGAGAGGACCCCAAATGTGACAGGCAAACAAACAGAATGGGGAGTTTTCTGCACACTTACTGCTAATTCAGAAGCCACTCTGTACTGTGAACTGGGGTGGGGAAATGTGAACTCCTGAGCATTAATCATTGCTGAGAATGATGTTCAGTAAATAAAATCAAGCTTAAACAAAAAGAATTAGAAGTTTTAATGAACCAACCAACCATCAACCTCTACCCAAAGCAAGAATTTCTGCTAACACGCTCTCCCCTTCAAAACTTACCATTTGATTTAATTTCTCGTACGTAGTTACTTGGAAACCACCCTGTTTTTCCATTTAAAGTTCCTTCCCACCAGCCTCCTTCTTCCACTCTTGTAACATGAATAATATCGCCTTTTGAAAAAGAAAGTTCATCTTCATTTGTCTGTTGAAAATTAAATTTGGCTCTCACCACCAGCTGATGGTTGCCGTTATCTGTCATGTCCTAGTAAGTGAAAATGAATAAAATGATCATTAGTCTTAAACAATATTTCCATGAGCAAAACAGAAATGTCCATAAAATTGAAATAGCCTTTCCTCCACACACAACAGTGCCCACACATTTTTACTCAAAAGCCTCTATAAGGAGCGATTTGGCATTTCTAGTATTTCTGTCATTTTTAATCTATAGGTTTTTATCAGCCATGAGAGTATATTTTTACTTATTACAGCCCCTTCAAATCAGAAGAGGTTAACAGAGCTAAAATGAGAATAATTATTGCTCTCCAAAACAAAAAAGAAAACATACACATTTTCTGTAACTAGCATAAACTGAAACTGCCTTTGAAAACTACAAAAACAAAGGTTTTACATTAGAGTTTTTTCCTAAAATTCTCTGTGCTGCAAGGAGGGAGAAACTGATTTGGGTTTAATTTGATTTTGGTTCTGTTGAGAGTTTGCAGCTCAAAACCTTTTCCTTTTATTTTTTCCTCTAGCAGATCAGGTTGGTGGCTTCCACAGCTGAAGGTACAAGTCTTGACAGCCTGCCAATAAAGGAGTGTGCTTTCACAAAACCTATGAAAGGGTTATGCAACTTACCTTAAACAAGTACTCCCAAATCATTTCCCTCAAGGTTAGCAAAGCTGGAAGCCTGCAGCAGTCAGACTTGTAGCTGTCCATATATACTATGTATGCACGCTCATCCCCTACCATGGATGTGAAGGTAGATTATCTCTCTGTCCTAACATCTGAATGTTCTGAGAAGTAACTAAGTCATCTTTTGAATTAATGATTTTAAAATTCAGCATACTGTCCTTGGATGTCAATTTTGGATATCTGCACCATTCAAGCATTTCATGAGAGATTGGATAAACCTCCAGGCTAAAAAAATGCAATATTTGGACAACTTCAAAAATATTACACTAGAAGTGAGAGATCAGATTGCACCGGACAACAAATCATGTTTGTCTCTATCGTAACTAAGGATCTATACCTGTACAGCTAAAAAAGTATCTTAGTGAAATGACTACTGTGTAAGCAGTCTTAGTCAGCAACCCAGGTAGACGAATTTACCTGTTGCCTATATAGTTGAGGTGATGAAAAGACTGCATGTTGTCACTAAGATCTTACAGCATGTCAACTTAATTCATAACTCCAGCAATCATGTTATTGTATCAGAACTCAATATGATTTTCATCAGAGTTAGTAGCTGAGAAACTACAGGAAAACAAGGGCATAGACAATTTTGAAAACATGCAGAAAGCCCCAAGATAGTTTAAGTCCCAGTGTTTGACAATTAGATCAGCACATCAGCAAGTGCCTCTGCCTTAGTCCTCTGCTTGTACATTATATGCTTTCATCTTCTCTGCTCAACAAAAGAAAATGTTTTGATACAGTAAATGGTGAAAAGCCAGGAAATAAGCAGAAACATTGCACAGTGAGATCAACTACAAACCCTATACTCTGCCAGTATGGTTTTCCAGCAGAGGAAAGAGTACAAACTTGGTGAGAACAGTTCCAAACAGATCATGTACACCAACAAAATCAAACTAGGAATTTCCTGGGTTTGGCCGCTCGCTCTTTTTTTCCTCCTTCTTGCACTTCTCTGCTCTAACTTTGCACAGAGAGTGACTCAGATCACCAAAGTGATAGAAATACTGAAAACTCTGACTACTTCAGTGTTCCAGCTAACAGCTAGTCCCACCAACTGCTGCATCTGCAAGTGGGCTGTGAACAGCAGAACAGGAGCTCAAATTGCTGACCTAGGGCAAAACTTTGCACAGGTTCTGCTACCAGAGAAAACACATTACACCACACCTAAGAAAGCCATGGATAAAGTAGCTTTCCATTAGGGATCTGAACCCTCCTTGCAAGCCTTCAGTGACTAAAAATATGTTCTATCACAATGTGTGAGGTATGCAACCCTGATTTCAGCTGTACTATAAAACAATGACCCATATGACTCAGAAGGCAAGTTGAAGGATCAATCTTGAAATATAACAGAAAACAGAACTACTGCCAACATCAGAAGTAACACCTTCACAGAGGTTTGAATAACCTTCAATCATCACCCCTAAACTCAGAGATAAAATGAGATTTTTGCCTTTGGAAAAGCAGGACCTTACAGTGAAAAGAAAGACATAAATCCAGGAAAATACTGTCTATGCAGACAACATGGAACACTAAAGGAGGAAAAATTAGTTTGATGTTCACAAAAAGCTGCATGTATTTTGAAACATCATATGAAAAGCTGCAAAAAAAAACTCTCAGACTAAAAATACAGAACTGAAAGAGGAAATAGTTACTTTGCTGTACTATAATTTACTTACAAAACTCATTAAAAACAAAAAGAGGAAAAGAAAGGGGGGAAAAATATCACACCACAGCATGTTTCATTCTTCCAAAACTTACCAAACTCCGATACTGTCCCTGAAAGAGTTTTGAAGTTCTACTGTGTGAAGACTGGGATCCCAAAGAATCAAAGGATTTTATCCGATGAGATGAGGGACGTGCACATACAGAGTCACTGCCCAGCCCTATGTCTGTAGGAGGGTGGAAAAAAAGATTAGAATTTAAATACCTCTGTAAAATTCACATGCTTAAAGCAGATTTCATGTATCTGCAGTTACTCAGCAATTCAAGACTTAAAAAATGATAGCAATAAATAATCTGAAATCCTGAGACATCGACAAGTTCTTCCCCACATAGACAAGAAAACAACTTGGCCTGTTTAGAGAGAGGAGGGTTAGGGTTGTATTTCTCTATTCCTACTCACTACCAGTCTATTTAAAGGTAATTAACCAGCATCATTTTAGCTAGTAGCCAAGAATTTTGAATACATAAAACTTGCTTGAAGTGAAGCCAGCCACATCTGTTTCTTAGCTCTTCCCACAGTCCCCCATCTCCTTCTCAATTAAAACATTCCTTCCACTGTCTTTTTTCCTACATTCCTTTGCCTCATCCCATTTTTTTTTTGCCAACTAAGATGGTTTTTCTTCTTTCAAGGGAGGACTAGGAATAGAAGAAAGGAAAATTCTGCTTCTCAAGCAAACAACCACCTCCCAAAACATTTCCCTTCTTCTATTTGTCTCTCCTCCGAGAAGTACACCCATGTGATATGTTCACCTGAAGGGTTGTGTGCCATCAGGGGTCCCTTGAGGGCTGGGAGGCACTGAGGGAGCAGCAGGACAGGGCTCATCCCACAATCCACAATCCCAGCCAGGCCTGGGGCAGCTGGGGGCACCAGGGCAGCCCCAGCCCTGGACACCAGGCTGGTACCTCCCTGGGATGGGATGTTGCCAGCCAAAGGCTGTGGGTCCTGTGACTTAGCGACCCACAGCCAGCCAGGGGTTGCACCAAAAGCAGTTCCCAAGAGCCAGATTCAGCACTGGCTGCAGCCTCCTTCCTTGATCCCACCACTCCAGAGATTTATACTTGGATGGAGTGAAAACCCACAGAAGCCTTTCATCAGTAACCATGCCCATTACTCACATTCCTCATATTGTAGGAAGGCCTATCTCAGAAGAACCTGTGCATGTATGCCTGAAATTCCTGCAGACCCACATGGGGATCTGAAAGCCATCCTCCAATACTAGAGCACAGAGTCCAAAACACTTGCTACATGATTACCCAGCTAATGAAAATTGTTTAGAAGAACAAGAAGGCTTCTGCTTGGTCCTAGGAATGAGGCAACACCACAGTGTGCATGTGGTTTTGATTTTTGGTTTCCATACCACCACAACATGCCCCCACCATGAAAGGGATAGCCCAGGTCCCTTCTAACCAGCTGCAGTTGTGGCTTTTGGACGTACACATTAATCCATAGACATCTACACAAAACAGCCACACTTTTTCTCCACTTTAACAACAGCAAAGGCAGCAATGGCCAGTGCACAGCAGTTTTAAAGAGTACTGCACTGGTTTGCATTTGCACTTACACTTGAGATGAAGGGAGGTATCTCCAACCAGTCTAAACAGCTTCAAAGAAGTCAATGGTATTAATTATTAATTAATGTCCATTGATTAAAACTAAGACTTGGTTGCAAAACTTAATTTTAAGGAGTGCTTTCTAATGCAAAGAAAAAAATAAGCTACCAAAACCACTAAATCTCTCTTGAAACAGACCAGAGAAGTATTATAAAGGTGACAAGATACTTATTAGTATTAAATGAAGCAACACTTCGGCATCACTAACTTTTCTACTACCTTCCTTTTCTTCCTCTCAGCAAAAAACTGACACACATGGTTCAGTTTTTAGACTCTCTCTCAGACTCTGACCCAATGACCAGTACTGAAACTTGCTGCTGATGGTGGAACAGGAGGAAGCCAAAAGGGCCAGTGTTAACAACTTTTGACTGTCCCAGGGTCCAGTTGGCATAATTTAGCACACTCTCACCCTACAATGACGGATGGGCACCTCTCACCTGCCTGTTATTTCTACAGCTCTCTCCCCTCCCACCAAAGATCTTGAGGTGAGTGGTTCATGACTTCTAGCTGCTAAATGAATGAAGTATGTGGCTTAAGGGATCAAAGACATTAGATATCCTTTTGTTATTGGCAAGAAAGGATAGCAGTGGGAAATGCAGGCTGGGGAAAGCAAAATGTTGCCAAGCTGTTCAAATAGGAGAATGACAGAATGGAGCAAAAGTCAACTTTAGTATTTCAAACTTGGAGGAAAAGAAAAACAATCTAAAAAACAGGCCCTTTTCCTAAATTGCTTGCCAGCTTAAAGGCTTAGCCTTAATGTCTACCACAAAGTTTCCTTCTGCAGAAGACAAAACTAGAGAACCCAGAGCCACTGTAAAGTTTTAAAAACATGAACTTCAACAAAAGCTCTTTTAAAATGCTGTCTATGTTCACCTCATCATGGGTACAAGCACAGGTATTAGCATACAGTGATGCAAGGTGAAAGTAGCAGTAAGCCAGCACAAGACAGAGCAGTCTACTTACCTGCAGTCACTTTATTTAAAGCCACAAGAGAGCTAAGAACTTTGCTGAAATTCTGTCCCTGATACAGGTCATTTGCATCAAAAGTCTGAAAAAAAAAAAAACCAACATGTAGTTAAATCATAGAAACAAGCCTTCAAAATTGCATATACAAACCATAACTGCAGAAGCTACTGCACAATCAAGGTATCAGTCTCTTACTGGTTGTTATGAACCAGTAAGACTGGGGAGGATTTTCTCCTTAAAATCAAGTAAAAATACCCAACAAACTATTACACTTTTAAATTGAAAGATAATATAGCAACAGCTGCATTTGAAAAAAAACTGAAGAACAGAGAAAGTAAAAAAAAAAAAAAAAAATTAGTATCATGCAAGTTACAAGAAAGTTGAATAAAACAACTATCAGAACTAGTAGTTTCCCTAAGACATTTTGGCCAAAAAAAAGTTACTGGGTAACTGGGTACTATTACTCTTGGCATGCTATTCTTTTTCTGTAGCAGTGCACAGGCATTACCTGGTTTTTCATAATATACTTTGAAAAAAACTACAAATATTTTAAGTAGTACTACAACCTACATGCTACTTCTTTACAAGACACAGAAGAAAGCAGCATTCCTGAATATTAATGAATTTTTAAAAGAATTAAATTGCCGGATAGATTAGATCAAGGATGAGGTTTGGGAAGGGGAGATATGAAAGGAGAGGTTTATTTTATTTTTATTTTTTAACTGTGGTAATGCAATCCAAACTTGAACTATCTTGCAGAAAACACTCCAGTAACTTTCAAGCACTGGGTGATGACATTAAACATCTGGATATTTTGGGCAAAAGAGGACATTTTTCAAGAAAAGGAATAAAACCCCACAGACCCACATTTGCCTTAGGTCATGGAAACACTCATCCAAAGTCTCATGAAAATAGCTCTTGCAACAGATTCTGCATAGGTTGAAAGGACTCACAGTACTCCTTTGTGCAAGACTAGAAAGCTGACAATAAAAGACAGCTGCTACAGTTCTTCCAACTGATTTAAGAAACAGAAAGAGATTTTGTTTTCTGCAATGTAGCAGTTTTTATCTAAAAAGTCAACAAAAACTTGTTCACTTTCCTGATAACAGACCCATCCCACAGACACTATCAGAAAGTCCTTACCCCAGAAAACAGCCTTCACAGACAGGAGAGGAAAAACTCATAATCCCAGGGGAGAAGCAAGAAAGGAACAAAGAAAGGCTAGTTTAACCCAAGAGAAGAGAAAATGTTAACAAAAGCTATGAAAGTAACCACAGAAGGGGCTGCCAGACCAGTTCTGACTGGTGATGCAATATCACAGGAAAGGTAGAACAGATTTAGGAAACATTCAATGACCATGTTAGTCAGTAAAAAAAAAAAAAAAAAAACCAAAAACAAAAAAACAAAAAAAAAACCAACCCAACAAAACCTCCCAGTGCATTCACTGCATACATGAACATGCTCGTTGCTCCCCTCCTCAGACTGAGGATCATCTCTGGTCCCAGAAAGCAGCAGTTCAGGCTGGGCTCTACAGGTGCCAACATCTCTCAAGCTCAAGTAGCATTTACACAGCTCAGAAAAGCAATACCACACAGCACACAACAGCATCAAGCAGGCAGAACCACACACCGGTACACTCCAAGCAGTTATTGCTCACATAAATTAAGTCAAATAACTATTTCAACAAGTTTCACTGGACTACAGATAACTTAAAAATACTTCTCTTATTTATTTGAAGCTGTAAGGAGAGGCACCAGGGAATTGCTTAGATGTGAACTTTGTAAGGCTTTTCCTCAAACACAAGGAATATTAAAAGACTATGCACACAAAAAAAGCATTAAGGAAATAAAAAACAATCTGATTTAACAAAAAGACATGATAGATTTTATTAACAGCATAATTTATAGAGTCAAAACCAGGTGGGGGAGACCAGTTTAACCACTGCTCAAATTGGGGAAAAAAATTAAGCTGCTATGCAACAAGAAAATAGTGAGAGTGTGAAATTGCTACTACACGCTTATTGTGGTAGATTTTTAACAAGTAAACCTGCAATGTGAACAGAATCACAAAAGCCTAGCCCTAATCCTAAAAAAATTAAATACACAAGACAGGTGCTCATGTTGAAAAACCAGATCTGGATCAGAAAGGGATAACAAGGGAGAAAGAGAACAACTAAAAGGGAACATTTAAAAAAAAGGTTAAAAATTATAGCTTAAACTTACAAAAACTTAAAAACAACCCAACCCTAAATCCATTTTAAGCTCACCTTCATTCTGGATTCTGATAGAGCCAAGAGCTCTCCAAAGTCAGGCCAACTGGAGAACAAAAGGCTGAGAGGAAGCTCACTTCCTGCTATGCTCAGACTATAGGGGATACCAAGAACAATTTGATTGGATCATCCCAACACGTATAGTGCCATAAAAAACCTGTATCCAGGACATGCATCCAGTCTGCTCCACAGGAAACAACACAATGGGAGGATGCAAGGAACATTTGCTTCCTTGTGATTTTACATGAAGCAATTCTGACAGGAAGCCACCCTCAGCAGCTCATGGTCAGTACATTCAGCAGCAGCACACAATAAAGGGGGAGGGGGACAGGACACCCTCCAGAGGGATCTTCTCCTAACACAGAAAATGCTTAAGAAATAACTAACCTAGAGAGGTAAAAGCTAAGGGAAATAACATAAATGTTCTAAAGTTTTAAGGATAAGTCTTGATTATAAAACCCTTATCTCAAAAAAAAACCAACAAAAAACAAACGAACAAAAAAACCCAAACCAAACCTAAAAAAACTCAAACCAAAGAAATACACAACCCACAAAAAAAAACCAAAAAACCCAAAAGACCTTACCAAAACAAAACAAGAAACCAAACAAACAAAAAAACCCCTGCCAGTCATTTACACCCTTCTTCCATCTTAATGGAGGTTTGCTCATTTCACAACATATTTGAAAATTGTGACAGAGTACGAGCATCAAGTAGCCAGAGAAAACAGTCTGCTCCAGGTTCTCAAGAGAAGTCTGACTTGCATGTGGCCTTTAATCTTCATTCTGGTAACTGTGGACAAATCAGCTGTATCACTGACTCCCAGAATTTATTTTGATGTTAAAAAGAGTAACTTCTCATTCAGTGTCACTGGATGACAAACCATACCCCTCCACCATACAGTACTCCCAATTCTTCAATTGCAAAAATCAAAGCTGAATTTTGAAATCCAAATGTCAAGCAAAACTGTTTTTTTAACACAATATATTACCAAATAATAAGGTCTGCATGCTAAATTACCTTCTCTAATACTGGCACAACCCCATTTTCTAATCACAGCAGGAGCACAATATGAATTTAAACTTGCACATCCTTACAGCTCTTTATACCTAAAACCACAAACACTTAGAAAGGCATTACTTTGCAAATATTAACATTTGTCTTTTGAACAGTATGCAACAGGGATATACAAACATTTAAAAAGGTTTTATTTCCAATATGCCCTTGACTTCCATGCAAGCAAAATTTATAACTCTATAGAGACTCTACCTGTGATGAAATTCACCCTCTTGTTCATTCAAACCTCACCTTCCACCAAGAGCCAGATTAAACATTAGTAGGAATACAAAAATAAAACCATAATAAATCAGATCAGATGAGGACCCAGCTAAGCCAAATCTTTTGAACTAACTATTTAATTAACATGTCTTTGTTTTTAAATACCACAGAATTGCCCACAAGCACATAAACCTTACATGAGCATTAAGGAGGAGGAGAATGGGATGATGCTCAGTGATGGTGTTTGTCTTCCCAAGTCACCACTAAGAGTGATGCAGCCTGGCTTTTCTGGAGATAGCTGAACATCCATCTGCCTGCTCATGGGAAGTAATTCCAAGTAATTCCCTGCTCTGCTGGCGTGCACAGCTTCAGCAGTACCCATCACACCACCTTTATCTCAACAGGGAAGTTTTCTCTCACCTTTACCATTCCAAATCCCTCTCCCACCCCACCAGGGAAGTGTAAGAGTGCAGCCACCTAGGGCTGCCCTGCTGGATGGGGTTGAACCACAACAATATCCCAGATGGAAGCTGTGTTCCAAAGGCAGACCAGATCGGCAAACAGTGACCTATAAACAACACTATGCATAACACACACACACATAGCACTCTGGCACTCTTGGTCACTGACTGCCAAGGCTTGCCAACTGCCTATCCCCACCCATAGATCCCAGCTTCCCTTTCCACACACCACACTAATTCCAAACACAAGCAGCCTGGCTTTCCACAACTATATATGCATTTTCTGACCCCAGATTTCAACTGGCTACACACTTCATTCATAACAATTCTATGACCTCTTCCAGGTCATTATTGAAATGTTACATAATGTGGTTGAGCAACAGCAGCAAAACCCCTACAGCAAGATATAACACTGGATGATCATTCTGCATTTGGAATTATAATGACGTTTATCACAAGCCAGTTTTTAAACTCACTTCATGAGAGTCATTTTCATTTTTCTATCACTGACATTTTTTAACACCAAACAAAATACTTCAGAGATTGATTTCATCCACATACTGGCTGTTCAACTACCACATCCACCCTCTGATTTTGAACAGGACTAAACTCAGCATGGATCTGCTTAAACACCATAACACTCAAAATTACCTGAATGCATTATTAGGGCCATTTTAAATCATCTAAACCACTAACCCTCACTGGATGAAGACTTCTCTGCCATGTTTCTCATGCAATAGTAATAAGGAAATAAAACTAGCATAACAATGCTTTTCCCTCATATCCCAATACCTACTGAAAGGCAAAACCCTACCAGAGAAGATGGTGAAAGAAAAAAGAAATGCGAAAATAAAGCTGAAAATATACCTGGTGAAAGTGGATTGCAGCATGCAGTAAGCCTGCAGCAAGATTCTTTTCTTCAAATCAGTCAGTTTTAAGGTCTCATGTACCCTTCATACTATTTTTCCCTGTTCTAGACCTTAAACTCCGTAACTGGATTCTGACTTTATTTTGAAAATAAAGGTATTTCACCTGATAAAGAAAGGGCTACAACTGGAGATAGGGAAAAAAAACCAACTCAGGGGTAGCTCAGTAAAGCTTTCTTCTGACACACACTTTCTTCAAATAGGTCTGCTAAAAATCTTAACTTGCACGTATCCTTAGACCAGCAGAACATCAGTAAGGTTGTATGTAACAGTCATAGCAAGAAAAGTTCACATACTGGTAGAATTAAATACAGTAAAATAGAAATTTTTTCCTTGCTGACTACTGCCTTGAATGTACACAGGTACAGTATTTGCAGTATTACCACTTAAATCATCTGACAAAAATAGGTGACAGCTCTCTTTACAGAGCTGCATCACCAACTGCAGCAGCTGGGGAGCTGACTTGGGAGCAGCCCAGGCACTGCACTGCACAGAGAGGGCAGAGCTGCCAACCTCAGCAGCCAGCCCCCAGGTAAGCTGTAACCCCTGGGCTGTGTGTACTAAAGCAGGACACTCTCCAGCTCAGTTCTGCAGCTCGGGCCCCTCTCACAAAAGATTACGAGAACGTTGGCTCGCTCACCCGCAGGAAATGGAAGGAAATGAGCAGAGTGGCTTGACAAAGCACAGCGTGACACAACAACGTGTCACTCCACCTGTTCCTACTGCACACACCACAGTGCTTTTGGCCACGGGAGCATGAATAAAGCAGTGGTAGAAGAAAAAAAACCAACTCCTGTTTAGAAACAGGTGATCATAAACACCAGGAACCCCAACACCTTGATTTGTTGTGCCACCACTTCCAGTGTGGCACAATCCCTGGAGCAGCTGGCAGGAGGAAGCTACAGAGGCCATCCACAGTTCACCTTCCAGTGATAACACCTAGCACAACAAGAAAAAAGATCTTGTAGGTAAGCCCACATGCAAATCACAGATTTGTTCATTTATTCTCACATTAGGTCAGCTCTAAGTGGCACTGCAGCTATTACCCAGCAGCTGCTGCTCGAGCTGTGCATTATCATCTGAAAGCTGCAGCAGTAAAAGGAGAGATAAGAAAAGCAGGGAACTATGACAACTGAGAGGAAAGGAAGGGGTGAGGGGAGAAGAGATGATTACAAATGTTCTGGAAATCTCTATGAAGCAATGCCCAATGTAGCACTGTACAGCACAAAGGAGAGCTAAAAGAAAAAAATAAGTTCTGTTTCAAAAATTAAGAGTAAGATAAAAAGAAAGGTTTGAAAATAACTGAAAGAACAGACCTGCAATACATGATTTCTGTGCCATTTGGTAAAATTTCACAGGAGAAACATCAGTGGTAAAGAATAAATAAAACTTAAGAGGTGGTCTGGAATAAATTTTGTTGCTCTTATAAACCTATTCCTCAAAAGTAAAAACCTAACTCTATTAAAAACACCACATCACCTAGAAAGCTTCAATTCCTGCAACTAGCAATACTTTTAAGACATGTTATCTACAAAAACAAGCAGAACCAGCTGTAAAAATGTATATGGAAGTTTGTAGTGTCTGTGTGCACATCTGTGTGTGCATGCATCCAGATACACATTTAAAACACAAATCCAAAAAGGACAAAGGTTAAAAAAACTGGTTTAGAGTCCTAAATTTTTGCCCAAGAATTTTTGCCCAAACCAGACACATCAAAGTGCTACGGAATCTACAGAGCATTAATTTCAAATACTAAACAACATTCTACCTAAGAAAGTGCTTCAAAGTAAACTTCTAAACATTGCCGAAACTAAACATACACAACATATTTTTCATCAACATAAAAATATAATTTAAAAAAAGAAACACAAAGAAATGCTACATGTCCTTTAGGAGATTAACTGTACAATTTCTCAAGCTTTCCAAATCTGTTTTTAGAATGTAACACTGCAAGTTAGCATCCTCAAATGAATTCATTTGTAAGCAGTCATAAATTTAGTATTTTTGAGTATAAACACCTAGTAGTAGCAAAGTAAGATGTAATTTAAAAAGCAGAAATAGAAAGATTAGTACTGCCTACACTTGCGTACGTAAGAAAACATAAGAACAAGCCTGTTCCAAATTTCTACCAGCACAGCAAAACAAAAACAAAACTACATTTATCACACCTTCATGCCAAAACACTTTCAAATAGCTTTGTAAGTTTTGGTTTATAGATGATATCACAAAGTGATAACCTCAGCTGACATAGAGAAAGACATTCAGTAGCACACAGTATTAATACACAATTGAGTACCATGGCTTAAGGAAGCTCACACTCCTGGAACTACAGGAAAAATAAAAGTTGTTGGAATTAAACTACCAAAGAAAATTTTACCGAGACACTGAAGTTGAGATGCCTCAGCTCTTGCCAGTGGAACAGGTTACACCAACATGCTTGGCTGAAACACAGCAATTGCATAAGCACTTTCTAGTGCCAATGAAGAGAGGCACCTCAACAGAAAAGCTGGCCTGAAACATACCATGAGAAAGATTCAGCTCAGCAGAACTCACCTCTGTTCCTGATACATACAGACAGCTATGTAAGCTACTCTCCTCAAAAAAATCAGGAAACACAGTTGTGGAAATTCAGGCCAAAATGCAAAGGGAATACTGTGCCCAAGAAGCCGCACAGCGTTGAGAAAAACAAAAAACAAATATACATTTGGAAATAAATACAGACAGCTCTGCTATCAAGCAGAGTAAGCAGCCAATAGTAAAAATGGTAAAAATTTTCACTAGTAACTGAACAACGCAGACACTGCCAGTACATCTTATAAAAAAGAACATGGTTAAATGCTCATTTTCTGGGGAAAACCACAAGCAAGGTAAAGGATTTTCCCAAACGAAATAGACTGTAGAGAAGGAAAGCAGCTTCTGTGTCTCACTGCTCTCCCCACAACCCTACCCATCACAAGAACAAAGCTAATATCTACTCCAGGACTGTGATGTTGATTCTGAGAGTAGACACATCTATTTTATGAAACCAGTGCCTTCTTGTATGAATAGCTGATTAAAGATCAGTGTCCCAGGGGAAAGCCTGTGAGGTCAGTTTTTAGGGCTCCCTACGAGACAGATGCTGATAACATGTTTAAGTAAAGTTTTTTCAATAACTTGCAATTACAAAAAACAGATGATCTGGAAGATTTTGGTCTTCCAAATCCATGTGATGTCTGTAACACTAACAACTGGGCACCTTCCCAAGCCTACAATCCCTCTCAGACATAAACAACTGCGAGTAAGGGGAGTAGCTGGTCCCTTGAGCAGCCGCACTGCTTTTTAAATCACAGTATTAGATTATGATTTTGGGAAGCTGCTCCTTCATTCCACATCTTGTGCTACTTCAGACTCTGTTGGGCACCTATCCTTTCATCAACCCCATTCAACACTGGCATGATGGAGCAGCATGGAGAACATAAGCCCTTATGAGTTCCTAGGTACTAGGTGACAGGTAGGAATCCCACCTCCTCCACAATCCATAGATTAAAGTCAAATCTTCAAGTAAGGTTACTGCATCACTTTGTAAACTGTTCCCATTTTAGAGGGGGAACATACATTATGGCATCCTCAAACATCTGCAATTTCTTCCTGACTTTTCTTTTTTATCTCAGTAATAAAATAAAAAGAAACAAGTTGTGAAAAAGCCATAACGAAAGAACAATCTAAAAAAAGGCACAAACTCCTGACCAACACTTCAAGTATCGGAAGCACAGAAAAGGAAAATTGACCTGAAATAGATCAGTCAGTCACAGTAGAAATCAAAATGACATGAGAGCAACAATGACAGTGGTTAAGGCTACCAAAACAGGATGCCCTAAGGGCCTGGCCAGGATCTGGAAGTAGTTACTGAACATAAGCACTCAGAAGGAAATCATCTTTCCCAATGGCTGAACTGAGTAGTGACACAAATATTTTAAGGTTCATATTAAACCAGTTTCTAAGAAAGAAGTTGATACATTCAGGAAACGTTCAACCAGGTTTCAAATGTTACCAAGGGAGAGTCTGCTTCTGGCATACTTGAATTGCAGATTTATTTTCTAAAATAAAAAACAAGTACACATCAGCTAAACTGTGAACATCTCCATACTCTTACCTAAAAACACAGGAAAATGGTTTGCCACAACTGATTGCAGATGCCTTCTGTCTAGATGCATGTTCTGCCAACATTTCTCAACTAATTTCTGAAGTATGAGCTTAGTTTCAAAAGCCATGCTGTATGAAGAGATGAAGAGAGGCCTATATAATGAAGCAAAAAGCTTAATTTATATAATGAAAATTTTTGAGAGAAAAAAATAAAAACTAGGAAAACCTGCTTTCAAAACAGGGATTCCTATCTGCAAAACAAATGGAGATTTCCATGAAGTCCATGTACCACAGGTACACAGCAGGATTGCTGAGACAGACTGGTTTCAGAAGAGCAGTGTTCAGACACAGGCACACCCAGAGCATGGCAGGGAGCAAGAGCTGGAGGTGGGTGAAAGGAGGCATCTTATTTCAAAAGATTTTGTACTACATGAGGTTATCATCTCCCTCCTAAAATAGCCTGCTGGCTGTTTTACTACACTACCACGTGCTCCAACCACAACTTAAATGCCATCACATGCTCACATTTCATCTGGAACAAATGTGTGCAGCCAAGTGATCAGATGATGCACAGATTCAGCATCAATGGAGAATGAACCACGGACAGAGCACGAGCCAGAAGCACAGACCCACTGACCTCAAGCACACTTATTCCCCCCACTGCTTATCAGCTTGAGTCTTGTTTTGCTGTGTGCACACAAACTTTTTAAAATAAACATATTAACACAAGAAACAGGAAAATCCTTAAAATCCTTGTAGCATTAAATATGTACCAGTAGCCAAAGAAAAAAGACTGAGGGGCAATTGGTACTCTGAAAACAGTCAAAATTTGACTAAGTGTTATTAAACACATGGAAAAGAAAGTGGGAGAGAAGACTAAAGATAACAATGAAATTCAAGAATTAAAGAAAAAAAGGGAAAACAGAAATGTTATACCCTTCTGTAAGAAGGGATTTAATCAGAAATCTCAATTGCTTCCTTAATACACTGTGGAAAGTGTCAAAAATTAAGAATAAAGGCTTACTCAATTTTCATACAGTTTGTTGAAACTTTCATCTAATTTAGAATCATAAAACGGAAAAAAAGTAATTCTCAAATAGTTAGCAGAAATGAACAAGCCCCAAAACCAACACTTCAGGTTTCAACTAGAGTAAATTAATTTTAATACTTCCCTTTTAAAAATTGGTTGAAGAAGACAAAGCTATACACAAATCCCTGAGCTACAGTTCCTCCCAGGCACAGTCTTTTCGAACCATAGTTTTTACCATTATTACTCCATCCAGTACAAATACAGTAATTTCATGATTATAAACTGCACTTGATTATAAGCCCAGCTCCAGGTGTCGGCAACTGTCTTGGGTTACAATACAGAGTGTGATAAAAGATATCTATTCTATCACCATCTGTTGAGGGTGAGGGCAGTGATCCTTATCTCAACGGCAGATATTCTGCTAATGGGCCATCCATTGAAACCAGGCAGGGCATTGTTCTTTATCTTTTCACAACCCATCCTTCCTCCAGCCAGTCATTTTCTGCTAATGGCCCATTGAGTCCCACTGTGGGACTGATAAAATTACTGCATCCCATTGGAAGTTGCTCCAACCAGGGGGAAGAGCCCAACATTTCTTACCAAGATAAAAACAGAGGTTTTGTGACACTAAGGGAGCCCTTTTCTCCACTGAACTCCAGAGGAAAACCGGATTTCTCCACATCACCACTGGACCTCCGGAGGGAAACTGCACCTTCTACAGGAGCACTGCTTCAACTGAATCACATCTGTCACTGCAGGAGGATGCAGCCACCATGGAATGGGAGTGCTACCAACACCCTGCCTGACGGGGTGTCAGGCTGTACTCTGACTTTGTCAGGGTTTGGAGTTTGTTTCTTTTGTAGTACTGTATTTCTATTTTAATTTCCCTAGTAAAGAACTGTTATTCCTAATTCCCGTATCTTTGCCTGAGAGCCCCTTGATTTCAAAAATTAAAATAATTTGGAGGGAGTGGGTTTACATTCTCCATTTCAAAGAGAAGCTCCTGCCTTTCTCAGCAGACACCTGTCCTCCAAACTAAAACAGCAACTTTTTGTTCTTTGTCCATATATAAGCCACACCTGATTATAAGCCACACTTTGGGTTTGGACCAAAATTTTAGTCAAAATGGTGCGGCTTATAATCGTGAAATTACTGTACTCTCCAAAGGGGCTAGAGCTGGATCTCCCCCTCTCACAGGTACCTGCAACAATATGATCCAACATCCTCCAACTATTTATTAACAGTCACTTTGGAAGAGTAGGCACAGGACTTTATCCAGGAAGCAGGGACGAGCTCACCACACCTACTGCAGGGACCAACCCCTCCTGCCATGGCAAGTTGAGGGCACCCAGCAGCTGCCAGGCACAAGTCATCTCTGAAGGACCAGGCAGACATCTCAGGGAGAGACATGCAGCACATGTATAGGTAGAACCATTCCTGCTCAGGATTTGCAAGCCCACAGATCAAAGCAAGATTTCAGGAGTAAAATCTCCCAGACTCCCTCACACCTCCTTACACTCTTTTCACTCAGGGGGCCACTAAAGTGACCTCACAAAAACTAATCCAGCAAGCAGAAAGCTCATTGCAAATTTAATGAGTTAAACCAATCTGGTATCAGACAAGACCAGCACCTGAGCCAGTGCATGGGAGAGAAATATCCCATGTGCCTGGGGACAAAACAAACAAAAAAACCAAACACCAACAAAAAGAAGAAAGAAAAAAAACCCCAACACTTAAGCTACAGTGCAGCCACAGCCAATCATCCAGCATCATTCATCAGTAAGTTTCTAGAAGAAATTCAAATTTAACATTCATGGGAGTATCTCCAAAAATTTCCACATTCCAAACTTATAAAAGATGCCATTTAGCAGGTTGCAAGCAACCACAAAAACTCAATTCACACCAATTCTGCTTATTCATACTAATGTCTGAGAATTCAATTGGAAAGAAATAAAGATAACTTCCTTCAAGAAACTAGCTATTGCAAGAATTGGATAGTTCTGATTCATCAGGTAATATACTATAAGATGGGCTCGGGTAGCCAAGCTGACAAGGGCAGCTAGAGGTGATACTGTGAGCAGTCAGGCCCAACAGTTTATCTTAATTCCTTCTTAACAATCTCATCTCCACAGCCCAGGGTTCTTCCAGCCTCATCACCTCCCCCCGCTGCCAATGCCTTAACTTTAATGCCCTCTCCAAAACACAACTGCTCCCACTCCAAGTCCCCAGTCCAGCATCTCACTGGCAACACACCCTGCCTCACCAGCGCTGCCTGGGCCCTGATCCAGCACCCCGATCCAGCAAGAACATCCTTGGTTCCCTACAGCCATCTGCTGAGCGCAGCGAGCCTCACCCAGCACCGGCTCACTGGTGACCATACAGAGACATTCCCATCCCACCTGAATGCAGGCACCCAGCACTGAGCTCTCCAGGCCCGTGGCAGCTGATCCCTACATGGGCAGGAATGTGTCTGCCCACGGGCACAAGAGCTTGGAATCTGGTGAAGACCCAGGTATGCTACCTTGTCCTTTTACAAGTTATAACAGTTCAGTGACTGGCAAAGATAGCTCTGGTGTCAGCTCTCTTGCTGACGTAACCACTGCTCCTCAACAGCAAGGATTTCTAGCAGAGGGCCATACATTCCTCCAAGCAGCAGCTAGGGATGCCATCTGTGGAATCAGGACAAGCACTTAAAAAAAATCAGTGACAGCCTATTCAGGCCCTGCTTCTCAGATTTGCCAATAGGGAAGAATAGAGAAAAGCAAATATAACATAGCAATACTTCACCAAGGATTTTTCCAACAGTTTGTGTCAGGGACTATCTGCATCTAAAGGTCTTAAATGGATTTTTTAGATTTCTTTAGTCACTTCGTAAATGATGCAATTTCAACTTCTACAGAAATCATTTGCACAGCTTAGTTGCAGGGTGAAGAATCACTTCCTTTCATTTGTTATGACCTTGCCAATTGCTTGATTTTTTCTGAGTAACCCTTAGCTCCTGTGCAAAATGGAAACAGAGAAAGAGAAAACAACCTTTCTACTTTCTCCGTGCTGCCTGTTACCAAGATCCTATTGACCTTGCATACTCATCTCTTCTTTTGACAGAAGAGTCAATTTATCTGCACCACACAAAGACTCAATTCCTGCATTTTCCTGTAGAGTTAAGTCTTGAAATGGCAGACTATTCCATTTCCTTTACATATAGCACTTCTACCAGACACTGCTGTAAATTTCATCTTGATGCTAAAATTCACAGAATAGTGAGTGACCAGGCACAGCATCTTTGTGATTTGCAGTACTCCATGACACATGTCAGTAAAACAACTCAGACACTAAATTGAAATTTTAACTACAGTGAGCAACGTAATACTTGGCACAGCCTCAGCTGCAGAGGAATGGAAGGCAGCCAACATGAGCCAAGCCTTTAAAGATCAAGGAAGGAAAGAAGGAAAGAGATCCAGAGATCTATAGACCAGTAAAGCAAATGCTTAAGCCTAGTAAATTAATAAAAGATGTAACAAAAAAAAAACCAAAAAACCAGAATTGGTGAGGTTTGCATAAATAGGGAAATAGAAAAGAATTAACATTGCCTTGGTAGAAAGGAAGGAGCCTTTCCAAAATGCTTCTATGCATCTTAAAGCAATAAGCAAAATATAGGGTAGTTAATACATCATATCTGGATATCCTTTGAAAAAAACAACACAACAAGGGTTTTATTTTCAACAAAGGTAATTTGAGCTAGGAGACTCCTCTTGAAGATTCAGAAGTGCCACAGAAGAAACAAACAACAGCTGTATAGAAACAACGAGGTTTCACTACGAAGGGAGTATCAAAAGTGACCCACAGAGATCTAACTTGGGAGCCACGTTACTCAACACAATGTACCTGCAATTTCACATCACAAAAGGCATGAAGAAAAACTTTGATGAGAATACTAAATCATTTGAATTAGTCAAAGCTTGAACTCACAGAACAGCCACCATAGAATGTTCTCAACAGTCAAACATTAAAGTGAGGGTGAAATCCAGTGCCAACAAATGCAAAACTGACCCCAAGGCAAAAAAAACAATCAAACGAACAAATTCCATCATTATACCTGTGCAGAAATGAGTTCTCAATTAGCTATTACACCAACAGCTGAAAGATGACAGCGAGGTAACAATCTCAGGTCATTAACCAGCCAAGTAACGAAGTCCAAGAAAAACAATACCGGAAAATTAGAAAAGACAGAGGCAAGCAAACACACTTTTTTACTGTTTCCATAGTATTAGTATGTGGCTTAGATACAGCTGTGGTCCACTCTGATACTACAAAACAAGAAAGGGTACAGAGATACAAACTGTTTAAACCAACTGAATTAATGAAATTATATTCACATGAGGAAAAGTAAACTAAATGTGTTCACCTCGGAAAGTGATAGGATGTAGTGCAGCACCTTAATGCCATATGAACTCACATATACCATGGAGAACGTCTCTGACACAACAAAGGCACTCACTGCCACCAGCTGCAGCAGCTGAACAAACAAAAGGAAATTATTATAAAATGCATAATTTAGACATGGAATTTACTGCCATTGGTTGTCATGAAGGTAAAGAGAGCTCAAAATAGCTTTAGAAAGCTATTAAAATAAGCCATAGGAGGAGTTTCACTGAGCTGTTAAATATATAGAGATACATCCCTGACTCCACACAAAGCTCCTCAGCTATGGGCTGTCAGAAGCTGGAAAGATTTAACTGCAAGTATCATGCTCTATTTTTACCAGCTTATCTGGGTTTTTTACCTTTTCTTCCAGGCAACTATTACAGGCACACATCTCACAAGATAAGGTAAACTAGTCTTTGATCTGAACTTGCATAGTTAACCTTAGGCCATTGAAGACAGTAAGATTATTTCTACATTTTTTAATGTCCAAAACCAGGTTAAGAAAAAAGTTCTTTATGCTACTGTAATTACTACAAAAATCCTCTGTAAAACATTGCTTGAGTAACAGTAATTAGCATTTATTCCCCAAATCCTCAAAACCATACATCAAATTTTATTTCACAATTATTACAAGATTTAAAAGTTGAGCTAAGCAATTAAATTGCCATATTAGAAGATACAGAAATATTACGACAGGAGTTACCTCTGAGAAGAGAGAGAACATCATGGCTAGCTCAGTCTAACTGCACCCTGCTACTGCAATGGTTAATGCTGATCCAATACCTCCCACAAGCTGCCCCTCACACCTCTCCAGTGTGGGATCTGGTCACAGATCAGAATCATGGGGTGAGTCACACAAAGTGCCAGGGCTGTATCTAAGACTGTGGACTATTGGGATTACCCAATTTCACACTAGTAGTCCATAGCCACAGCAAAAGATGTGCAACAAACCTTGTTCGACACTAAGAAAGGTAAACACTGTAATGCTAATACCACTAAATGCACCACCTAAACACTGACATAACTTTGCACCCTTCAAAATTAGCTAGTAATTACATCTAGGCTTAAATGATAGCAAGGAGGACTAGCAAGATGAAACAGCTCCAAATATCACCATATCGATATGTTAAAAGTTACAGCACAGAAGTAGCATTTTGTTATAAAAATTTCATGTGATGCATTAACACGTGGGAGTTTTCTCCCCACTTAGTCTTTGCTATTTAAATACCACAAAAAAGTCAGGCTTAGTCTAGAAGAACAAGTTAAGGATTATTACACGGACCCATCTTCACAGTTGATACTGTGGATTTGAAGTTGATACTAATGGCACTTCTGTGGGAGGCTCACCATTTTCTCATACGCAAAGTAAAGTTTGCTGAGTTAATGATGAGACCTCAAGTACAACTGAAACCCCTACAGGGAAGCATTTAAAAATGAAACTACTATTTACATAATACTTTCAGATAAAAGAATACCAACCAAACTACATGGATCTACAGCATTCTCAGAAATACAATTCATCACTGTAAAGCCATAAATGGTTGTAACACTGGCATTTAGGCACAAGTTTCAGGAAAAGCCAAATTAAGAGCACATTTAAACCCTTTTCAGATTATTATTTCCATTCCACTCCCCAAAAATCCCATGTAAAATTCCTGCTGAGATCACTAATGTGACTAACATGAGTCTCAAGACATCAACCTTTTAGCTGTGACACCAAAGCAGCAAACCACAAGAGTTGATCTTTGCTTATTTCCAGAGTCACGCAGCACTGGAAATCTAACTTGCACAAGACATGCAGACTGCAAAACATACTGATTTAGTAACACAGAATATGCCAATGCAATAAAATAGAAAAGCAAATGGTTGCTTATTAAGGGCAGTAACTAGGGCAGTGGTCACAAAGACCCAGCCTCAGAAGAGCACATTCAGAAGTGCTCTGTGCGTGGCAAAAGCAGGTATCACATCCTGCGTGGATAATGGAGTACAGCATGTCATTCTAGAAAGAGGTTAAAACATTAAGCAAATCTTTCAATTGGATGCTCCAGAAGCATTTAGAAATGCAAAGACATGGCTTGAAGAAAGTAGAATTGCTTAAAAATCCTCAGCAAAGTTATCGCAAAATGTTACAGCTACTCAAAATGGTGCTGCCAGCATCTTATCTTTATGGATGACATCATCAAGAAAGTGGCTTGTGTTCCAAAAAACCCCCAAAAAAATCAAATTAAAAAAAATAATCACCTTCCGCAGGTGAGAGACTTTCAAATACACTGCAAGAAACAATACAAAGCAAACAAAGCACAAGTTAGGACAACATTGAAGTTTTCCAGCAGATCACAACTCCTAGCAAACAATATGAAGAAAACACTCGTTTAACCCTCTATATAGTAACAGTAGCTCTGGAAATTACATACAGTCTTTACAAATGTAACACAAAGTAACCATTTAAAAGCACTTCTCATTTGTTAAGGACTGAATATGTTTCTTCTGTACTACCAACCTGCCAAGCAGAATTTGTTTTGCCCAAGCCTTCTTGCCATGCTTCTAGAAGAGCCTGCCTTATTTTGCACTGATTGGACTGTTGCTCAATACAACACACCTGATGAAACAATACACATATACTGCACAGATACAGTTAATATGAGGAGTTAATAACGCTTCATATTTGTGCCCTGCAACATAATTAGTTTTTGTGTACCCCAACAATAAATCCACCCATGAAGACTGTGCTCAAAGCTTGCAGCAGTGATTTCCACACTACCTTTTACAAGCAATTCCTTTCAGACAGACATTCAAACCATAATCCCAAATTTCATGTCATCATTAAAAATGGAGTTAAGCCATAATGCAGTATCTGAATCATACCAAAGCAATGCACATCCTGCTTCATGGCAATTCACCAGCCTAAACTCCATGACTCTAGTGCTTTCTGAACAGTTTAATTTCCAAGTACTAGAAGCAACTGAGTCTTCCAGAGATAAAGACTATCTCCTCCCTGCTGCCACTCTGCCACCCCAACTAATGGCCAAAGTATTCTGCCAGAAACTCTTCAAGCCATGAGAGCAGGTGAGCAGTCATGCTCTCTCCAAGTTGTTTGAGAGCAACTTCTCTGAATGTCAAACAAGCTACAGCTCACTGCCTGTAAGGAGGTTGCATCTGCTTGCATAAATTCCCTCAGAGAGGCTTTTTAAAAGGCAGGGAAACAAAGGAGGAGAGAGTTTCATGCTGTGATTTCACATCCTTCATTAACTCACAAGAAGGGCATCCAAGGCTTCCTCTTCTAGACTACAAAGCCTCCCTATTCTACAGAAGAAAAAGAAATGCACAAAGATGAAAAAGTTGTTTTTAATATTAAAATCAGAATTATTTCAAACAAACCTCAATATATCTCACTTCAAGCATCACCACAGTTATCTGAGGGTAGATACTGCCATGAAAATATAATTATTTCCCCAGGGTCATTTATCCAGTGAAACTATTAGTATTCAGTAGGTAGTGATGACACTCCTTGATGAGACCTGCCTTAACTGCTACCAAGAACAGACTGAACTGGAGAGCAATTACAGGCAGCAATTAGATGGAATTCAATCTAGCTTCAGCACTTTCAGTAGTGAAGTAAAACAATTAAGACCCTATTTGAAGGACTGAGCATTGCAGTACATCCCCCAAACAGTTCAAGTTTCTTAAGAGGCACGAGTAAAGATCTGGCAAGCTTTACCTCCAAGAGAAAGCAACTGCCCAATTAAAATAATGCAAAACAAAAGCTACATCCAGAAATTAGGGGGGAGCATGCCAGACAAAGAACAACACTGACAGCATTAAGTTTCACCTAAATTTAGGAAAGTATTTTCCAGATGTCTGGGTCAATAATGTCTTCTTTTGCGTCCCTAAAAACTTGATCCCACCCACCTTAGGTTATCCTCTGGAGAGGCTTCTGTTGTGGACTATAACAGGAAGCCTCTCCATAATTAACTTTAGCTGGGATCCATGAGACAGTGCTGAAGCCAAAGGGAGGAAAGGGCAGGGTTGCAGACACCTGCAGCCTTTGCAAAACCCACTTGAGCTTTAACTGCACTCTCAGCTTCAAAGGTGCACTCTCCCTTTCCCACTAGTATTTGAGCCCATCACCCCCTCACTGCAACAAACTGAATTGGCTGAAAATTAAATCAATCCAGTTTTTTTCCTGGAGTAGCTCCAGCGTTTCAAGCACGTGACCAGCACCAGAGAGGGTCTACAGTAAGCAGTTGCAGATAGAAAAATACTTGTCTCTTTGACCAGAGACAGCACTGACCTTGGAAACATCAGAAATCAGGGCTAGACAGCTGATGCTAAGCTAGGAATGACAGGAATGAGGAAACAGAGGCAAGTCACCTAGGAAAACATTGCAAAAAGGGAAGATCAGAACTCAAAACACAAGTGGAAAAACAGAGTCAACGAGAAAGAGAGAATGGGAGAGGAGAAACAGTTACTAAGAACTTGGTGTAGAAGCCAAGTCATATCATCCCTCTGCTATCAACACTTAGAAAACACAGCAGTTGAGAACATGCCCATCTCTTCCCAGCTCAGCACAAAGCAGAAACCTGAGCTTACCACCACTGGCAGATAAACTGACAGCTCAGGTGCAGAGGCTGAGATGGAGACACAGCAGATCTCCCACACACCACCAAGCTGCCACAGAGAACTTACTTCCTCCCTACTTTTTTTGAAGTCTAGGATCACCTAAAGATGATCTACATATTCACTGTACAATAATCTATCCTCCCACTTTGTGTCAGTCCCAGCTCTTCCTTGACCTCCACAAGGTCAATTTGGTAGGAAATAAAGCAGGTAGCAGGGTTATTTCTACCAGCTCATCTTCCTGCACCATCTCCCCTTGGAGCCTGCCAGGCATCCATGCCAGTCGATGGATGGCAAGAAATACATAGTGATAGCATGTGTCAGTGCTGCTCTACTGCCACAGTGGTTTATCTACCCTAGGACCAGAGGCTTCAGCTCTGCCTCATGCTCTGCACTCACAGCTCCAGCTGGGGCCCAGAGGTGCTCTGTCAAACCAGACACCCAAGGCTGCAGCTCAAGCACCACAAAACAAGGGTAATAGCACTCCTTCAGAAACCAAACCAAAAATGTATTGTGGAAAGCACTACCTTCATACAACAGCTACTAATTCTGCCTCCTAACTCATATTTAAATCTAAGTCTGAGACCATCCAATGAAAAAAGGAAGAGCAATGAACAGCCTTCCAGCTGGAACCAGGCAAGGTTTCTAGAAAAAGCTGAGCAACAACCTATTCAGCACAATGCACATACAGAGGGGATCCAATAATGCTTTCTGGGTTTGGCATAGCAACTTACTTGGTCAGACAGGCTAAATTTCTTCAGTAACATCCACATCAAAAATGGAATTGAGCAAAGTGTGGCGGGCAAAAGCTAAACCTACAGTTGTTCTAGTCTTACAATACTTTAACAATACAAGGAAAAGTATTCCAATTACCCATTTTAAACTAAACTAATACAAAAGCTGATTCAGTTGTACCTGTACAAACTCCAAATTACATGCTTTTGAGTGTGTCAATTGAGGACACCAGACTGCAGTATTCTAAGTTACAACAGTCTCTCATTTCTGTCCCCAAGTGTACTTTCCCAAGACCTGAAATTTTTTTGAGTGCTCTAAAGGCACATGTACATTCTTCACCATTTGCTGACAACAGCTATAAATAAAATTACACTCATTCACTTAGTTTTGAATGCTACAGTGACATTTGAAACACCTCTAGCAAGAAATACTAATCAAAAAAAATAGAAGATAAGCCATCTAATAAGCAAGTACAGGCAGGAAAGAAAACAACTAGCTGACTGGCATCCTCAAAACTGCTGAGCCCTCCAAGCCAACTAATTAACTTAGGCCATAAATAATACATAGATGCGGTCAATTTAACTATCAGCAGTTTACAATATCAAAGTCAGGTAATTACTACAACTTTGTATTTTAACAATGAAGAATTCTCTTCCAGTTTTACTGCCAAGTACAGAAAATAACTTTAGCTGCATTTACCCATGAAATTTATCTTTTGCAAAATGTTCATGTGACACCAGGATGAAGAACTAGCCTAAGGCAAAGGGCGTGAAAACGCATTTTCTTGTAACTTACTTTATGCTGCTCACAAGCCCACAGGGTGGATGGAATTAAATGGCCTATTCAAATAATGATTAGATTAGTATAGATTAATGTCCTGCTCCATGTTTGTAATTCAAACACTTTCCTAAATATTTGGCACCAATCTTCACTGAAAAAAGTGAGTTATTACCCTATCTCCACACACTTAAATGCTTTAACATGATTTAAATGCTTTAACAACAAAGACTTTGATCGAACAACAAAATATGATGAACTGTGTCATGATTTCTGCAGAGGCTTGCTTTTAGACAAAACATGGCAATTGCCTAAAGTGCACATTTTGAGGGCACTCTATGACGCCAGCAAACATATAGAACATGCAAAAAAAAAAAAGAACTTCAATGTGTTTAGAACAGGAAACCAGTTAATTTAACAAGTAGGAATCTTTGTGCCTGATGATTTAAAACCAAGTGCTTCCAGGCACTTTCTGCTAAGAGACTGAAGAATTCAGAGCTGTCTTTTTCTTACCTCATTTTTATTCATTAATTAAGTGAACATGCAGGGGAGTGGTGATAAATGCCACCCCCTCTCCCAGTCTCTTTGCTTTGTACTGACTGAACGAACCTCAAAACATTTGAGGAACAGGCTATGTAAAGGTCTGTTTATTTTAGTTTGGGTTGTTGCTGTCAAAAGAGGATGTCCCAGACTCCTCCCTTCTCCACTCTGTCCTCTGTGCCAACCACTCAACAGATCCAGTTCTGAGGGTCAGTTACAACTGTAAGAAAAATCTAATACACAGATTGGCAGGGAAGCAGTGAACAGTTCACTGGGAATCAGTCAGACCATCTAAAAACAAAGCAAGATGTGCTTCTATTCACATTTCTTTAGAAATAATCATGAAACACAATGTAAACTCATCTAGATTATGTAAAAATAATAGACAAACAATACACACTTGCTGATAGCATTTACAACTCTGCTGGGAAAGTAAAACATGGAACTGACTGATACCTTGCTAGGGGTGCTTTCATTGCAGCTCACATTGATCTAAACCAGTATGCCCTTCTCTGCCATGCTCAGCCACTGCCAGGCAGCTGGACAACAAGAAAACAGGCCTAGAGTACTCATTCTTGACATTTTTCTGAGGGGAGTTTAAAGAAGGGGAATAAACAAGAGAGACAATTTCATTAAAGCTAGGGCAGTAGTTTGGTTTTCAGCAGTACTTGCCTAGAAGAACTGCTTCTGCTGGCACTTCCAGCCAACACTCTCCTAAAAAAACATGCAAAACAGCCTAGGGATTGCTGTGAAGCAAGAGTGGACATCACATTGAGAAGACTTGATCAGGCAGGAATTCTGCAAGTTATTTAACAAGTATGTATCTGGCAAAAACTATTAAGCATCAACCACATTCTCACTAACCATCACTAGTCCTCTCTCTGGTAAATAAGTCTTCTACCCTCCTCAAAGAAAACATGTCAGGGATAGGGAGTACAAAATAAGAGCAGAGAACATGGGAATAATTTTTTTAAAAATCTAGATATTAAAAAAACAGCACTAGTAGGAGAGGATCTGCAAAGCTACCCTTACATCAGCTAGTAATAGCATGAATTTGTTATGGGTTCCCCCACCTCTAGTTTTTCCTTTATCATTTCACAGCCTAAGGCAGCTGCACTAATACCTTTCATAGGGCTGGTGAAGCAAGTAGCATTGAGAATTTGTACCAAGGAGCTTGGCTCAGTGTTTAATGTTTTATTATTGTAAATTGGACTGAAAAGTAACTGCTCCTTAACAGTTTCTAAACACTCCATTCAAAGAAGCGTGGCCAACAACAGTCAAGAAACTGGAAGAAGTCTCTGACTTCTTCTGAAGTTTGGGGGGAAAAGAATTAAACAGGATTTCATCTGCTAAACATGAGCCTCCCCAGCCCTTCAGAAAGTAAAGGGCACCCCAAGAATGCTTCACCCTCTCCCTGCTGGCCCCCAAAGTCAAGAGGGCAGCTGCTGGGCTGCCCACACACAGGCTCCTAGCCAAAGCTGTCAGCAGGGCACAGCCACCCTGGGACACCACTCAGCCCAGCTCCAGAAGGAATACCCCTCTTCTCTCCAAGGTACCAGTGCTCAGAGTCCTGTATTTCCACTTGGCCCAAAAGATGGCATTGACAGAAAAACTTTGCTCCCTCTTTTTTCCTCTCTCCCTGCCTTTCTCTGTCACAGGGCTCACCACTGGCCCTGGACTGATTCAGAGAAGGACTGCCACCTACTGAAAACACCACATCATTTTCCCACACAGCTGAATCTCCCTCCTCGCCTGCCTCCAAGTTACCCAACCAGCTGGATCCTGCTGGCTTTATCCCACAGGTGGAGTATGAGGCACACACAGCTGAAGGAAGCTTTTTTTCCAAGTAGTAAGAGTCCAAGATTTTCAGCACTACAATTTTCCCTACTACATAGAATTGTTCAGTATTTCCTGAAAAACAGAAATATCTGGGAAAATCTAGAAGTGTCAAAAAACCATGCTGCTCTTCACACAAACTCCAGCTCTCAGTAATACTGACAGGATCAGCCCAGCATCTGATGAAACATCTAAACACAGTTAACTATACTGAAATATAGGGCTCAAGCTGAAACATGCAAGTGCTAGAGCCATTTGTGTATTCAGCTGAGGACAAGATAACTCCCCTCAAGGAAATGGAGAAATCACCATATTCTAATATTTCTTTTCCTTTTAATTAGAGCAAGGTGCCTTTCCCCTCTCATCAACACCATCTTTCAAAATCAAGCCTGCGAAAACTACTCTCCACAGCAGAATGCATATCACCTTTCCCACACATGCCAGAATATTTACATGCAAGCAGAAGTCAGGAACAGTTGCAAAGCTGGAAGCACTTAAAAAAATCAGAGCAACTCACAAAAGACCCAGATTTGGTACTCCATCATTTAGAGATAACTGAAGTGATTTATGTCGATTCTTAAGTTCAAAGTAAAATCATAAGATTCTGGCAAGATGACAGCAAACAAAAGCAGCAGTCTGCTTTGCCAGGCTGGACTCTCTTCTGCATAGCCCTCATTTGAGGTAAGCTTCAAAGCAACCGTTCTGCCAGAATTCCTCCCTTGCCAAAATGACGCAATACAGTCATTTTTAAGAGAGGAGGAAGTTTTCCAGGTTCCTGAAGAGACTGAGTGCTGTCATCTCACATACTTCAGGATACACTTCAGCTCTGGGGACCTTCTTAGTCCAAATGCATAGGTTAAGAAAACACAATGTTATGTCATTAAGGTCCGCAGGTACTCCAGTTTCCTTCACACAATATACCACCACCTATAACCTATTTCACATATTTTTTGGTTTTCCTCTGTCACACCTTCTTGGGAAATAATCTGACACCTAATAACAATGTAAGTGTATTCAGTACATACAATCATATTTGGATAGTCCAAAATTTATCTACATTTCTATTTTTAGTATGTTTGCCAGCTAAAAAAAAAAAAAATCTCTTCAAAACTATTCAAGAGAAAAAGTGTGTGTTTAGGGAGGGAGTCTGAGACTTCCCAAGTCCAACTTCACAAGGCATTCATAAAAACCACAACAGCAACTAATAGCCATCCTCTGGGAAGTAAAAAGGCAGGCAGGTCCTGACAGGAACAAGACCTGACTTCTGAAGTGCACTTCTCTGCTGAGCACTGGGCTCACTGCAGGTGCCACACTGTTCCGATGCCATCTCCATTCCTCTCTCTACTGTCCCTGCTGTTCTCTTGCTGAGAGGGAAGAGCAGCTCACCTGCTCTCCTCCCAAGACCTGCCTTCACACCTGGCATCCCCAGCACTTCCTCACAGCTTGCTCCCTGCTCAGGGCTAAGCAGAAGGGCCCCCCTTCCCACAGCTCCCACTCTTCACAAAACCAGCAGATGAGCCCTTCCTCACTGTGCTTCACAACGAAGGAGAGCACGAGAGGGCTAAAGAAATCAGAGCAAGAACTCCTCTGACAAGTCAGGAGAACAGTGTATAAATCGGGAAGCTGACTCCCTTTTTAAGCCTTAAGGACACAGAAGTTTTGCTCAAAACCCTCCAACTCTCTCTACCCACCCTTTTCTCCCAGATTTGCTAGTTTCCACACCTTCCCTCAGATGATTAACTCCTCTTCTATCAAAGAAGCAATGAAATCCTCTTGCGAAAACAGTTTGCTATATTTGAGCAATTGAAATCATCCGTGCATTCTCAATTAATAGTGCGATACATTTTAATTGCTAGATGAAGGTTCATTTTATTCTCAAGATCCACACAAACACCACAAATGAAGCAGTTACACAGAAGCCTCTCCCAAACCACAGAGCAACTCATTTGCAAAACTCCTCTGAACAGATCTGTACCAGTGTTGTGGTTTAACCTGGCAGGCAGCTCAACACCACTGAGCCATTCACTCACTCATCCCCCAGCCCAACCCTCCACAAGTGGGATAGGGGGAAAGAATTGGAAAGAAAGGTTAAACTCATGGGTTGAGATAAAGGCAGTTTAATATGACAGAAAAAGATGAGAAAATAAAAACAATAAAAGAACATAGAAGTGATGCACAGGCACCTGTTGACCAGTCCCCAAAGAGCAGATGGATACCCCCCAGCCACCTCCCCCCAGTTTCAATGCTGAGCATACCACCACATGGTGTGGGACATCCCTTTGTCCCTGAATCCCCTTCCAAATTCCTGCCCCCCAATCTCCTCCCTGACAGGAGAGCACAAAAATCTAAATAGTCCTTGCTTTAGTGTAAGCATTGCTCAGAAACAACTAAAACAGTGAGGAACAAACTAAAACAACTAGAACTTATTAACACTATTCTCATTCTAAATCCATACTTCAGCACTATACCAGTTTCTAGGAACAACATTAACTCAATCCCAGCCAAAACCAGGAAGACTAGTTAATATTTACTGTGTCACTGCAACTTGCCTCGTACATGCTGACCACCAAGACATGACTGAAACATTTTGGATATATTCTGACATGTTAAACTCGCTTTCACATATGCTTCATGCAGCAAAGAAAGGAATCTGCACCCATGATAGATCCATTGTGCCAGACCCTACATGCACAGCATCTTCCCTGTTTGTGTTCAAAGTACCACAAATCATGCAACACAAAAGAACCAGCAGGAATTAAAGTATTCACGGTCTAATTCAAAATTGCAAAATTATTTTTTACTTGGACAGTACTGAACATAGACCTAAAAGTAGAAAAAAACCCTCAAAAACTAACACATTCCCCAGCTATTTGTTACATTATTTGTTACAAAGACACACTTGTAATCCACCTCTGTTACTTGATAGCTTTTTTCTAGGTCTTGTTAAAATTATGGTATCGGGTGCTTTTGAACATGTACCCCAAAAAGGAGTTCATTCTTCCTCTTTAATGAAAGCCACTGGACTCACTGACAGCACAATACCAATACCATGCTACTGCTGATGCAACAAGCTCACACAAGGCAGAATCACAAGAAAAAATCTCACAGAAAGAGAAGGAAAGTTTAAGTAAAAAGGGAATCATGTAAGGATTTGAAACGCTACCATGCACATTTCTGGTTTAGACTGGGTTTCACTAAATAAAACTGTAACAACTTCTGATACCACCATTCTTCCCTGTCCAATGCCATATGTTCCTGCCTCTCTGTGTCACCTTCTCAGCTAGCATGACATTATGCACAAATGGTATACAAGATGAGGAACTGGCTTAATTTCAGGGAAAAAAATTACCATTTTTCCATCGTTCTATCTGTAAGACACCCTTAAAGTAGTATTCAAAGGCTTCTCTTCAATAGGAATACAAAGGATTGGTAAACACATGAAACAGACTCAGTCCTAGGCCTGCTCCTCTGCGCACCATAAAAATTCTTCGTATCACAAGAAGGCATTCTTATGAAAATAACGTAAATAAGTCAAGCAACAGCATCTCCCTGTCTTAAAAACACATATTTACACATGAGAAAAAGGATAGAAATTGAGGGTGTGAGGGAGAGAGAAGTGGTCACATATTGGAGGTCTGGATGTACAAGACAAGTTGCAGTGACACACTACATTTCACTATAAACAATATCTAAAATATATTCAGAATAGATTTGTGAACAAGTAGAAATCAGGGTGGGAGTTAGGGGAAGGAATACAGTAGACACATCTTAATTAAAAGATACAACTTTTCCCCTCTGAAAAATATACCAGTAAGATCTCAGCCTCAAAATAAAACTTCCCGATGTACAGTCTGTAAGCAAAGAGTGGTAACTTTAAAACATTGAAATTATGAAAAATGTTTATGGTATTTAAGAATCACGAAGGCACTTGGCAGCAAACCTTCTGGGTTAGAAAGACATTGTGCTGGAATAAACCCAGGAGCAAATCTAAAGAATATTGTTCTTGGCAAAAAAATATGATAGTCTGAACAAGAGCTGAAAGGAATAGGTAGATGATTTAATTTCTGTATCATCATCCTAAGACTGGCATGAAGCTCTTCAGTACTAGAAATCTATTTATTCCCAATTCACTGACAAGTGAATGTCAGCCAAGTCCATTCACACTAGCACACCTTCCTTATACAAATAGGATACCTTTCCAATTCCACACTGGTAGTAGGATTGTAGCCATGATGATCTAAAGAAGTGGGCGAGGCTCAGGGGAAAGAAGCATCACCTAAAAGATGAACTGCTGTGTTAGGGGTGGGTGTGAAGGAAGAATACAGACAGGTATCCTTGCTCCCAAAAGATTACCTGCTCCAACAGAGTGACATTGGCACCCCTTACAAACTTTTCCCCAAGGCCAGAGCTCCATTATAGACATTCACAGGCATTTGTATATCTTGATTAAATCTTGAGTGCTATGAATTATATTTTACAAATTTGCATGCAGCGTTCTGAACCTTAAGGGCAAATCCCTCTTGCACAAGAGATTGTATAATATACAAACACAGGATCTCCTTAGACTGTGTAAGACTGCCAGGTTTGCTTTAGCTCTTCTTTGGTTAGTTTACTATAGAAATAAAGCCTTGGGTTTGGCATTGCTACCTCTGTAATAAAATGACCATCCTTGAATCCTAGAGGCAAGCAGGTCTCTTGGCAGGTAGAGAAAAGGTTCTCAGATCCATGGCTTGTCTTTTTCCATTAAGAAGTTGCTATCTTACCCATCAGTACAAAAGTCAGAAATGCAAAATATTTTTGAGCTCAAGAAAGCTGTTAACATTAGGTATTTGCAGATAAGCAAGCATTAATCTTTTATTTGATGAAAGCCAGCAAAAAAATCCTGCAAGATGCTACTTACAGAATTTGATCACACACACCGTGATATTGTTCACAGGATATATCAAACATTCTGCCCTTTAAACAGCAGATACTAACATGGTTTTCCATTAACCTATTTTTGTTTATTATTCTACATCCAACTGCTCCCCCAACAACATTCACAGCTGTTGAACCATACAGTGATTTCTCCAGGGCTTGTTTTTGATCCTGCAAGCTGTCAAACAGCTCTAGTCAAAGAATAAGAAAAGACAGCATTATATTCAGGAAGCTCAAGTTGCTTTGAAAGAACAAAACTAGAGTAACATGACACAGGTACAAGAATCATAATGGCAAAACTTGCTAGGGCTCAGGTAGAAATAAGCCATCACTTTTTCATTTTTCTGTCCTTTGCCAGACTTCTGTGGAACATATACCTGCAGTAAGTTCCTTCTTAACTATACATATCCACCCATACTCTTCTAGAACAGAGTCCCTCATGTACAACAAGTATCTAGGATCCTGTTTCAAAAAGCAGGTCATGCTCCTCAGAAGGGAGTACATTAAATGTCTTCCCACCTAAAGAGAAAACTGGGTGGGAAAACAGCCTTTAAAGCAAAAATGGCAAGAACAGTATATAGCAAATATTCTCTTCACCTAAGGAGAAGGTGCACAGCAAGATGTGAACTGACAACACAGGTAGCTATTCCACAGCCCCCTCCATCTACAGACATCCAGTAGCAGCACTGAAGGCTCAAAGCAGAATAAACTACACAACACTACAATTATTCTAAGGAAGCACTAATGGCTTTCAGAAGGAAAAAAAAGAAAATTCAATCCCTGCTGGAAGTCTTAGGAACATTTTTTCATTAACAGGTCTCAGTTCCTTGTTTCCACATACAAGAAAACTGTATTAAAAATCATTTTTAAAACCCAATACTTGCAGCACATGCTTCTGGTTATTTCTGGAATCATGCTTTGCTTTACAAAGATTGCTGCAAGCTCCAAATTAAGTATTCTCATTTCTCTGGAACACTTAAATATCAAAAAATACTGAGGAGTGTGGGAAGGGAGCCATAGGTTTTCTCTGAGGAACAGAAATTCTCCTCATTAGAATTTGAAATACCCTTTCTGAATGTTTTATTATCTTTCTAACCACCCAAATTTACTGGGAAGCATGAGGAAGAAAACAAGAACAACTTTCAGACACCAGCACTTTTCCAAACCAACAGATTTTCTCATCTCTGCCCCTTATTTTACATGTAGGAAAAACAACCAAAGTTATCATGTCCTCCAATAAAAGGATCTACAGATGAAAGCATCCCTAAGAAGTCATCCACTGCTGTGCAACTTTCCATTAACCACAGTAGTTTATCAAATTCTCAAACACGCTGTAAGAAAGTCTCCAAAACTGGAGACCCACAGAGATCCAGTAAGGCAAGGAGCTCTGACATGGCTTTGTAAAAATGTAACACCAAGACAAGCTCAGATCTGGGAGCAAAAAGTGCTTGTGCAATGCACAAGCTTGATCTTAGGCTAATCAAACCACTACCATGCTTTCACCAGGCTCACAAAACTACACACAGAGAAATTGTTTGATCCAACCATATAATTCAAATTCAATGTCAGGCTCAAGTGCAATCCTTACAGGTCACAGAAAATTCCACATTGTGGAATGCTTACTAGAAAAACCACATTAGTGCACACAATAATGTCACATCTCCCCACACCACCCTAGAGCTTCCCCTGATACCCATACTATCCAAATGTTTCTATTATTTAAGGTATCACATACACTTCCACCCCTTTGTCAAATATTTGTACTCACCACTAACTCCTTGTTAGCTCATCTGCCCTCTCTGAAATTATCCCCTAAAGCAGTCCCAGAGATGCTCCTCACACTCTTTGCTCAACGCAATCTCTAAACCTTGACTGCGAGTCAGGAAGCATCACACAGACCCTGCTCAGGGGAGCCATGGCATCTCCCCAGTTCCCACAGAGAGGAAGGCACAGATTCTCCAGGGCTGACTCACACCTTGTTAACAGAGGGAGGGGAAAGAGCCCAGGAGCAGCGGATGGCCGAGAGGCCCCTGCCAGCTACTCCCTGGTTGAATCCAGGCTGCCATTGCTCCCACCTTTGGCCACAGGTAGGGGGCTGGAAAAATTAATGAGAAAACAACAGGGGACAGACAACGTACAGACCATAAATACATGCACAAGAGCTCCATAAGCCCAAGCATTTGTGCCCCTTCTTGCCAACTTCTGAACTCTCTGGTAGCTTGGGAGTAACTCCTGTTCCAACATGCTGAGCTGGAAGCTACTGCTGCCAGTTACCTCCACGTAAGAAAGGTGTTTCCGGCAGTCTTGCTGAGAAACCCCTGAGGCCAGGTTAATAATTTGACTATTCCCAAAAATATTCAGGCTCTCAGACCAAGGCCAAAATTATATTTTCTTTTAATCACTTTTCTTAATTTTCTCGTCACCCCAAGGAAGAGAGCTGACAAAAGTTTTCTGCAACTAGAAAAGGGAGCCAACTGCAGCACTGTAACTATTCCCCGCCTGTCACAATTGCAATAGCTTCAAGCTTCGTGAGAGACCTGATGAAGGAAATTAGTTAAGGGGAGGGGACAATATTAATGCTATTTTCCCTCTCTTTCATAACACTCAATTTATTTCTGCATTGAGAACTGACATACCTCCTCTCCCAGCCCTCCCCAGTTCATGAATGTCTACCACTTGAAGTTTGAGGTTTTCATGATTTGAACATTCATGTGTGTGAGCAGATCCAATGTGGCCCTAGAAAAAACAAATGGGAGTAGCAGCTGCTCCAAAGGAAAAAATAATGCTTGACATAATGCACTGCTCATCCTAGAACCTGGTTTCTGAGTATTTCAGAACTTCATTTGGTTTTTCTCCCAAGAAATCCTAAGGGATTCTCTATGTTCCTATTGGAAGGGAGATGGGAAGGCAGGTAAAAATGTAAGGACTTACTCACAAGAGGAGTGCTAAAAGCAGTCTTAATTTCCATCTTTAAGGGCAAGTCCTGCAAGTATCATTCATTTCACTAATGATACTTCACTGTTTAGAGGCCTCAGGAAAGCAATCAGAGTCTTCTTTAATGACATTCTATTACTGCCTGGCAAAATCACAGGCAAGACTGGAGGTACCATAAGACCCTGTGAATTAATTAAGGCAACACTACATTAAGTTCAGAAGCACTAGAAACCAATTTTTCCACCCAAAAAAAAGTCTCCAAGAAATGAAATTACTTTCCAACGCAGAGAAGCTGAAACCTGTTTCTAATCTCATCAGTTCCTTCCCACACACCAACATCAAGTAAACTCGACAGCAGTATGTACTTGCTATAGCTAAATATACCAGCAATATTCGAGAACTTAATTTGCAACCCTGCGAACACACGTTCGGAAAAGATGGCAGTTTGCTGGGCTTTTATGTAACGCAAATTTAAATAGAAGAAACAGCACCTGCCATTTTCTTCAATTAGCATTTCACTCGGCTCTAGGCAACTTAATTTCTCTCAGCCGTCCGCTGCGCTTCCAAAGCGATTCCACGAAGAAATCGGACACAATTTATACGTACCAAGAATTGCCTCGGACAGACCAGCAGTGGTTCTAGCCTCGCCGGGGCCAGGCAGAGCCGGTGCCCGGCACTCGGTGCCTGCAGTGACAGAGGCACGGGGCGCGCCCTGCCCGCCCGGCGCTGCCCGAGGAGCGGCGGGGCCCTTCCCGTTCCCATTCCCGTTCCCATTCCCCGCGGAACCGGCGCACCCGCGCCCGCCACCGAGCCGCACCGGCAGCGCCGAGCCAGCCCCGGGCGGACAGCGGCGGCTTCCCCGCAGCCCCCCGGGCCCGCAGCCAGGGGAGGGGCGGCCGCCACCATCTTGTCGGCCGCGTCCCCCGGCACAAAGGGAGGGCGAGAAACCCCCCGCCCCCGGCATCGAGCCGGACGCCCCAGCCCCGACTCACCTCCAGGCGCAGGGAAGCACCGCAGCCCCGCAGGAACTCGCGGATGTTGCTCAGGCACTCGCCCTCGGTGCGCGGCTCCGGGTACACCTGCAAGAGAAGAGGCGGGCGGCTCAGCGCGGGGAGGAGACGGGGCCGCACCGGAGCGGGGTCCCCACCCCGCCGCGCCCCTCACCTCCCGCTCCCTCCGCAGGCAGCGGCGCCCAGCGCTCCCACTGGAGCTTTGAACCGGGAAGTAAACACGGAGCACAGGAAATGGCGTGCGAGGGCGGGGGGCGGCGGGCAGCAGCGCGGGCAGGGGTGCCCCGGCCAGGCGCGGTGGCGGGCGGCTCTGCCCGGCGGGGCGGGCGGAGGGAAGGACGGACGGACGGAGGGACAGACGGAGGGAGGGAAGGAGGCGCGGCCGCTCTTGGCCCTCCCCAGCCCCGCCCCGGCTGCGGGCGGCAGCGCCCGTGGGAGCGGCCCCGGGCCTCGCCGCACCGTGCTTCTGATTTTTCCGAAATGCTGGTACCCAGAGCCCAGCGTCGTGACGGGTCTGGCTGCGGGGCGGAGCGGGGCCAGCCCCTGCTCGGGACCCGCGGTGACCGCGCAGGGACAGCGCACCCCGCGGCCGGTGCCGCCAGCGGGGCTTGTCGGAGCCCTCGTTCTGACTCCGGGCCGCCCTCGGGGATCGGCGTTCTAACGAGGAAATAGATCAGAAATGCTCCGAAAACCTCCGCGGAAAATACCAGCACCCGGAGTTAATAATTACCAATTCCAGGGGCTAATGGTAACGACCTTTATCTGTAGTTTATTAAACAGCCCCTTCCTACCCCAGAAGAAAAAAACAACTTCACAAAGAGGAAAACCTTGACTGAATGTAAGGCAGTTTTTTGGCAACGCAGCCGTGTGCTCTCTGCAGCCACACTCACGGTGCCTGCAGCTCAACCTGCCTACCCTGAAAGCCAAGTGTAGCCTGCCAAGGAAAAGCAGCCAGCCCCAAGAGCTTCAGGGACGTGGCTTAACTTACCGGAGCCTAACTAAATTCACTGATTTCTGTAAACAAATCACTGCCCAAGCTGGACACCTCGTTCTGTCAGAAGGGGAAAGCCTAGCACAGAAGTGCATTGGCAAGTCGCTGGAAACCGAGGTGTTGCAAGACACGGTGCCACGGCCTTTGATCATGCATCACACTCAGAGGAGGTTTTGTTAAATGCACACGTGTGTCAAGGTTACATAAACTCACAGCATAATCCACCTGCACAGCACTGGGAACTTCACATTAGGCTGATTCCAAATATTCCATCAAACTGAAACCAAGGCAGTGCCTTCCCACATGACTATAAGATATTAAAGATTCCTCTGACCCCATGATATGACAAAAATTAACAATTGTGATAGCATGACGGTGAACCTGACACAAAGAAATCTAAAACACAAGTCACTATCATTTTCTAACAAAATTCAGATGAGTCTTAAATAAAAGCCACTAGTCTGTAGCACAAGGAATGTGGTAACAATGTGAATTGAAGAATTTTCCTTTCCTCAAGGAAAGCACACATACACCCACCCCTCCAAACTCCTCTGATTGTTTGGTACAACGATAAATCACTGTGGATTAAGAATAACCCTTTACTACACTAAAACATAAAGGGAATCCTAAAGAAGTCCTATGGAAGTACTACAGCCCAAAAGATAAATTCAGTAAGTTTGAAGGACACAAGAGGTGAGAGAGCCCTCATGAAAACACCACAACCTTCATGTCTCCTGCTTGAAATACTTTTTGATTACTCAATTTATTTCTTAATTCTAGTAAGAAATCTAAAGCTATCATGCCAACATCCCTTGTTGGAATAAGATGCTGGGAATTTTTTCAGTGTTGATGCTTCTAGCATGCTCTCTCCTATATGTTCTTAATATTCACACAACAATTATATAGTTGTAATTTATAACTCTTTTTTTATCTTAAACGCTTTGCATAATTATCTCCTTTTACACGTGCTACTTCCTTGTCTCTTTTTTGTACCCACCAGTTTCTTTTCCATCTACTTTGTTCATCGAGGCCTCTTTTCATTCTGAGAAACCTTAACATTACTTCTGCTCTTCAAATATGGAAAACGTCTCCCAAGAAATCACAGTAAATCCAGATTTCTCTTAAAAGAAGTAAATGTCTTGTCTAGTAACATAATCCACATTAACACAAAATGTCCCAAAGTCTCCAATACATTAAATTCAGTAATTCTAAGAAACCCAGATGTGTACTTTCACCTCCTAAGAGGCTGCATATAATTCATAGAAGACTGAACAATAACTGGAAAGAGACAATAAAAAAAGGATAAGAAAGAAAGAGCACAGGGTAGGGAGGGAGAGAGAGAATTAGAGAAAGGCAAAAACTTTCAATTGAAGATTAAAGAAACAATGAGCAAAGAAAACCCAAATCCTGCGAATTGTTCCCTGTCAGGTCTGGAAGCTTAAAATACTTGCTAAATACACTACTGAGACCTTAGCCCCACCAGCAGTCTAATGCATGTTTCCAGTCAAAAATCATCTTCTCAAAATAAATAATAAGTTACATTAAATCTTTAGAAATGTAATTTCTTCCTTCAAAACAAGGGAAAAGACTTCAGAGTGATAAAAGAAGCAGAGTACATTTTCTCAGCTCTGTGGCTACAGTGGCATTTTTATACAACAGAAGACAGAAGCATATGGGTAAAGAACTTAAAAATATCTTAGCATTTGCATCCTGCTAGAAATGCAAAGCATTAATGATCCCATAAAATGAAGCAAATCCGTTATTTACCTGGAAAATCGTAATGTTATTTTGGCAACCTTTTCCTACAAACAGCTGAGAAACACAGTAAGGGACCTGAAGAACAAAATCAGCCCTGTGACAGAATGTTGAAGTGCAGTTATGTGGGTCAGGCCCATGATAAAATCACACATACATCATACATGATATCCTTTACAGCTACAGGAAGCTTAGGAGCTTGACCTTTCACACAGATCACATTTATAGCCTCACAGACTATTCAAAATGCACCAGAACATCATGCAAGCAGACCACAGGCAGGTAAGTCTTAGTCTGCCTGAAAGACAGCAAATACCTTCAGAGACAAAGGATAAACAAAATAAAAGGAGGGTTATTAATAAAAAGTGGGTTGCAAAAACATAAAGCCAGTGGAATAAAAAGGTTATGTATTTTCCTCTCCAGTATTTGCATCATCCTTTTCCTATCATAGATCAACACCATTAGTTCATAAATGAAGGTTGTCTACTTCTTATATGTACACACAGCTCTTAGTGCAAAGACACCTCAGTGTCCAACTGGAACTTCTATGTGCTCTAGGAATACAAATAAAAAAGGTTAATAGTAATTAGAAAAGACAAGGGTTCCAGAGGGGTATGACAGATTTTTAATTAGGGACTGGGGTGCCACAGTGGACTCCAAAGAGACAAGAGGAAGGTAATATGCAGAGCAGCCACTGTTTAAACCACTTCTTTGTGGTTCAGGGGCAGGTTCTGATTAAGATTCAATCTCTTGGGGAGCAGTGCTAGAAACCACAGCTAGTTCAATGAGGACGCTTCTGTGATACACTGCAGCTATCAAGGAGCAAAGTAAATTTCCCACCATCCAGAAAAGGTGGGGAATGGTGTACGATGCAAATAGATGGTGCCTAGCTAAAAGTTACATCTCTTTTGATCAGTTTAAATCTATGGCTTTAAACAACATAAGAAGTGAATAAAAATGCAGAGAGACTGCATCAGGAAAAGGTAGGACAGGGGTCTTAGAAAAAATGAAAAAGGCTACTACTAGTTCATTTAGACAGGGAAATTGAGGAAAATAAACAAGGAATGTGTATAACGATGAATTAAAAAAAATAAATAAAACAACAAGCAAATCCACGGTTCTTTGTTTGCAATCTCAAGTAAACATGAGACAGTAATAAAAAGTAGGAGACATCTTCAGCTATATGTATGGGAAATCAGCTATTTACTTGCATTCATCTGCTGAACAAGCTGACAAACTAGGTCACAGTAAGAAGTGCACAAGATCTTTATATAGAAACTGAAATCTACTAGATAGACTGAGCAATAACACAGTTCCTACATGCAAGTTAGATCAATCATTTACCTAGCACAACATATAATAGGCGCAATAGGGTTTGCTATTGAAGACTATCTCGGTTACTAGAAAGCAGAAACTAATATAGAATGTAACAATAGCTGCAAACTAGTAGCCAAGTTCAGCAGACACTTAAAAACATCCTGTTCAGGTGTGCGGCTGCTCCAGCCTGTAGCTCAAAGCCCGAACCCCTAAGTAGGGGGAAATCCGGTTCATTCTGCCTGGAGCCTTTTACATCAGATTCCGCTTGCAGCACAAAACAGTTTTCTTTCCATGTTTTAGAACACCTTGTGCACATGGAGCATTACTGCAATCTAATCAGTAAAAATATCATAATTGCACAATGCAGCAAAGCTAACGAAAGGTTCCTATTGATCACATTCAGTCCCACAGCAGCTGTGTTTCCCTTGCTTCCAACCCCTTTGACTGGTCAAGGGTAACTAATCTTCCAAGGGGGCAAACACCCCCTGCACAAGCACTACAGGCTGGGATTTGTTGCCAGGGTTTGTGTTCGGGAATAAAAACAAGATTAAAAACATCATGAGGAGGAAGCCTGGCCATTCTCACACTAGCCTGGGTGGTGAAGCTGCAGGAGATTAACTGTCCATCAACTCCTGCAGGTTCCCTCCACATCCCTCCTGCCTGCACCTGCACCCATGCCCATCCCTTTTGGCATTGGGGTTTCCTGCTATGTCCCAGACCACCGGCCCTCTCAAATTGCACCCAGCAGGGATGGGAAAGAAAGAGTGACTACATAGCTACACAGAAGGACATCCTCTGCTTCTCGAGGAAGCATCCATTGCTAGGGACCATGGCAGGTGCAGCACTTCCTCCACAGTCAGTGAGCAGTCGGGCTGAGACGACTGCAGATGGAGTTCCGTGCTCCTCCCAGGACAGTAGGAGGCAGAGCTGCACTTCAAAGGATCGCATCTTCCACATCTCTAAGTAAGGAGCACTCTGCAGTTGAGCCCAACCACTTAAAGGGTCACACATCGTACTGATGGCACATTAGATAGACATCAGTTTAGCTATAATTAAACTAAAAACACAGATCAGGATTCTCAACGAAGTGCAGTTTTGTTTTAAAACTATGTCTTGACAGAGCACCAGACCTTAGCATGATAGAGATTCTGCAGTACTGCAGCTCTTTAGCATTGAGTTTTCCCACCCTATAAAACCTGTGACCCACAAACTTTTCAATAATAATCTGCACAGCAGTCAGCATGGGTTAGACACCTGTATTTTGGCTTGAGGGAACCCATGCTCTGAAAGCACAGCAGCAGGCAGCCAGAAAGACAGTCACATAGATAATAAGAGCTAGATCCAACAAAAGACTGAAGCTCCTACAGGTCATGCACTAAGATGCAAAATTTTACATTTCCACAACTCAAGTAGGCTCTGCATACAATACAAAGAGGAAGGAAGGTACCTCATGATATGCCCTAAAATTCTTATTTGTGAAAAGCATGCCCAGTTAGGAAGTTAATCAAGACGTAGCAGAAAGTAAAAGCAGGTATCTACTTAGTGTACCAAACTCCAGTCATCCCCTAGACTTACAAGAGTCCTTTGAGTATCATTTGGAAGAACTCTCTAAAAAGTGGTTAGTGTCCATTTTTTATTAACAATAGAGCATCAAGGTTCCCACCACTATTGGTGACAGCCACAGAAGTACTCTTAGATCCCATTACCTCACTCCAAAGCGATCAGCATGACTAACCCCACATCTGACACTCCTCTGCTTTACATCCTACATCCCCACACCAGTCCCTGTATTCCATCTTTCCATCTCTCCCACCTCAGACCACACACCACCTTCCAAAACAGCAAATCCAATCCCACATTAAGCCACACAAATGTAACCCATCACTTTTTCTTTACTGTCCAGCAGTAAAGAAAGTTGTCCACACCAACTCATCAGCCAACACTCTGTGCTCCCTCAACCTCCACTTTGCACTTTTAGCTGGCTGAAGACTCCTCCAGCTCTTCTGATTTCTTCCTCTGCACATGTTCAGAAATGCTTCTCTGCCTGACTAGCCATCATTAGCTGTGACCTACATTCAAACACACCAATGTTCTGCTTTAACTGCTTCAGTTCTTTAGTGAAACAGCCCTCAAAACCTAAGTTCAGCTAAGTTTGCAAATGAAATGTACAGTTTGGTTAAAATGTCAGCCGGGTCTTGTGGTAGCCTTTGTAAACAGAACCTTATGCAAAAATCAGAGCTGCTTTTATTCCATTTATCTGCCCTCCAAAAATTACTCTGTAAAACTGATTTAACTGTTTGAGTTCATCTTTTCAGATATATACCCAAATTAAACAATATTCAGGAAAACAGTACATTTTTTTCAGTAGAAGTACAGTACTTTTTGCCACTTCCCTTGTACTCTGATTGAATTCCCATCAATGTACCAATGCAACTCACGTTGCATCAAGGAAGATTCAGGTTGGACATTAGGAGGCTTTTCTTCACAGAAAGGGTGAGGATACATTGGAATGGGCTGCCCAGGAAGGTGGTGGAGTCACCCTCCCTGGAGGTGTTTAAGAAAAGACTGGATGTGGCACTTAGTGCCAAGGTCTTGTTAACAAGGTGGTGTTCAGACTTGATGACCTCAGAAGTCTTTTCCAACCTAATTGATTCTGTAGTTTTGTGGAAGTCTATAAACTGACTCCCATGAGGCAGGTTTTAACCCAGCCCTAAAATACAAACTCTGTAGTCTAAGGGCAGCAGGGCAGTCTGTATGGTACTTCTGTTTTCTCAAGTTTCCATCAAATTTTTATGTTTCATACAGAAAACACAGGTTCACATAGCATAGAGAAAATGAGAATGCCATGCATGTAAAACTTACAAGATGTCTTTGCAACTGCTATTAGGATCCTTGCAAGCCCCCCAGTGATCTGAGCTAGGCAGGAGTCCTATCAGAACACATGCACAGGAGTGTGCCTGAAGGATGTGATATACACACATAAGAGAGTCTGGTTGCAGCTGCAGCAGTAATCTGCTTTCCCTTCCTTCCTAAAAGCTAAGAACTAATATTCCCCATTCCTGTGGTTTTGCTTATTTTCCTGCTATTTTAAAGAAAAGGAGGAAATCAGCTAGCATGCAACTGACCCCAACCCCAAGCAGCATCATCAGCCTCAGGCTGCAGAGCTCCTGGGGTGCCAGGATTAAACATCCACAGGAAGATCTGTATTTCCCTGAAGTCAGTGCTTGAAAAAAGCCTGAAGTGCAGCTCCAGTGGGCTTGGCAGGAACTGAACCAAAGAGATTCCCCTGTGAAGGAAGGCTGATGGGGAAGGATTTTGCACCCCTTGTCACGTAAAGCCTGCAGTGTTTCCTGTGAAGCATCGCTGTTTTGATGCAGCGCAAGCTCAGGCTTCAGGAGTCCAATCACTCAGCGTTTGTTTACACTGGGAGAGCTCTGCTGCTAGATATGCTGGCATTGCTCCTCAGTGTGGATGTAACATATGCCAGAGAGGGAATTCCTCTGCCGGTCTAACGGTACCACTTCCCCCAGTGACATTAACAAAGCCAACAAAAGCACTTCTCCGACAGCACAGCTGCACCAGTGGGGGGTATATGATTTTTGCTGCTTTCCCCCTTCCCCCACCCCATGAAAATATTCCATAGGACTACCAAAGCCCTACAGAAGGGATGGATTCTCTTCTGGGCAAGCTGCCAACATCATCCAATAGCACTCACTGCAGAGCAGGAAAATGGAGACCCGTATTAAATGCACTCAGACCAAGCAGTGTTTCATCGGCCAAGAAGCGACAGGGGCCTCTGCCCACAGGGTGTCAGTGATCCGTGATCAGGAGCAGCACGAAGGAAACTCCTTGCAGATGAAGTTAGTCACCCCCGCTCAACTCCCCACCACAATTACAGTGCTGAGGCACTGAAACAGGTTGCCCAGATAAGTCATACATGCCTCATCCCTGGAAGAGTTCAAGGCTGGATGGGGTTTTGAGCAACCTGGTCTAGTGGAAGATGTCCTATGGCAGGGGTGTTGGAACTAGATGATCTTTAAGGTCCCTTTCCAACCCACACCATTCTATAGTTTTATGATTCTGGTGGTGGGTAATGGCAGCAAACACACCATACTGAGAGGTGTGGAGAGAAAATGGCTTTGCTCTAGGCAGGAAAGTGAGGGAGAGAGCAGAGGTGTCACACTGGCTGAGGATCAGGGAGTAAAGCTCAGCCAGCCAAGGTGCACGACACTGCTTCCATGCTGCCAGCTCACAGTATTTTTCCAAGCCCTGTCATGCTTGAAATGTTTTAAGGTTCCAGCTCTTCAAATCACAGCCACTGGATAACTAATTAAAATTGTTATTTAAGGAAGATGTATATTGAATTCTCCTCAGTGATTCATAGCCATATTTTAATAATATATATACATATTATATATAATAGATACAAATATATGTGTATGTGTGTGTGTGTGTCTATAAATACAATTACATACATACCTACTCTGCAAACTTCAACTTTAAAGCCAGACTTAAAGTTTTCTAAGGCTGGAATACAATCATAAATGCTTTCAGCTGAACAGCGTGGTGCCATCAGCCACTTCCATGCACTGCAACCAGAGGGGAGTGTGCTGGTGGCATCCCCACAGTTTTTCCTTTTCTCCACACAGACACAGCATTTGGAGGATAGTCTGGGAAGTAGTAGGGCACCTAAGGGCTAAAGAATCACTTTTTGTGTTGTCTATATTGTACAGGCATAAAAAGAATGTATATAAAAAATGGAAAAATACAATAATGAGAGTAAGACCACCAGGATGACAGTATTTTTCGATGTTTTCTCACAAAAAACAACTTAATCACCAACAGTTTCCTTAACTGCCCCCTCTTCTCAGGGTCGGGCACACCCTTATTTAACCCAGTCTAGATCTTTATGCATTGACAGGATTTGGTTTTCAAAGAAAAAATCAGCAGACATAGATACAAGTCCTCTGCTTCCTCAGTGAGCACAGGCAGACCATATTTCTTTGGATAATATCCCAGTCACCTGAGTTACAGAGCCAGTACATAGACAGGAAAAGCAAAGGCATTCTCCTTCAAAGCATGTACATCCCTGCTCTCACAAGGCAGTAGGAGTAACACGGTCAATGACAAGTCTGTAACAAAAAATCCTACAAAGCTCACAGTATCACTGATGAGAACAGCATGTATTCAGGAAAAAGGCACTCCAATGACTTTGTTTGGGATAACTTTTCCCCAGGCTCCTGGCTTGTCCTTGCAGTGCTTCCACCCTGGAGCAACAGCATTCACACACACCGGCGTTCCCCGAGCATGCAGCCACGGCAGGCACACCTGTCCAGCATGGATTATTCTTGCCAGAGGCACAATAATCTCCCTGGGAGGACTGTTGCTGAAGGAAGAGAGCATATGCACATTAAAATGCAGATTTTGCTTCCTGCCTCCCAGGTCTGGTCCTGTGATGACCTTCTGCAATACCAGCAACCTCAATACCTTCCCAGTATTCCAGCCTTTGGGGTCAGCCAGGCAGACTACAACAGCCTCACCAAGGCTTCAGGGTGAGAACATCTTGCCAGAAGAACTTCCAAAATGTGGGTTGCTCAGGGCCAAGCAGCACCTGGAAATTCCCACCTTAGCAGTAATGTCTGCACTGCTGGTGGGATGTCTCAAGCTCTGTCTGGGCTCCACATTCAGCTCGCAGCCAGCATTGCACCCTCTGCAATGATACTGGGCTACAAAAATTGTCACTTGTTATTAACTCTAATAATAACTTGTTATTAACTTTCCTTTCTTCTTTCAGGTCACACCTTGTCACAACAGGAGAGGAGTATACTTAGCCCCGATATTGATGTGTGAAATCAGAGATAAGTGAGCACAAATCTCCCTTTGCCCGAGTTGTAGGTGCACACGCTCATCGCAGGGACCAGGCTGGTGACATGGCTGCCACACGTGGCAGCCCAAACCCTCCTTTTGGATATTCAGTGCTTGTGCTCATACACAACAATTCATTTGGCTTGTGAATCACAAAGCGTTAATTTATTTCTAAATTACAATTCAGAATGCCTCATTTGGCCAAAGACCTCTCTCATTAAAAAGAGAATCATACAGATGTATGGTATTTGTACAAAGCTCTTTGCTGCCATCAGTCCTGGTACTATCCCAATTAATAACCAAATTAATGTCAACGCCAGTACGCAATCCTCCACGGGGAATAGGAATGACGTTTCCTTTCAGCCATGCACCGAGTGTCATCCTGCAAGAGAGAGCTGTATCTGTTTTCCCAGGGCCAGCCCCGTGCCGTCGTCTCCCACCTCAGCGGTGCGGGAGCAGCAAGAGGAAGCGGCTGTGTTTTGGATCAGCCTCCCACGCGCAGCAGAGCAGCTTCTGGCTTGTTCAATCCTACGCTCAGTGCATCGCCTGGGGATGGTCCATTCGATGGAGGGGGGCCAGGGCGTGCGAGACCCAGCCGCACACCCAGCACGCTGCCCATCCCCTGGCTTCAAAGCTGCTCTCCTCGTGCCCTCCAGGAGCCCTGAGCGGAGGGAGGGCACCACGGGGTGTCAGATGGCTGCTGCATCACATTCCCTGATGCATCTTCCCTATTTTCCCCAAAAGGAACAAAGTTGTCCTCAAAACGACGCTTTCTGTTGAACAGCTGACCAAAGATAAAAGTACAAACAGAACTTAATGGAGCGCGAAGCCTCATATGACAAGGAAAATTCCCGCTCCAATTCTGATCTCTGTTTACAACGTTGAAAGTGGGTCAAACTGGTCTGCGATGGAGGAGTCTGTTTGGAAAATGATCTCTGAGAGGAAAAGCATCTAAGCGGCAGACAACTGCACTGCAATGCTTCCACGGGGATCCCTTCCCTGCCATCAAAGTAATTCAGTTTTAACAGATAAGGTTGAAATCCCGTAACTTGAAATTATGGCTTTTTATTCAAATAACTTAAATTCAGCAATTCTCTATCTTTTGGAAAAAATCAACTAACTATGTTTCAGCACAGATCACCATGCTTTAAAAAACTAAGACATGGCTGGGTTTGGACAGGGTGGGGGAAGATGATCTCCATTTTGTTGATTTTGCATTGTTTTTTTTAATAATTGCCCTCACTTTGTTCATTTCCTGTGTTCAGGACAAGGTTATTGTACCATCACACTGCCTAAACCAAACTATTTTGTTTTACCCTGTCATGGTCTCTTTCAAAATGCGAAAGAATGATTGTGACATTAAATGGGAGCCCAAAAATAAGAAACAGTCTGTAACAATATTACTTTCCAAGGTATTTTCATTCTGACTTCCAGAAATCTAGTGAATTTAATATCTGTCCTTTCCTGTTCAAGATAGAAAATTATTGTAATGTAAACAACTTCATCCAAAACTTCCTGGCAAGAAGCTCTGTAGATTGTTCTGCGCAATGCTGGTATACAAATGCACAGCAATCTAAAGAAAGAACATACCAACCAGCCTTGAAACCCACTAATTTGTTTTATCGACTTATGAAAATTCTGTTCTTTGACCTTCAAGTGCTTGATTCCTCTTATGGTCGTACGATCTTTATTTATTAAAAATCTCCTACTAATTACTCTCAGGGTACCCAGAGGCTTTAAAAAGCACAAAGTGCCAAAAAATGCATTACTACATTCCTGCATATATTGAATCCTCTTTCGAATTTGTTTTTGAAAGACATACATTTATAGTGTTTTCTAGAAAACATATTTAAAAGCACCCCAAGCTGATAAACATTTCTTCATCTTTATAATTAGTATTTTTTTAAAGTTCTCTTTGTTTTTAGTCACTATTTTGTATTTACAGAAAAATGAGCTCTGTGAGTCTTCAAAGTGTCTGCTAATGTCAGATATTTATAGAAAGTTATGATCTCAAATGATTTTAAGAACTGAATCAGTCTACATCTGTGGAACAAACCTTGTATCCTTTAGACTTTGAAAATGTGCAGTTTTAACTGGAGACTTTCAGGGCAAATAAAGAATAAAAATGCTCAGTATAAAAAAAATAACAAACAGTAGCAGCCAAAAAGACTTGGAAAAAATACCATGGCACAGGAAAGGATGTAAATTTTATATCTGTTTACTAACAAACAAAGAAAAAGAATAAAGTAAACGGAAACAGCCCAGACATAACATAGATGAGAATGTGAAATAGGTATGGGGTATAAACTCTGAGTCTACATAAAAAGAATATTTACAAAGTTAGACGGAAAAATGAGTTTGTGAGTCTCCCAGACACATCTCTGAATTAGAAAGTGGTTTGTGAATGGCTCATGGAAATAAATAGTTACTCTCACAAAACCAAAGACCCCCCTAAAAAAATTTTAAAGGGCTATTTCTCCCCAGACTTCCAACTAAGTCAGAGCAGAGGAGACACAGAGCAGGGCGTCTGTCCCAGCGCCCTGCTCGAGTGGGGCGAGCTCGGGGAGGAGGGAGGCTGCGAGGCGCCAGCGTTCCTCCCGCCCTGGCTGCCATCCCAGCCCGCACACCACCCGCTGCACACCCCGCACTGCTGCACCACCAGCTCCACGGCGAGTCCCACCGACAGCTCCGGGCTGGGCTCCAAGCTGGCTGTGGGGAGCTGTGCGCCTCTGCAACCCCGCCTCTGCCTGTGGGTGCTGTGAAGGGACCCCCACCCCAACACGAGAGGTGTGTGCTCCTCCGAGATGAAAAGAGAGCCTTTCACAACTGACCGAGCTGTCCCCAACTATACTGCAACAGAAAGCACATTAAGTTGGGAAACACTCTTGTAACACTTATTTCTGTTATGCTTTTTTGTTTATTTTGTTTTTCAATAGAGCCTCTTTCCCAAATTGAGTGCAGGACCCCATTTGCACAGCCTTGACATCTACACAAAGGGGAAAGACCTTTTCTGCCCTAAAGCTCAGAACCCGAAGTCCAAGAGGTGCTCAGGGGGCGTGCGTGGAGCAGCAGTGGGACAGGCTACCAAAACCCTCCCTGGGGTTGGTGCCACCAGGCAAGAGCGCCTGGGGACAAGGAGGCATGGGCAGAGCCTGTCAGAGCCCGTGGATAGTTAGATGGAAAAGCCACACCTGCCCCCAGCCCCACATCAGGAGCGTCACCCCGGACGGCAGAACAGGACATTGACCTGCTCTGGAGCCCCAGTTCGCAGCCCAGGGCACCGGGCGGTTTGCACCTCATGTACCACATGAGCTGCAGCCCCTCGGAGCACGAACATCCTCTTCAGCTCTACTGCCTGAACAGCCACTTAGGGGAAAATGGGGCGGGGGGGGAAGCTGGCAGCAGCAGTGACAGAGGCTTCAGCTGTCCCAGCTAGCCCCAGTGGCCACCATGGTGGTCCCTGAGTCACCCAGGCTCACACAGCCACCAACACAACGTGCCCGCTCTCATCACTTCCCCACCAACAGCACTGAAGGCTCCTGTGGGGTTTCCGTATTCCCGTATCACCTCTTAATGCACCTGTGAATTTGGGAGGCAGGAATGATCTACATTTGCAGAATGGGACTCCAGTCCAGAGCCAAGACCTCCATGCACTTTGTGTACAACACAAAACAGTAACACCCCCCGTGGGTGGCAAGCTGAAGAACCAAAAGGGGACAGCCGAGCCCAGGGTTCTGCTGAGCTCAAGGCGCTGGTTTCAACTCTGTGGATATGAGAACTGCTTGAAACAGAGCCGGCTTTTGTTAGCAGGCTCCAACGAGTGGAGTGCTCTGCCAACCGCAAAAGGTGAAAAATAAGGTGTTTTTTTCAAGCAAGGAGTCATCCCATCATCATAGCAGATGGCCTTCATCAATCTCCTCTTCACCACCTTGGACTGGCACACAAAGAAAGTTTTTTGCCAATATGTGGATCTCTGCGTGCACTGCGTTACTGAACATCAGGTGAGACAACGGTACTGTCCCAAGTTTTGAGCCACAAGCAAACCCCTCTCCCTCTAGCTGAGCTACGACGGGAATTACGTACGCACACAGAACACATAAAAGTTACCTGACAGAGTACATTTTCTTCAAACACAACGCAGATTAGAGCTCTAACGCGTTTTCTCATCCACCCCCCAAAAAAGATGAGATTTTCTTTCCACAGGCTACCGAACAGTAAAGAACCCAAATAACGCTAAAACAGCCTTCAAGAAAACTAAGCATCAAACGCTAAAATGTCCTTCAGAGGCTGGATGGGATGAGCTGAATCACCTCCCAAGCGAGGTGAGGCACCGGCTGTTTAGCAGTTGCGTAGATAAGTTTGCAGCCGGCTCGTGGCACGCAAGAAAGGGTCCATAGTCCACCCCCAAAATTAATGCCTCTCCCGTGCACAGCCGGGACTCCGCTTTCGGGAGCGGAGCGTTTGTGAAACACTTGCCGAACAGTGGTCCCTCAGCGGGGAAGCCCCTCCAGCCCGGCTGCCGCTCCCCGCTCTCCCCCGGCCCCCGGCGGGGACCGGCCCCGCTCCGCCCCCCGCGCCCCTCGCCGCCCTCCCCGGGCCCGGGTCCCCCCTCCGGCGCGGGGGGCGGCGCGGGCGGGGCCGGGGGCGGCGGGCCCGGCCGCACAAAGGGCGGCGGGGCGGGGGGCGCCGGGCACTTACTTTGTCTATGGTGCCCGGGAGCAGGCGGTCGAGCAGGCGGCACAACACCACGCCGTCCTTCAGCGAGGACTGAAGGAAGCCCTCGGGGTCGGAGATGGTCTTTTTGGGCGACTCCAGCACGCCCAGGGCAATCAGCCACGTAACGGTCTGCTCCGCCGAATTCATGGCGATGGCGGCGGCGGGCGGGGGTCGCGGCGCCCCGCGCCTCGCGTGGGTTTTGTGTGTCCCCCGGCGGGGGCTTCAGGCGGAGGCCGGCGGCGCCGCCCCCATGTGAATGCAGATGACGACGCCCCGGCCCCGCCGCTACAGACACATGCAGCTGCAGTGCCGCCTCCTCCCCGCCCCCCCGCCGCCGCCGCCGCCGCCGCCGCCGCCGCCCCATGACATCACTGGCAGCGGCGGCGGGCGGGGGCCGCGCGCCCGCGGAGACCCGCGCACCGCTCCGCGCCCCCCGCGCGCGCCCCCCGCCGGCCGCGGAGCGCCCCCTAGCGCCAGCCGCGCCTCCGCGGGCGCGCAGCGGGGCGGGAGCGGGAACGGGAGCCGCCGGCACCGCCGGCCGCGGGGAAAAGTTGCGGGATCCCCCGGCCGCTCATTTCTTCCTCGGACGGCGCCGCCGCGCAGCGAACGAGCCCCTACGAGCCTTCGGCGCCAGGCTCGCGGAGATTGGTTTCGGACCATCTGCCTCTGGGAGCACCGGCTGCGGGTTCCGGCCCGACCGGCCGCATTAACCCGATCTCTGTGTTGCCCGCCGTTCCGTCGCGCAGGGAAGCCCGCTCGGGAGGCTCGGCGCAGCGGCCGGGTGCGGGCTCGCCCCGGTGCGCGCCATCCCCGCCGTGCGCCTGCCGGGATGCTCCATCCCCGGAGCGCCTCCCGCAGCTTCCACCGCGATGGTCTGCGGCTCCGCCTGGGCAGCCAGCGCTCAGATGGACTGCCAAGGCTAACCTGAAACACAGCCTTCCTGTGCCTTTTACTCTGACAAAAGCCATTCCTCAAGGCTTCGCTTGGCCAGGACACTATGAGCAATCGGTATTTTTTGTTGGGAGCTGGCTGGTGTGGGCTCCCAGGGTTGCTCTGTTGCCATTAGCCTCCCTGATGAGCACACACGCCAGGAGAGGCGATACCACCACAGCCCCTCGCTCCCTTCTTGCCCCATCTGACCCCCTCGAGGGGCAAAACGCCTTCAAGGCAGAGGTAGAGGGAATAATGCCAACCCAAACTCATCATCTCTGCTGTTCTGCTTCCAGCCTGGCATATTGCATCCACTACCATCACAGTCACTGAGCAGCAGCTCTGGTAGGTTCTTCTTACCCAGAATCTCCTGCCAAACCAGCGGCCAGCCTAGAAAGACAGACATGCTTTTTGATTTGAGACAAGATAATCTAATTTCAACACTCATTCTCCTTCTAATCCATAATAGGTGCAGATTTTCTTAAATTTTGACACTTCAGGTAGATCAGTCTTCCAAAATTTGTTTTTCCTTTTGCTCCTTGTTTTGGTTGAGGTGAGAGCAGCAGACCGGCCTCTGCCAGTACTAATGCCCACCCAGACTAAGCAGGATGGAATAAACAAGTGTCATGCACACAGCAATGGTCAGAAGGCATTTATTACCTCGGCATTCCCAGCAGGGGTTCCCCAGGAGCTTCCTGGGCAAGGTAATCAGCAAGTGGGGACATCCCTGGTGCTGGCCCATGGTAGAAAACAATGGGCATGAGTTTATAAAGCTTTTTATGTGAGAGGTGTGATGACTACTTGAGCAAGGTGAAAAGCTCATGGCTGATACATTTTCCGTGTTGTGGAAAAACCCATCCAAAGGAAATGTAAGCAATAACATATTACAACAGAACGGTGATCTTAACAAAGCATAAAGGGTTTCATTACAAGCAATGTCTGGGTTATCACTGACTGACAGCCATCACCTGTCTCCTCACCATTCTTCTGCACTTAACTATACACCCTTCCATATTTATTTTGAGCAGCAGCTTCCAATCCAATAATTTGCCAGCCTAAAGAACACAAATATGACGATTCTTTGCCATTGGAAACCTGTGTGGATGGATTGCCTGGAGACTTTTGAAAGAAGCTTGACACAGTTCGGGAAACCATTCCCAGACGTTTCAAGGGAAAAAAAGGAAGTGCCCAAAAGATTTAGGAGCATGCCACTCCCTTCCTGGCTTCCTTTCTTGTCAGACTTTCCCCTGCAAAGCATTTACTGCAAAGCACCTGAACTCTCTGCGCAGCTCCCTTGTTTTATTGTTTCCTCCTGCATGTTCCAGTACTGTCCACTTATACTGTAATCTTGTAGGACAGACAAATATTTTGCATCTGCATTGTCTGGTGAGTGGAGCCCATACCATAGTGGGAGTTTTGAAGCAACACAAACAATGAAATATACAATTATTGCAAGCCTGTGCTCCTTCTTCTTCTCTGTTTCACAATTAAAGATGTTCTGATTCTCTTATGTCCTGATTCTGGTCCCACTCTTGCTTCTAAATTATAAACTCAGGACATCTTTATTTAAACATCCATTCTGATAGTGTTTAAATAATCTAAATTCTTTCAGAAGGCATCACAGAGGGATGATTTTAATCACTTTTTTCTGCAAAACATTTTAAATTTATGCAAAGCTGAAAAAGTAATTTTGGTACTGGTTCTCATAAACAAATGATATATACGAAGCAAGCGTGTAGGTTCAGGTAACTTCCAGGCCTTAAATCTGTTTACACTAGCAAAAAATTCTTATATTTTGCAGGGGGAGAGGGGACTTGGGGAAGGAGGGGGAGGTGTCTCAGTTTAATAATATCTGGACCTCTTTTGAACAAAAAAGAAATCAATGTTCTACAAAATACATCAGGCAGCTTTGGCAGAGATCTAGTAGATTGAACAGCACATCATTTTCTATAAATAAAGATTAAGCAGTTGACAATTTGGTCTTTTCCAAGCTTTTGTCATATTCTTATGAGAAGTTACTAAGGAAACCAGGTAGGCACGAGGCTGAAGGTAAATTTCTGCTGTGGATTAGTGAGTGGTTGAAAGACAAAACATCAGGAATAAATTGCCAGTTTGCTATTTGACCAATAAGTTACCAGTAGAGATACTTCCTCAATTCTGTGGTATGAAGTCTCCAAAAGACAATTATACTTCTGTGGGTTTTATTTATTCTTTTAGCCTGAGCAATTGGTTTTGGAGGAGGGAGAGCAGGAGAGGAAGGAAAGAGCAGGTAAAGAAAGCTACTCTTTCATTTTGGACTTTCAATTGCTGTTTTCCATTTTCAGCTGTTAATGCCTTGTCTACCTGCCCCTGGGCAGCAATGAGACGCTTTGGCCAGACGCACAAGTCTCTGTTTCCCCTGTGCCAAGGCAAGGTCAGGATTTCATTGCGGAGGTGACTAATTAATTATCAGTCCAGCTTAAACAGAAATTGCCTTGACAATCTGTAAGTAGCTATATAGGGGTTGTACTGGATCAATTGCTGTCCTGGGGTTCCCATGCTATATGTAACTATCTCTGTAGTTTTAGCCTAGGCAGGTTTATATCTACCTCTCTGTAGTAAAAGCTTCACCCCAACAAAGCACATTTCTGTGTTAAACTCAGAGATGTATTTGCATGCCATTTAAACCTACCTTCCAAAAGAATCTTGAGGCTCGTAGAGAAGCTAGTCTTTTGCAGTTCCTGAAACCAGCTATCACAAGTTCAATATCACCAGCTCTCTCTGCTGTTGATTGACTACCTGTCAGCTGAAGGTGTCAGGTAAAACCCATACACCAAAGATTGTGTTGGTGAGCTCGGGAAGGCAGATCAATGAGCTCTGTGGTGCTGGCACAAGTGTCAATGAATTCAGAACAAACAAACAAGCAAACAGATAAAAACACAACAGAGACTGAATTATTTCATTATCTTCCAAGTTGCAAAGTATTTTAATAGGCAGATAGAAAGTTTTTTGTCCTGAGAGGTCTGTCAGTCAAGCATAAATAAATGAGTACCCTACAGAGAGCAGCTAAAGTGCTGATGCAAAAACATGAATCCGGGACTCTGAGAGCAGTGTTTGGCCAAGGGTGACAGCAGCACGATGCTTGGGACTGCACTGCTAAACTCCAGGGCAGCACAGAAGCTTGGGCCTCTCAAACAGGGATCACAGAATGCGGTGTGTTGAATACACCAACACCCAAGCCATCCCCAAAAAGGTAAATAAGCAAAGAAATAAGGTGCTTTTAAAACTTTTCCTTTCCTGGAGGTTACATGCGCCTGTTGCAGAATTTGAGGGAAAACAGAGATGCTTAGCATCACGAGAGCTTTTAGCTGGGAGAGAGATGCCCAGGAGACCAAGTGCCTCATTTATTTCCCCCAGTCACAGATCTCAAATCTCTCAAAAATCTACTGCACTTGCTCTACTGCCTCCTGTGCAAGTGCCTACTCAAAAGCAGAAATACTGTCACCATATCTTTACTTTAAATCAATGCAGCCTATTGACACGATGCTCTGATAGAGCTGAGTCCAGGCTGCTGTCAAGTCTTTGGCTATCTTAAACCTAGCAGTCAAAATTTTTGTTAGTATTTGCTTGATTCGATGAGGCAATCCTGTGTTACAAGCTCTATCACAGTCACTCGTGCTTTTGTAGCTTTTACCCTGGCTATGATCTTTAGGTGGAAATACACAGAGAGTCCTCTGGCAAGTGTGCAGTAGCCCAAAATATAGCTCTGCTTCTGCGCTCCTGAGAGCATCAGTTCAAGAGCTGCCTTTGTCTTCTAAGTGCAGTTCAGGATAATGGCATTGATCTGCTACATTCTTTATACTTTCAGAAACCAGTAAGTGTCTCTGCTTTCGGCAGAGATGAATATAAAACGAAGGTCCTTGCCATGAAGGGCTTAGTCTAAATCACAGATGATGGAAGATGAAGGATAAACCTGAGAAAGAAAGAGATGAAACAGGACAATAGGCAACAGTGCAGTCACACTTAGGCTCTCGCCACGGGAAGAAACCTATTTTAATTGCCATTTCAAAAGTTTTATTCTCATTTAATAAGGTCTAAGAAAGAAATGAAGGGCGATAATTGAACAGCAAGAAATCAAAATTACTAAAATGAATTAAAATGTTGTTTTGAATTCAAGCAAACAGAGAAAGGAGCTGAGATTCTTGGATATTTTTAAACAAATGAATAATGAATGAACAGTATTTTCAAAATTTTGCCCTGTTTTTTGTTAGCATGAATTGGAGTAAGTGCTTTTTTAACATTGCAGGCTGGACAGAAGCAAATCAGTGGTTCCCCTGTGGAAGGACTTGGGGGAGGGGAGTTGGCAGTGAGCTCCACCATTTCAGGCCAGACACAGAGAAAGCTATCCTGCAAGCTGAAATATCAGATGCAGATCCCCAGCTGGTGGAAGTTGTCACAGCTCCCTTAAAGTTGATGAATCTATGACATTTTTAAATGGCGAGCTCAACAATTTGCAAAGAGCTCTGATCACAGGGGACTGACACGACCATCCATAAAAAAGGCAAATTGGATTCTAAATTGTATCTGATGAAGAATTTTGGGCAAAGTAAGTGTAAGAGTGTTACTGAGTCATCAGTAGAAACTTGTTTGGATCATAGCACAAAAACTTGGACACTTGTTCTCTGGAAAAACTAAATCACCCAGCAATAGAGTCATTAGAAGACTGACAGTGATCTTATGGGAACTCGGCTTGTTTGCCTTGGTGAAACAAAGCCTGAGAAAGGGTACAGGAGGGCCATCTATAAATACACCCGTGGGTAAATATCACAGATAGGCACGCAGCTATTTAAGCTCAGGACAATGCTAGCACAAGAGCAAATGTGTATAAACAGGTCCTGAATAAATTTATGCTGGAAATCAGAAAAATATATTTGCTTCTTCTAGGCATAAGAATTTTCAATGCTGATGAGAAAGATCAGGGCAAATAACTGAGCTACTTTTAGAGGGGTGTATAATGTGCAGGTTAAAGAGATTCTGTGGTTTGAGTGCAGTAGCAGGGACTGGACATCACCCAGGCTCTGCTCCCCAGCAGACTGTGCATTACGCCTACCAGAATCAAAGTGGGCCAAGCATTCATCATGATGGATAAGATTTAGTGAGAGAAGTCAAATAAGCAGAACCACAGTCAAAGCCATTCTCTCACTCTGAGTGAATGCTAATGACACTCGTTCATTGCCGCTTGGAAAATACTCTTTTGTAAACTAGGTTAGTGGAAGAAAACCCTCTTCTCTGAGATATAGGCTCACAGAGTTGGAAGCCACACAAAGTGACCCTTGGATGGTTTTTTTTAGAGCCCTTTTGTATTCAAATTTTTCAATCTTATAAAAGTTTGTTGTAGATCTATGCCTCTTTTGTTTTTAAATACACAGCAATTACCAGGGTGAAGTAGCATCCTGTCCTTCACTTTACTCCAAAATCCTTGGCAGTAGACAGACAGTTTTGAAGACATTTTTGAAGAGTGGGAGGAAGGAAGGGCAGCACAGGGAATGACAGAGGGAAGACAACACAGGTGATAGAAGCTCTTAGTCAATGTATTGAGCAGGAGCATCAAAATACACAGCTCTTCCATCAGTGTATTTATGACAAGATTTCCACACTTGGCATAGGTAAAGAAAACTGATTTTGAATAGGATTGCTTAGCTGGTGAGGTTTGCAAGAGGATTCTTATTCACAGTTGTATGAGTGGTCAAGATACTGGATACATTTGATAAAAATGTAAAACTGGATTACTCCCCATTCACAGGGGAAATTGCTGTGTCCCTGTAGCACAGCAAGTGTCACCATCTGCTGGGTCATCCTCGTGCTTTTTTGGGTGTGGGGCATGACAGCAGGGCATGCTCAGGGGAGGATTTTGGGAATCTGCTCCCCTGGCACACAGCCAGAGCCCCAGCCTGGCACACAGTAGAGCTCAGCAGAACATCTATGGCTTGATCAGGCTTTCAAGAGCTCTCTGGACTGCTTTTGCAAGAGACCACGTGAGCTGATGGAGCTGTTATTTTTAGTCCTACAGTACTATTTGTTGACTATGGATATTTCCTGAGCAGTAGGTACTGAAGGGCCAAGGCACTAGAAGCCTTCTAATGATCCTTCAATAAATGTTACAGTCAATAAATGTCACCATCTGCCTTACAGTTAGCATGTGCACTCTTTCAGCCCATATTTCTATTCTATTCTATTCTATTCTATTCTATTCTATTCTATTCTATTCTATTCTATTCTATTCTATTCTATTCTATTCTATTCTATTCTATTCTATTCTATTCTAATTATTTCTTATATTAATTTAGCTTATAGATATTTGTATCATCACCAGTTCACTTCAGATTTATTCGTGACACTCTCAATCAGTAGTAAGATGGTCTTCTAGTGCTCCTTCTGAAAGAAACCAAATACTAAGCCTATACTCTAATACTAATGCTGAAGGTTTACCTAGCTTATGGGAGCCTCACCTCCCTACACTATAGGATTTTCAGGTACCAAGAGGAGGGTGGAGAGCCAGTTGTGGAAGCTGCTCACACAGAATATATAGAGATGGCAACAGCTGAAATCTTGTGCTTTGCCCCAGAATCTCTGGGCACTTCTGGCTACTTTCTTTTTTGCTGATTAAAACTACATCCACCCAACAAATATAGATTATGATTATTTGACTCAGCTCTCTACCATTTCCTCTTTAAGCTCCCAGTGTTTAAGGACATTAATCTTGTGTATTTTCCTTGGCTTTTATAGTCCTGTTGGCAGCAATTATAACTCTCTGTGCTCTTAATTTTGGCCAAATAAAACTAATCAGTATGCTCTGATAAATTAGTAGTTGCTTGACAACCATCTTACCAAATAAAGTCTTCCACAGGGCTGGAATCCTAAAGGTCTACAGTGTTATAAAAGCCAAGGTGCACATACAGTTATGCCAGAGCTGATTAGAAAGGAGAAGTAAGTGTCACTGGCATGCTGAATTTCCTAGAGTTCTCAAGCTCAGGTGACACCACCATTTAGCAAACAAACTCTTTGTAAGGTCTGCCCTCATAGGCCATATTCTCCCGTGCCATATTCTCCTTGCAATCTTTCCTATTGAATTGGAACAGGCTACCTGGGGAAGTGGTGGAGTCACCATGGAAATGTTCAAAAAACAAGTAATCATGACACTTCACAATATAGTTTAGTGGGCATGGTGGTATTCAATCCAGGATTGGACTTGATGATCTTGGAGGTCTTCTCCAGCCCTAATGACTTCATGATTCTAGGATTCTAGGTGTAATCCCACCAAAGTTGTTACCCCATATAAAAATGCCCCTTATAAGGAGAGCATCTGGCTTTCATTACTTGATTAGCCTTGTGTTAAATCTTATGTTTCCAACCAAGTAACGGGTTATTCCTGCTTTTGAACACAGGAACTGGACTATGGAACATTGGAAAACCCTAGGGTGAAGATTGTGTGAAATTTTTGTCTCCTTTTTCTTTGTCCATGTTTTCTATGCTCCCAATGGTGTGTCTCTATATTTATGTAAAGAATATTTTGAAGACAGCTCTGCAGCCATTGCTGCCACATGTTTCAGCCAATTTTCAGAAGGCTGGAAATTTCAGATACAGCTACAGAAAGAAACAACATCACACAGGTAAGACAAATTTTTTTTTTAAATTAAACAAAGTAAGATTTTCAGCATTTATCTTGAATTTTCTAGGGCACCTTCAAAACACTGCAGATCTCTGTATTTTCAGCATGTTACATGTGATGTCTTGATGTGATGATAGTTATAAACCTGTACTAGATTAATCAGTAATCAATATAATGGATTGACTCTATACCTAGTTATCTTTCAACCTGAAGAGTGTTCAGACCCATCTCTGTCAAGAATCTCCATCTGATCAGGGAAACAGACCATGATAAAAGCTGTGTAAAAAAGCTTCCTTCTTTACTAATTGGACTGGACTTGGAAATCAGAGGTTTCCTGGGAGCATTGCCTATTTTCCTCATAATTATTTGCATATTCAGTTCAACAGCAAAACAAGTCTGTAATTGTTCATTTCAGAAATTAAAATCTCCTTATCCTGTATGTCAGTCAGAAGAAAATGTGCAATCACTGCATCAATGCCAAATAGTACTAAATCAGTAGGACCTGCACTAATTTAGGATTAGGAAGTGTATTAAACAATAACTTAAGAAGCAAAGGATGTTAAGGGAAGGAAATTTGCTGGAGTCATTGTTTAATGTATCCTTGTTAGCAAGGAAGAATTTTTCTACTGCTCAACATGTAAATTACATTCACTGTCTAATTACACCAATTGAGGCAATCTGAGGTAGTTTAACATTAAGAAATGTTTTGTAACCAATTTATATTTTATGTTTAGCTCACAACAGTATCGACATAATCTTAAAATTTAATAATATGGGTGGGATCAGATGTAAATGTGAGCCTCCCGCTTTGATGTCTGACATAAGTAATGCACACAAGAGATGTTCAAATGCTGCGTTGCTGTGCTGCTGTGGCTTGAATGTCACAGCTTAATGCCAGTGGGAAGAAATAGCACCACCAAAATAACTTCATCCACCTATTTAACCTTCCAAATATATACTACGAAATGGGATAAAGCCTTAAAAAAATGTTGGTGTGGAGGTAAAAAAAAAAAAGCACCTGAAATAGGGTGTAGTTCTCACCATTAAAACCTGCATTGTTTTGTCATGATTTTGTTCCACCCAAATTCACAACACTGTTTGGACCAGTAATGATTAGTTTTACACCACTACATTGCATAATAAAGATTTCTGTCCATTGGTCAGGTCCTTCTTGAACATAGGATTATTTAATTAACTAACACAGAAGTCAAACCATCAAAGTTCACACTGAAGCAAATTTGCACAAAGTAAAAAGGAGTTTTACATGAGGAAGAAGCAACAAAAAAAAAATCAAAGCTCACTTCTGGCTTCTTTTCTACTCTAAATTTCAGTAGAAAATGAAGGAAAAATACTATCCTAAACATGAAGTATAAAATGTCATATTATCGTTTATTCAAAAGATGTCACTGCAGCAGACAAATTTCAACTGTGACAACTTCTGTGGATGAGAATATTGTAGCTGAATAATATTTAAAAAGTAATTTTCTTGGGTGCAGTTTCCCAGGCTGAGGAGTTGATCATATAAACCCATATGGAATGAACAGATCAGCTTTCACCAGCTCTATTTCACCTCTGATTTCAAGCTGAGATAACTGATATGGCACAGATGAGGCTGAGGCACCAGAAAGCAGGTCTTTCACAAGTAGGGTCCCCTGTGCAGGTTCAACATTTTGTTCTTGACAAGAAAACTGTTCAGAAGTTAACTCCAAGTTTGGAGCTGTTTTCTAAATCAGCAGGGAGAAAAATCCCATTGGCTACTGTCACGCCTGTACAACTGTAGTCAAACAAATATAAAAATAGTCTTTTAAACAAAACGTTCATACATACATGAAATATTTCAAAGGAAAAGGCAAGCATTGCTGTTTCCTGCCATTCATACAGTTCTGAAACGGCAGATGAGGAGTTGGAGACGCCACTCACTGCTGCTATTGCCTGAAAAGGGGAACTGGACTGTTTGCCAGTGCCCAGTGAGGACACGCTCCTCTGAATGCGCCCTTAACGTCATTCCAGGAGGGATGCTTCTCTTGCTACAGAAGACTGCTCATACATCACCAAATAACACTGCACAATCCTGAACTGTAGAAGAACCACACAAGTATGAGAGAAACATGGATGCAGAAAGACTGTACCTCTCCCAAGCTTCATAGCTCATTATGTTGAATACCAAGTTTCATTTTTGCCAAATTAAAGGGCAATGGAGAGAACTGTGACAGGACCTTTATAGGGATTTTCCTTCTTTGCTCTCTCCTATTGTCTCTAATGCATGAAGAAGTAATTCATGTCTGGGGAAAATTGTTCTGAATTTCTCTGGATTTTGAATATTGGTGTAAACAAACGTTGGTCTTTATGCAGAAGTTGCAACAGTTTTTGAATTAATAAATGCAATGTTGGGTTTGGACCATAGCTAAAGATCATACATGTGTAAAAAATAAGAAGTGGAAGTAATAAAGTGATGAATTCCGCAACTACTTGAGGTCTTTATGCTCTTCCAGTTAGTATCCAAGTTGATTCAAAGGAAAAGAGTAAGCCTTTGAAGACTCCAACTGGAGAGAACTATGAATCTAGTAGTTCAACACCATGTACATTTATTTAAACATTACAAAAACCAGTCTGTAATGTATTTGATTTAAACAAGAGTAGCCACAAAGTGATCCCATATTTTTTATTCAGCTCATGACAAACACACTGAGATCTTTGCCTTAACAACTGTAAGAGCAGATCTTCAGTAGTAGTAATGGAACATAATTAAATATCGTGTGACAAGGCTGGGATAGTCTTATTCACATGGAGATGGGCTTTACTCCTCAAAGAGACAAAGCAAGACTGTTTGAGGTGCAGATACTGTTCCACAAAATAAAGAGATCAAAATTTGAGCCCAAGACACTTTTATTTAAGACTTGGTTTGTACCTTTTAATTTGCAAAGCACAAGACAGATAATTTGCTTTATTTTAAAGTACATTTTAGAGGTGCATTTATTAAACAGTATAGGTTATCTGAAATACACATATTTTTACATTTAATTTACAGCCAAATAACCTAATGAAATGAGAAAGATAAACAAAGACACATCATGCCTGCAGGAATACAAAACTGGCCATAATTTTGCTTCCTCTTCTAAAACAAAAAAACTAAGCAAACAAACTTCGAAATATTTCCACTTTTTGTATTCAAATATTGTTCCTTTTCTAGGTTTGTAAACACTAAAATCTCACATAAGCAAATTCAGCTTCCACAAAGGCATTTAATTGTTTATTGCGAATTACAGCTGTATATATTTTTGATCACCATTCAAGCCAAGAGGAATCCTGTTTCAAGCTGAGATCTAAAAATAAGATGACTGCCACAAAATATTCACTTTTAGACCATGAACTTTGACACTGCCCTTTAGTCATAAGTTTAAAAATAAATTTTAAAACCTCAATGTGCTACAACTGTACTTCCTGTAACATATGTTCATGATTGAGTTATCTCACTTGCACAGGATGTGCTCAGATGAAATGGAAACTGTCCCTCCATGACAGCCAGTTGAGCTCCCAAAATAAGGGTGAGTTTGTTGACCACAGCAAAATTAACTTCAGTTTTCTACTCAGGTAGGGAGGTATAAATACACTGACAGCAGGAATGCCGCAAATAATCTGAATATTTAGTTAATAATATTAAACTTATTCCAGAAGCAAATGAGATGTGCAGACAGTGTTTCCTTTAAAGGCTTCGGACAATGCAAGCCTACAAATGGATCCATGTCCCATCCAGGTATTAGGTACCATGATCTGTTTAAACACACAGGAAACGTGGGGCACTGCTAGCAAGAAGAAGTGGAAAAGAACTTTTTGAGACAGGTATTCAAAATGATGCTGAATTCTAAATACAAGCTACATATATGGGGACTAAGCAGAAATATTGTTTGGAAGAAAACTCACAAGCAGCCTGAAGCAAAAGAGAAATAATTTAAAACTTTTAAATCCATACAAAAATTTTATCTCATCTACATCAACCCCCCGTTGCCTTGAGCAGTCAGAGAGCAGCCAGTTGGCCAAGAGAAGTGTTTTTTTCCTCTCTTGCTTGTAAGATCATTATTCCCACTAGAGGGGCTCCCCCTGGAGGAGTGCCTCCTGTTCTGGGCACCCCAGTACTTGCTGACAGTCTAGAGCCAGTCCAGCACGGGGCCACAGAGATGGTCCAGGGGCTGAAGCACACCATCCAAAAGGAGAGGCTGGGAAAGCTGGGCTCCCTGCACCTGGGAAACAGCTGGCTATCTCATGTAGAGGAGACCCCATGCTTGTATTTACTCAAAGGCCAACTAGAAAAAGACCTTTATAAGCCTTGATGGACTGGAGACTGGACTAGAGACCTCCAGGGTTTCCTTCTGACCCAAGTTACTCCACAACGCTGCTCTAGGATTATGTGAGGTGAAATGATTGAGGTTTGTCTTGAAGGGAGCACAGGCATTTCATGGTGGGAAGCTGGGCATGGAAGGCAAATAATATTGCCCAACAAGAGCTGTCTTCTAGGGACAGACTACTCAGGCTCTCCACCAGCTAGTAGCACAGACCATCTAGCCAATACAAAGGCAAAGCTTTCTGAGAGGCAAGATGCATAGCCCTGCTGCACAAAGCTGTTTCTACAGAAGGAATGGCAGCTGCAGGAAATCATCTGGTCTCCTATCCTGTAAACAGAGGCAAATGCAAGGGATACCTGCACCTACTTGCTTTTCCTTCTGGAGAGCTGACAGTGGAAATCACTCTTTAAAAAACACCGAAATGAAACATTTAAGTTCCAATAACTTCGCAAAATTTTTTTTGTGGTACTGACCTTAGAAATCTTGTGTCGGGAATAAAATAATTTAGATAAAATATAAAAGCAAACTTTGATGTTTCACTATCAAGAAGTTACTCACTGTGAAGATTCTAACACCAAGTACTTGAGGCAAAAATGAAAGAACTGTAAGAATAACAATAGATACATGTGTTAATGAAGCTACTGATAATAGCAAGGGGAAAGTGAGAATGCAAGGCAGGAACAACAGCACACAAAATATATGACCTATGCAAAAAGATGGAACATATCTTCAGATATATATATAGAAGGAGTATTGCAAACCATACAGAAATTATGTTTTTCATGTCTGTGGTGCATGCAATGAAAAGGAACTGCAGCAAGCCCAATTCAGATTCAACATGGGGAAAAATCCTTACAGGTTTTCTGGAGAGATGCCATAACCTTAGCATTGTTAGCAACCTTTAAGAAAACACTAGACCAGTATCTGTCAGAAGGGATATATCTACACATGTTCCTGCCTGGCAACAGAAAGATGCACTAGATGAACTTTAATGTCCTTTCAAGCCAAATGATTTCATACAGAAACTTCTATGTATCAAACAATTTAAAAACCCACGAAAAATCCCCTAAATCTAAAATTCACTCTAGAATACAATCTGAACTAGAATTGCAGCTATAAATTAAAGACTAGTAATCAATGAATTTTAGAGAAAAACAGCCAGTCTTTCATTGTGATAGCATTTGCTTATGGGAATTCATAGCCATCACCTTGACATTAAAAAAAACCCCATACAGGAATAAGCTCAAGGCATTTTAATACTCAGTATTGAATAAGCAAATGAGACAGCATCCCCTTATCAAACAGAACCTCCATGACTCTGACTTGAGACATGACCTGTGTTGTGGAGAATGTCAGGCTAAATAATCATCATTCTCACTTCTGGTTTTAAAATGCAGGCATAAAACAGGATTTCTGTTTGGTCACCAAAGACCAGAAGGACTGAAACAGTTATGGTGATTGCATATGATTTTCCAAGACAGGAAGTTGCATTCACAAGAATGTCTCTGATCTACTCTTCAGGAATATGCAAGCAAAGAAAACAAAACAAAACAAAACAAAACAAAAAAATCCCAAATTTTTAACATAGCCTTCATGATAAAGAAAACAGCAACTCAAAATTAACCTCTTGTTAGCCAGAGACTATACGATTTCTTCTGCACGGTGATGTTAGGCAATCAGCATCTTTATTTCTTTCTCTTCCTCTCGGCTATTTCAAGAAGTTACCTCATCCAGATATCTAATAAAATCCCGAAAAATGAAAAGCATAGTTTGCTGAGCTCACTGATGCTCTTAGCAGTGGCTCTTAATAGTTACTCTTACAGTGCCTCCCCTTACCAGTAAGATGAGCTCAATGAACAGGAATTAATTTCATCATGTGTCTCTGCCAGAAGCAGCTTTTCCTTCCTGTCACGTTCTGGCAATGAAAGGCTCTCCCCAACTGCAGAGTTCACACTGCTCAACACATACAAATTTTGTTCAGGCAGTATGAATTTTGTCCACACTGATTTTACAGATACATGTGTGCAACAGTAGCTCAAAATAATACAGCCACTGTATGATTCTCTTAATTGTTAGTGTAATTGTTCTCCTCTACTTTAGCAGTGGACAAAGGCATTTTTGCAAGTAGTTAAAAATAAGCGTATTTGAAGGTTAACCTACAGTAAATAAATAATAATTAAAACATACTTATATGAAAATCTTAAAAAATATCCAAGTGTAACTAACAATCAAATAAACCCACTGATTTTGTAACTGTTAAAATAAGATTGATAAAAAGAATAATCTTCTCAATACTTACTGTAAGTGGTATATGAATAAACATTATTTTAAATTTCCAGATAAGATACAAATCTATTCCACATTGACTTTTCCCTAGCCTATACATATACATATATGTATGTATATGGCAACACTATAAATATTATTTGCATTTGCACAATCAGGAACAATTTTTGAAAATATAAAAGCAATAGAGTTGTAGCAAACTCACTGAAAGAACATGTATGGGTGATGTGTTCCGTAAGAATACCCTGTCTTATGTATAGCTATGAATTACTTCTATTTATTTAGCTAGAAAGTAGCATGGTGTGTAAGGTATATATAAACTGTCTATAGATGTCTTACCCAGCATCAGTGCTAGGCACCAAAATCAGTAACTGAAGAGAAGGCTCAAGCTCAAATCCCAGGCCTGAGGCTCAAACCCCAAGAATAATCATTCCCACTCTGACTCCAGTCACATGGTACATTATTTCCTACTCTCTTTCTTGGTGTTCTCTCCCTTCTCTGTATATACTTTACTTATCCTCTGTGGGTATTTTCCTCTTTTTTCTTTTGTCTGCACTGGTAGTTAGTGTTGAAACATAAGCTCTGCCCAGAGGAATATGACTGCACATGCACATGGAAATTGGTAGTTTGTACTGTCTCAACCATTTCTGTAACCAGAGTTCAGACAAACTCAGGATTTTAAGGGATACAGAATGCTAAAAATGATCAAATGCTAATGAATGCCAGGCCACTTATAAAATATATTTTAAGTTTCTCTTTAAAAAGAAATTGCATGTTTTGGTTGGCAGAAAAACTTATTTGGTCTGCTTTTGAGAACTGTCCAGTAAGATTGGTAGAACTATCTTCAGGTGGAAAAGTGTGATGTTGACCATGTGCAAATTTGCCTGGAAATCCCATTTTAACAAAAATTAGTAGAAGTTTTAAAAATTTTCCTTCAGTTTTCAAATTAAAATACTTCTTCTTTCTCAACATATAATCCAGAATCCAGGGACATTTTTGAATCAAAAATGTTATTATTTTGTTGTGGTCCATACCTTTTAGGGACAAGGTTTACTCAGATGCATTTTCCAGTTTACTCGTGTCCTTTTATCCCTGATTTTCATCTGTGTGGTTTCTACCAGGGATGGGTAACTAAGATCATAGCAGTTCACAGGACTGAACAGTCATCCAGACAATTTCCAAAGTGTAAAGGCTCTCTATCAACTAGAGAAAATAACCCCAGCCACCTGTTCCAAAGGTAAATATTAGCTCATGGGTTACAGATTGAGAATCCGTGCTCCAGCACGGACATGCTGAATCAGCACATCCCTCAGCTGCCTTGACCAGAGCCCCAGGTCTTGAGCACCTGCAGAGTCTTCATAGCAGGAGTGTGCCAAGTGGCTCCATGCCAGGCCAGCTCCTCTGCAGACAGGCTGCACATACCTGGAACCTGTACCCAGGAAGGCTGCTACTGGTTATGCCTGAATCTGCCCCAAATTCTTCAAATAAGCAGCAAGGCCAATCTAGGACAGAGGACTGGAGGGCACATTTTCTGTGTAATGAAGCAATGACCAGCCAGTGAAGTGGGAACAGAGACAGCAACTGCAGTTTAAAAAAAGAAAAGTCTTGTGACTACTGCTATGTGGGCTCCACACCCAGACAGGGATGCCTGAGTTTGATTCACCATTGAGGCTCTAGGATGTCAGCATAAAATAGCATATGATCAACACAACCAAAGCAGACAACATGTATGTTAAACAAATAGCTGAAAATAATAACAAAAATTTGACAGTGTTGATAGCTGCCTATTTCACAGCTTAGAAACACCATGAATGACTTCACAAATAGCCGCTCAGATAAACTGACAACATTCAGCTGTCTAGGTCACTCAACTGGACATTTAGCACCATCCTTCAAGAGAGTAACATGAACCTGTTACTAAATATGGCCCTGAAGTGTCAGCAGTCCAAAAAAAAAATGCACTAATCCTTTTGCTACACTTCAAGAGCTTCACATTTGATTGGATATATTATACAGATAAAAAAATATCTGTAAAGTGAAGATGCATAGGCATGCGGATTATATAAATCAGGACTTTTAGTAAGCTTGCTCTGCCTAACGTTCATGAAAGCTTTCCAGTCATGTAACATGATGTAAAATAGCAGAGAACACAAAGTCTCCCAGGTAGGGTAGTGACCCTTTTCAAGTGGCATAATAAATTTTATACAAATTAAATTATTACATCCACAGACCTTGGATGGAATTTTTTAACTTATGTATACTTGTATCTTGGTCCTCCAAACAATTCTATAGCATGCAGCATTTGTCCTTTTCAGGACTCAATTTTATAAAATCTACCAAGATAAATTTTCCTAGTTTGCAAAATATGACAGAAATAATATCAGCCCTTCTATGAACTGGCAGAATGTTATCCATCTTTGACCTAGATACAAGACTTAGCAGAACATAGAAAAGCCAGCTCCCTGTCAGCAGATTAGGAGTAATAAAAGACATTTCTCTGGAGGAATGGAAGATGAAGAAATCCATAGTATTCACAAATCTTGCTTCAAATCTTCATTAGAAATGAAAAAAAAAGGCTTTTAAAAATCATGAGATTTGTTTTGAAATCATGAGATATGATATACAAATAAATTTGGGGCAATTTATCTGCCATTGAAATTTTGAGCCTCTAGAGTGTGCTCCAGCCATATTTTCAAGCATTTCCTCAGAAACTGGAATGTGTAGATACTCATGGCCAGTGAAAGCTAAGATGCATTCATAAAGGTAGTAATTCAGAACAGAGAAATGTGATTTTAAATATTTGAACATTTGAAAATTTTTAAAAATTAATGAGATTACATAATTAGTACTGCAGTAGGAGGTCAAAATATAATAGAGGAGGAGATAATTTAACTGACAGCAGAAGGTCTGGAAATGGATAAGCATTTCTGAAGAAGGGAAGAAAAACTTCTTCTAGTGCCAACAAACATAAACTCTAGAATTTAGAGGGTAGCTTAGCAAGCCACTTGGGGTACCAGTTCAGGTATCAATAAGTTCAGGTATCAATTAATGCTTATCTAAATAAGTTCAGGTATCAATTAATTCTTATCTCAATGAGCAACTGCAGCAAAGAGAGACTTTTCACAATATTGAATACTCTGTACCTTTACAAATTCTGAACTGATTTCTCAAACATAAAAAGGGTTGGCTTGCAAAAAGTTTCAGATTTGCTTTACAACAATTCCTTTTCAGCTGTTTTTATTTGCCTTCCAAGGCTCTTATCAATTATTTTTAACATTTCAAGACACTCCAGTATTTAAGGCTAAAAAGATTGGTTTTATTTAAAAAAAGTCTTTAAACAATAATAGAATCACAAAACATCCCACATTAGAAGTGACCTCAAAATATTGCCTGGCCCAACATTTCATGATGGAAGGGAGCCTTGATGGGATTATCTAGCATCCTGTCCAATGGAATCTTGAAAATCTCCAGTGATGGAGATTCCAATACCGGGGAAGTTGTTCGGGTGAATGATTGTTATCACTGTAAAAAAATTCTTTCTTACACAGAGACAAAACCTGTCCTGGTGCAGCTTTTACTGGAATACTGTGATGATGTGCCCCTCACAAGCCTTCTGTTCTCCAGGGAGAAGAGACCTGACTCCTTCAGCCTTTCCTTGCTGTGCAGGCTCTCCAGGCCTTTGATCACCTCTGTGGTCCTCCTTTGGACCCTCTCCACTCCATCTGCCACTTTCTGGAATTGTGGGGACGAGAACTGAACGCAGCACTGCAGGTGCAGCCAGACAAGTGCTAAGTGGAGTGGGATGATCAGATCTCTGTCTCTGCCAGTCACAGCCCTGCGGATACAGCCCGGGATCCGACGTGCCTTGGCTGCTGCAGCAGCACACTGCCAACTCCTGTTCAGTTTGTGTCCACCAGCAGCCCCAGGGATTTCTCAGCAAGGCTGCTCCCCAGCCACACTTCATTAAACTTCATACCGTTCTTGCTTGCCTACTCTTGCAGCCCAGCCAGGTCTCTGTGTGAGATGGTTCTCCCTTCTGACAAGTCCATCTCAACCATCCAGCTGGTGGCACCAGCAAACTTGGTGAGGCTGCTTTCAACCCCATCATCCAGATCATTTATGAAGCTGTTGAATAGCATGCAGCCTGGTATTCATCCCTGGGGAATTCTACTTGTGGCAGGCTTTCAGCCTTAGTACAAACCACTGATCACTACCCTCAGAGTGCCTCCTCTTAGCCAATTTCATACGCATCTCACAGACCACCTGAGCAGTCACTTGCTACTTTGTGCAGGATATGGCTGAAGGAAAACATGTTGAACATTTTGCTGAAGTCCAACAAAAGGCTGAAATCTTAAGGAAAATGCCAAACGTTGCACTAGAACCAGGAAGGACTAGCAACCCTGCATCTTCTAACTCAAGCATTTACTAGAGACCAAACTAACATGACACAGCTGTGCCTGTTGGCTCTATCAAGTCCACGCTATGTCCCAACTGTTCTGTTCACAAATAAGAAAGCAAAATTCTGTATTACACAATTCTGTATTACACATTAGATGTGGAATACAAATCAACCATGCCAATAATCTTCTGATTTTCCAGCAGTTCTGCAACAAGGATGTAGAATTAACCATGGTAACAGGCATAAGTGCATTCAATTAATATTTGTTCGCTGACATGACACATTAGCTCACTGAATGCCTGCATGATAATTTGATAAGCTAGAAGCTTCGGGAAATGAGGTAGGGATCTGCTCCTACATATTCAGACGCAGATTATCAGTTTATTTTTTATGCAGAAGTCATGTAAATTTGAATCTAATATTCAATTTTTCCTACAGCTCCTAAGTTGAAGATATAGTACTTGAGATTCTCTTTAAGCTTCCCATGTCACACATTGGCCAAGCTCCAACTAGAGCAATGAATTATTTCACCCTCATCTTGTCCTATAGCCCAGTGGCTAAAGCACTCCTACAGGCAGTAGATAGACATCAGACTTCTCTGCAGCTTGTGATGTGTGTGCTGTAAGCACCAAAAATCAATAAGAGTCCTTCTATTGACCAGGCAACAGTATGAGGAGCTATCAGATTAATTTTACTGCAACTTAAACCTATAAATTTCTTTATTAATGATGGTAGTATTTATGTTAGATTGGTAAATGAGGATGAAAAGCTCTTCCTTTCTGGCTTAACAAAAAAGAATAAAAATTTAACACATCTTAAAAGCCGTATGGATTCAGATCTGGTAGCAGGTAATTGCTGAATTGTGAAATACAGCTCTGTTATCATCTGATTTATCACTCTGCCCTCACCCAGGTAACACACACATAGATTTATTATGGAGATTTACTTTAGCACTCACTTCGGTACTCATGTGTACACACTTCACTCTGCAAAGCCACGCTCCCAAGCAGGCTGGAATACAACCAGATTTCCTCATACAGTAGGGAGAGAGAGATTTCCTGAGGGAGAAGAACTACTGTCCAGAGTCTTACAAACAGTTCCACATGCATAATGCATTTCAAAAGCACACAGGTGCAGCACACGGGCCGGGAGAGGATAATGAATAAAGGATGGTGAAAATATCTTGGCAAAGACTTGGTCAGGAAACAAACCCACATGACAGTAGGAATTCAGGGTGCGTGGCAAATCACTAATAGATTCTTGTACGAAAAAAAAAAAAATTAACAGGAACTGGCATTGGCCTCCATTTTCCTATTCATACCCTGTGCAGGGCTCCATCAGAATAGCAAACACAATGCCTCAGCTATAAACCAGTATACAATAGCCCCATGCCAGGCCTGTGGATCACAGAGAGCCTTTAGCTTCTGCAGTCTCTTGATTAGGTCCCTGATTGGGCCTTTTTCACAGCGCTAACACAAAGACGCAGTTTTCTACCCAGTGAGTTAGACTCTGTCCTCCCATTTCTTACACCTGCTGTGTGTACTTTAAATATTAGAAAGACAAGGAGCTTGAAAATACTTCTGAAGCAAGCACCGTAATTCAACACCATTGTGAATTTCATTATTTAAATAAAATGCTCATGAGATTGTGCATCAGCTAGTAATCACAGTGATTTTTAGCTGAGCTAAAAGAATAGAAAACAGGCTGGTAAATACAAGAAAGCTGGTACTGAGTTCATGGGACACTTCACACCAGTACAATGTATAAAGAACTGAAAAAACCCTATGCTTTTATGAACCAACTAATGAGGAGTGCTACTGAATGCACACCGCTAGTGAGCTTGCTCAGGGATTGACCTTATAATCATCAGCTATAGAAACGTGTATGCAATGAAATAACACATCCATAGAGAATCAATATTAAAAAAACCCCAAAGCATATGATTTTGACCACTATAAAAATGAAAGAATTTAAAACATCATGAATTATAACAAAGAAGTGTAAGGGGGAATCAATGTGAAAGCAGGATGCAATTGAACCCAAAAAGTATGGATAAATGACAGTGAGACTTGTTACCCCTCAGTCACCAAAATAGCTTTGATAGTGAGTGAAAATCATTATTACCTGATAGCTGTGTATTATGACTTTTAAGTGTACGATTCCAACAGTCTCTAGACAAGCCTCCATGGGAACATGCACACACTACCAAATTCTTGTTGCATTTGGTCTCATTTCTGCATGAACTCCCCAGAGACAAACTTTCCCTTTTGCCACAACAAAGGCACCTTCAGAAGCCTGGATGCACTGATGGTGAGGAGTGCAGACTGCCTGTTGCCTCATTTTTGTTCTGGTTCATTCTCCAAGGCATGCAAGCACCTGTAACATTCTTCTCAGGGCACAGCAAACAAGGAGGCAGCTCCTTCAGTTTCTCATCTGTGTCTCTCACAGTTCTTTAATACCTGCCTCTGTTTTCCTTCAAAGCTAAAGTCAGCTCTTCCCCTACAGTCATGCAAGAAACATCCAGCAGCTGAGTTGCTTTGACTCTGGTAAATCTCCATCAATTTCTCAATATTATCCAGTAAATTTCTTGTGTTTATCACAGTTTTCTATTCCTTCATCTAGCGTGCCAGGCAACTGATTTAAACCTGCTCAATATTTAAGTTCAGATGGGTAAGGATTCAACACCTACAAGTAAAGACAAATCATGTGTAAAGTACAGTCTATATATTAGTGTTTCTAGCTGCAGGCAAATGTAAGGCAAAACCCTTGACCTAATTACGTGTATCTATGTTTGTTGTAAAACACATTTCCTGGCCCAACTACAGTAGCATAGGTCACTGCCCTTCCCCTAAAAGACTGAGAACCAGTAAGGTTCCCAAGCACGCTATAAGAAGCCACACAAACTTCTCACTGATCCATGTGATAACTTGGTAATATGATAATATTGATATATATATGATAATATTTGATAATATTTTTCAAGATGGTATTGTGACATCAAAAACATCCCTGATTTTCAAAATTGTTGGTAAACATGACAAAGCCATAAGAAAACAAGTTAGACTTTCTGTAAAAACACAACTGAAATTCTGTTCTAAGGTTATCTAACTTTATTTGAGTGACTGTACTACAGATTTTTCCGACTTCTGAACTAATTCTGTGAAACACAGCATTTTGGTCTCTTACCAGGTATTTCCAATAGAAAGAAGCCACAAATTGAGTCACTCTTCTAATATGCTGATTACTTCATGATGTCCCTCTCCCAAACCCTCCCGTAACAATCATCTGCTCTAAACACTGGAGCAGCATATGCTGATGCAGAATATTCTTTTGTTAAAATGCTCTCCTTTTCTCCAGACTGGCTGCAGGCACAGAAGTTCAGACTAAAAAAGCTCATTCAACATTTGTGTCTGGACATAAACTCTTCAACATATTCTATGTTCATAGATGGGCTTTAGGCTCTCCACACTCCTCACCATCTGTTGGAGGGCAGGATGCCCACTGATGTTAGCCAGAATCTGTGCCAGAATCTGTGCCAGTTGCCAAAAGAAAGGGATATATAGTGCTTCAAGTGACATCTGCTTCACCAGAAATCCTTTTCTCCCTGAACAATGTTTCACTTTAATCCTCAGGCACACCTGTTTAAGAACAGCATTAAAAAGACAAACTAATAAAAAACCCTGGAGAGTATTAAAAGGGAAGGGAAACATAACGATGGTCAGCATAAGGGTACATTTCACAGATCTATGGATAACTCTTTTAGAATTAAAATGATGGGAATATCAGAAGAAAATTGTAGGTGCTCTGGCTATATGGACAACTTCATGGTAGATGAAGTCACCAAGGGATAAGAGTAACTACAAAGGACTCAGTGTAATTTACTCCAAGACAACAGCTGTGCTCTTAAAGAGAACACCAGAGGAAAAGGCACAACTGAATGTTTATTAGATAATGCCTTTTCACATGTATGAAAGACAGAAAAAAGAACAAGCCATTATGTACCCTTAATCAAATTTTATTGATTCAGTGAGACACATGGCAGCTTGTGTGTGAGAGGAGGGACACCAAATTATGCAGGTTGTCTGTCTTCTGCTTGTAGCCCTATTGGCACATCCAGAATTTGAGCAAACACTATTCAATCTACTTCGATGAAATTTCTGCAAGAGAACACAAAGTCTCTGGCAGTTACATCCCAAACACACTTCAGAAGCATTACCAACAAATGGAGCAGAGGAAAATTGATGAAGAAAGGAGGGAGAGATCATCAAGGAGTCATTAGTACTCATAGAAACAGAGAGATGAGTATGATACAGGACTGGTTTTGGAATGGTGAATGAAAGGAGAGGACATATACCAACAAGACACAAAACTCGTCTCAGAGACCTATTGACTGCATTCACTGAATCTTATGTGCGTTAAACACATACATCACATGCAGAAATCTACACCATAGACATCTAAACTGAGCTCTGAGTCTGGAGCTGAACTCCTGATCTAAGAGTTCTTATCCAAGGTCAGTGATGACTTGTCCTGGATGTGTACTTCACCAGAATATGGAACTGGGTTAAGGCTAAGGCATGTACCCACACCAAAGCCTGGAAATGCTCCTGAGCTTCTCAACACATAATAATGATATAATCTTTTTTCCATCCAACAATTTGAGTCCATTGAAGACACTGATAAAAGTCCTCTCTCACATTACCTCAAGATTTTTGTTCTGTTGCAACTGTGCTTCTGCTGGAAAACTGTTGCTGAAGTACTACTGTTGGTGGAACAGTAAAAGTTTTAACTTAGTTTAGTTTTAAGGTAAGCCAAAAATTATTTGGGCTTGCCTTAATATGCTTGGCTGCAAATTAAAGAAATTCAGCAGCCACTACATTGAACAGCTGAACCAGCTTTGCACTGAGGGTGGAAAACCACATGTCAGGGGATGGAAAGGACAGCTGGGAGCAGGAAGTGTCACAGCCATCACTAGATGAGCCTCACACTTGTGATTCAGCACCCTCACTGCTCCTGAACTTAACACACTGCTCTTACAAATATGCAGTTCTGAGCAATAGGCTTTCCCATTTACATCCCCAGCAGTATGTCATCTGCATAACAGTAACTGAAGAGTCTAGGTGATACTAGAACACCTATATTGTACAAGAATTGCATCAGTATTAGAAAAAACATCATAAAGCATCATAGGAACTCTTGGCAGTTATTGGTTCTTTCCCATAATGTAAGGTACAGGGGAAAACTGAGTTAATTTCAGTTAAACTGCCTGGCAGTAAAACCATGGAAAATCTGAATAAAATTGACCTAATGCTTCTAAGAAATAGCTAAGTATTTCCCAAATCTAAACTGCTGTACTAAATTCAAATAATGGAACTTATTACATAAGACCTACCCCGGCAGAGCTCTTTAGCATTTGGTCAGAATAGCCCAAAGGGGTGGCTAGAGGTGAGAAATGTAAAGTCAGGCTGAAAAAAAACCAAAAGCATTTTCCTTCCTGATTCTCATTTTCAGGAGACATCCTATTTGCTTGAGACTCCAGCATTGTGCCCAAACTGTCTCCTAGCTCCATCTCCCTTTAAAAGCCATGCTTCTAAATTCTCTATAGACCTGATCACCAACCATCTCTACAATTCCCCAGTGATTTATGGACTCATACTCCTATTTTAGTTAGGCTTTTTCCCAAAAGTGAAAAAATTTCATCCCAAGCACTATACATTTTGAAAAGTATGCAGACTCTCAGATAAAGTTCCAAATACACATCATACAGGGTACATGCATAACTTTTACTTCCGAGGTCACACATCTCAGCACATTTAGTCCAGAATGTTTTAAAACATAAACAATGGCAAGCATCCTCTTTTTCTTTTTTTTTTCCCTTTCCTTTTTCCTTTTTTTTTTCTTTTAGTCCAAACTGAAGGTAGAACAGACATTGACAATAAATTATGAAGATCTTGGTCTTTGGTCAAGGCTAAAACAGGCTGGCAGGGCAGTGATTTTCAACACTGTGGTCCCGCTTCTGCCTTTACCATATGTCTTGTTCTACAAGGGATGAATTTGATTCCTCAGTCTAGTACCATCAAAAAACTTATACACTTGTTCTACTGAGTTAGATGGAGCACTACAACATCTAACCTTGGATGTTTTCATACTCAATCCGGTGCCTTGGCTCCTATATAGCACAGCTTTGAATGGAGGGTTAACCCAAGTCAGAATCACCAGTTTAAAACACCAGATTTGTTCCTTGACTTCCCCTGAGAATGGTTGTGGATCCAGTATGCTGAATTTGCCTCAACAAGCCAGGGGTGATGCTGGGGCAAAGAGCATCACACATCTTATGATATATATATAGCTGACAAGTTAATGGGCCTTAACTTAGGCTCCAGTGAGGTGAGTGCTAGTAATTAGTTATCTACATTGCTTCCTTCAAGAGGCAGCAGAAATACTTTTAGAAGAGGCAGAAACACACCAGTGCTTCCTGTTCTTTGGAAAATAAATATCACCTGGTGAGAGAACAGGAATCCACAAGTTCAAGTTCACATATTAAAAAAAAACAAGGAACTATTTTTAAAAGTGAAAGATACTCCTGCTTGATTCTGATGTACAGATGAACAAATAATTGTTTAGGTTATGATTTATGTAACTTGAATACAAATCACACATTGTATTAAGCTAAGAAAATACATTAATAAATGTGTGAAATGTATGAAAATATCATGTAATGATACACATACAGAAAGCAAAAAACTATTTCTCTGTGTAACTATGTATTGCAATTGCCTGGAATTCTTTCAATACTAATTTGCTTATAGCACCAAATTTTGGGGTTATTTGAGCCAAATGGCTCTTATCCACACACAGGGCTTTAGCTCCCTACCATTTCATTGAGGAAAAAAACCCAAAGCATTTCCCAAAAGTTTCATAGCTTGTACTTTTGGGGTTTTGTTTGGTTTGTTTGAGTTTTTTTCCCAGCGGTAATATACCTTTTGATATGAATGTATTACAGTTTTACTATCAAGGACTTTTTCATGGGCTATATATTACAGAAACTTGTGAGCTTTTGTTTATGTATTTCTATTTCTATGTCCTTGGTGGTAGCTCAGGACTTTACATAAATTATACTTAGCCTCACAAACTTTGTGGAACAATGGAGTCCCAACAGTTCTCCCAGACTATTTTCCCAATGAACATGGACCTAGGTGCAAATCCATGGAAAATTGTAATGAGGTAACTGCTTTTTAAAAAGGGTTTCAGCTTGCTAAATGGAAGTCAGAGTCTTTGTAAGTCTGGACCAGTACATCTTATCTGGGACAACATAAGAAACCTCAAGTAGTGGACGAACCAAACCCATTCTACCATAATGCAGGCTGGTATTCAAACTACTTGGATATTCCTCAGCTTCTCAAATGCTTGAAAGTCAAGGCAGATTTGCAAGTTTGGTCATATATTTCATTACTGTGATTAGCAGACAATTATTCCCCAAGCAGGGAGAAAATTATGTTTCAAAAAAGATAACACATTTTGGACATGGTACTACCCATCATTTCAAAACCTGGCATGGCTAAAGATCTTCAGCATTAACTTTTGTGCCAACATGTGATATCAGAGAGCCTCTCATGTCCTGTCTGATTGCTTAAAATAACACATTGCCATTCCTTTGGGGTTACACCACTACTTATGTTGATATAAATAATGGCCTGTGGTTGAAGCTTCCTTGTAAGATGTTCCATAAAACTTGCTAGGTCTAATTTCAGAAACTTCTTCAGAATGGCATCACCATGACTAAACAAGACACATCTTTTCTCCCTGAAATGTCTGTACCTGTCAGAAAGATTAGTCAATAAAAAGAATATCTGCATGTTAGGATATTTTGATACAAGAATGTTGCCATCACAGCCAGCTAGATAGCATCCGATAGAATAAAAACTACTCCATGGAGAAGCTTTCAGGCTGCTATGTTGGTTTGCTCTGTCTCAGGCTTCTGCTTTCAAGCCAGCATTTACTCTTGATACTTCCTGATGAGAACTGTATTATTTCAGAAAGTATTCTGACACACCCAGCAGACCAAGGAAAACATACAGAAGTTGCACATAAGGCAAGGTCTTCACAGTCACTTTCTACACAGCTGCACTCAGACTATAACCATTTCTTCAGTCCAGCCAAACAGTTACCACAGACACAGATTTATACAGTAAAATCATCAATCTAATTAACAAAGCTAACAGTTCAAAGCTGTTCAGCTATTTTGGTGAGTTCAGTGAAAATTAACGCGATTCCAACCAGATCAGAACTTGGACTTAGATATTGCAGAAGACATGGCACTGGTGAAAGACAGGCTGGTGTCTACAAGAACCAAGGATGTGCAACAGGGTTTCAGCAGCATTTAGCTAATTTAAGCGATGTCTAGCATCTACTGGATGTGGTAAAAATGCACAATACTTCTCAAGATTAAATCTAAAGTTTTATAAAAAAGAAAATATATTCCCTTGCTATAATATAATATAATATAATATAACATAACATAACATAACATAACACAACATAACATAACATAACATAACATAACATAACATAACATAACATAACATAACATAATAGTAAACTACAAAAAGAGACACTCATCTGAAGGTGAATTCACACAAAGTATCACTGATTAACTTCAACCAGACTCTCACCTTGGATATTCAGGACCACGTATATGGTATCTCTAAACTTTTCAGAGCCTAGATAAAGCTTATTTTCCTCTACAGATGTTTGAAATGTCTCTCTGTGTCAAAAGTATTTTACTTTTAGCAAATCAGAAGTTTACTACAGAAGCAAAAGATTTCAATCCAGTAAATTACACATTCATTAAATATGTCAAGGAGGAAAGGAAAGCAGGGAAACAAATAGTTTATTTTTTAGATGAATTTCCAGATCGTGGCATTACAACATTCTCTTCCAGATTCTGCCATTTAATTATTTCACACAACAGTTTAAAAATGCTTTCCTTAGTGTTCTGAATAACACAATTTCTGTTTGCCAACTCAGCGTAATCCTAGCTAACAGAAACAAAAAAATCTGGGCAAAGGTAACTCTAAGGCTGATCTGCTAAAAGCTTCCATAAACAGTGGATGGCAGCGATTTATTCCTAGGGAAAATCTTACTTGACTTCTTGTTTATTAATATGGAAGTGCTGATCTAGGTAAGAAATATATCTATGACTACAAAATCACTTAGCAACAAGAAACTTCTGGAAGCTGGAAGAATCCAGGTAATTCTAATCAACTCTGATCTGTTCTGTTAAATGAGTATATGCTGATACTTTTCAACAGCTTTCATAGAGTTTAGGAGTTAGAGAGAATGCAATACTTTAAAAAGGTAACTGTCTCCAAGCAGTCCATTCTTGCATTTGATCCTCTTTTAACTTCTTAACATTCCTCATTTCTTAGAATGTGTGTTTATTCTCCTCTGAATATGCTACAATTGCCAAATTTCTGGACTTCTACATGACTTTTCATAAAAAAAGTTCCACAACTACATCTGTCTGCGATCTACGAATCTGTGATTGGTTTCACCTATGAAAAATAAATTTTTGCTTGTACCACTCAAATATGTAGAGACAGAGGTCAGGCTGTGGTTCTGGGTAACTGGTGGTTGTCTTGAGAGATGCAGAGACTCAATTTTTGAAAAGAAACTTTCTGCATCCTAACAGCTACAGAAATGAGGTAGGTTAACCATTACTATTTTAATAGTTATTCTGATCCATTATCTTCCACAATCCTGTACAATGAAAGACTTACTTATTTCCTATATAGTCACAGATAATTTGTGTGAAAAACAATCCCATATATATGTTGTTCCTCTTATTCCAGCACTCAGAATAATCATCTTTGTCATACCAGCAACACTTTTGGAGGGAAGATATTTTAACTCCTTTGCTTTTAACCTATTTCCTAGGCAAGAATCCTCTCCCACGTCTTCTATTCCAGAGATTGTGTCTCCTTTACTAGATGCAAGATAGAGAGCAGTAATTAAAATAGAAAGTAAAGATCTGTGATTATGCATGAAAATTATTGTCACTTACAGCACAGCTAACACAATCTTACTGATAGATTATGTCCAAATCCTACATAGTATGATACCTTGATTTTCCTACTTATGTTCTCTACAACTGTGGTGTTTCATTCAATTAAGTCATTTTCTCAAATAGTGAGATGTCATTTGACTGTTTTGTCTTATTTAGAGTGATACAAAAATTGATTTTTCCATCTCAAGAAAAATATAATTTTTTAAGTCTTTTCTTTAACTAAGAAGAAAAAGTAAAGATATTAGTAAGAGATTAAAACAATGAAAAGAAACTTAAGCATCTTATTTAACAACTTAAAAATATTTCAATTTTAGTATGAAGTTTTGAACTATTTCAGTAATTTTTTAAAATCATATTTTCATTTAAAAATGTTATAGTTACTGAAGAAAACATATTCTGAAGGAGCCCATGCATAATTATAGTAAAAAGTAATCTCTTTACTTTTTAGTCACTGATTGAAAATTTTATTAGGTCTAATTTTAATCCAATGTCTCAAATATATTTCCAAAATATATATTTTGGGAATTTCTTTCCAATCTAGGTGTAATAAAAACTATTATTAATCCTGTCTCTCCTTTTCTCAAAGTCTACCTTCTATTTCAGCAGGAATAAATATTAGTCTCACTTCAAACCCAATTCCAGATTTTCATTTTCCTAGAAAAATCTTTTCTTCCACTCTGAGGAATACAGTACACCTCAAATGGCACATTCTAAAATAAGATTTTACTTATCTGTTAATTGTTGTATGTGCACAAATTTACCAGAAATACAGATTTCATACATTTTTGCTTTCCAATCAATATCAAAAAGCAATCATTTTTCTATGTTTTCAGCAAGTTATGGTGATCCTCGGCCTGGATATTACATTTAGTTACTAACAACTGATGTAGGCAGATGGCTACCCAAGCTGAATCATACCTAACCTTATTCAAAGTCATTAGGGAAATTGAACTTCAAACATTGTGACTGAAGCTTGTGTTTATACAGCTTAACTAAGGTTATTTGGTGGGGATTTTAAAAATGTATATTTAAATAAACGGATTACAAGCATCAGTGAGCTAATCTACATAATTTGCTCATCTGCTCAGGATTGTGTGAATTTATCAAACTCTAAAACTGCTAAGTGCCATTGTGTATCAGCAAAGAGGTGAAGAAATCTGACTCTTGTATCATCTAAATGTTGGCTCCCTAAGACCAGTTAGAAGTCCAGGAGCAAAGGGTAGGGATGCCTTGTGCCTGGAATGCACAGACCTCCTAGCAAGCACATTTCAACGAAGATCAGATAGATGGATCGATGAATAGATGGATAGATAGATAGATAGATAGATAGATAGATAGATAGATAGATAGATAGATAGATAGATAGATACAGATCACTTAGCATCACAAACAGTTCCTCTAAGAGTTGTTTTTCTGAGGGCATGTTGTTGATTGCAGTTAAAAGCAAAATTTAGAGTGCCGATTACAGTCTGAACAGAGCTCAGAGCACTAGCAAATACTGGGATAGAGTGACTAGCAGGGAAATTCAGACTGAACACATCTAGTTTAATCCTGTACGAACAGACAGATGTGCTATTTTAATTCTGAAGATTTGATAGAACTGGGACTTGATAGAAAAAATTTCTCCAACAAACAATATTGGTAAGGTCAAGTGTTACTCAGAAGGTTACATTTCGAAACAAGAGAAGAAAAATCATCACAGAGGTGTAGAAACATATTTTACTTCAGCTTTAGAAGGCAATCTTACAGCAACATTTTATTTGTAAAGGAGACAACCACAAGATGGCTCCTTTCATATGATGCAAGCTGAAATAGAAACCATTTCTGATTACACAGGCTGTTTATCTTTTTTCAATCCCTTTCCCAAACAACTGAAACACCAGGCGCCAATCTCAGAAGAAAATATGGTGCCACAATTGTTTTGTTAAATCATAGCTTGGGGAGGAGCATGCTCTTTTTGAGAAGTAAGAACTAAACCCCTCACATACAAGCATCTAATCTCACTGCACAGGGTGCATATTGCAAGAGCACTTGCTAGGCTCAGAGACAGATGTTTCACACTCTTCGCCTTCCTGTGGATTTTTGTTTCCTCTCTTTGTAAGTGGAAATGGCATTTTCACCTTTATTAACTTTCTCATGTGAAGGTTTCTAGATTATTGCATAATTGACCAACCCAGTTTTCCAGATAGGAGTTACTGAATCCAGGTAATCAGCAAGTGAGATTTATATTCACCCTAAATGTCAGTTTCCTTTTTTCCCCCCACTTTGTTTTTATTTTTATAGTCAGGACACAATTTGAAGATGAGGACATCGAAGAGCCTTTCCATTACTGTGGTTCAGGCTCAATATAAATGGAAATGGTTTGGTATTGATTTCTCAACACTACTGTTTTTAACCATAATACTGGTATTTTGCCACTCAAGAAATGTTAATTTTCAGTTAAAACTGGTAAGGAACGTGTGAAAAAGAAAGGCAGTTTGTCAAAAAGCCAAGAACTATAATTAACTCCCTTATCTTTTAGGGACTAGACCTCTCAGCTGAGCACAGCCCAGTGACTCACATGTATGAAGAAAAGTTGCATAGAGGCAGAATTGACAAAGCATTATGATGAAAAAGGTCACTCTTCCCAGGCTCATAAAAGATGGCAGCTTTACAACTGTAGTGCAACAAATCTGTTTTTATTTATTACCCACGAAATCGCATCGTTTCCTAAGCAGCAAAGTTTTTAAAAAGGGCTTCTTTACGCATGAGTAATGATTTTCCCAATGAACTCTTGGTTTGTCTTGCAACCCAACCCTAGTTTATTTAACAGTGAGATTGCTTTCTCCAGGGAAGGCAGTCAGAAATGGGGGATGGGGAAAGGGAGAAGTTGGCTCTGTCTACAGGGCACAGCTGCTCTTTGCTACTAGCCTCCAACAGAGTAATACATCAGTAATTATTTGAAAGTCAGACAGATTCCCTGCTTTTCTTGCCAGACAAAACTCTGAGAACTGAGGAGTGGAAAGGAGGATAAAGGACTTTCAGTTTACTGTTTTTCCACTCATGACTTTTTTTCCATGTTAGCAGCTACTGCTGCCATTAATTTTCTGATCTTTGTACCCCCAGAGGCCTCACTTACTATGCGCTCTCAGTTTTAGCACTTGAGCACCAATGTTTCTAAGTTTATGAAATTAGTTTTTACAAAATGTTTCAGCTGTTTTACCCAATAACTTCCATCTGAAAAAAAAAAAAAAAAGAAAAAGGTATTTATTTCCGATTCTGTTTTAGGAGTGATTTAAATAGAACTTAAGTCTTTGCTAAAGAAAAGTGAAGACAGCCAATTATCTAGATAAGAACAACATATTTCAAGTGGTGCACCACTCAGCTGTGGTTTAATTTAACCAAAAATCAGAAGTAATCTAATCTTTGAACTACTCCCTGAAAATTATGAGTCAGTCTCTATTTACATTGGAAAAATGATGGAAAGTTCCCACCATTACTAAAAAAAAATCATGGCTCTAAGGAAATATCACATTTTCATCGCAGCTGACTGAGAGTTTTAGGGGGGAAAAGGGGGTGAAAAAAAGTAAAAAAAAAAAGAAAAATGGAAGATGAATAACATTTGTCCTTTCGGAAAATCACCCTCAAAGACAGGAAAACAAAATTAAACACAAGTAGCTCCTACAATGACCTACAAGCCCAGAACTAGATTCAGACATAATGCAGGATGCAAACAGTGACTCTGTGACAAACTCCTCCAAAGACAAGAGGTTTTATGGGACTTAGGACCAGACAAAATTTGAGGAACTCCTTATGTGATTGGGCACATCAATTCTAATGACATTTGTGGAGAAGTGTTAGCCTAAGAAGCCTTCAGACTCACAAGGTATCTATCAGCTCTGTGCAGGCATGGCAGAGAACTTTTGTAAACTGATCCTGCTCTGCAGCAGCAGCTGGCAACAGGGACAAATACCCTTGGGCATCTCAAATGGCACTAGAAATGTATGTATGGGCAACTAAATAAAGCCCAAAGTGTTAAGCACTGCAAACTTGCTACAGCAAGAATGGAGGAATTTGAATGACTTCCGTACTTGATTAAATTCTAGAGTACTTTTTACCAACAAACAAACAAACAAACAAACAAAAAACCCAGCCAACAGAAGCAACAGAACCCTGATTTTGCCCAGTACAGTTATAAAATGCTCAATATTCAACCTGTCTGAAAAGAGAAACAGGCAGGCAAATACAATTTATTTGTATCAGAGTGGCACAGAGAAGATAAGTACACTACAGCTAAGTAACAAAGCAAATCCTTTTTCACAAACCACACATTTAAAATCTGTTTACTTTTTAAATATATACTTGCTAGACTAGTGAATATTCAAGAAGTCTTCGTTTATAGACCATTTTACTTCTGTGCCATTAGCCAAAAGAGAACATAAAAGTAAACTTAGCTCAACTAGAGCCAATCTCTTCTTCCACTCCGCTTTGCCTATAAGCTCTTCTGTGTGTTTTGCTGTTTGAAATTTAATTCTGTTAAACGCCCCAGCAAAACATGAAGTCTACCTCCTTGATCTGACAGAAACACAAACAAAGCTTCTCACTTCCCTTAAAAGACCAAGAATAGAACTATGGATGAAATTAATGCAAATAGGACTGCAAATAACTAATTTTTTTCATATATACAAAAATGTGTTCTACTAAGTTTAGCAGGTGAACTCTGAGTAATTTTAAAAATCAAGAATGTATTTTTTAATAAGTAATACCATATTTACAATACTACGTAAAGATTTCAGTGTAAAAAGCATATTAAACGCTAAAGTCTTTTTATAAAACAGAAAATGCAAAGAACCTAAAATGTTACATATTACTGTGCCCCTTTTTTCATAAAAGTTTGTAAATCACAGTTTAACCTATGACTGTTTATTTCTTTGATTATTCTATGTGCAAATAGACCATAATAGCAGGTCAAGGAAACTGAATCTATCATCTAGACAGAAGTTAGAATCACAAAACAGATTAATATTTTATGTATCTGATTTTTTGCACAGTAAGATTGTTGAAAATCCATTTAAGATATGTATTGTTCTATACAAAATCCAGCCACAATAATGACAGAAAAGTACAAAAGAATAAATTAAAATGTAATTGAAATGCAATGTTTAAAAACTCAGAATTTCCATCTCCTCAGTTTCACAAGATATGACAGTAGTTAAAGATTTTATTTCTATTGTATTTAATTAACTTATAAAATCTATTGCCAAAATATTTTAAGGAAGTCAAAAGAAATGCAGAATATCAAAACATACATGCTTTTACATTCATCTGGATAATGATTCACATTTCAAAAAATAGAGAGACAAATGTGATTTCACAAGTCATGTGCCAACTACAGACTGATTAAGGAATCAGTCTCATATAGAGAGCACTGCGCTGTGCTATTTTGGAACTTTTGGTGTAGATCACTAGCATGGAAATAAAAAAGATTGACCTCATAACAAAGAATTTAGTAATGAAACAAGATATACCAGAATTCATTTCCACATGCTGAATTCCTGCACAGCACTGTCAAAACCTCTTCCCCTCTCTGCATTCTCCTTCCCCCTTCACAAAAGAAATGTAGTGGTAGTTGTCTACCTTGTAGGAACTACTAGCAGGTAAACGAAGTCACTGTCCATGAGGGAACTAGCCAGACCCCTGTCTTTGTTTGGTGTGGCAGCTTCTATATCCCTGCACGAGATAAAAACCACATGCAAATCTTGAATATTAATCTTATCAAGGTCAGGAATCTTTAATTTTTGTTCCTCTTCACTACGTTCTCTACATTTATTGTCTTTTATGATAGTAATAAACAATATGTGAACAATTATGTCAGTGCTTAAACACTACAGTATAATAAACAATGCTTTTTTTCAACCTGGGGAACAGTGTTCTTTAATACCAAACATTTCGGTAAGGTCCATTTTTGTGACATAAGCTGTGGTATAGGTTGGGGGTTTTTGTTTTGGTTTGGCTTTTTCCTTGTTTCTTTTTGGGTTTTGCGTGGTTTGTTTTTGTTTGATTTAGTTTGTTTTGGTTTGTTTTCATTTGTCTTTTTTTCTTTCTTTTTTTTTTTTCTTTCAGTTGCTCCATCATATATGATCTGCATTATTTAATCCCCAAACAAGGCATGGAGATACAAAGTGTTAGCATCTGCCTAGCTCTACTTGTGAAAAAAATCCCCATAACCCAGGATCAGAAGTGCATATAGAATGATGAACTTTCAGAGCTTTGACAACAAAGGCCAGGTCCACCATAAAATGGACGTTTTTGTAAGGCAAAGGATAAGGGACTGAACTGAAAGTTGCTGTAGCTGAAAGTACTCCCTCCCCTGGCCAAAGCATTTAGCTTTCCCGTGCTTCAGTGTCACCATCTATAAAAGGGCTGATTAGTAATCCATCTTCCTTTGCACATTATTCTGACATCTATAAAACTTGGCAGCATTCTAGAAGCTGAAGCCATATTTTATTTTGGTGAATATATAATAACATATAGGGGATACAAATATTAGCTGCAGTAATGCCTCATGCTGAAATGCCTTGTCTGTATATTCATATCCCAGTGCTATGTTTTTTACCTCAAAGTACTTTGATCAATTGAGTTTTTTACCACCACTCAGGACAGGATTTTATTATTTCCATTTTGCAGATTAAAAAGAATTAAATAAGTCTTTACAGTTCAAATAAAAAAGATAGCTAAGGCTAAAACAAAAGTTTCTGAAAGCATGATTTCCATCTTCATATTCTGACTTCATACAGCTATTAAAAATACAGTCACATTTCAAGTTAATTATTTTTTAAAAATTTAAATATGTTGATACCAGACTTGTGCTTCTAGTCCTAAAGACAGAAAGCTGTATGTTATTACTTGATTGTGCAGATCAAAACAAGGCTTTGAGAACGCAGAAAAGGTGTTTCATTTTGCTATGATTTTTACAGCCTAAGTCCATGGTTTCCTAGCTCAGGCCATCCTTGTGATATTTTAATGAAAATCTTAAGCCAAATCTCCAGTTTTCTGTTGCAACAGCTTTCTGGAAAGGACCTTCTCTACACGAGAGCAGTACAATCCAATCAAACACCCACTCTTTATCACATCGTGCCTTTCCACAATGAATGAATTCCTTAATCACCTTCTTGAAGGCTAAAAAATTGCCCCACATGCTGGCTGTCCAATTCCTTTTCTAAGATTTTACATATGTGCAAAAAGAGTACTTGCCATGGGATGCGTATGTCAGAGGGACATTTCATGCTGGGCTATAAGCCAAGGTGCTGTTCCTTCTGTGTGCAGGTGTTTTTCTTTATGCTGGAACTCTCTGAACACCGGATACTGTACACACACAGCTTTATATATGCCAAAATGCAAAGAAGTCAAATAAATGTGAGGAATGCCTACAGAATCATTATTTCTGAGAAGTCAGAAGCCTCATATTAAGAAAAAGATATTTCACAGTATCTTAGTGATCAATTTAGCCTGATGTTAAAGAAAAGCCTTTTAAATGCCTGGGTCTCTTGACACTTCTAACATAAATTTATTTGTACCTTCTTTGCGTCAGAATACAATTCCTGGCTTGCATTCCTTAATAATGTGTACTGAAAAAGGAATACTCCTTGACACCTAGAGAAGCTGTGGATGCCCCTTGAAGTGTTCAAGGCCGGATTGGATGGAGATCTGAGCAACCCGGTCTAGTGAAAGGCGTCCCAGCCCATGGTCCCTTCCAATCAAAACCATTCTATGCTTCTGTGATTCCATGATTTTTAGGGACAGGCGAGTGTACTAAATTTAAACACTTGTACTCTTCAATATAATCAATTAAATTTTACTAGTGTCAGAAAAAGTCGTTCACAAATACTTTGGACAGAAAACAATCAGGAGCAACCAACAGAAATTCCTTAAAAATTCTGCGGAGCCGTTACTCAAGGACCGGTTTCTGGTTGCAATTTAAAATCTGGCATTGTCATTTTAACCAGACACTGACAGGGCTATCCTTTGGTTCGCAACCCACTGAGAAGCACAAACCCATGGTGATCTCCGAGTCCTGAGGCACGTCCGTGTTGGACGGGAGCAAACACCACGACAGCCGGTGCCGCCGGCACCTCTTCCTTGCGGGCACACACATGCACACACATATACACAGAGACACACAGACAGACACACACATACACACAGAGACACACATACACAGAGACACACGCACACAGACACAGACACACACACACACACGGGCCGGCGCTGTCACCGCGGCGCCGGAGGAGAACAAAGCGCTCCCGCCCCGTCCCGGCCCCTGCGGCCACACCGGCCCAGGGCGGCGGCGGAGAGAGCGGCTCTGCCGCCTCCACAACGGAAAATCGGGCACGGAGCGAGGAGAGGGAGAGAGGAGAGCGGAATGGAGGAAAAGGGGAAAGGGCGGGGCGCGAGAGAAGGAGGAGGGGGGGAGAAACAGGGAGAGGGAACGAGATGGAAAAAGACGATGAAAGGGTGAGGGAAGGAAAGGGAGTGAGAGACAGAGACAGAGGGAAGGGAGGGTGGGAACGAGGAAAGGCGGAGAGATGGGGAGAGGGAAGGAGGGACAGCCGAAGGAAGGAGGAGGAAGGAGCAAGGACGGGAGGGATGGATGGAAGGAGGGGGCGCCGCGCGCCGCCCCGCTCTGGGTTCCCTGAGGGCCGCCTGGCCCCGCCCCCGGAGGGCGGAGCGTCGCGCGCAGCCCCGCCCCGCTCCCTTTGTGCCGGGGCCGCGCGCGCCAGCCGCAGTCGCCGCCGCTTCCCGCCCGGGCAGCGCGCGCCTGCCCGCTCCTTTTTCCCCTTCTCCCTCCCCCATTCCTTCTCACCGCTCTCCCGTTCGCCATGTCGCTGGGAGCTGGCCCCGAGGCGGGCTTCTCCAGCGAGGAGCTGCTGACCCTGCGCTTCCCCCTGCACCGCGCCTGCCGCGATGGGGACCTGCCCGCCCTGTGCGCGCTGCTCCAGAGCTCGCCCCGCTCCGACCTGGCGGCCGAGGATTCCTTCTATGGCTGGACGCCCATCCACTGGGCCGCGCACTTCGGCAAGGTGGGGCCTGGCCGGGCTCGGCCGGCGGCGGGAGCGGGGGTGGGTACGGGAAGGAGAAGGGGAAGGAGGGCGCGATTCCCGCTCGCGCGCAACGCGGCGCCATCTTTGCCCCTAGCGCGCGCTGTGCCGGGAGGCGCCGCCGCCCCCTCCCCCCCCCTTTCCTCACCGCCTCCTGCCGCTCCTCAGGGAATCGGGCGGGACGGGAGCGGGCAGCCGTGGCGCTTGGCTCCGTTCCTGTCCCCGCGGTCAGCGAAGCGTGGGTGGCGCAGGTCACGGGGCTGGCGGCACCTGCCGTCTCGGCATCACTCATCCCACCCCCGCTGCCGGCGGCAGCCGCCCCTCTCCCTCCCGGCCGCTTCCCCGGGTGACAGCGGCGGCCCCGCGCTCGGGCCGCCAAACGGCGCCCGGGCCGCCGGCACAGCAGCGGATGGCGAGGAGCAGCCGATCGCCTCCGGACACCCTCGGCGGACGCCGGCCTTGCGGGCTGGAGGCACCGCGACCGCTTCCCCGCCCTCGGCTGATCCTTCTGCCCTGCCGGCTGATCCTCCTGCCCTCCCTCCCGGCTCGCTCCGCGCTTTGTCTGCGCGCTCTGGTCGCCATCCGTGTCGTGCTCAGGCTCCGCACCTGGAGACCGCTGTGTTGTGGTGCCCGTGTTATGACAACCGCCTCCTTAGGAGTTTGGGCAGAAGGTGCTTGTTGTGCCTGTAAGGCACTCCTCTTTTGCCTTCAGTGGGAAAAATAAATTGCGGTTGGTTCATATGTATGGAATTTTCTGCACTGGCGTCGTTGCATTGCAGAAAAGACCGAAATATAAGTAGCTACGCTAACTTCGCATCTAATAAGGAGTGGTATTCTAATTTCTCGATTTTTGTACATGCGTTTCTGATGCAGTAAGTGTCTCAGACTATGCAGAATTCCAGCCTGGAGGGTTGCGATCTGGATTCTTTCTCCTCATTGATTTGTCTGAGTTCAGAATTCGAGGGGCTTTTGTTCTTGTTCTCCCTCCCATTTCCCATATACTTCTATTTGCTTATTGGTTGTGTGCCAGAGGAGGAAGATTGATGTATTTAGGCAGTTGTCATGGTTTATAAAAGGACCGTAGGGAGATGATTTCTATACATTATGTGATCTTATCTGTAGTTGCTTCTTTTAGTTAGATAAGTAGTCTTCCAGTCCTAAAACAAAATAAAACAAAAAGCCCTAAAACCACAAAACCCAAAATGTAGAACAGTCTTCTACCTGTTCTGAAAGAAGCTAATAACCTGCACTCCGAAAAAAGTGGAGTGCCTTTATTTTCCTTGTGAAGTACGCTTGCAGAAAATACAAAGATGCTAATTGGCCTTACAGTCTTCTGTTTCTTTTCTCTGTCTTGTCATAATTTCTTTTCAGTATGAGCTTCTGGCAGTCTTGCTTTTGCAAGATAGCGGTTATTGGATTACTGGATGTAGATTTTTGGATAGTGTATGTGTTGTTTTTTCTTTTAAGCATCTCCAGTTTTCTGCTAACCATCCTAGGCTGAGTGAGCTTTTGTGTGCATTCCAGTTTCTGTTGGAAGAGACTCTTGCAGAAACTGCAGACAAAGGGAACAAGTCAGCCTGCAACATGTTGTGTTTCTATTTGCTGTATTCATTCTTAGGTATGGGCAAAATTTGATGGGTGCTGGTGTTGAATATTGGGGGGAATCTGACAGATGAAATGAGACTTGCAGAGGTGATATAGGCTATAAATGGATTTTATATAATTTTGTGTATATGGTTTTTTTTCCTTAAAGCAATCAGACCTAGGCAGCAATTTATGGAAGTTATCTACATACTTTATAGTCTAGTTGTGTTCCTTTCTCAGAGTGGAGGACTGCATGACACTTTGAAAAAGTTAAAGTAGCGTAATTAGATCCCAAACCCGACTGGGTTTATGTTTGTGTGGCATGGTTACATTTATACCTTTCACCGGTAACAGAGTGTTGCCAGCACAAGTGCTGCTCAATGCCTGTCGTACATTCATATTTATGGCTCTTTTGTTTCCCAAATTCACATTCATCAAAATAAAATGGAAAATTATTCTGTTTCTCAAAGTTACTACCGTTTTCAAGTGTTCATTAAGAGTTACTGAACAGGTCTCTTTCTCTTAAATTCTTTGTTTTTCTAGATTTTGTGGGATTTTTCACTTGTTTGTTTTTTTCTTTTCCTGGAAGAAACTATGTGATAACAGAACTTCATGTCTGTCTGTCTGATAGAGGGCCAGTTAGTACCGTGGTCCACCAGACATGTGTTGGTTCTCACTGCAGCTCTGCAGAGGCTGAAAAGACAAAACTGAATTAGTTCTTCTCTGGAACTACATGTAAGCAATGAAATCTAAGCCAGTTCATACATGTACACATGTGTGCCTGCGCACACAGCAGGAGTCCTGGTTTGGTGAACTTCAAAGAGTTTTCTTGCACTCTGCCTGTGGCACAGGTTGAACATGGAAGATGGTTCTCCCTGCATCAAAGGGTAGTGCAGAAGAATTTTACAGTAAAGCTCTGTAGAGCTACATTCTTGCATGCAGTTGTAGATATTCTTCAGGAAGGAAGTAGCAGCAACGGTCAAGTTGGTTATAAATGAATATGTGAAAGAAGAAAGGTGGCTTATGGGGAGGGGGGAATATTGGTGTAACAGGGCCAGTAAAAATATGGGGTCTCTTAAAATTATAAACGAAAACATAGAGTTCTTGAACAACTTATTCTAAAACATACTTTGACAGTTTACAGGTAATATTTAAAATACCATCAAAGTCTATTAGAGGTGATGGATATTGCAGCTTGTGTTTCTAGTTGTACTATCTGGGCATTTAATGACAGCTTGGACTGCCTTTTAGAGATAGTAGCAAGTGCAAATTTACTTGCTTTGTTGAGTACCTGTGGTGGAATTTGTGTATTCAGGGCACTCCCTGACTGCAGAAAAGTGATTGTCTCCTGAGATGTGAATGAATTCCCATTAAAGTTCCTGTATCTTAATTGGAGTTAATTATATGGTGTCCTAAATTACACTGGTATTCCATAGATTTCTGAGAAGATAGGTCAGAAAGTAAAAGTATTAACAGTCTAAGAAAGCTACCAGACAGGCAGAAAATACAGAGCTTGCATAAAAAAAATTATTTTGGTCTTAATTTTAATTCACTTTGTGTTGGACTAACTTTAATTTTTCTTTCAATCACTTGCAATTAAATTTTCTCTGACCACATCTATTTGCTTGTGCTCTTCTGCTTTTGTTTTTTGTCATTTGACTGTTTACATTATAGGAAGCAAAATAGTAGTAAATATGTTGTTTCTTTTGGAACAAAAGTGGTAGAGATAAAAAAATGCCTGTATCTTGCTTGGCATTTTGTCAGTGTTTGGACTATGTGGAGGCCTGTCTTTCTTCACTAAATCAATTTAACCTCTGCTTTAGGTTGGAAAATATCCACTGTATTAAATTTAGATTATTTACTGAAAGTGGACTTGTGTATCCTAATTGCAAGCATAAATTATCAGGTGAGGTATTGTCTTTTGTCATGTTGACTTTTTCTGTTCATGGATGTAATTCATCTCGTTCTTCCACAGTGTTGGAAGAAGCAGATTTTTCTGGCAGCCATGATACAGAAGATCCATACTCAAGCTTTTAATGGGACAAAATACTGTATTCATTGTTAAAGCCCTATGACTCTGAAGTCAGAGTAAAAAAAAAAGTAAAAACCAATGTTTAAAAAGTTGCATGGGTAATCATGGTGTGTGGCCATCTTAAATTTAAATAGTGCAGGATAGTACTGGTGAATCAGTTTCTGTGTTTTTCCCTTTTTAGTTGATGGACTGTAATGCCTGTCTAATTAAGGAGTTCTTTCAGCCCGGTGCCTGTGCAGGAAATATTATTCTTTCCTGAAGTTGTAATGCTTGTCTGGAAGTGTTTTCAAATTAACTCTATTAATAAAGTCTATTGTTTGAAAAACTGGCTGAAATTTATTTTTGCCTTCAGTTACCACAGATGAACCTCTTGGTGTAGCTGGAGGGGTGTTTTCCATCACGTGATTTACTAATAATTGCACTGTAACAATTTAATTAATAATTGCTGAAGATTGACTGCAGTATTACGGGTGCTAACATGTGAACACCAAGGAAAATCTTATATTGGCAAATACAAAATGTATAGTTCAATAGTCTAGTGTTGAAGTTATGAATTTACTTACATTGGTTATTTGATGTGATTTTTTTTTTTCCAACAAAAGTACTTGTTTTCTTTTTGAGAAGGTACTTTGTATTCGGCAATGTTGATGTTTGTGGAGCTAGATTCATTAGTATGCAGTTATCCTCATCCTTACCTCATGCAGTTAGGGAGTTCGTGGTAAGGCTGTGTCCAGCCTTAACTCCATTACAGTCCAAAACAATTACTTCTGTATATTCCAAAGGATATGGTTTGTTTGAATTATATGAGGGAAGGAAACAAATGAAGTTCACAACGTATTTGGAAAACTAATATAGAATACTTCTTTACAATGGTTGGTACTTTTATCTCCTGTGTGTAATTCAGCAAGATCAGGGATTTACAGATTGAGAGAGGGAGAAAGAAAAACTGACATACAGCACAGAGAACAATGTTACAGTCCTGATGTTGATGCTTCTATCTGAGTCAAGCTGCCAACCCACATTCAGCTTTTTAATTGTTCCTTTATGGACAGACTATTCCACAGCTGTGGTGTGGCTGATGTTTTCTTTAGTTGTGATACACTGAGACACCCACAGATTTGTTTTATATGAACCAATGCCTGAACCAGTGTAAGGGTCTTTGTTTTGCTGATGCATTTGTGTGCAGTGGTATTTGGTATTTGTTTTCTACCCACAGTAAGTGGATGCCTAGACTAAACTGTTTATTTCAGCATAGTGAGTTCCTTTTCCTATCAACAAGACAGTGTTACTGTGTGACAGGAAAGAAGTGTTGTTTTGACTATTTTTGAAAGGTGAGGTCATTGTAGCTGTGGTTTGCCTGGTTTCTACAAATGAGAAGTTATGAACCTTTAAAAATAGTATCTGGTTATCTGACACTTCTGGTTAGTATGTTAGGAAAGAAAGGACAGAATATAGTTTGATAAAATACTACAATTTTTAAAACAAAAAAGGCTTTTATTATCTTTGTGATGCCACAAACATGCAGACTGTTTTGTTTTCAACAGTTTCTTATATGAAATAACAAGAAAATGGTATAGTTAATTTATTCCTTGTATAGATTTAATATATTATATATGATAAGTGTTAGTTTTCTTGACTAATCTTCGGTCACTCCAGGAATACATCAAAGAAATGAAAAGTCTTTTGTTTTTCTGGTACAGCTTCCTCTAAACTCTCCTGAGAGTACGAGTCCAACATCTCAGTATCTCCTAACAACACTTTTTTGTTTTGGCAAATATTATGTAATAATATCTGGTTAGTATCGTGTTTGCTGGATCAGAACACTCTCTCTCCCCACCCCCCTCTTTTTTTTTTTTTTCTCTCCTTTTCCACCCTCTTAACAAAAGTGAACTGAATATCTCTTGTAGTCAGGATTGAAGTGTTTATGTCCTCTTGTCCTCTTTTCTGAAATTAAAGGTGAAATTCATTTTTGGAGGTGAGAATTAAGTACTTCTCAGGTGTGGTCTTTGATTAAATGAGGAAGGAATGAAGGAGGAGGGAGGAAATCCTAAATCTCATATTCTGTCTTGTTGTTCATTCATGTAGTCTTACTAGTAAGTTTAGCTCTTCTAGGTTTTATGTATTCATTTAGCACATGCTAATTGTCACAGCACATCTGTATAACATTTTTGGTTTTATTTTCCCTCGTGTCTTTAAAGCTGGAGTGCCTAATGCAGTTAGTAAGAGCTGGAGCTTCTGTAAATGCCAGTACCACACGTTTTGCTCAAACACCAGCCCACATTGCTGCTTTTGGAGGACATCCACAGTGCCTGAATTGGTTGATTCAAGTGGGGGCCAACATAAACAAACAGGTATGGATTAATGTGTATTTCACCTATGCATATAGTTTTGCAAGAAGTGTCTCGATCCCTTTTTATGACATGTATGATTCTTATATTAACATACAGATAGTTTATTTTTGACATCAGCTGAAGTGAAATGACTGACTTAATGATCAGTTAGACATCTTACATTTTGGGAGAGATAGGACTAATAAATGTCCTTTAAGCCTCTAGAGATTTGGAGGCTATTTGTTTTAGGAGTTGACATCTTGCTGCTTCTTGAACAAAATGGTAATGTTGCCTTGGTATTGGCAGCATTAGCAAATACTCTTGATATTGTAGTGCTGCTGTAGGGGCTAGAAAAAAACTAGCGAGGAACATAATACTTATTAAATATGCTGAGACTTGAAAAATTTACCATTACCTACAGAACCATGAGACCTTTGTGGTGCTTCATGATTTAATCATACATCTAACTAGTAGGGGCTGCCTTGATTTATTTTAATGTGCATCTGGTTTTATGTTGTTTTTCTTCTAGATTATTTTTAAAGCTTTTCTAGTAGCTTTCTGAAAATAGACCAGAAACATGTCCTTTACTAACAAAGAATGACTGGGTGATTTTAAAAATTTCTTTTGCTTTTTTTTACTATAATTTTCATTAGTTTTACGTGAGTATGTAATTTATTTGGTAGCAGAGAGTGCATTAATATAGCAAAATTCCTGCAAACTGCTGTTGTACTCTGGTACAGTAACAGAATCAACGGTTAAAAACTATCATGATTTTGAAGAAAATGTTTGAAGTACTGAATGAATCTGTTATGTATACTGGCATACATAACATCCTTTTTAATGGTAATCAAAAGTATTTTTAATAATATTCTATGAGAGCAATTAATACTACAGCATTAATACTAAAGCTGTGATATAGTACAGCATCCATAAAATGTCTGGCCTGTTAAATCTTGCATCATACTTTTCTTAAAATATCTAAGGGCCAGACTGCATTTTATATGCAGTAGAATTAAGCTAAGTCTGCTGAAGAACTTAAGCATTTGCATTTCTAGAGTTTGGTTCTTTTTTTTTTTTAAGCTATGCAAAAATAAGAAATGGGGAAGTTTGTGTTGAGTTTTCAGAAAAGAAGTCTGGTGCATTGAGAACAGCTGTGAGACACCAGGAGCATTGTAGAAACAATGAAGGTGGCTGGATGCAGAGGCTATAGATCGCATCTTCTCCTTGATACCTGACAAAAGTAACTTATGCAATAAGTTATTGCTGCATAGTGGTAGAATCTTCAGAAGAGAAAATACAAGAACTATAAATGCATCTGGAGACCAGGTAAGAATGTAAAGAGACGGTGATTAGAGAGGAAACATGGCATGCACAGAATAAAGATGTACAAATAACTGCTAAATGAGAAGAGAAGAATGAGTGAAAGTGAATGAATGAGAAGAATGAAAGTTTCCAGCTATGAGGATAAAGAGAAGAACTGACCAGTGAGGTTGAATTGGAATTGAAGAACAAGCTTGATGTCCTGGAACATGATGAGGGGGAAAAAATCCCATGTAGTGAGTGAGGTTGTAGCAAAGAAGAAAGTAGCAGCTAGCTCCCAGAAGAAGAGAAGAGTGTGGAGTAATCTCTCCATGGGCTGAGGGCAACATGCAGATGACTGTAAAAGAAAGTAGAAGGCAGTATAATATATAGTTTAAAATGGGTGGGAGACTCATTCCAATTTAAAGAAGTTACTAAGGCAAGCCAGTGACTCAGGAGTCTGTATGTTGATGCCTTCTTGCCAGAGTAGATGGTTCTCCACATTGTCAAGTTTTCAGATAGTGATGATAGCATCCTATAGAGTTGTAGGGCAGACTTAGGCAATGACAGGCCACAGACACAAGAGAGATGGGTACTGAGTGCTGACACTGGGGGTGCCTTGTATGTCGTCAATGGTAGGTTCAAGTTACACTTGAATGTAGTAACAATTTATTTTTGTCCCCACACAATACTAATTGAGCATATGACCAGAGGTATTTTAGACAGTTCAGTGATAAAATAAGGTACCTCTGGTTAATTAAAGTGGTAGTAGAAACAAAAAAGTCTCCAAAGTTTATAGGATGCAACTTGTCAGTCACAGTGTTTACACATGCACGACCACTGAAAGCTAGGCAGTGTGCCTTGGTGAAAAGTAAAGCAGAAAACTCATCCCACAGATAGTTGGAATGTTTCATACATGGCTATGTAAAGCACAGTGCATGCTTTGCTATCCCCAGTTTCCTCAGCTGTTTATTGAATTGCAGTCAAATTCTACTATTCTTGTTTGATTTGAACTCCTTAAATGATCTCAATTTCCTTATTTAACTTGCAAGCACTTTTAAGTGATCATTTAGGGCTTCCACCCACACTTTAGAGCTTTTGGAGCACTATTTCCTGATGTGTATTTTGTTTATTCCTTCCAGCTCGCTGACTGATGCTGTACTCCAAACAGACATAGTCACTGGCTAATGCCTGTGTGAGGACAAGTGTTCCATGGACACTGGATACAAAACACATGCTGAGAAAGATCTGGGAATGCTTGATATTTAAACTAGTAAACTTTTCCTTCCAAACTGACTTCTGGTCATTGGCTACAGACTAACCCTTCACTTCTGGAAAAAGAAAAGGATAGCTTCTGAAAAGGAATCCACCTGAGTCTCTCAGTTTTACCGTAAACCTCTGGTACTCAGTAGAATTTGCGTGCATGCTTTCTCATATCTGCCCTGAGGTATTGTATTGTAGCTCATGCTGCCTGCCCTTAAATTTAGGAAAACTTAAAAATGTCTTATCTCATTGCTGGTGAGTTGCCCAGGATGCTTCTCAGGCAGCAGCAATGAAGGACAAATGCTGAAAACTGCTTGTCCCAACTGTACTTTGCTCCCCAAATAAATTCTGTGAGTGTATCCTGGGGTGCCCAGCCATCTTATATAACTGTATGTGCTGGCTAGAATCACATCTGTGTCTGATCAGCAGGCAGTTCTCTACTCCCAGGATCACCATATAAAAATGCACAGGAGGAAATCTGAAGTGCCAAGCAATGGTTTGTCTGTTTCTATCCAGCAGTGAATCTAAGAGAATGTTCTATTGTTTCTGATTTTTCTTTTTTTTTCCCCTCAGCGGGCTGTGCCTGCTAATAGTTGTTAGTGATGTAACTCAGGACCTGCATTTGGCTGCCTGCCTGCTCTAGTTCACTGTAACAGTGCAAAGCAATTATCCTGCTACTTTTCCTGAGGTTTTTTTCCTGTTTTATCCTTGTCACAACACAGATTGATTCTGGGCTCTTGTACATATTAGCATGAGATAATAATGAGTTGTTTCTGATTTAGAAAACCGTTGACTTTATTTAAATATATTTTTCCCTCTAGCCTCAGCCTATTAAATATTTCTATTGTATGTTGTCTTTGTTGATTGGCTGAAAAAAGTGTTGTGTGGCCTGTCATAAAGAGAAGGGAAAAGAAATACTTCACCCTTACAGGGGATGCAACTTAATATTCGTACAGTCAGTTACCACATGGGAGTGGTGGCAGATAGTTTTAGGAGAGTTAGGCTACCCATAGGAGCAAGAACTGTAAATAGGCTGATATCCTTGGTGGAGAGGAAGAAAACAATCTTTTGATGTATTACAGTTTTTATTTTAGAGAACAATTAGGTTTAAGTACAGATAAAAAGATTCTTATTAAAGTTCTTATTTGCACTCAAAAACCTTTTTAGCAAAGGAGGAAAAGTACTCAGTGTTCTTTAGTTTCTACTTCCTAGCTTCAGAAAGAGTAGGTTACTTGTTTTAAGAAATGTAAGAAATGAGTAGTGTTTGGAATTGTGATTATCTGATAGATCATTGAAATTCAGTCAGTTGAGGAATGGAGTTAATTTGTATTTCTTATCAAGTAAGGGCTTTTGTGTCTTAGTCAGATATCACTACTAGAAGTATTTTAGAAGTACTTGCACAGTGTTGAGGTTTCACCCCAGTGGATACCTAAGCACCCACCGCTGCTTCCTTATTCCCCCCACCCCCTGAGGTGAGGGGGAGAATCAAAAGGATTCTGATGGAGAATTCATGGGTTGAAATAAAGACAGGTTAACAGGTCCGAAAGGAAACAAGAAGAAATCCAAGAAAATCAAGTGATAAAATGTTTTTGAAAATCTCACTGCACAACCCAAAAAGATTTGTTGCGCACTACCACCTGACTGATGCCCAGCCAGTGCTGGAGCAATGACAGCCCCAGTTTTACTAGCTGAGCAGGATGATAAGGTGTGGGATAATCCTCTGGTCCATTTGGGTCAGTGGTCCCAGTTGTGCCACCTCCCAGCCCACTCCTAGCATTGGTGTACAAATCTGAAACATCTTACCAGGTACTCTGAAGAAAGTTAACTCTATCCCATCCAAATCAGTGTACATAGTTGAAAGCTTTCAGTGTAGATGTGTGTGGGAGCTTTTTATTAAAAAAAAAAAAATTCCTGCAGCTAAGTTGGTTTTGGTTGGGTGGGTTGTTTTGGTTTTAGAGCGTTCTTTTGTTTTGCATTTTTGTTCTTTTGTTTTGATTTAGTTCGTTTTGTTTTCTTTTTATAAATGGAAGAAATGTCAAGGTACCAGTGAGTGAAATCAATTTAATCATATCCAGGGACTTGGAATTCGGAGAACAAAATGGGAAACGTGCTCTGAATTCAACTGGACCATCCTCAAGCCAACAGAATTTGAGTCCCAAAAAGACAGAAAGAGGAAAAATGAAGTAAAAAATGGCTTTAGACTGAATTGAAAAAATACCCATACATGAAAGAGGCCTGGGAAGAGAGTTTGAGAAAAGTATTTAATAAGTAGGGAAATGTCTTTTGAGGTTAAACTGCAGAGTGAGGAACTAGAAACTGATGAGCTAAACTGAGATAGATCTACTGATTAAAGCTAAAAAAGGCAAAAGACTCTTCATCAGTAAAAAGAGAATAAGGAAGGAAGCTAGATGTTTATTCAGTAAAATGAAATAGAAGTCAAAGGTAATCTAGTCCTCATCCCAAGCTAGAGAAAACTGCCCTTGGCTGTGTGAAAGGGTAACCATCCTTTCCAAGGGGAAGGAGGAAGGCGTTCAGCAGTGAGTTGCAAAAACTAAATGTCTCTGATGCTTCACGAATTCTTTTTGCCATTTCTTCATGAATGCTATACACAAAATATTTAGTAGCCACAGAAACAATCAAATGTATTATCTTGAATACTAAAGTAATGAAACTTTAATTAGAGTTCCTACTAATTTATTGATAATGCATCCTTTAGAATGTGAGACAAGTTTGGGCTGTTGGTGCAGTGTTGCAACAGAGGGGCAAGTTCTGCTCTAGTTGTGAAAGGGCAGTACAAGTCATTGATGCTTCCCTTCCTGAAATACTATTACAAAAGGAATTGTATCAGACTCAAGCACAGATGGGGAATGTGACCAATTTAAAGGATTATGAGGTGTAATCAGAGATAGTCAGGAATTTATAGAGCTTCTCGAAATCAAATAGTTTGTTTTGCTTCACATAACTAATAAGAGAAACATAAGAATGTGCTGACAGATTAGACCCTGAATTGCTCTCAGAAACTTCTTGGAAAAAACTGTTACTTTGTTTTCCTTTTTGGTCACATCCATTCCAGTTGTTAAATCAAAATAATAGTTCTGAGACTCATACAGAGTACTTCTGTTTTCTTTTATATACATGGTTTTGGATGCATTGGAAAATAAGTAAATTTAAAAGCCATCTTTCAGTGGGATATATATATATATTTTCCATTTAGTCTAGTTTACAATCTAGAGAGAACTTCTGAGGAGAACTAGGAAAGCGTTTTCGGTGCAAGTATATTTGGCCCCTTACAAGAATTTCGAAGCAGCATAATAGTAGTGATGAATGAAATTTGGGTGCTGTAATTAAAAGGACTGCTATGAAAATCTAAATCTCTGTTTTATGTAATTTTTAAAGTATGTTTTTAATTCCTTATCTTTAGATACATGGTTTTCTGCTGAAATACTATTTTCTGTTTGTTGATGGAAGTGGTAGTTGCTATAAGCTTAGCTCATTCTTCTAATGCAGTGCTGGGGAGTCCTTTTGCAAAGGTCTTCTCTCATCCTTTTTGTATTTCCTCACAGCAATGTCATAATTCAGTTCTCTCAGTCTTACCTTGGGTAGTGTGCCAGGTTTATGGGGCTGGGGGAGATTTTGTTACCTCTGTCCTATGCATGGCAAGCTAACCCTGAACTGAACTTCATACTGAGTGATCATCTTTTAACTTAGGGTTGGGCTTGTAGATACTAATGCTGACCAAAAGAGCCAAATCACCTTCTTTCTATACTTCCACCACTTTAATGAAGCAGGGGAGGGGAGGAAACCATAACAGAATGATGAATTGAAGACAGCTTCTATGATTGGAAAATTTATTACACAAAGAAATTTTTTTCTGGATAATTTAGTGTCAAATAAATTTCTGTGAATGACAGTTTAAAAAACTGTATCCTCTCTTAAACTTACCTTTCTTCCTGTTACTTCAGGGGACATTATAAAGAGGAAAAATTGCATAAACTTCATTGGAAAGCAGTCTTCTATCCATCAGCTGCAGATATCCACTTTGGAATAAGGGCTGTATAGCCCTTTTCTAATCTCTAAAGTATTTTTTGCTCTTTTCTGTGTCCAAACTTTGTCAACCTCAACAATTTTCCGTAGTTTATAAGAAAGTAAACTTTGGTGACGTTGTTGTTCCCTGCTGGGTGTGGTAGGTAGTTCACTATTTGGCTGAATATATGTCTTAAGCTCTGGTAATTTCTAGCTTGTTAGAAATAAAATTGTCAAGTAGAAAATTGAGAATACATACCTCATAATCCAGAATTCATTTTCAAGTTATACTTAAATGGTCTAAAAAATAGGATTAAATTTCTCAAAAGCTTGGCAGACAATTTAAGACAGTAGCTTCTAGGTAGTATGATCATATTTTGCATATATTTACGTTTCAAGTAGAGCTAAAATGCAATCAGGCAACCAGTACTGTGGAGTTAGGCATGTACACTGTTGTGTGTCAACACTGGTGAACCAGTAAAAGTGCTGTGTTAATTTAATAGCTAGTATGGATAATTTAATAAAAGGAACAGGGGAGCTGAACTGGGCACATACATTTAGAATATCTTTAATATCTGGAACAGACTAGTGAAGTCTGTCAAAAGTTTGGAGACAAAGAGAAGGGGGAAGAAAGCAAAGGGGGGAAAAAAAACAAATTCTTGCTACACTGTGAAAGTGTTGAGGATTAATCTCATTAACAAACAGTAACAACATTTACTTGCTACTCTGAGGCAGTGTTTCATTGCAGATTCTTCTCTGCAGTTCTTAAAACTGATGATTAATTGCAAGTACTGAATTTCCTCTGCAGCCTGTAGATCATGAATTTACCTGCTGCTTGCTTGGATTTGTAAAATTGTTGTAGATCCTCCATTACCTGTGAGACAGTTAATGGGAAGGAGTTGCCGGAAAAGCAGTTCTCTATCCCCAGTATGTCTGCACGTTATGCAAAAGAATTAAATGATTGGATGTGCTGGTTAATAACAATGAAATACAAATTGATGAAGAAAATCAGAAAAGTATATTGGATGTGAATCAATGTGTATGTGTTGGGAGAGATCTGGCCTGTCCTGTGAACACTGGGCATACCTCTGTTACAGTAGAGCTCTGCGTGTGTGCTCCTCTCCTGCCAAGTGCTGATGGTGCAACACCCAAGGACTGAGTCAGTGTGTCAGCAAGATCTGAAAGCAGCACAGTCCCACAGGCTCAGCCTTGCTGCTCCTGGGTTCAAGAGGGCTTGCACAGTCCAGTGTATTGGGCAGCAAAAGTGCCAGGAAGTGAAGGTGTTAGAATAATGTGTTATGTGGTATATATTGGGAGGGTTACCCACTTTTGTTGAGCCTGCTGATTGGTGAGCTATCGGAGAAGGCTTATCTTGTGAGTTAAACATCCTTAGCATTACTTCTTGCTAGAAGTCTAATGTACATGACAGCCAACTGCAGACTTTAAAGTAATGATAAAGTACCTGATGTATTTGCTACCTAATAATAAATGCTGCTTTTGTGTATCTGCTATTTTAATTCAAGTGAGTAATGTAATAATAGTATTTTAATTTTTAGAAAGATTATGCTTGACAAAATGTAGTTTGTCTTTACAGGATTATGTTGGTGAAACTCCTATTCATAAAGCAGCACGGTCTGGTAGTATGGATTCCATAAGTGCCCTTGTGGCTCATGGTGCGCAAATAGAGTAAGTGAGGTATTTTTTTGTTGTTGTTGTTTGTTGTGTGTGTAGCTGACTAACTTAGATTGGTAAACATAGATACTAATTTCAGAAAGAAAAGTCAAAACGGCAGACACATGATCAAAATAATAATGACAGCTAGACATGTTCAACTGTAATGAAGCCTAAGATATTTTGCATGTCTAGCAATAAAGTTCATTTTCCTTAATACCATTGTGCTACATTAGTGTTGCACGTACGTCTGATACAGTAAAATATTTATTGTGCTTCTGTCAGATGACCCCAAGCTGTACACTTTATTCAGCAGGTAGTTATTTTTTACAAGAAGTCTACACCTTGCACTGGTGAATAAATATAGAAAACAATGCAAAAGCAACATTATGTGCAAAACAGCAATTCACACACTTTCCCATTAGTTTATTACTGTTTGTTAGTGTATTGTGTATTTGCCCTGTTAACTTTTTTCTTTAAAGGTTTATGTACTGCAAAAACATTCAGAAAAGCTCACAAACTTTTGCAACTTACAGCATGGACAAAATGGATGCAGTATTCACCTAGAAATGTTGAGTATAAGCTCTATGGCTTATAAATAATACCAATACTTTAGCAATTTGTTTTAATTAGAACTAGCTTTATTATCTTAAATGGTAACTAGTTACTGTATTTTAACCTGTACTATGAAATTTTGAAGTTGTAAGTGAAATAAGAATCATGTAGTTAATTTCTTGTTTTACCCTTTGGTTTCCATCTTACTGTTTTTGTAATGCTGCCTTGATAAATCTACCATAAAATTTAACTCTTTTAGTGGTGTCATAGCATATTCAGGAAATATATTACCCTTTAAGTTAATAGTAGTGAACTAATTGCTTTGTATGAAGAAATTTCCTAATAGAAAAATGAAATAAGCTGTCTCAGTTATTGAGAAGCACATTAAATCAGTCGTAAATGTATAATTTTCCATTTTTCACTCACTTTTGGATATTTTTAAGGTAAACTTGGAATTAAATTTACTGTGGAATTGAGCAAACCTTAATTATCGTCATCAATTAGTATGTAATCTTATGGTTTTTACAAAGTAGCCAACCAAAAGAAAAGTTGTGGAACTGCATAAACAATGTGAAATGGGTGATATCTGTCTTTGACCAAAGCTATTTGGAGCAGAAGCAGTGTAGGTTTATAGGAGTTTTAGTGAACAGGAAATAATGTGAATTCTCAGTTTTCTAACTTTGAATTCCATCTATGTTTCAGTAGACTTGTCACAGGTTTTATAGGTGATTAAACATCAGGTCCTATCATGGGAATGGTAAAATCAGGGATGCAACTGCAAAAGGCTTGTGAAGCAATCCAGATTTAGTCAGTTAGAGAATAAGCACTCAGCCCTGTCACCCAAGGGAGGCAGTTAGCTATTTTCTCGTAGGGGTGAGGAATTTTTTGTCCTTAGATTCCAGTTTCCAAGTTCAGTATGTTAAATTAGGCTAAATCCATGTACATGCTTTTGACACTGATTGATTTTGCGTTGTCTAGTTTTGAAAGCTGGCCCCGATTAATGGTTATGTAGATTTCCTGGTTTTTGTAAAAACTTGAAAATGTAGGTGCCCTGAAAGTTTTGACTCCTTTATTTTATGGCTTTAGTAGAAGGAGAGGGATTTTAGTCATATATTTGAGTTTTAATTTGTATATATTAACTGAAATGATGATTGACTGTATAAGACCAAGGCAAGAATTTTATGAAATACAGAACTGAGCAGTAATTAGAATTAAACTGCTGATCTGTACTGATGATGAATAAGTGCTTTTTATTTTTACTCTTCTAATCAATTTTGGGGCTATTTTTTTAAAATCTCTTAGTATAGTGAACAGTATTGAAGTCTAGTTTCATAATGATGAATGAAATACCCCTTGTGACAGCAAATAGTCAAATATGCTACTTTTACCTGACATTTACAATATATGTCCAGAATGCCATCATCCCTAGTTTTCTATAGCAAGCAGAACAGGGATGCTAAGATTTCATTATTACACAAACACTAGTAACCAGTAATGTAATATTGCAAAAAATGTATTTTTTGTTAATGAGGGATTATTGGGCTACTACTGTTAAAATTAAATAACTTGGACTAGAGAAATCTTGTTATCAGTGTTTACCACATTTCTACTTGATTCCCTCCTTTGGTTACATTGGAAGACAAAGAATATTGATAATAGTCAAGTTAAGGATAAGAGTAAGAGTTTTAGTTTTAATAAAATAGCCTCACTTGAATTTTTCTAGTTTACTGTATTTCAGGCTTGTTAGTGTATTGCTTTTACAGAGAAAGACAGGATGTTGCGGTCTGTAAATCTCATTAAGCTGTTGCATTGTTTTCCTAATTGATGAGAGAGAATTTGGGTCTCTATTCCTGTGTAAATTTTTAATAATATTAAAAAATAATAATTGTACCCTAGTGAAAATATTTTGATTTTTTTTGTGGTATTTACCTTCTCATTTTAGCTGAAGCATATTCTGTGCACAGTATGTCCTACAGCCATAAAAATGGTTGCTCCACTAACTATGGTATTCATGGACCCTTGAAGAGGGGGAAGCAGGTGGTCACAATGTCCTCATATGAGTGAAAAGGTTTGCTGTGTAACTGACTTTTTAATGTGGATAGTACCTTTTAAAGTATCCATAATTACTGCTGGATTTTCACTACAAGGCATATTGATGCAATTTATGTATGGTTAATTGTGTATTATTTATTGTGACAGACAAGTGTCCACAGCTCTTTATGGAGGAAAAGCCTTCTTGGTGCCATGTTTTGTTTTGCTGTTTTTCTCTTTTATGTAAATGCTGTGTTTTAATGTAGTTATATAGATTGTATCACAGCATATATAAAAACACAAAATTCAACTGTAAACACAGGACTCCGTTGAATCAAAAAAAAGCAGCAGATGCAAGTGTTGATTATTCTGACTTGTCTTACGTCCATTTGCATGTGGTGCACTTGTGCATTATGTCCACTTATTTCTGAATAAAAATTCTTCTGCAGCTGTCATTTAAGAAGTTGTGTATTTCTTAGTGTCTTGATTTAGAGCTTAGAAGGAAGTTTCAAACACTATATTATCCTGGGATAGAGAGGTGTAACTTGTGGAATAGGGTGTGGCTTGGTATGCACCCATCCAACTGAACACAAGTTCTTGCTTGCTCAAAGGCTTTATTGATCATTATAATTTGAATACTATTGTAGAAAAACGTTTTATTTGCCTGGCAGAAATCTTCAGGTTGTGGGTAAATTTGGGTTGTATACCGTGATGGAATGTTGTGAGACCCCAAAGAGATAATTTCCTTTCTGGTTTAATATATGCTGTGGTCTCAAGGTTTGAGTAGGAGAAGTGCTGGGATAAATAAACCAGTACATCTGTTTCCACCAGATGACAGATTCATGCTGTGATGTTGATCTGGTTTAGGCAGACACTTCAGCCACTTTCTTGTTAAGCTGTCTGGCATTCATCTGAGTATGTAAATTCAATGCCAGAAATGTCCTATCGCTGATACTGAATTTTTCAGCAAGACCTTTATTCTCATTCCTTGACAGAGACTTACTTTATTTTTTCAAGTTCGTGTGTCACCAGCTGCATTGTGTTGTTTAAAAAGGCAACATTAATGTCTTTTTTCTTCCTCACAACTGCTCTCCATCCTTCGTAACAGGAATCTGTCTGCAGTGATTTTTTAGTGCTGCTGGATTAATCCTTTGGGAAATTCTTGTATTTCTGTTTCACGTGACCACTCTTGTGATATCTGTTTTATTCTTCTCATTTTTTACTTTTGAGATTTCTTGACTTTCTGAAAACCAGTCACCTCTAGTGAAGAGACAGAAGAGTTGTTTTCATGACAACACAGAAGTCGGCCACTCCTTTGTGGTGCAAGCCATCAGTTCCTTTTCAGTCTGGAGGGGAAGCTTACATGGCCTGTTCTCTTGAAGGGTCTCAGGTTTCAGAAATCTTTAATACATAGCTAAAGGATATCTTCTTGATTTCTTAAAATCTTAGGAACTCCTTGCAGGTTTTTAATGCAAGATTGTTTTTCTTGCCTAGCTAACTTAACAAATTTTGAATATTGAACTGCAGTCCATTTCTGGTGTTGACATACTTGTGAAGTTCCTTGGCTATGTCACCTTTTTACTTCAGAAGCTGTGTTACAGCATAGATTCAGTGTAGAAGAACCAACATCCTACTTTCCTACAGTCATTAATTTAACCTCATCTTGAGAGTGATGCTTCAGGATCTTACTGATCATTTGGATTTAGGTGCTTTTTCAACAGAGATGTTCTTATCTGTTACTTAGTATATGATTGCCTGTATAATTGGTACTTCCCAAACTCAGACCGCTTCATACACATTCTTTTTATAAACTTGATTGCCTGATTGCCTCTAGATACTAGTTAAATTGCTGGATTAATTGCTGTTCTTGCATTATTAGACATTGCTGTATAATTAAGGAAAAATATATGGCAGTTCTTGTTTAATTGTGTGTAACAAGCATTTTAAGGGCCATCACTGTAGTATTCTTGAAGTGACTTTTTTTAGTGTAGGGGATACATGTATTGGAATTTATTCTGCCTTTCCCATTTTATATGAATCCTTATGGAAAGGCAAATTCGAAGTGGCATGTGCGTTTCAGTGGTGAAACACTAATTCTCCTTCAAAAAACTGCAAGGAAAGCTTGGTAATTTCTTTCGTGTTTGGTTTCCTGTTTGGTTGCTATGGTTGTAGTAGTACTTGAAGTGGTTTGTAGGAGCTTATGAAGTACAGCAGTAATTTGGATTTAGTCTGAAGAAAATACTTGGAAATACCAAAGTAGAATGCGTATGTATGGGTAACTGATAAAAAATAAGAGAAACTTAGTCTTAGAGTAAACCAGTCTGGAAAAATGTAGTTTTCAGAGTTACTGACATTCCTAATAATTGCAGGAAGCTGAGACAAACTCGTACCACTGAATTCCTGTTCAGTTTGAATGCAGATTATTCATAGTGGGGGTGGAATAACAGCAATGATTACTGACATCAGTTGGAAAATAGCAAAGAATATGAGAGGTTGTGCTTCTTATGAGTAAAATCCATCATTAAAGCAATGATACTTATGACCTTTCTGAAACATAAAGAGGAAATTCACTAGATACGTGTGAGCTTGATAGGTTAGCTTATTCATTAGTGAGAAGCCTTATAGCACTGGTTTCTTGAATTTTCTTCAGTCCAAGAGAGTTGGGAAAGAATATTGGAACTTTTATATGTGGATAGCTCAGATTTCTGACAGGAATGTTTGGGGTTTTTTGTTGGCATTGATCTGCCTTCACATAAGATACTGTGCTAATGTTCACATTAATGTGTGCGGTTTCCCTTAAGATAGACTTTTTTTTTTTCTGCAAGATAGGCAATTCTGTTGCTGTTCTGGCTACAGAAACCTGGTTACAGTTTAGTCAAGTGAAGACACTAAAGTGTTAGGAAGTAGAGTTTGACCAGAGTTAAATGCAGTGAAAGAAGCAATTATGTCCCAAATATAGTAGTCTTATTAGTTCTAATGATTAGTCCAGATGTCAGTGCTGGTGATCTGTAGGAGTGCTGTACTTGATCTGGCAATATTTTTTTACTAGATCCATGATGAGAGGATTGTTTATTGCAATGTCTGCTCTAGCCTGCTGTGTTGATTGTGGTTTTGTTTGCTGATCTGATTTGTGTCTTTTCAGTTAAGTTGTTCATGGACCAAGTAGTACCTAGTAACCTGGACAGAAAAAAAACATACAGGGGGTAGTTGTGGTGTGGCCCAGAGCATATTCAGAAAAGTTTTCTAATGTGTGTCGTGCACTACTGATTGCAAAATGTATCTCTCTGGAAGAGCTTTTGTAATTATAACTTAGGGAAAATACTACTCTTCAGCTTCATTCTGTTTTGCTTGATTGGGCTCACATGTAACAGATAAATTTTCTTACAGAGAGAAAAATCTTAAGTTTTTCACAAAACACATTTAAACTGATTTTATGCACTTCAGCAGTTCCTTAATTCTAAAGATTTTTATGTCTGCTTGAGTAAACACATCAAGTTATTTTTGACACAAAAAAGAAAAAAAAACGTAGTTTGATAGTGTCTCTATTATGGGAAAATAATGAAACCATCTACTACCTATAGTTCTTTCATTCCTGATTTTTTTCCCCTGCTTTGGGCACAGAAATACCTTAATGTTAGTTTACTTCTTTACTTCAGTTTTATTTCGAAACTTCCACTGTCCATGCTTTTTGTACTGAACAGCTTGAACTTTCTTTCAAGTTTGGCACATTGGAGAGAAGCTTTCTTCCTTCATTTCTCTAATTCTAAGCTATCTTTGGTTTTCAGTTGCTGTGTTGAGGAGAAGTAATGTCATTTTATTTGCTACTAGAGTCATCTTGGTAGAAATCTGTGTTGCAAGATTGTTTTATCTTTTCAAGTCAGAGAGTGCTCTGAACCTTTCCTCAGTAGTTTTCCATTACACTTTCTTCATTGTTAGCAACTTTTTGCAGTTCTTGCTCTGTTTCTAGAAACATTAAAGCAACAGCAATGATAGTTCTCATTGTCATAAGGTCGGCTGAGGAACTCTTAACATTCTCTTGGTGTTTAAAGTGGCTGCAGAACTATAAAGATGCTTCTTAGGAATTGAATTTCACTAGTAGGAAATACTTTCATTTTAGTAGGAAAGGTCTTTTCTATTACACTGTATTGCAATCAGACTGTTGTTTCAAGAGTTACCATAGTCTTTCGTACCTTCCCTTTGTAAATTGTTTTTAGGAATCACTTCTTAAATAATGAAATATTAATTTAAAAATATTGTTGCTGATTCCAGGCCAATTCAGGCATATATTGTTCAGGGAAAGGTTTACTTGGAAATGTGAATATTTTGCACAAAAGGTACTGAAAATGAAGTGCACCATTGGAGAACTTTAGTAAAGCATGTAAACGGGAATACAGATAGAACAAAAAATCCTGATGGTGATGTTTGTGATAATTGCAACATTGCCTACCACTGTTAATGGATTCCTTCTTCTGCCAGTGTTTGCTCAGTCAAGAGTTGAAGTATCTAGGAGCTAATTATAGCTGCATAATTCATTGTGAACTTTGATTTTCCTGTGGAGAAAGTGGCTTCACAAAGCAGAATCTTTCTGTCCAGTATATAACTCTTGTTGGATGATTTTGGATATGTTCACAGGAACTCTACCACTGTTTTTAAAAGTGTAAAATAATCTCAGCTGCCAAATGCTTTGTTGTGAAATAAAAACTTGGCACCAACTTGTGCTTTTGTAGATGCCCAGTGTGTAATTCTGGCATGAATTTGTATAGCTACCCCAGCAGTGACACACATCTGTTTAGTTAAGATTATTTTTCTCTTGGTATCTGGAAAAAAAGCTTGAAACAATTTTATAACTTCTGTATTTGGACACCAAAGGGTTAAAACACTTTAAGTTTAGTATTTGAAAATAATTTTGCTTTAGAAATTTTAGACTAGTATACTACTGTTTATATAGGAAACAATTTTTCTCACTGTGGGCGTTTTAGTGTTCTGATCTTTTTTCTCTTTCTTCTTTTGTTTTGTTTTAATCCTTGTATCTGCTAATTTTTGTATAGGAATAGCTACTAATTCTTTTGAGATACAGCCTACTAAATTTAAAGTAATTGAAGCCATGAGTTGACCGGTAACTTTAATCCATTCTATATAAATTTCAGTGAAGAACTGAAAAATTGGTTTCAGGATGAAAGTTATAATGCTTTTAAAGGCATAAAAGGCTTAGTATCTTGTTGTTAAGGTGGTCACATGATAATGGCTTACATATTTAATAATGTGCTACAGCACTTTATGTATGTTAATGTACTTTTAATCTTAATGTTGCCTGCAAATATGTGATCCCTTATGATATAAGTTTCCTGTTTATGCACCATTGCCCGTTTAAATCAAACAGAAGATTCTGAAACTGTAAAAACTACACATGTCAATGTTTTACAGCTACGTAATTCGAATTGACTTGATTTTTTCAAGTAATCCTAGAAAGGGGGAGCATTCCATATAGAAACTGCTGAAACTGCCACAGGTGCTTCTCCGAAAACCTTACAGTTGTGGCATTGAATGTTCAGTATCGCTTCCTTTCTGCACACAAGGCATACTGTTGAGGTATTTGTTGCGGTGATTGGTTTTAATGCTAATCTAGGAATTCAGATATAGAATCTATAGATTTGCATGCTTTGCTTACCCTAATTTACAATTATCTACATTTTTATTTGTAAACTAACAATAGATAAGTTGAGATCAGTAATTTTTAACAGATATTACATTGATATACGAAAACTGTGGTTTATTTTCTTAGATTGTCGCATGGCATTAACAAAAACACAGTAAGCTGTAGGTGCTGTAATCACTATTTCAAATTAAACATTTAGGAGATTTTTTTACATATATGATTTTTCAAAAATATTTATTGTTGACTTTCTGTGTAGTAAACGTTTGTTTTGTTTTTCAAGGTATGTGACATTATAAGTTGAAGATAGTATATTTCTATGTTAAAAAACCAGAGAAATCTACTTGGTTTTTTTTCTACCAATGAATATGAAAAATGAACAATTAAAGCAACTTAGAAGCAATTTTCTGTAGTAAATTAAATGTGAGAAGCACAAGTCTTTGTTTTCTTTCTACAGCTCTTTCAAAGACTAAATTCTGTAAGTTACACTGAAGTCAATCTTCCTTGGAAAACAAAGTCATATTTAAATAATTCTAAATTTTGAGTATTTTAGGGTTTTTTTGGTTTTTCACTTTCTGTGGCTTAGTCATAGTGGAAGCATCTTGAGTGTTTTTTAAAAGCTTGCCTCATTTTTTTTCCTTCCTTTAGTAAACTTCTTAAATCAGATTGAAATAATAAAAAATTTCTCCTAAATAAAGCTAAACTGAAAGTTAACTTCATGTTTCTGTACACCAATCCTGTTTGGCCAAATAATGCACTTGTCTCTTGGTGTTGAGCAACAATTGAATTGCACTCACAGCCAATATTTTTGAAAAAGCATTTCAGAAGAAATACCTAAACTCACGCTTCATCAGTGTCCTCTTTATAGCTGCTTTAATTGGATACCCGGACTCTCAGATGAATTGGCATTTAGAATGGGAGTTCATATGATGTCAACCCAGAGGGAGACTAAAAAAAAAGTCTTCTTCGTGCCAAGATCAGTCAGTTTTGAAGACTGTGGACATCACTTGATGGAAGAAGAAAAACATGTTATAAGAGTGTTGTTTTAAGCACTGTAGGTCTGTGAATAAATGTATATGCAAAAGTCAGAGCGTTAACTCAAATATATCAGTGTGCGTTTTGAGTTTATTTATAAAACACCTGTCACTACAAAACAATGCAAGTGTCATATGTCAAGAAACTTCAAAATCACCTACTCATCCATATTCAGATTTTTGTCATCTTTTCTCATGGATTTTTTTCTATTTAGAATAGCTTTATAATATGAAAATGTATCCTTCCTTACATTTGACTTTCTTCTTTTGCGTCGGAGTTAGCATCTTATACTCCTGTACTTTGAAGAAAACAAGATGTTTTTATTCCCAGCTCCTGGATTTTAGCCTACAAGAAGGCTGAGGGTAAATAATACCATTATTCGTGATTTTAATTTGTTTCTACATGGAAACAGTGAATAAAGTAGATAGCAAAAAATTCCTACTAAGTGAAAAAACCTGAAGGCAGCTTGGTCAGTTTTCAAACACTTGAATTGCCTTGGAAAGGCTGCAAGATATGTGCTTTCTAAATATGGAGTGAATTGACTTTCTGACAACTGCCTTTAGCCCTGGTCAATGTTAAGTAAGGAATTTTTCTCCTGTTTGTCAGTTCATGCCTTCATGTGTGTTCCTGTCTGGAGCAGGTGCCGAAAAAGGAATGATATTTTCAGACCTTTTGTTTTCAGTGTCCTTTCTTCGGTTTTTCCACCTGTTCTTGTTGCTAGACTGACCTTCAGAGTTGTCTTTAGTTTTTGGCTTTTTTACTGCAGAGAGAAGGAATTTAGTTTTTGGAGTGCTGCTCTCTGATTTGACAGTAACTAGGCCAACCTTTAGAAAATTCTACACCAAGTCAACGAATACTGTTTAATAAAGGCTGACTAAACAAAACACATGTCACTTTCCAAGACTTACTCTGATTTTCTTACTTATGTCTTCTTTCCATCCTTCCACACCTTCCTTGCTACTGTCATCTTCCTTCATCATGAATTCACTTGAAAAATGCAGTGTTTGTAACCAGCTATTTGTCTTGTTTCAGCTAGAAGCCTAGCCCAGAGACAAACCTTGAAAAGAAATATAAACTTGTCCTTAATTTTGGCATCTTTGTCACAAACAAGAAGTTTTTTTAAAAAGCCACTAACAATACAAACCCTTACAAAACAAAATGTAAAACCTGCTCCAAATTTCCTTACTCATTTTTAATTCTGAGTAATGCAGTTGCAGAAATAGACCTGTCATGTTTGCTGTATGATTAGCAATAACAAAAGGATGGTTTCCCTGAACATTTAATACTGCTATGTTCCAAGCTTCTCAGAGCTTCCACTATTTCAAGGTGTTTAGGATAAAAGATCAAAGCTGGTACCAAAGAGATTTTTGACTTACTCAAAAAAGTGGAGAATGAGTGGAAAAGAAGATGTATTTTTTTTGAAGACCCATGATACTGAGGTAGTTGTCCACTGGTTTACTTCCAGTGTTTTTCTTTCACAACCAGGTCTTGAAGTTACTTTCATTTCTGAATATCCTTTACCAATCCTTCATGTCAGCAGCTGCAATAGATGAAGTAGCTTTCAAGGGATACCTAATAACTGAAATAGCTTAAATATATATATATATATATATATATTTACTTGAATAGAGTGATTATCGCTGCTTTTTTCTGCTTGTTGATTTTTCTTCCATCTTTTTAGGCACACATTCCATGTCATGTGGCTACTACACTTTGTGTCCAAATAAATCACATACTATTCGTCCTTTTCACTTGATAGTCAGGTTACATATAATTGCAGTTCATAACCAAGGGCTGACATAGGAACTGCCATAAGAGGTTGAAGTTCTCTTGTGTGTGGTTGGGACAGTGATCCATTTCTGATTTCATCTGTATAATCTACTCTGTCTACAGTAATGGCACTTAAATTCTTAACTCTTGAGATAAGCTGAGGCAGACACTTCACTGTCAGACATGGGTAGCAGATTTAGTATGACATATGTTCCTACTTCCTTGTAATTGTGGCGTTAACAGGGTGTTTCCACTCCAAGTTCTGATTAACACTTTTTGAAGAATGGTGTAGTGGATATCCTAGCTTTTTAATTCATTCAAGTACTCCAGGGTTTCTAGAAGGACTGTATTACACTATTTTTCTGTTACAGATTCAGAACTCTTACAGTAATTGACAATATTTCTGAATTATTTTGGAAATAGATAAACTTTTCTAGTCTGGTAAAACTCTGTCATACCTGTTAAGAGCATTTTCTTTCCTATTTTGTTCTTATTTCCATTGGCAATTTTTTTTTATTACTTGCATTTTCTTATGATGGGCTAATACAGGTAGTTCTTGCTGCCTTTTCTGTCCCAGTGGCAGATTTTTTCCTCCTAGAAAAATCAGCTAAAGAAGTAGGTCTTTTTAATCTTTCTAGCCTGTTCCTGAGAAAGTGATGGAAGGTTTCTGCAAAATTTGTCAGCTTTTCCTTTTCTCCTTCCTGTTAATATTGGAATGCAAACTAGTATAACAGAAATTTGAAAGTACATGAAAGTCCAAGAGGAATCAGGCTTTGATTAAAATCATGCACATTGACAACTGGATATAGAAAAGTTACTCAAATTAGTGTTCCCACTGTAAGTGAGCAGAGAACTTAACAGCTGTGTTCCATAATATTTGTTCAGTTTCTAGAGTCATCTAGAACTTAGTCTCCTCTTACATCATTGAACTTCTTTTCATTACAAACTTTATAGGCTCAATTCAGATTCATATCTTTAAGAGAGGTATTTCTAAACTTCAGAAGCAAGAATGCTAAATCCAGTAGGCTTGAGTGCCTATGCAGTGCTTCCAGAATATTTTTGTAAAACAAGCACAGCTTTGTCTACCTGTTAAGAGTAATTTGTTCAGGTAGAGGTAGGAATGGGACAGATCTCTAAATATCAAACATCATTACATTTTAAAATTTTTGTAAACTAAGTCCTATGTATTTTGTTTCTGGGAAATTTAATTTTTCTTTCCCAGAGTGTGGTCGTGTAGCTTTACACACTTTGATCTTAGTTTATAAATCCCCAAATGCCTCTGGCAGCTTACATTGATGATCCTTTGGAAAATGGTGACTTAACTGTAGTATCTTACAGTCAATTTTGAAAACCAGAGTTAGTGTTCTGTAGTACTTGCTGAGTAACAGAATTACTGAGTCCTTGAACTTATGTTAAATTAGGTGGCTATTCAATACCATTTTGGTTTTGTCATTTGTATCTTTGCGTAACTGTTTATTTTGCTCTTGGTTAGATTTCTTTCACTGTTCTTTTGGGGCTCTCAAATTTTAAAAAGGTATCAGAGAATCAAGCTTTTCTTCTTGAATAGAATAGATCTGTTAAGATTTCTGTTTTCTATGTTGTAGTTTCATTGTTCTACATCCTTACGCTGCACAAGTAAATCAGAGTTCCTGAAGGAGTGTCAAATGTTACTTAGCAGCAGCTTCAACAGCTCATCTAGTTCAGCAGGGGGAAGGATTGACAGTAGAATTTCTGATATCATAGGCAGCTCTTAAAATGAGAAAAGACCACTCTCAAGATTCAGCAACCTTTATGCTCTAAAACTTTCTCCTGACGCTAGCTTTAATTATCCTTTGTTCATATTAATCTCATTCATATTCTGCCTACATTGGATGCACAGAACAGATTATTCACTTTGCAGCTCTCCTCTAGGTATTCAAAACTAATACCACCTCCAAATTTCATTTCTTTTGACTAACTTTTGATTTTTCAGTATTCTGAAGTCATACTTTCTAGATGACTTTTGACTGCTCTCTATTTTCGCTAGTACTGCAAGTAAATGACTTATAATAGTGTGGTATGGAATGAAATGAACTCTGGTTTAGGTTATGGGGTTAGTGATTCTGTAGTATTTTGGCTTATCCATTCATGGAAATAGTCTTGCTGCAATAGTCAATTTCTAAAGCTTTTCTTATTGCAAGTAAGTTGCAATGATCTAGAAATCAAATCTGGGCTTTGTTCTTTGATTTCTTCTCGTGAGCTAGAGTTTAAAGAGAATCATGTCTATTAATCTTGTGAATTCTTACTCTGTTAGCTGGTCTGTTTCTGAATTTTTAAGTAATTGACTTGTCTAAATGACTGAAGCCAAGAAACAAATTCATTTTTCTGACTAGTTACATTTGTCTGGAAAAATATTAGGAAAGATTAATTGGCATCTTCTGCATCACCATCTAGTTTTGTCATTCCTGGCTTTCTTGTCTGCACTTTTATGCTCTTTCTGATGAAGTTAACCTAAATTGCTAAGCACAGGACATCCTGTGTGTTTGTGTAAATGCATGTGATACAGCACTTCTTCACATTAAACCTCTGCATCTCTACATGTTCTCCCTGATTTCGTTCCTAACCTCCTTGATGAACTAGAATATTCAAATTCCAGTGCCATTTTCTTGTGCACAGAAAAGTCTTGGTTGAAATTACCAAAGCAAGTTCCAGTACTTATGATGTCACACACTTTGAAATGAGAAACAAACCAAAAACAAAAGTATAAGCAAAGCATAACTAAGTATAGCATCTTTCTCTATCTATCTTTTGCTATATATGTATATATTTTGTTGTTAGGAAAAATAGTGATGTTGTTGTTACCTTAGAAACCAGAATGCCATGGACAATTGCCAAGTCATGTTAAGTTTGTTTTGAGTATTTGATCTTTTGCTCAAGTTAAAGCAATAGATTGCAGAATAAGCTGCAGAAGATGGTAAAATTCAGCACTTAAATTAGTCTGAAGTTTATGTAAAGATCAGCTACTTCAGACTATTTTGGAATAAAGCATTTTGAAAAGTTTAAATAGGAAGATGGTTTAAGGCACATAGTATATTGATTTTATTTAGAAGTGTATTGTCTCCCAAATTTTGCTTAGAAGTGAGATGTATGTGCAAAAAGTTAAGATAGTTATAAAACTAAGATTGATAACTAATTTCTTAATGGAAAATTTGCTAAGTGTATGTTTTCTCTCATCACCAGCAGATAGATAGTCAGTAAGGGCAGCAGCAGCAGCCAGCTAGCCTGATGAATGAGTGTAATCCAGTTTCTTTGTATTGTACAGCTTGAGAAATGCCAGTGGCCTGACAGCAGCAGATCTTGCACATACCCAGGGCTTCCAAGAATGTGCCCAGTTTCTCTTGAACCTCCAGAACTGTCACCTGAATCGTTTCTATAGCAATGGCACCTTAAATGGGGTTCATCAGAATGCAGGTCCCAATCCATTCAGTGGTGGGACAAGTCGAAAAAGGTCCTTTGAAGACACAGAGTCTGCTGGAGTAAAGAAGGCTAGAACTGAAGGTGAGACCCCAGAGGTAAAAGGGATGGGTTGATACTGTTGCTGAGAAAGGAAAATAAACATTTTAAAGTCTTTTGGAGTGGATGTTGAGTATTATTGACAAACTCACATATCTAAATTACATATTAATACAAGCAGATTAATACAATTATTCCATGCTGCAAGATCCCAGTTCTCCCTATCATCATTTTGGCGTGTTCAGAAATTTCTATTTCCAGAGAGTGCTAAAGCTGCATGATGCTGAGAATAATTATGCAGAGGAGTAGGAGCTGAAATTAGCTTCTACTCCTTCCTCAGTTTCTTCAGCTTCAGGAGGGCCAAGTAACAATCCATTGATTCACACAGATGCCTGGATGTTCTGATAGTAATTTTCCATTCAGGGATTAATTCACAGTTCAGAAACCGCTATGTGAGGTGGATGGAAGAAATTGAATGCAGAAGAGTCTCCCAAATCAAGAGGGGTTATGTCTGTAAATTAAAATACCCTAAGTTTCCACAATTGTTTTCCAAAGGGAACTGCTATTTTACACTAGGATGTAAGTCCAGAATGGACCTTAAGGTTTCCTATCCAGCCTTGTACTTTGAGGATACTGCTACTTTGCCAGCAACGATGGAATAGTACAACCTAAAGACACTTTTTGGTAGCTCTGTAGAAATCTTTTTTTAGAAACAACTTGAGTAACATGATTGAGGAGAATTATCTTCTTCCTTTCTATTAATCATTCCAATAAATTCTTACTAAGAACAGGGGAATTATTCTGCATTTAGACCTCCCTTCTCCTGATAATGCTAAAGGATGCTTTTCTTTAGCATCAGGAAATGGTCTTCATAGACACTTCAAAGACACTTTATTCAGTTAAAGAATGGGCTTAAATGGTTCTTAATTCCAGATAGCAAGGGGGGAACTGAGACCTAAACCATGTTTCTAAATATGACATAAACCACATCAATATCAACACTACTATTTGTTCAGTACTTGCTATCCAAACACCACTTTACCTATACCAGGATCAGAGACCTAAACTGGGTACTCCATGGCCAGTCATGAAGAGGATGTGTTGCTTCATGTAGCTGGTCTAAATGATAATTTTTTTTATGGAGAAGAGTCCCTGTGCAATTAAATACAAGACTTCAGGAATAAGTATTTCTTAAGTAGCTACTTAGAATAAGAAAACTTACCCAGTACCCAAGTGCCCAAGACAACTGCAGAAGGATGTTTTCAGCCCATTGATCTGCTACCAGACCCCACTGCTTGAAGTCAACTTGCATTTTGAAGAGCTGCTCCATCTGAGTATTCCTAAGCAGCTGTCTCAGCAAGCTGGTCAATAGGCAGTGTTTTCCCACAGTCTGGGGGATTGGTGCTGTATCTGCATTACCTTTCACTGTACAGAGTTGGCCCAGTACCTAAGTTAGATTGAGCAACTAATCACAGTGCTTGAAGTGAACAAGTACTCCTGGACAATTGCAGAAATGTTGGAAAAGCAATGAGGGTAGGTAATTTTTAAAATTATTAACAGTATGACTTTTTAAGACCTTCACAAACAAATGCAAAAGCTTTACTGCTTTTGCTTGAAGGTTTTTGGAGTAGCTAAAAGATGTATCCCAGCTGTGGGAGCTGCAGTTTCTAATCTGACATGTTTGCCCTCAAAGACATCAGCATCAGTAATAACTATTGCATCGATGTAAAAAGTCCCTTGCACTGAGAATGAGTCACTGTTCCTGAGGCGTTTTGGTAAACAACAGAGCTGAGTAATGAGTTATCAGTACATCTTTGTGCTTAGCTGTCCTTTTTACAGAAGCAGCCCAATTTTGTGTTAATTTTAAACTCTTATTAAAACCACACTAGTCTGTTGTCCTTTAAAGACTATTTAATACAGGAGATTACAGATGTTCAGAGAGTGTAGCAGGAAAAAGTCAGATTTTGATGGCTGTACTCCAAATCAGAACAACCACTGCTTTGAAACTACTTGGTGCAACAACAGGACAACATACAAGAACCTGGAAGCACTAGAGTTGAGAGAAGATAAATGCTTGAGGTTGCTTTGCCCTGGAATAACTAAACTATGCAGTGGATGGGCATTAATTGTTTATATGCACACAGGTGTATCTGCCAACAGGTGCATAGTATTAAAAAAGCCTTAAACCTCAAAATTAGGCAACACTGATAAATGATACACTGTGATGGAAACTAATTACCCAAGTAGAATTAACAGAAGTAAACTGGTAACCACTTTCAGAATATATGCTGAATCATTTTTCACTTTTACTTAGAAACATAAACTGGATTTCATGTCCATTTTTCTGAAATCAATCCCAGAAATTTCCTCCTGCTTCCTGGGAAGGTCAGGAGAGGGTGGTGATGATGCACCCTGGGCCAGCTGTTGACACAGCTGTGTTCATGTCAGCTGTAATCCTGCCCCCTCTAGTCCAGCCCTCAGCAGGCTGACTTGTGCTGTGCAATGTGTGTGCTGCTCACAACCAGTGTCTTGGTGTCATGGGCCTCAGCACAGGTGCTTGGGTGTTCTGTGTGAGGTGTGATGGAGGGCATTCCTGGAATTGGCCAACATGAAACTGCACTTACAATTTCTCTAGGTAACTAAAAAACAAAAAAGGAAAAAACCAAAAAACCCAAAACAAAACAAAAAACCACCAAAACAACCCCAAAGTCTTCCCCGTCCTGCTTTACGGTAATTTGAAGCCTGCTGATCCAAGGACCCTGATGTCATTTAAGCCCTCAGTGATCTCTTTGGCCCCGGAACACCTCAGGGCTTAAGGTTCTTTAAAAATTAATATTTTATGAAAATTTTGGTTGTGCCCAAGGTAATGGGAGCTGAATTGCAGTCTGCCAAAGCAGGCAGTTATAACAATATTTAGTGTGTGTAGTGTGTGTAGAAAAGTCTGTTAATGTCAGTGTGAGAGCAGGGCAGGGCCTGCTGGGGTAGGAGTGGAGCAATGCTCTGGGTAGGTACAAGAAGTAGTACTGAAATCAAGCCCATCTTGCTTACTGAAGCATTCTCCCCAGCAGTTTAACCACTTGGCAGCATCTCTCAGAGCACAGTTCTGCTTATTCAGCTCTTGAAGAGATCCCTGGAGCAGTGTGATATGGATAAGGCTGGGTTACTGGGACCTGGCCCTTGGGAGTGAAAAAGGGAGCAGTCTAAACGGACAACAAATATGAGTTGGGCACATCTCCTGTAAAGCCTAAATATAAGTAATTAAATTTCTCTTCATTCACATTTTACACATCAAGGCTAGTAACTTTATATGTAGGTGCAAAGTCTAATAGGTACCCTGGTAATTTTCTGTTTTGCTTTAATAATCAAAGTACTCATCTTTTTGTTGGGTGAGTTTTCAAGTAGGCACTAATGACTAAACATGACTTTTTTTGTCAGCTTACAGCTTTGATGGCTTAATACCAATGCTGAATGGAGGAGCTGAGGACGATGCTGACAATATGCACGTTGATAGAGAGTTTGCTGTTGTATCAGGTGGGAGTGGACAGTTTCCTGTTAACTACAACAACATTCAAATGGTTGAAGACACCAAACAACAGGAGAGTACTTCTGTTGGACCAAAAGAAATTGAAATATACACTGTTTCTGCAATGCAAACTCCTTGTCGTTGCAAGAATCAATATGCATTCTATTTTTAATTTAAGTATAAAACTTAGTCCTTTATTTTTGCACATTGTTGTCTGGAGTCTTGAAAACTATTGTATTCCTGTAACACCCATTATATTGGGGGTTTAGTAGGTATCAAAATTTAGCTGTTTCTTACAATGTATTGTAATGGTGAAAGAGAAGGTTTATTAGTAATTTCTTAATATTTCAGATAAACAGAAGTTCATGATGGCTGTTTCATCTTTAACCTGAGGCTTGTATTGCGTTGTGCCTTGCTTCTAGTTGCTATAATTTTGAGTTAAAGGAAATTCAGAAATAAGTTAAATTATTTGTTTAATTTTGATTCAGTAGATAGTAGGAAGACTTGATAGGCCAGCATATTCTAGCTTTGAAAATAACATGTTGTGACAAAACTATATGCAGAATAGTACAATAAATACTATAGAGAATAGTCTAGACATACACCCTGTGTTCAGAACTTGCTCAGACACAATGACATAAGTGCAGGATCCTGCTGTGGGATTTTTTATATAAATGGAAGAACAGACATCACAGTTTTAATATACTATTTGGAAGTAGTGTACCTGATAAAACACATTTTGTATGAAAAAGTCATGATGAAACAGTCAAAATGTTACTAGGATTGGTCAATATTAATGCTCTAGATTTTTTTTAAGGACTACTTAATCAAGACACTTTTGGTAACAGGATGTGTATAGAGTTGGATTAAAACTGTCTTGTGTCAGCCTTTTTTGCACTTTGTGGGTTAAGACACAGAGTTACTACAATAGTGCATTATTACATTCAGAAATTAATTTTCCATTTATCAATTTTTTCTGCCAGAAATATGTTTATGCTTTGTACCACAGAGCCAATTCAACAAAGGGAATGATAAAATAATCGATATTTATAATATATATATATATAAATATATAAATATAACATATATATAATTGATACTTTAAAAGTAGACTATGATTTTTTCCAGTGATAATTACTAAGTGTTCTTATTTATGGAAAAATTATTTTCTTTCACAAATATAGTCTATTACTGTATTACTATAGGTGCTCATTTTTAACCAATACTAGCATTCTATAATTATCACTAGAACTATTCATTACCTACTTTTGCATATTAACTAATAGAAGTGCCAGATTTATTAAATTTGGTTTGGCAAAAACAGCCTATAATGGTTTATTTTTAAACAGCTAAAATTTTGCACTTTTCAGTTAATAAACGCTATATGAAACTCCTTCTGTGCGTTTTCATCACTGAAGTATTAACTTCGATGTCTTGATGGGTTTGTGGGGGGTTTTTTCTGCTTTTAATGAGAATTCATGATCAGTGAGTTTGGCTGATGTGGTTATTTTAACTGATGTAGGGACTAAATGGGAAACTCCAGTTAGTACATCCAGGGACTTACAAATTGGACACATTTCTTGTGTAAAATATTGGTGTCTGTGAAGTGTCAGTGTTGTACTTCAAATAATAGCCATGCAAAAAACTGCGAGAGAACCAAAACTCTGGATTCTTCCTTGTCAGACAGTGGTACTCATTATGTGTCACTTAAATGGGAACCCAGTGTTTTACAAATGTGGGAAGTTGCCAACAGGCTAAATTAACTGAATTAATTTGCATACACGCAGTAAATGCAGTCCTGTTTTGCACATGGGTTTATGCGTTCATGGAGACATAAACATATGTGCATGTATCCAAGGATAATCACAGAATGTAAAATCTTTAAATGTCACCACATAGCTCTCTAGTTGCTATGTTTGCCTTGCTCATCTTTACTGAAATAGACATAAATTATATTTTAAAGGCGGAATGTATCATGCATTTTTTGTGCTAGTACTTTTGAGTACCACTGCAAAAACATGCATTTCAGACAGACTGATGAAATCTGTTCCTGGAAACAAAACCTATTGTACCAATTACTAACTTCAAAGGGGAAATTGCTTCAAAACAGTTGTCAGTGATTTTTGCATGCACATTTTTAGAATTTTGTTTCCTACTACTACTTTTTAGTCTTCTGTGCACTCTGCTGTTGCTACTGTATGGCATTTTGCGTGTGGATTGTACAGATGCTATTATGAACATAGTGTTAAATACAGACCTGCCCAGTATGTTCTCTAGCAAGCTGCTAGGTACATTGAGGTACTTTTTGAACAAAGGAACTTGGAAACATTTTGTGTTAGTACCCCAATGTGATAGTTCCTTATTTGATTTACTTCAGTGCATACTGTACTGTGAGAGTTACAACTCAAAAGGGAAAAAAAAGCCACAGTTAAATTACGGCTGAAAAATGGGGGAAAAAACCCACCCTTCACCCTCTCACAGATACTCAGTTCTTGTATGGACACATAATCTTCCATCCCAAGAGGCCATTGCAATTAAGATGAAAAGATCACTTTTATACCACCTTTGAAAACACTGCCCAGAATGTTGTCTGCTGCACTTATTTCATACACTTCAGTAAAAAAAAAAATCTGAGAAGTTCGCATTGTCTTTGCAAAGATTAATATGGGCATATTTTCAAAACAGATGTGGATAGATAGTTGCATTTTCAACTTAAGAATCCATGCCACAAACTTACTGGTCAGACCTCATTACTTGGAACTACTTACATTGTTATAAAGGAAGGATAGATATATTTTCAGAGCTGTATATGGAAGCATTTTTAAGTAAGTGAAGTATAGTGGAGACATTTTGATGTGTTTCGATTTATTCTTAATTGTTGGTGACAGGCTTATTTCTTAATGCAGATATGAATAGCAGTAGCTCCATATTGAATGCACTGACAAATGGATGTGCCATCAATGGACACTTGGATTTCACCGCCGCACAACAGCTCAGTGGGATGGATGCCAGGCGTGAGGAGTGCTTAGCACTAACACCCAACGGAGTAATTCCCGGAGTAACTTCTCCCAGTAGGCATCGAATCCACACCAGTAACGGCACCGAGGAACCGGAAAAAGCCATGAGTAATTCCACCGATATGTGCGGATCTCTCCACCTGAATGGAAGCCCGAGTAGCTGTGTTTCTAACCGGCCCTCATGGGTGGAAGATCCTGGGGACACTTTACACTATGGACACTATCATGGTTTTGGGGATACTGCTGAAAGCATCCCTGAACTCAGTAGTGTTGTTGAGCATTCCAATTCTGTCAAGGTCGAACAGAGATACGACAATACTGTCCTAGGCACAATGTATTTGTACCACGGTTCCTAGATGAATGACATTTATATCAAACGCATATTGAAATTGCTACCAAATGAAACTGGGGAGACAGAATCCTCACATAGCATTAAATTTGAAGATCGCAACTTGTTGCTATTTTTACACTTTGTTTATATGAAAAGTAAACCTTTAATTTGACAGCCTTATACAACAGTTGTAGTTTGTTGCATGTATGGGGCTTATTTAGTGATAAAATAGGTGCTGTCATGATGGAATGTTTATTGTTTCAA